>NC_079291.1:6604712-7246924 GCF_023638135.1 Falco biarmicus | reverse complement strand
AATAAGCATAAATGTTTTTTTCAGAATTTGTAGTTTATGGAAGTAGGTATGTTGTTCTAAAGCATGCAAGAGGGAGAAGGAACTGTGTAAGAGACAAATGAACCACACTGAATAACAGGTGTGATGATGCAAAGTAGGAGATCAGTAAGTGGAAAGAAAAGAGACTCTTGAGTCTATCATAGTTCGTGATTAATATTTGTGACAGAAAAGAGGTGATCTGAGAAATGGAAATTTTCAGGTGGCAGAGTAAACAGTAGGAGAAAAATCAGAGCCATGCAGGAACTATTTATGCTGAATGATCATAAAGATATTGGTTGAAAGGAGAGGAGAAGTCATCCCAAGGAGATTATGTCCAAGTCCAGAGAGCAGAAAGGCTTGAGGACAGAATCCTGAAATACACTAGCCTGGCCAGCGCATCTTCTTTTTCAACTGGGAGGAGGTTTTTTATCCAGATGTTCTTCAGCTGGGGTTACTTTAGAATTCAGATCTTTAAAGTCAGCCTCAAGGAACATTTCCTTTTCCTCCTCACTAGTTAAGCCTATGTAAAAGTTAAGATGGCTGAAGCCTTATCAGTTGGCTCTTTTCTGGTATGTGAGGAAAGGCATAATGACAGAAGCACTTATAGATTAGTTATAAGTAAGTAGCTGCTTTAAATCTGGGGTTTTAAAATTAACAGAGATAAGATCTTACTCTTTCAGAAAATCTACTTGTATCCAAAATATGCTAATTTCCATATTCCCTGAACAGGAAAACGAAGGCCCAAAATATTTAGCTGCTTTTCCCCTCTGTGTGCTGCCCTCCACCCCCACCAATGTCCTCATGAACTCAGCTTGGTGATTTGTTGTGGCTGCTCCTGGCATGAAACAGGTGACAGAGTAGCAAGAGATTGCTTCACAGTGAGGAAGGCATAACCACTTACAGTAATTGGACTAGGAATTTTAATTCAAATCTTGAAATTATTTGTTGTTGCAGTCAGAAGAATCTGTCTTGTGCAGGCATGACTTCTTTTCTTCCATGAAGAGAGGTCCCACCGATACTAAATATGCATTTTTAATTGAGCACTTACATTTGTAACAAACCGTTTGAACGGTAGCTACAAAGCCAGGATTTTACTTGGTTGAGCGGGCTAAGAGGCTTTTTGCATCTCAGTATGCTATTTATAGAAACATGAATTGTATCTAGGACAAGGTAAGGGCCTGTGGTATTTCACTGCAGGCTGCTCTGGTGTGTGCAAAGGTGCATTTTCAAACTGGTAAGTGGTGGGTTGGCCCTTGAAGCTCTTTGGCTGGGGAGAAGCATAATTCTCATAATTCTCTTTTATCAGCACCGCAAAAGATAAATCAGCGGGATGATGATCTTATGAACAGCAAATCTCAAGTCATTTTCTGAGATTATTGGACGGTAGTCAGGCCTGCTTATTAAAGCTGCCGATTTTGTGTGACAAGGTCATCCTTAATTTCTGTTTGTATAATGAACAGTAGTCGATTCCACCCCTTTTTAAGAGATGTGAGTGGTGTAAATGGGGAGAAGGCGAGGGGACTGTACAGCCCCCTCTATACCCCTCCTGTGGCAATATGCTGTGCAGTCAGAATACCCCCAGGGCCTGTGGTGTGGTCTCTGATCAGGTGAAGAAGGTAGGGGCTCTCTCCTGTTAAAAATACCAGGGGGCTTCAGGCCCATATTCCTGAACCTGCAGAAGTCATACTCTTACATTTGACTGACTGAAAGGCAGGTTTGCATGCGACTGAATAAACAGTTCAGCTATAGATTTAATCCATCGTTAGCAGACAACTGCCAGTCCTCCTACCAGATTTGGACTAGCAGACCCTTTGACTTAGCCTGAAAGCTCCCAGTTATATTCCTGGCCAGTTGTCTGCCTGAAGAAAGCTGTTAGATTTACCGTGTGTAAGCCTGAAGGTGTTAATACATCTTAAAACTCTTGGCTGGAAGTAATATGTGGTTTGTATTTGGAATACAATAAAATATATTTTTTAACAGATGGAAGGGCAAAAACACTGAGAGTGAAACTGTATTGGTAAGGTGAAACTGAAGAAGCACAGAGTCAAAAATTATAGCCTCAACCACCTTTAAAGAGGAAGTGTTGGCAAGGATCAAAAGTTAAGTCACGGTTGGACTTGGTAGGACTCTGGGTGCTAAAGCCAGTTGTCCTGAGCTTGGCCTAGTGGAAATATTCCTCTGTAAATAGCTTTGCAACAGCCCTGCAAGATGTGAGATGTAACATGCTGCACGTGATGTTCTTGCACTTGTCCTGATGGCCTTCAGGGTCTTGTTGGATAGTCACTCCTCAGAATTCACTGTCATCAGTAGGGCTCTGGATAGTACCTGAGATCCTGCTCTCACCCCTTCTCTGGGGGTACAGTCACAGTGCTGTACAGTTCAAAATCCCTATTACTCAGTAAATCATTAAGCGGTGATCATTTCTGCACTTTGTGATTTGACTGGTAAAGTAGGTGGCACATGGGGGCACTTCAGCCAGAGCTGGGAGCAGAGGCCTCACTTTCTGAGGAGAATGGCGTGTCGGGCACAGGCGTGACACGGCTGTAGGCATTGGGGCCCTGCTGAATCTGAAAGCCAGGAAGATGCCCTGGGAAAGTTAATTTATCTCAGGCAAGTTAGTTTGTCCCAAGCAGACTTACGTGATTCACTGGCAATAATTATCATCATCTGATAGATCATAGCAACCTACACCTGCAAGTACTTGCTTTTACAATCACATTTGTTGCCTGCTATTACCCTTCCATATCCATTTTTTGAACTTGCACCCTTAACGTTCTTTTAAGGTAGGGTCCTTGTTCTTTTGGTCTCTCTAAGAATCATTCATGGTGGAGTAACTGTCATTTTTGAAATTATTTATAATGTAAAACACTGTATTTGGGAGATAAATTGAGTTATTCTATTTTTATTACATTTTGGTTTTATTTTTATTATGGGATAGACGTGGATGTAATTTGGCTCCAGGATCAAAAAGAGGAAATTACTCTAAAATGGAAAGATAGTCACACGGATTCAGTCAAGACTGAGAGTTCTCAGGGTTATCAGCTGCCTTCTTATGTTTTATTCCCTAGATATCATTATGTACTGTTTCTGATATATGCTGTGGCTTTATACCTGTCCATAAACTGCTGCACAGATTATTTGCAACCCAGTAAAAAAAGCAGGACAATGGCTTATATGTCTCTGACAAAAATGTGAGAGTCTTTGTTAGCTTTATAGCTGGATGTCTGCTGTAGATATATATATATATCAAGCGTACTCAACAGTGGAAACATTTCCATCTAATACAGTATTTCTGGTGAAATGTCAGGTTGCCTGTGCTGTGTCTGTAGCCACAGATATAGATAGATAGATTGATTGATTGTTAGATATTTCTGTGCAGATCCTTCAAATGGCATGGTTGTCTCCAGCAGTGTTAAGTAGAAACTAGTAAAGGAAGAGCAGAGAAACAAACCAAGTCATTTCCATTTGAGCTGAATTGTTCTGGGTGTTCTCAATTTTCATTTTGTTAATATTTATAGAGTGTATGTCTGTATGACATGCCAGTAGCAGCTGAGTACATAGCACACACCAAGACAGTGCAGACTTACCCAAACAAATGTTATAGTGACGGTAGATAAATAGCATATTCTAAGTGGCATATAACACATTTCTGTAGTGGAAGCATGGTGGTTTTTACTCAGCTGGTGTGTTTCTGTGATGCTGTACGTTTTGGCTCAGCCAAAGGCTGTCCATCCATCTTTAAATCCTTTCCATTGGGTCCAGGTGGAGCATCGCATTTGCTTTCAATCTCCAGTCCAGGGTGAAATAAATGTCAGCATTTCTGTTGACTTAAATGGCACCAGGATTTCACCCACACAATCTAAACATAACATGTTTGCTAATTTTTCTTTCTTTTTTGTTTTTTTTTTCATCTCAGTAAGGAGGTCATTGCAATTTCCAAAAGGCAATGAAAACAGCATGGTTCATTGTTTCTAGATTTTGGTGTATAATGAATTCATAGAAGTGAATATTGAAACAGTTGTAAAGCTCCTGCCAAAATGTCGTTTCTTTATAAGAAAAGTAATGAAGTATATTAGCTATGCTTAGAAAAAAAAAACCCCCGAAACACTTCCAAATCAATATGCAAGAAGTTGGTCAGTAATATGCATGTTAGGAAGGTAGCAGAACATATTCAGGATTTGAATAAATGAACTAAAGAAAGTTCTTTTGCAACAGGGCTTCTAAAGTAATTTGCTAACTTCCTATCTTGGATGATTTCAACATAGATTTCAATGGAGCTTGGACTATTGAAGCAAATAGCTCATTCTTGAAGATCTTTTGTTGTTTTTAACACATTGAATTAGCTCATTACTGCTGAATATATAGTGGAAAATAGCATCTGTTTACACTGCAATAATATAAAAATTACTTACCAGTAACAGAATAAGGAGCAATTTGCAAAAGCTAATCATATTTGTGCACTTGTCTGCAAAAAGTAAATTGTTAATACATACCCAAGCGAAAAAGCACTTACTGGTTTATGTGATCTAATAGTAGTGTTAAACATAATATAGTACAGTAAATGCTTTTAGGATTCAGTTTTAAAAGTCATAAGGATATGAACATAAAAAGCATAGCTGTCCTATATTGCTGCTTCACCTGTACTTCGTGATGGTTGAGCTCTGGAAAGCATCCTGAAACACATTGTGCCCCAAAAATTGTCCATAAACCCCAAATGTACAACACCAGCTTAGAAAACTACTTGGAGATTTCCTTAGTAAGAGTTCTCTCTTCATTTAGCTAGAAGTTTTCTGTAGGATGTCCTCTGTCCTACTGGGGTGCTGCAAAGCATACTGAGACATACTAAGAACTAGCACAGCAGTGAGACGACATAGATATAAACTGAGAGATAATCATAATTTCAGTTCATAATTGGACATGAAGTTAAAGATTCTTATTTTCATTTTGTTCAAAGAGGATTAAGAAATCTCTACAACTTTTTACAGAAACCAGTTTTCCAGAGGTCATTCTGTAGGGACCAGGATAGACATGTTAGCTTTTTGTTAGCTGTACTTGGTCTCGTGCCATATTTGCATGTCTCATGTGCAGGTTTTTTCAGGAGATCTGTTTTACCGCAAATGTTACGTGAAAACTTGCAGTGTTTCTCCCCTGACATTTTCTTTTTCTTCAGAAAGCTACAGAAGAATGCTTTGTTTTGAACTTACATCTCAATACAAAACTTTGAAAGGGACTTCAGTCTGTTTAAGAACAGTATACTTTTATACGTCTGCTTGTGGAAATGACAGCTGTTAAATGAATTATTTTTAAAGGATGGAAGGGAGAGGAATATTGACTGTTCTTCATTGTTCATTGAAGTATTTTACTAACCAAGGAGAGATTATACTATCAGAACTAACGAGGTATTAATCTCATCAAGTGTCTATGGCTAAAATTTTAGAAAAAAGAAACAAAAAGAAAAAGTCTTTCCTTTCACACAACTGTTGTGTGAATTAAGTCAGCATTTCTTTGGGTGCTAAGATTGTGCCTGCAAGGTTAAATCAACATTCTCTTACTAAACTACAGTGCATCTTAATCACTTCAGTAGCATTCCAACATTTGATGAACATGAATGGAAAACTGTTAAATGTTACTGACTTAATTTTACTACTATACATATATCATATCTCTTTAATTCTTAATTCTGGGGTGTGAGAAGTTTGAGGGGTTTTTCCTTTCTCTTGAGCCATAGTTACTATAGATTGATGGGAATCAGCACTAAGCAATAACAAAAGAACAGCATAAAAACAATAAAAAGCAATAAATAAGTATAAATGTGTTCATAAATATTGTGAATAGGTATAAAGGGATTTTCCTGGTCCAAGGATTTTGGAGTCTCAGCATTAAATTTGCAGTTTTCACTTGTTCAATAATCCCTGTCCAAACAAATCTGAAACATGAAAAGATGTCTTAGCTTATGAAGACAGGCTGAAAGAGTTGGGGTTGTTCAGCCTGGAGAAGAGAAGGCTTCAGGGAGACCTTATAGCAGAGCCTTCCAGTAGCTAAAAGGGGCATACAAGAAAGCTGGAGAGGGACTTATTAAAAGCGAGAATGTAGCGATAGGAGAAGGGGTAATGGTTTTAAACAAAAGGAGAGTAGATTTAGATTAGCTATTAGGAAGAAATTGTTTACTGTGAGGGTGGTGAGGCATGGGAACAAGCTCCCCAGAGAGGCTATGGATGCCCTATCTTTGGAAGTCTCCAAGGCCAGGTTGGATGGGGCTTTGAGCAACCTGGTCTAGTGGAAGGTGTCCCTGCCTATGGAAGGGAGGTTGGAACTACATGACCTTTAAGGTCCTTTGCAACCCAAACCATTCTATGGTTCTATGATTTTAAAATCAGAAAGGGCTCTTATACCTGTCTAGTTTTACTTTTTTTTTATATTGTACACCTTACAGTTTCATATAGCTATTTCAGATTTTTGACCTGATAACCTGTACTTGACTAAAGGAGATGAGAAACGTGAAAGCCCATGTGACTGAACCTGAAATATAGAGCATCTCCTAGGTGCTTGTCCTATAGCACTTCAGCATATAAAATGCCCTGTTGATTTTGGAGGGGCTACTCTTATCCAGTAAGATTCGTAGAATTGCGACCAATTTCTTATAGCTTCAGTAAGTATTTGGTTTGGGTCAGTGGAAAAAAATTTCAGATTTCAGTGTAATGCAAGGTAAAGGGAATGAAGGTTGTAGGAAACAGACAAAATATAATGATAGTATAAAGAATACGTAATGTCAGAACATTCTCATTAAGTGTTTTTGTACTACTTTGTATCCCTAACCATGGCTTCTTGCATAGAATTTAACAGATAGCTTAAAGGAGTGAAAGATGCTGACCTGTCAGCTTTGTATTGGAAGATATTGTTGCCTTCTGTATTGATGATAGTATGACAACCTACAAGTGTTAGTAAATAAACCCCATTTGTCAGTCTGCACAACTTTTGGAACAAATTAATCTATCCACATATACGTATTACTTTAAGAACAAACAATTGATTTTATAACTAACTTGCATCACAAGTTGGTCTGTGTGTACTATGCATATCTAAAGGAGGCTGTTCTAAGTACTAAGGCTCTGACCCTGCAATAGTTGGTAGAACTTGTGTGCTGACACAAACCTTGTAGGTATACACAACATCTTGTGAACGTCAGCGAGGCTCAGAATGTATTCACAGAGTCACCCAGCAATGATTGAAAGTGAGGCAAAAGGAGCAAAATTATGTAAAGGGGTAAATACTACTGTAATGTAGACTGTCTGATCTTCAGGTTTTCCTGTGCCTCACAAACCTTTGTTCCTTCTGGATATTTTGATTGGTGTTCTCAAAATATTTTCTTACTGGCTAATTATTTACATAAAACCAGTTTTTAAGGCAAATTTACTTCCATGGTATGACACTAATTTTTATCATGACTAAGGCACTTATTTTCTATTAATGTTATTTCCTTAAATAAAACATAGTTTACTTTCATTTTTGAAGCAGGAAGAAGCATTTATTCATTTTACTTTGTTTCTTCCTCTCTCTTTTTCACGTAACATGTCTTTCCTCCCAAAGAGAGAAGTCCTGTGGATGAACCTACAGCAGGACTTTTTAAACAAACCACTGACATAGGACTCTTGTAGAGATATCAAATTTCTCTAAATGATCCAGGAACTAGTGGGCTGAGAGTTCTTTTATTTCAAGAAAACACATTGCCTCTCCATGGATGTTTCTGCATCTGGAAGTCTTGGATTCCTCTTGGAATATGAGGAGAATGAAAGAATCTGTAAACTCTCCCATCTTAGTCCCAGCCCTAAATTATCAGTGTTTGTGCAGCTGTGAAAACTCTTCACAGTAGAAAAGTTCACATAATATTTTACGCATACTTACAGCTTTCTACAAGAAGGCTGGAGATATAACCTGGGAAGTACCTAACTGTAGCCGAGTCCACATAAAACAGAGGTGGAATCACAAAATTTGAGTATTTATGTTTCTTATTTGTTGGTTTTGAATTTCTACTTGTGGGTAGGAGCTGATATAAAGGACAAAGGAAACATGTATATTAAAATAACTATTGAAATATAAAATGAAAATCCAAAATGAAAAATTGTGTAACTATATATGAGTAAAAGAATCAGAAAGTCTAATCAACATTTTTCTGAAGACAAACTTGAAATTTGGAAAAGTTCTAGTAACTATAGTATTAAAAACAGTAATTCCTACAAAACTATTAAGACTGTGCTTAGTGAAAATATCTCCATGTACTCTCTTGTGATTTTGTACATACAAGTTGTATTAACTTGTTTGTAATTTCAAATAGTTCAAATAGTACTGAATTATTAGGAATTGAATTATGCACTTTTTAAGCTTTTCCTGTTTTCTGTAGAATTTCTTGTAGTATCTTTGTGTCTCACCACTATTCTTCCCTGATGCTTTGATTCAGTCAAAAAAATCTGAAACTCAGAATTCAATGAGATTGCTATTATGAATGTAAACAGACAAAAATGGTTTCCTTGGAAACAGAAAGCAGGTGGAAACACTCATGAGGAGCTACGCTAAGCCTACACACTCAACTTTCATTAGTTATCAGTTCACTGGCTGGATGCAGAGGGTATCAAGTGTTTTATGCTCAGTCAGTATAACGTTTCTAGATGAACTGATGCTCTGGGCAGGTAAGTGTATGTGTACACCCTTGGGTCCCATTGGCTGTTGAGAGGGGTGACAAACAGATTCAAAAAAATGATGGCTATGACACCAGAAAAGACTGAACTTTTCAACATTATTCAGGAAATGACTGTCTTTAAAACAGTAATTTTAAATTCAACACCATCCATTGTTTTTAAGTAAACATCATTTGTGTATAACCAGAACATTTTATTACATTTATATTATTAAACTGATTATTAATTAAATCACAACCATATTGAGCTTATTTTCTTTGTTGCTTCATAGAGAGATTATAGGTCAGCTTCCACTTTTAGGATTGCCATTATTGATATATTATTCAAAATGTGTTAGTTAACACAATACAATATGTGTGTATGTTTCTACAGCTAGTGGGGTACATTTCTACAAAATTATATTGGCATATATAATTGTTAAAGGTCTCAGTTCCAAATATATAAGTTCCAGATTCAAAACTGGAAGCATGTATGTTATATTTACTAAGCTGAATTAATACATGGTTTAATTTATCATGTGTAGCACATAGCACTGTGTATAGATCAACCTTCTTCTATCTCATTCTAAAATTAATCTGAGATTAATCACTTGGTTAATCTGAATGAAAAAAAAATCCCATAATTGAGTTTAAAATTATCTTGAAACTCTGACTACAATAATATTTACCATGGGTAAAATAAATTATGCTGCCATTTAATAGAGTAAAAATGAGATTAAATGTTAAATTTCATTGATTATACCAGTTCTCAGAAAAGCATGTTTCATCTCCTCATCAAAAAAACTTCCCCAAAAGCATCCATTATTACTCTGGAAGTCAGAATGTAAAAACTTCCAGAGACCGGAACTTGATAACCTTGTCTTAAACTGATCTGCCTTAATAATAAAAAGGATAAAACAGATGGTAAAGCAAATAGTCTGTTTATAGAATTTCAGCATACAACGAACTTTAGTCGTGCTGCATGAAGGCCTGATGGCCTTAAAAGAAAAATGGCAGGTATGGGAAAAGATTGATTACTTGAGCTATGTTCCCTTCAGTATATATATTTTGATGCTGTGTATGTCTACTTGGAATGCAGTGTGAAGTGCAGTTTTCTGTATCTTGCTTAGATCATTTCATCTAATACCACGCTCAGTGGCAGCCTACAGCCAAGTGGCAGCCAAGCAGATGGATGGGCATAAAAATACTCTGTTATGGGACAAGCAATATTAAGTAGGGTATTTTTACCTTCTGCACCTGACCAAGATAAAATAGCTTTTCCTTTCCATAATGAAAATATTTGATTTTACTGTAGGATGGATGGTTTTACCATACGAATGGGGTCAATGGCAGTCTCTCACAATGGGATTCAGACTCTCGTCAGGTGCGGTCCCTCACCATTATATAAATGGCTCTGGAAGGAGCCCAAGCACAGGGAGTGGGATGGAGCAGCTTTGTTAATGCAAAGGAACTAGTGCGCTCAGAAAGCACCCATTCGCTTTGATCCTTGAGTCTCAGGGCACATTTATGAGTGTATTGAATAAATGCTTTATGAAGAAGGAACAGAAAGTTTTTCTTTCTATGGAAAGAGAGAATTAAATACCTGGGAATTAACATGCTGGGACATTTATTTTATTCTGCCATAACAATGGAGAAATGTTTTCTTTTCTACAGAAAGGTCATTTTTGGTACTTACACTGTTATTGTATGTTTGACTCTAGGGAAAGTGACAAATTGATCAGTCATAGTTTAGGGGGCAAAAGCCTTCTCAGAGCATATCTGGAAGAAGTTATATTACATGCGTCCTTGGTGTTTTATACCACAGTTACATCTGAGTATATAATGTAATTAGATCTCTGGCTCTGTATTATAGAGTGGTAGTGATGATAGAGTGCACAAAAAATTGAAATGACACAATTCAGAAGATAAAGATAAGCCTAGCAGAAGGAAGAAATGACAACAGGCAACATTTATCTGCACTGTAATTGACTTCGGATTGAGTTTGTATGTATCAGGCAGAAATCAGGATACTCTTCTTGTTCAATATGAAACATGTCATCATGTTGACATCACCTTTAAAAATTACATTCTGTGTCTTCACTTAATCTCCTCCAAAGGCTTGCACAGGTGCTTTAGCTTCTTTGTCTCTTGCACTGTGAAGCTCTGCTGAAGTCCATGGAGTTCCTCTGTTTTCTAGAAAAGTAAGCATAGGACTTGTACATAGTCCTGAATTTCCTGTGTGTACTCACTGGGCAAACAAAACAGTAGGCCTTATAAGAATTTATTTTTTAAAATTTAAAATAGCCTCAAATAAAACCTTACCTTCTGAGTAGAGTAGATACATCTCGGAGCAAAATACTGCACAACCCTTTCGTTGTTTTATCAGGTGTGGCTCACAGTAAAAGACCTGCCCTATGCAGAACCAACTGTTGGGCATCTCAAGGCTATTAAACTTTCTCTCTGTAAACTTCTCCAGTTTACTTACTGGAGAAGTTCCATAGAGATCAGCTCAGGTTATGTAAATAGCACATACCTATTAGTATACAGATATCTTAGCTGCATACTGCAGCCTTCCCTGAGCAGTGCTGTCATCACTGAGCGGCCAGGCTTTGGAGTTATTAGAAAAAAATATGGTGCTTATTGCAAATATAAAAATGTCTTATGATATTTGTCACTTTCTTGTGTGCTGAGAACATCTGTAAAATTATATTTGAAGTATTTATTGACAGCTCAACTTTAGGAAAATATTCTGTTCTAGGAGATTAAGACAATGTGTAGCATAGACATTGCAGGATTTCCCTCACTTCACCAAGGACAGAAGCCCTCTGGCTTATGCAGTTGTTTATGACTGCTTTCCATGTGTGCCCAGCTCACTGGCGGTATTTGTTCAAACTGGGAAACACTTCTTGTTCTAGAGCTCCTTACTCTGGAGGATTGTGACATCAGTTGCTCATGTATTAGCCAAAATTGCTACTATTATATTGGGAATAATGTACCATCCAATAGCTGGTAAAAACAAAGACATGACAAGTTCTACTGAAATCTCAGATAGACAAAAAGGGCTTTTCAGCACTCTCAGCCCTTGTTTGGGGCTTCCTAAAGGTGCAGACAGACTGCAGCCTTGCTGCTAATTGCCCATGTGGCAGCTTGGAGCACAGTACTCTCCACAATGAACGTCTTTCAAAATGCATTGTGAAATGAGAAAGACATAATGCAGGATAGCTGAACTGAACTTTTGTGAGGAAGGATCAGTGGGACATGTTTGCTACAGTTTTTTTTAAAAAGTTCTTTTCTTTGAGCTGGCTTTTATTATGAATGTATTGCCTAGAAGGAATGACTGGGACAGGAAAACAATCTGTAAGAAGATTCGTAATATGAGGTGGACCAGGAAGGTTATGAAAAGAATAGAAGATGCAATTCTGCTAAATTAAAAACTCTGAGAGTAGGAGGAGACTCCTTTTTGTTTCAGTGCACAAAATTAGGCACAATGTTTTTGTTGGACCAATGCCAAAAGAACATAAGTGGGAAGACATATGATTCACTGAAGTACATTAGTCAGGCAGACAAACTTATTTTGAGGACTTCCATGTATATATGATGACTGTAATTGTAAGAGAATACTGTCTGGATTGTTTAAAATATTTCATCTTTCTCATCATATTTTACACATTGCTATTTGCTTGGTAGTATGATGTCCTTATGGTAATTGTGGTACAACATTGCACTTAAGCAAAGAAAATACAGCTGAGTTATGACACAATGACTGTTATTTCTAACTGCTCACACCTGCATTTAGGTTTCTTTTATTCTTTTATGTTATGTGTGTGTCTGTGTGTTTATAACATATATATATATATATAAAATAAATGTTTAAATAGATAAATGCATTTTTTTATTCCAACAATTTGGGAAGGTTACAAAATCTAAGGATTAGAAAGGTCCCTAATTATTCAGGATTGATACATGGAACCAGAGGAAGTTACTTGCTTTGCAAAAGAGATGCTTAAACTGACTTGTACTGCTCAAATAGGCAGGACTTCATTACAAATTACATTGAAAAGTGATTTGTTATTTAGACGTCTTGCCATTTCCTTGAAGTACTTCCCATAGACCAAAGTTTGTCTACATGTAATTTGCAGGATCAGAGCCCTCAAAATTTACTTAAGGATCCTTGAGTTTTCAACTTCAGGTATGAAGCGATAATCTACCTTTTACTTTGTTGTCAGACATCAAGAATGGATATAGTTTCTTAAAGTTCACTGTAATTTTGCACCAGCATTATTCATCATATTTCTTGTGCTTTATCACTGACTGGGTCACATGTTAGCTGACAGTGACTTGCCTTCACAGTGCTAGGGTTAAAATTTTGTGTATCAAATATGAAAACTATGATGTGAGAAGCAAACTTAGAAACTATGATGGAAGAAGAAAGTAAGCTCTTTCTTAATGTGTTCTTTTAATGTGTTCTTTCAGAATCACATAAAGAAACAGCATTTAATATTAGAGGGGCTTTAGGGTAGCTGTTTGATTACAAAGTCTTCTGTAGTAATAGGGAATTTTTCCTCTAGGATTGTCCTTAATTCTGATTTTAGATCAAACAGTTGTTTCTCAAAGGGGACTGGCTTCTGTCAAGACGAGCAATTACAAAAGTCAATACCCCTTTACAAAACATGGAAAGGGAAATCTTCCCTTGATTCCCATCAGCTTCTGTAGATGTAGGGTTTCACCTGTAACCTCTGCTCCCAACTTGTTTGAGCACAAATTGGTAAGGCAGTATAAAAACATTTATATATATCTTCTTCTTGGGTTTTGCAACTGTTGAATTCTGAAGTGTTCTAGGAGACCCTTTCTCACCTTTCTGAAGGGGTACAGGCTCTTCACTCAGCTAAGCATCATGGTTGGCACCAAAAAGCAGGACTGACTTGTCTTTCACTCTTCTGCTCTCTTTCAAGACTTCTTAATTCTTCATGAAAGTTGGGAATAATTGCATTTTATGTTCTATCTTATTTTTGTATTTAACCTACAAGTAAATACCATATAAGTAATGAGTTTTATAAGCTGCAAGTAAATGCCATTTAAGCAATGAGAATTATTTTAGTTCTCTTATGGCTCTAAGAAATGATTCAGTGAGGTACCATATTTTATGTTGCTGTGCTGAAAAAGATATTTATGGATATTTTTCCATTTCCTACATCTTACTCCTGCAAGGAGAGATAATGACAGACCTTTTTTCTTTTTTGGGGGGGTTCCAGTTCAGTTGTAAAAGTTCAGCATAAGCTGATTTGGAGCTGTTTAAATGCTTAGGAGCAATCTGTCTTCTCTCACATAGAGCTACCATTAACATGCCAGCTACAGTTACATTGAAACAAGCTCAGATGGCTTCATGTCCCCATAGAGGATGGAGATTTAAACTTTGAAATAAAAAAGGCATAAAGATCTTCTTCAAGTAGAGGCTGGGTAAACTGGCAGTGCTCTGTGGGCAGTGAGTAGTGGACAACTCTGTGTAGCAGCCGTTCTACTTTGGAGCAATTTTATTCATGCATTTCAGAACACTGAAAAGGTCACCAGTTACTATATAGGCCCTTGTATATGCCTTATGCATCCAACACTCTGCTTGAGTTGAGGTTTGTGGAGCTGTAGTTGTAGAGAATTTAGTGGGAAGAGAACCATGGATGCAGGAGACATAAAGCTGGGGTGCTGTGCCAACAATTCTGTGAAGAAAGTTGAGCTGTGTATCAAACTAATATCAACATTCATAATTCAGTATTAAGCACCATGTTCTGACTACCTTTCTGTTTTTTGAAAACTGACACTGTTAGTTAGGCAAAACAAGTGCAGTTAGAATCTGGAGCTGACTGGTAATTAAATTTGACTAGAAACTGTAAAGATAGTTGACGTGATAGTGACATGAGGTTGAACTGTATAATGTCATTTTTAATGCATCATTGTAATGACTCTGGTCTTTCAGTTTAACAGTAATTAACATCTCTTGACTGTTTGTATTTGGCTTACAGTATGTCTCAATGTTATGTGTTGGGAATTGTAAAAGGTGCATGATTGTGCTGTTTCTGTTCAAGTTGTTTCTAATTAATAACTTCACTGTCCAGTGTTCTTTCAATAAGGGTACCTAATACAATATTTACATTATTGTAGGTATAGAGAAACTGGCTTTTCAACCAAACTGAATGATGCATCCCAATATACAAGAGTGTATCATGTGTGTATATGTATGCATGTATACACGTACACTTACATGTGTTTATTGGTTTAGACAAGGTCTCTCACTTATTTCTTAACTTGAGAGGCTCACATTGAGATTCTCAGTCTCAGGCATCTGGAAGGAATCGTGACTTTTCATGAAAACTGAAAGTCCTAAATCTCAAGATTAATTAATACAATACTGTTATTGTGATATTCATTAGAACTTCCTCTCTCCCCAAAATTCAATACGTTAACTAATATTAAATAAAGGGCTAGTGACTAACAGTGCCAGATAATAGAGCGTTATTCTACCTGCAGGAGTGGCTTAGTGAGTTGAGTGACTGTGTCATTTTATCCCTTTGAACCTTTGAGTTTGTAGCCTCTGGATTAAATAAATGGTTTTTTCTTCTTCTGATTCCACAATAGAAAGCATTTACCTTTCTTTATGTTCTAAATATCTGCTGTTGTTTCATGCCAGAAACAAAATGCTGACCTTTGTGGGTCCTTGGGCTGACCCAGCATAGTTGCTTTTCATTTGTTCAGTTCTGCAGTAGCTAAGTTTTAACTATTTTTCTAGAGTCTTAATAATTACTCTTTCAAGTAACAAAGGATTTGCTTTTGATAAAGTTCGAAGTGCAGCAATACAAATATAAGGAATTTTCCAGATTGTTAACTTATTAGCTGGAAGACTTTCTTATAACAGTTTAAATACTTAGAGAATAAACTCTGACTATTCTTACTAGTTCAAATGGGTTTTGTATAAGGTTTAATCTTATACTTCAAAAACTATTCTTAAAATATATTTGCCACATAAATTAAGTGAACAAAAGTTGGTGTTAACTCCTAGAATAATGAAGATACCTTCAGTGTAATACATAAATCTTAATAACAATGCACATACAAATCTATTTTAGCTTAATGATATCAAGTAGCCAAAATATATTTTGGATTGTGACAGGATTTGTGTGAACTTTCTCCTTGGAAAAGATGCTCCTGGCTTTGAATTTCAAACTCTACCTTTTAAAGTAGGTGGACAAACGTAATCCTTTTTTTATTAAGAAAGCCAGCTAATTGCATGTCTGCCTCACATTCAGTTAAACATTTGATGATGGGCTTTGAAGAGAGTTTGTTGTGTTTTGCTTTCTTTTATTTGGGCTTTGGTTTTGGTTTGGGGTTTGTTTGTTTGTTTGTTTTTTAGTGTCAGTCTTTGCTGAGAAGTTCCTGATACCACTGTTAATAGTAAATAGTTCTTTGAAGGAATCTTTGACAAAATCTCTAGATTGAAGTAAAGACTAGAAAAGTGCAGAGCTACTGGGAGGAGAGTGCCTTCCTCCCCGTTGCCTGAGAATTAATTTTTTTTTAATGTGAAAGTAAAAAAAGTCTTGATACGAAAACTAATGGTAGCATGGTAGACTAAAGCAATCTTATTTTGGTCTGAAAGTAATATACTTACATACAGTAATATACTGTATTTGTCAAACTGGGGTTGCTTGAATATTTTTTCCATTGTTTTCCAAGCATCATTCTAAGTACAATCTGTTTGGTCACTACTTGGATAATGTGAATGGTACCCATTATTGAAAGGTAGTCTGTATTTGTACTAATACAGAGAATGCCAGTTTAGAAATGAGCCTGATTGCATGGTTCATTTTGTTCTCCTTTGTAGAGCCAGGCTGCGGCCCACTACAAAGGCACTAAACATGCCAAGAAGCTCAAAGCACTGGAAGCCATGAAAAATAAGCAGAAATCTGTTACTACCAAGGACAGCGCAAAGACTACCTTCACTTCCATCACTACCAATACCATCAATACCAGCTCTGACAAAACAGGTTAAGCGACAATCTTTGTTGGTTTTGTTTGGTTTTGGTTTTTCGGTTGTTTTTTTCTTGTTTAATTCCATGTCTGTTTAGTTATGTGCTTGCCCCATTGATTCATGCTCAATCCATCCTCCTGTGTGATATTGATTTCTTTTAGTCTTTTCAATAGGCTGGTGAGAGTATGATAGTCATGTAACTGATTTCCCTTAGTGAAAAGAGGCTTGTCATTCTTCTAGGACAGAATGCAATTCTCATGACTTGATTAATTTTTATAGTGGCTGAACTATTACATGTCAACTGATCTAAACCTCCTAGTCTATATGCAGTGTCTCTATATAAATTATTACATATGGCACATTTATTTTAACCACAAACAATGTAGCAAATTGTACTACTTGTGTCTAGAAGCCTCTTACAAAACCGTTGTTAGTAAAAACCTAATTTTCATAAATTTCAAACATTGCATTATTTTTTTCAAATGGCTATTGCATGGTTTTGAGCTGGGAAATAGCTGTATAATCTCTATTCCTCATGATCAGGTAAGTGCTATTGATGCCAGTTATTCTGCTTAAATGAGTCTTCAGACTGAAATAATATTCTTTAAATTATTGTGTGGGTAAAAGGTACTCCTTTGCAAATAAAATCTATGTAAATATTTGGCAAAGTCAACAGGAGCTGATTAAGCTTGCATTTTAAGTAAGTGGCTATTGTACTGGAAATTTTGAAGGAAGGTTGTAAGTTCACTGACGGGTGGTCTAGTATCTCGCAAGGTATGACTGCTCTTGTGTGTGAAGGGATGCAGTCTGCATATTTAGTCATAATCAATCCCCCTTCCCCAAACAAGCCAAAAACAGCCACGGCAAAAAAGCCAAAGCTGTGAGACGTCAGACGGCTTTCTACTGATGCTGAAAACTGCTCTTTTGGAACCACTTCTGATGCAGTAAGTTTAGCATTGTAAATGGATGTACGCTAACCAATTATAGTATAACAGAAAAGTACCTTGCAGACATGTGTAGTACCTTCCCTAAGATACATCTGTCCTATATTTGTTGTAGACAGATACCTCTATGTCTATATCTCTCTTTATCTATATCTTTGTTATAGCCCTTTATTATAGACAGCAAATGTTTTTATGGAGGTTTATATCCTAATTATAATGGGATGGCTGTAAGAAACAATCGTTACATTATTTTTGTGTTTGTTACCGCCTCCCTCCGCCCCCCCCCCCCCCCAAGAAAAAAAACCCAAGAAAGTACTCTGAATACTTTTGTTTCTATAATGAAAGAAATGAAGCTTGAGAGAATAGGCGCAATGCCAGAAGTTATTTATGAAAATATATGTGTTTCTAAACATACAGATAGGTTTAAAAGTTTCTCCTGCTGTTACCTGTTGGCATGTTCAGAACAGAAAGGGGGACGATGTATGGAAAAAATGATTTATTGTTTAGAAAATATGATCTAGTGGTTGGAGAAAATAACTGAAGTAAAAAGAGATATTTTAAAGCTTTAAAATGTATTATTCAAAAGCTTTATCTTATGCTGTGTAAGTTTGAAGGATTTTCCAAGGTGCTTTAAAACCAGTTGGAGTCTTTCCGTCAGGCTTTGAGTTAGATACCTGACAAGATATATGAACTGTCTTGTATCCAAGGTCAGTAGTACAAATCAGTTTTTATATCGGCATAAGTAAGAAAGCATCAGAAATCTAGTTGCACACAAAAGCAATGCCCTGTGCTGGAGTTTCCTCAGGTTTACACATTGTTTGTGACTTTCTGAATTAGTTTCACAGAATGTGTGTATACATATATGTATATACATGTATTGTATATTGGAAGTACTGACCTTAATGGCATTCTAAAAGACACATAATGATGTTAATTGATGAACAGCCCAAAATCTGACAATTTCACAAAATCCTGAGCACCATATTCAACCGCTGTCAAAAGCCCTATTCAAGCCCTATTCAACTAATGGCATTCAAAGAAAGGCCGCCAGTTCTATTCAAATACAGCTATTACAGGTCAGCATTGATGTAACTGGCAGTAGAATAGCATCCTTGTTGTAAACTACCCTTTGTAGAATCAAGAATGTATGCATAGTTGGGGGGGGGGGGGGGGAGAAGAAGAAAAGAAAATTTTGGGTAGCCAAAAGGGTGAAATTCTCTGTTAAACTTGACAAATTAAAAATTTCATAAATTGCGTTTTCTTTCCTTTCCAGTTGTTCTGTGTCTTATATTTACTTGATGGAACTTTTGAGGGCAAAATGATTTCTGAAAGTCATGATAACATCAGAATATACTGCATTGTGTGAATTTGCACATTTGTAAAGGACTGCTGTAAAAGTCAAATATTCTGATAGTAACATGCAATTCTGAGGAAATGGTTGTACTAACGAATATAATTCATTCATTAATCTTTCATAACTAGAAATAAGTTCTGTTACTAAGCCCCTGCACTTGTGGTCATTTGGAACAAAACCTTTTTCTACAGTATTTTAAAGCTCTCTGCTGAAGATTAATGGTTGATCCCAAATACACTGAGGATAGGGTCATGTTCATATTACCTCCAATATATCATGTACAACAACGGGTAAATGGTGAATTACATGTCAGTCACAGCACATTGGTCAGGACTTCAGTTCGCTGGTCCTGTGTACTGTTAGCAGCTCCAGTAAACAAAATGTCATCAGGAAATCTGCAGTGCTATGCAGTGAAGATTATGAAAAAGACCACACAGTATACAAACTGATTCCAGATCTAAAGCAACAATTTGTTCTGTTGCTTATTCGGGAACTGTTTTATTAGACGTGGTGCCAGCATGTGTTATTGCAATAAATAATGGAGACTGTGCAACCCACAATGTACGCAAACTCCCTAAAACATTTCATAAAGGATTCCTGGTGGTTAAACTATGTGTTAAGGAGAAAACATAAAATACAGGGTCATTTTGCTCATTTTGTGAAAGTGTCTACTTTTTTTTACCCCTTTAAACAAACCATTATTATTAGGCTTGAACTTGAGAAATCTTTGAGGGAATGAAGAAATTTCATGAAGAGTTATGCTGGCAGCCACGTAATGGGCAATGCCATTATCAACAAGTGGGAACTTTGTTACCAGTTCTATTACTTGACAGCCTTGTTTGATCTGTATTTACCATTTATTATGTGAATCCTGTAGTCACTCCAGACAGAAAACCAGAAAGTGACCATTCCAAAGACGAGCCCACTTTATGGCAGTATATGAGCCAGATTTCAGTATTTGTTGATTCCTCCAGTTCATGGGTGACAATAAAAAAATCCTCTTTTCCCCATATGTTAACATATGCATACATATTGCCTGACATAAAATTGTTAAATGTCCTTGACAGCTTTACAAATTGCCCCTCCTTTCTGCCAAGGTATATTTTCTTCATAAAGGTGCTTCATACTTTCACCGTGGCTATAAGAACAGATACTTTGGGAACACCTTTTAGAATATATTTAGTTAGACTGTGTTCTATCATCCTAACTGTATGTCCTGTCCAGTAGAGTCATTTTCCTGCACTTGGATTTTTTGAATCTAGAGTGAGTGTCCAAGATTATATCCATGTAAAATTATATCCCTATAGTTGTTGCATATGTCTAAATATTGATCTTTTCCAAAGCTATTTGAAGTTAAAAAGGACTCTCCATGACCACATTACCACAAATTAGGTCTTGAGGATTTGCTATTTTTACTTATTTATGAGTTCAGCATGAGTTAGATCATTTTCTATCGATAGAGAAGAAGCAATAGACGTTTCTGGGGTGGGGACATGCCATTGGGAGCCATCACTATGGCATAGTCTTTAATGTTGCTTCTGAATGTTATAAATGTCTTAAATCCTATGTACTTAGATGCAACAAACAGCTCTCAAAAACAGATAAAAATGTGAACAGAAAAAGTGTGTATCTGGGCCAAGGCACAGACAAGATCATCTATCATTAGTACAGTCTTAACAGCTAAGAGACCCCTGTGCTGTCAGAGAGCAAAATACGTCACCTGTCCTAAGGAGCTTACAGTCTACACACAAGATGAGAGATGACTTAGGGAGATAGACATTATTAATGTAATAGGCAGGTGTTTTAAAAGAGCAGTAGCATAAACATATTCAAGTGTTAAAGGTATCACAGGAAATTAAAACACTGAAGGATGGATTAGAAGAAAAGGTGGGTTTTTTTCAGGTACTGAGCATATGTGTGGGTGATAGCATGGAAGAAAGCGTAGGTTTTATTTTTCTTTCACTACACATACTAAAATTCTTCACTGTTGGAATATTTTAGTTATGCTATCCCTTTCCAGTCTTACAGCACACACACACACACACCCCTTATCTTTTTATCTAAAAAGTGGTAGGATAATTCTGGTCAGCAGATGAAACTTGCTCTTGAAATAACAATTTCGGTCAAGCCGGGATAATTCTGAAATGGTGAGCAGGCAGAGTGGGAGTGAGTAGTCAGTCTGGCAATGTCTTGGAATGAAAAAGGAGGGCAGGATGGAGAAAGAAATTGGAAATGATGTGGTAAGTCAGGGTAAACTTTGAGGGAGGAAGAAAGGAAGATGGCATGAAATGGAAAGGTTCAGGAAGATGTGTTGGAGTTTGACAGCCACAAATACCACAGGATCACAGAATGTTTGAGGTTCTGTGAAGGGACCTCAAAAGGGACATCTGGAGATGACAGGGCCACCCCTACAGGTCAGGGCAGAGTCAGCTAGAGCAGGAGTTTCAGCATCTTTCAGTTGAGTTTTGAATATCTTCACAACTTTTACTGGGCAACCTATTCTAGTGCTTGGCCACCCTCAGAGTAAAGAAGAATGAAGAAGTTTTTCTTCTATTTAAGTCCAATCTCTTGTATTTCAGTTTATTCCTGTTGTGTCTTGTCCTATTGCTGTGCACAACTGAAAGAGTCTCGGGCTCTGTCTTTTTTATTCCCTGCCTCTGACCCCATCAGGTATTTATACACATTGCTGGCTTATGTTTCAACTGGTGTCCTCCAGGACAAAAGCAAAGCTGCTTTCCAGATTGTAAGCCCCCAGCCCAGACTGTCATATAAGTTTATTGCTTCCCAGCTGTGGGACTTTTGCATTTCCTTTCATTGAACTTCAAGAGATTCTCATTGCCCCATTTTCCTAGCCTGTCCAGGTTCCTCTGAACGGCAGCACGCCCATCTGGTGTACCAGGCACTCCTCCTGGTTTTTTATCATCAGCAAACTTGCCAAAGCATGTGCTCTGTCCCATTATCTGGGTCTTTAACCAACCCTGATACCAGTATCAATTCCTGGAAGACTCCATTAGTTAGTGGCCTCCAACTTCATGCTGGTGACCACAAGCCCTTGAGCCTGGTAGTTCATCCAGCATTTTTTCTATTATCCTTTTTGTCTTCTTGTAAAAATGAGAACTAAGAAACTGTACGAAAAAAATAAGCACAAAGAAAAGAACTAAAATTGAAAGGAGTAAGACTTATCTAAATCTCCAAATTCTTCTAGCGCATTGCTTTAATATGTTTGCAGTGGTTTACCATCAGGCAAATCATATTGAATTTATGTAACATTTATTAGTGTTATAAAATGTATTTTCAGTGCAATTAAAATTAAAAAAAATCATTGATGGGACCTGATTGAAGTGCAAAGCTCTTTCTCTTGCATTTTAAATGGTTTCTTTATGTCTTTCTGTTGAAATACATAACAAATTTGGAGGTTTTATTTTGAGAGTTGGTTTATTCTTTTAAAGTGTACTTCATACCCTGTTACATACTGTGTTGTATTCATGTATTGGGCTTTTTCTAATAATTCTATAGTGCGTTTTGTCACCCTTGCAACCTTTAACTGTGCTTCTGTGGGATGACTCAACAGTCTGCAGATACTGGGAGTAAAAGCTAATGCAGATCTGTTGCCTTAATACCAGCTTACACTGGAGCTGGCTGGTGTGTAGATAGGTGGGGAGTGGTGCTGTGCTGCAGACTATGCAGGAGGTCTTATGCCGTTAGTGAGATAGAGGACTCAGCTTCAAATGCAGGGAGTGTTTTAACAGAATGAAATCTACTGAACTGCTTAGACTGTTCATCTGTACTTTTTTTTTGGTATTAAATATATGAAGGAGAGAAGGGCTGAGGTTATTAAAGATAATATTCATTGAGACCCTAGGTGGAATTTCTTTGACCAGCTAATAGGCATACAGATTGACACTAATTTCACTGGCTCTTCTTGGTGTGAGAGAAAATCACAGTAATTAAGTCTAGGGCACAGTTCATCTTATTGTAAAGTAAACATGTATAATAAATCAGATGAATGGTGAAGACCTAAGGAAAAGTATAAAAAACACCTGTGGTGACTAGGTCAGATATGAACTGCTACACTGATACCTAAAGGTAGCTGAGACTAATTCCAGCCTCAGTGACCAAACAGTCCTTTCTGGCAATGTCTCCATTTTTTTTTCCATAGGTTTTGAATCTTTTTAACTGAAGCATGAATTGCCCTGTAAGAATTTGATGCTCAATGTTCAAAATCTGAGTTGTGTTAGTTAATTCTGAACGGTCATGTAACAAATGACACTATTTCTGTCTGTCAAGTGGAAATTTTACTGTGCTTTTGAATAGCTTTTAGATTTGCCACTGACAAGAAGAGAGTTTCTTGATATTTTTGTTTGTTTTAAAAAAAGGGAGCCTCTTTCTCAGCTAATTTTTTATATATGGAAAGAAAAGTATTGCCTAGTAAAGGTAGACTACTGGAGTGTGGATGGTTTAGTATTAAAATATTAACTTCATCTTTGTCATATTACATTTAACCATAGGTGTCCTAGTGAACATATCCTATTTCAACATTGTGTCTCTTCAAGCTCTCTAGTAAGGAGTCAAGGGATGCTTTGCTGTTAGTCAGTATGCGCTGCTTTATTTAAGAATCAAAACTGCTTTAAATGGTAGGGAATTTTTTTCAAACTGTGGTGGCTTGACCCTGGCTGGAAACCAGGTGCCCACCAAAGCCACTCTATCACTCCCCTCCTCAACTGGACAGGGGAGGGAAAATATAACACAAAGCTCCTTGGTCAAAATAAGAACAGGGAAAGATCACTTCACCAAGTACCATCATGGGCAAAACAGACTTGGGGAAATTAGTGTAATTTATCACCACTCAAATCAGAGGAGAATAACGAGAAAATAAAACCAGAACTAAAAACCACCTTTCCCCCACCCCTCTCTTCTTCCCAGGCTCAACTTTACTCCCAAATTCTCTGCCTGCTCCCTCTGGGAAGCACAGGGGGAGAGGGAATGGGTTGTCTCTGCCACTCTTTCCTCCTCAGGGGGAGAGCTCTTCACACTCTTCCCCTGCTCTAGTGTGGGGTCCCTCCCATGGGAGACAGGCCACCACAAACTTCTCCAACATGAGTCCCTCCCACAGGCTGCAGTTCTTCAGGAACAGACTGCTGCAGTGTGGGTCTCTCATGGGGTCACAATTCCCAGCAGCAAAGCTGCTCCAGACTGGGCTTCTCTCCCCATGGGGCCACAGGTCCTAGCAGGAGCCTTCTCCAGCGTGGGCTTCCCACAGGTCACAGCCTCCTTTGGGCACATCATCCTGCTCTGCTGTGGGGTCCTCCACTGCTCAGGTGGGTATCTGCTCCACCATGGAGCTCCATGGGCTGCAGGGGGACAGCCTGCCTCACCGTGGTCTTCACCATGGGGTGCAGGGGGATCTCTGCTTTGGCACCTGGAGCACCTCCTGTCCTCCTTCTGCACTGACCTGGGTGTCTGCAGTTGTTTCTCTCACATAGTCTCACTCCTCTCTTCAGCTGCAATTTATTGCGTGGATTGATTGATTGATCTTTTTGCTGCTTAAATGTGTTATCCCAGAGGTGCTACCACCGTCACTGATAGGCTCAACCTTGGCCAGCGGTGGGTCCCTCTTGGAGCTGGGTAGTGTTGGCTCTATTGAACACAGGGGAAGCTTCCAGCAGCTTCTCACAGAAGCCAGTCCTGTGGCACCTTCATTACCAAAACCTTGCCACGCAAACCAAATACGCAAATGTAGTGCTCAAGTGAAAACCTGATTGTATGAATCTTTATAGAAGGACAACATATAATTGGCTAGCACTACAGCAGTTTCATATAAAATATGAAGAAATACTCTTTGAATATATTGATATGAATATGTTTCTACAAGTTTGTTTGCAATATTTGCCCTTTGCTCAAGGAGGGTAACTAACTGTTGTTTCCTCCAGTATCACGCTTGCTTGCTTTTTCCACTTAGTCCAAGCTGTGTGTACGTTAGCTCTGTACACAGATGGATGTGTGCATTTCCTGCTTCAGCTCCAGAACCTGTAATGGAAAGGAACTCCCATTTGAAAATGAAAATAAGTTTCCTCTTATCTCTGCTTTCCTTTAATTTCCACTTTCATTTTATCTCCCTCACATTCAGCTTTTGAGCTTATTTTCTTTTTTTCTTATAAACATAGATTTTTGGTAATGGCTAGGCTTTAAGGTTTGTGACGGCTTCTATATATTAAGAATTATTGGATTATTTCTGATGTTGCTTGCTGTAGCTACTATATTTTATCATTTACTCTTTGAGTTATTTGTTTAATCCTTTGTTCTTAATGAAAACCACCCTAAATTTTCCTTTCTTAAGGAAAGCTGAGGAAGACATACTGCTGTATTTATGACGTTAACATACACTTAATTAAAAGTGCCACTGCCTATTTATTAGCATTTTTATAAAGAGCAGATTTTCTTGTAATCTTTTGTAACTAAAAGAAATTCTGTTTCTAATATTTATACAAATGTCAACTGTATTTAAAATTAAAATTAGTACTTAATGCTATTCAAAATCTGCTTGTGGATGTAGAAACAATTTACTGTATGACCCCAATGTGCGGTTTGCTGGTACAGCTTAGGCTGTGGATACCCTTGTATATGTAATTATTATGTTAAGGATGTTTATTCTAAGACAAATTCAGTTCAGTCTGTTTGTATAACTTCACTGTTGTTTTGTTTCCATATGCTTTATTGTATCATAAAGCGTGCATTTGTTTAGGCAAGTGATTTCTTCAGATCATTTCAGCATTGCTTAGGGCACAGCAGAATTAACAGGCTAATTCTGTATTTAGGCTTGCGAGATCCTGGATGTAAATTGATTTCCTTTACAAGTCAATGTTTTAGTACACATCAAAACAGAACAATGACCTTCAAGCTTGAATTTGTAAGGATTTTTACTTTGTATTAACTTGTTTGAGGTATTTTGGGTGGACCATTCCCAAGTTGCAAGTGTGAAATAATAAATGAGGAGTAATTGCTCAGTGATTAACACAACAAGAGATGGATTTCAGAGCTGGCTATAGGACTTCATGGCTGACCTCCCAATCACTCGGTTCTGAAGGTTCAACATTGCCTTTTTTAATTTTATTTAAATGAAAAATCTTTAAAGGAAATTATCGTCTGAAAGAGTTATTCTTATTTTCTGATTCTGCTGTAATTTGCTTGGAAGTTAGAGATTACTGATTCACAGTTATCAGTTTTCTTAAATATATGCTTGGAAAATTCAGCCCAAACCAGTAAAATTTAACTGGGCTACATCATCTTTGACTTTAAATCATCTATGCTTTGACTTTTCTGTACTTCAGACAATTTGTAGCTAACTGCAGCACAAAATGTTATCAGCATTCTACAGACTGTTGTACCAATTTTGCATTAGAGCTCAATGGTAATTTGGAAGACAATAGCTTCTCTTTTGATCTCTGTGTAAAACTAGGGCTTTTTCTTTCTTTCAGAGTGTAGCTAAATGGCGATATAAAAATTACAGTAATTTATGTGTGCCTCCATTGATCACGTATGTGCAATAAAATCCTTCTTTGCTTGCATCTACGTATGCTGAGAGCTTCATCATATGAACGCCATGTGTTTTCTGTGGACCCAGCTGCTTTTGATTGGGATTGCCTTGGCAATTTTATGCTTGAATAATCCTGCAGATAGAAACTGCTGTCAGTCACAACATCTGTATCAGCCAATTGGATCAGTATGAAAGTCCAATACTAACAATGGTATTGTTCGTAGGTCTGAAAAGCATTTTCTATTGAAATATTAAATAGGGTCTTTTATAGTATCTCAGGCAGATGTCAGCTTGGGTACTGTGTGCCTGTAGTTGTAACTGCTAGGAATCTTGGAAGTAATCTTCTGTTTATCAGTTACTTGTTTATCAGTTATTCATCAGTATCGCTCTGAAAGCTGGATCATGCACTGTATCGTGTATCTGCTTAATGAGTCATTCTTCATGGGGTGTTGTGGTGTTGTGTTGGGAATGGCATTGGCACTAGCTAGTAGGATGGGTCTGAAGGCTCAGCAGTTCTGGCTGTTGGGATTTAAAAAACAAAGAAGTATTGCAGTCCTAGACCCTCTTTCAAGTTTCTATTGTAAAGCATCACATTCAGAAGCCTGTTACTGTTGCATAATTGTTTATTTTGTCAGTTTATGGACAAATTTGGAACGGAGCAGAAACTTCTTGATCCAGTGCTCTCAAATAGATGGTCAGGTTTTGAGAGTCTGGAATTTTTAAAATGAGAAGGGTCTGCTTTGAGGGCAACAGCAGCGTAAGTATGTCTTCCTTTAAGTGATCCATGTTTTTTCAAGCTGACGTATTGGCTAGACAATGTAGAAATAGTAAGTAGTTTGTTACCTGATTGAGGACTGGTTTTGTTTTGTGTGGGACATTTCTAAGACAAAGGTGACCTCATCTCCAAAGATGCTTTAGAGCTTGCTTAGATTATTTTCTTTTGTTGTTCATGTCATGTTTGTGCCATGCCTAAACCAAGAAATGAGGAAAGTGTGGTAAAGAATATAAGTAAATGTACTGTGCTGTTTGAGGCCATCACTATCCGATGCCCTTATAACACCATTCAGAGTGATCTAAAGACAACTGGAGCTGGAACAGTTGTATTAACAATTCAGCTGCTTTGCCCAGTCCATTTCATTGGCCATTCATGTCACAAGAACTCAGCACAGCAGAAATCATTATTTCTAGAAACAGACTATCCTATGTACATGTAGTAGGCATTTTCAGAAACAGGCCAAAACTGAGTACTGTTCAAAACTACTGTAAGAATGTTAAGAGCAATTTTATTTTGCAACAATTATATTTATTCTGCCTTCCATTTGGTATTCCACCTCCTTCAATAATGTATTGAAATGTAATGTTAGCAGATCAGTGATTTCTTTCCTCAGCTGGAGAAGTCTCATAGGTGAAATTCTTCTGTACTATGTCATTCCTTTGCTAAAATATACCTTCCTCTAACTGTATTAATGGAGTTCAACTTTGCAAATATTAATTTTATATTTGGTCCCAGTCAAACAAAGATAAAACAAACTAAAATATCAGACAGGACCTAATACTTTCTCAGTTTCTGCCATTGTCTCCCTTACTTACCTCTAAACAAGAAAAAAATAAATAAGAAATGTATTGTGTTTCAAATTACTGAATGGCAGAATACAAAAATTAATCTAACATCTAGTTGTTTTAAGGTTTGCTGTCACTGCAATTGTAAATCATATTAATAAACCTAAGATAAGCTGAAGCTTATTTAAGGTATCTTCAGCACCAGCAAACATTTTTATCTTGAGACAAAGCATATCTGTGGCTGCAATATCTGTTTGAGGAGAAGAGTAAGCATGCAGTTGGTCTTTATTCACCTGAACTCTGTGCCGCTTAGATTTAATTCCGTTTTCCACGTACTAAATGGCTTGCTTTTAGGTCGTTCAGGCACGCCACACCTATAACTGCAGAATAGGTATGTTAAGAGTCTCTTAATCTCTAAATCCATATAGTGTTTCAAACATCTTGAAGAATTATTGTGTATTTCTTATTTCAACTTGTTGCATTCTGTAGTCTACCATGATACATCAAATAGCAAACTCCCAGTATTAAAACTCTTATTTTATGGCACGTCCATAGTGGAATTAGTATCAAAGGAGCTAGAACAATTCATGTAAATTAGAAGTTGAGAACTACAGAATATTTTTATAGGAAACAAATGGATACATGAATAAATATAGGCTCATCAACGGAAATAAAAAGGTGCTTCTAAGAGTAACAGGACCCAAGGAACTGTGTCTGATAGATTTGATCTGAGAAGGAAAAAAACCCAGCTTAGTCGTGTACAAACAATATTGTGTATAAATTGTGTATAAACTTAATGATCGTGTTGATGTTTAAATGCTTTCCATGCTAACAGTAACATTAAGTGTATTTAAACAACTACTAAATTAGACAACAGATAGGAAAAGTTGCATATGAAGGTTTTTAAAAAAGCAGATAAAGAGCTTTCTTGAGAAACTGTTATATTTTTCTGTACATTGTAGACACTGGAATATCCCAAGGACTAGAAGAAAGTTAATGTTGTGTCAGTATTCACAACATATAAACAGTATGAATCAAGTATTTATAGGTCTATCAGTCTGACACCAGTCTTGTGAAAAATAAAGCAAGAGTTGATAGGGGACTTGAGTACTGAAGTAAATGACATCAATTATATAATGACAATGAATATGAATTGATAGAAAGTTAAACTTTCCTACCTAAAATTGTTTTAATGAGATTACGTATTTGATTTATAAAGGATAAGCATTCTGATGCTTTGTGATTGCATGGCTCTAGAATGTGCAGAGGTTAAAAATTGTCTAAGATACTGGAAGGATACAGAATGAATATGGAACATTTTAAGTAGATTTAAGCCTAATAATTAAGCAATCATGAGGTACAAGTTGGCTAGAAATATTCCACTGAAATTCTTTTAGAATAGAGTCTTAACCACATTCTAATGTTACATTATCACTTACCTGCAAGTCTTTACAAATTGCAAATGGCACAAAAACTAAGGTTCTGGACAAGCAATAGAGATCAGCTGGAGATTCAATAAATCAAATGCTTTTAATACAACAAAATGTATTGTTCTCAGGAAAGAGCAATACAGAATTTATTGAAAAGTTGAGGGACTTCATGTAGAGATGAAGATGACTTGGGAATACATGGTTAAATATCAGCTACACAGGAACCACTGCTGTAGTGATGCTTCCAGAAAGCCTTGTAAAAAAGCCTTTTTTTGAGAATATTGGAGGAATGTAAAGATTTTTGTTCCTACTATTACTGTAAATGAGCTATATTATCTATTTTTTTCCAAATACTATCATCAAATTGAGTGGAAACTTAGGGAAGATCTGATACAATTATTTAGTGGTTTAATAATGAAAGACCTAATAAAATAGATGCATTCAGTTTCAGTATTTACTTTATCAAAGAGAATGTAAGCAATATTTTGATTACAGTCTATACAAATTTGCATGAAAACAGCGATCTAATAGTAAAACATCTCCTAGTATTTGGAAGGTATGGCAATATCCAAAGACTGGAAGTGGAAAATAGTTAGCTTCATTCCACAGTCAAGACAAAACCTTTTTAAAACTGAGAAGGATTATAACATATTCAGAATCGCATGTGGGATTGTCATAATCATTTGACCAAAGCTATTAGGTTTGACTCAGGAATTAATAATGGAAGTCCTCTGGGCAACATTCTGTTAGAGAAGACTGTGAACATAAGTATTTTTTTCTGGCTTCAAATATATAATTTGTCTTCTTGACTCCTCCCAGGTAAAGAAGTCTTAGCTTCTTGGAGACTTCAGATCTTGTGTATTGTACTTTTGAGGTATTCTGTAATGAAGTCCTTTATGTGGCAGATTTAATAGTATTTAAATTTAAACATGAGACCAATTAATTTGACTTCAGTCAAACAACATGCATTTTCAAAGCTCAAGAATTGATTCTTGAAGTATGTACTATGTAGGTCATAATATTTTCTCTTTCTGTGTTTTGTAGAGGACTGGGCAAGTAAATAGTGCTTGATTAAATAAAACTCTAGAAAACTGTAACTGCTGGTATAGATTTGTCTGGATAGGCAGAGGTTTATGGTGCAAAGCTGTGCCTGTAACCTGTCTCAGTGTCCTTAATTATGTCACAAAATTGACTCCAGGTAATTAAAGATGTTTTATTTCTCTGAACAACTGATTCCTTTCTATCATTACACCTGCTTTAGTATTTTACTTTTTTGCCATTGTTAGAAATATAATTAATTGAGAATTAAAATTCACACTTCTGTTCCCAAGTTGTATACTTTCAAGCATTCTTCCTACTTCTTTTCATCAGAATTCAGTACTGTTTCCACTTTCTTGTTCCACTTGTGGTTAGTTTTAAGCCCTATAATAAGCATTGTAGGAGATTCAGAAGGATCTAGTTTAATCCAGTAGCTCTGCACTGATCAAAGCATAGGTAGTAGCATTACTTTCAGTAAACTGTGTTTACAGCTAAGTATTACAGAGAATGCAAATCTTAAAAATCAGACTTCTTTATCACGCTTTAAAATCATCTAATTTCTGCTTGCAAATAGCCATTTTCTTACATTAGAGCACTCGAATTCTTCAGTTCATTCACCTTATCAGAGGAGTCCTGAGACAGCTGCCATGCAGTTTTAATCCCTTCCTTTGCTACGTTTTACTTTTTTACTATTTCTGGTTCATTTTCTGCTCTGCTGATTTAATAGCTGCAGGTTTCTAGCATCATCTTAGCAGATCCATCTGAAAGTTGCATCAACAGATTACCTACATCAGCCATCTAGTTAAATTTACTTGTGGTAGTTGCCCTTAATAAACCAACATTTCCCAGTAGGGGAAGATGCCTACTTCATTTCCTCCGTTCAAGTATAAGGAAATATCAGCAGGTGTTGATGGCAATACATAGGGAACATGAAATACGTGGCAGATCTTGCCAAACAACCTCGTCACACTTCTCCCTTTCCCAAATGTGCTTCCTGATTGGTAGTTCTTGTTACACCACCAGATGCAGGGCAAGGGCAATGGTTTGGAGAAGGGTTAGTGCATTATCTCCCTGATCTGGAGAAGGGTTAGTGCCTTATCTCCCTCACAGAGTATGACTAGTATAGGTGAGCTTCAGCAGCACAGTTTAACAGATCTCAGTAGTGGGGACACCACTGTTGTGTGTGTGCACAGGAGTGAGAATGCTCACAGCCCCTGGGAGCAAGCTACTTGAGGAAAGCTTCCATACCGAATTGATAAGTATGGATGGCAGCATCTCATAGTGTGAATCAGCCCTTTTATTTCATGCTGCTGATTTGGGAACTTCTAACCCAATAACAATTGCCTTTGTGGCAATAAGCTTGTGACTGACACTTCCCTCATAAAAATCTACATACACTAACCCACTAACCCATCTACAATATTTTTGTTCTGGAAGCATAAGTCAGGTAGCTGTTTTTTGTTTAAACGTAGATAAGTTCATCCTCATTACCTGGGTACCTGGATGATTTGTCAGATACTGATTTGCCAAGATGAACATGGGAACTAAAAGAGCTTTCATTTCTCTTACTGTTTTCTCACTGTAGTTTGCCAGCCTGAAATACATGTTGTGTCATGGGCCCTGCAGCTCCTGCTCCAGGTATCAACAGTGAGCATGGTAACCACGCTACTGAGATGAATTATGCCAGTGATAAATGGAAGAATAACATGGAAACTAATGGAGTAGATATAAAATTCATACTGACAAAACTGCTGCCCTGCCAGATTTGGAGGACGAACCTCTGCTTGCACAGGGGCTGCATCTCTTTTTCATATTTTTAGCAGATATCCAAATGCTTTCTTGAGTTAAAGTCAGGGCACCCATTTAAGGCTCACTGAATTGCTTAAAAGGCAAATAACAATCCATCTGACTATTCTCACTGTATAATGGTACTTAACTAGTGTGTTTGGGTAAATGTAAAGGAAAATTACCCAGCCTGGTACTGCAAATTTAAACTTTCATCATAGCACTTCTATTGCTGAGAATTTTTCACACGTGTTTCACTGGACAAAAACTCGAGATTCTCATTTATAGTTGTTTTCCTATGCCAGGGAATTCTTCAAACTGTCCACTGTGACGGCTGTTCACAAATGCTGAGTTGTTACCAGGCTGCCTTTTAATTAAACAGTGGTTTGTCTGGCTCCGAGTCAAGGTCCCTGGTTGTCTTGTATCACAACTGTGAAGCCTGCTTGATGACTGTCTCCTACTCTCATTTTGTTTTAAGCTTTTAACAATTGCTAGCTAACTTTAAACAAAGGGAGACAATTAGTGGAATTTTTAATTAGCCCACTCCTACTAATTAGCATTAACAGTGTGGTTGTCAACACCATAGCACTTTGTGCTACATTTTTGTCGATCAATAATAGTCTAGAAGAACCATCTGTGACTGGAAATCTGTCTCATTGTTTCCTTCAGGTAATAGTCTTTCTAGTACTTTGAAGAGATTTTAAAAAATAGAAAACTTCACTTTCCAGGACACTTCAAAGTAAACCCTCAAAATATGACCACTCAGGGGAAAAATAATGATGCAGAGGAAAAAAAATAATAATCCAAGTGTTGCAGATACTAATCTGGATGATCCAGAACAGGTTATTATATTTTGGTTTATCCTCAATCTCTGCCTGTGTTATTTTTATTCGGTTTGTTACTGACTGCTGTTTATGAAAAAAAAAAAAAAATTAAAAATCCTAACCCACCAACAAACAGACAATCCCAAAACTCAAAACCCAAACCAGAAAGTTGGAAAGAACAGTTTCTTTCTTGTCTGCTCCTGCACACAGCTGTGCTAGTTTAAACTTAGTGTTTTTCTCTTCTTCAGATACTGTGGACGCTGTGTCTCATCAAGGTGGCTGTCATTACGGAACTCATGAGCTATATTGCTGACAATTCCAGCCTTACATGTTTGGGAGTGAATATATCTTCCTTCAGTAGCGAGGCATGCCAGGGAGTGCTTTCCAGTAGCTGAGCCCACCCTTCTACCTACTGAGTCGTTCAGTACTGGTTTGAAGAATATGTGTATCATTTTCAAGGTCATTAATACAGACTTGGGCAGTCTCTGAATCAAGAAACAAACTTTGCTATTTTACCAAATAGCATGTGGTACTTTTCATATGTTTTTTTTAATTGTTTTGTTTCATTTTTAAAAATATATCTCTGATTATATGAACTGAGCAAAGATATTTCTTTTCAGTGTTCATAGTTAACCTAATATTACTAATTGCTTCAAATCCTGGTTTGAAGAATTCATTACTTTTTATTTTATTTTAATAGAATTTTTTTTTTTGCTATCTGACCTGAATATCTGAAGTACAATATTTGAAGTGTTGGCAATAAAGTTCATAAATTGACCAGAAGAAGCCTTAGGAGATTTAAATATTTTATCATTTCACAGCCAGTTTAAGACATTTCTTAATTTAACTTCAGGTGTGATCATCACTCAAGAAGCCATACTTCCAGAAACTGAATTTGGTTTGAAGTTGTACAGAGTAAATGTGGAGTAAAGATGCATCTCTGTCGTACCAAATGGTTGACTGATGTCAGGATAATGAAACTAAATTTTTCTTTCATATATGAACAAACATGTTTTTGTAAGAGTTGTGCTTTGGCAATCTATTTGTGGTTTTGGTTTTTTTTCTTACTTGGAAATTTTCATATAAGAAATAGCATCCCATGGTTGGGGGTTGGAACTAGATGATCTTTAAGGTCCCTCCCAACCCAACCACTCTATGATTCTACGATACAAATAACATCTATTTTTTGGATTGTTTCTTTAACGTAACTTAGCTACACAATAGTGCAGCAACAGTGTGATCTATACAAGACTCCTTTTTTGGGTCTCTGAGGAAATGAACAATTCTAATAGAGCAGCAGAGGACTTTATTAGCAGTACAGTCATGTAAAGCTTCCTTTATTGTTTTCCCACATTAATTATGGCAATAGCTTGCTAGTTTTCCAAATCAGACATACTTATATATGTCAAACACATAGTTTCCAGCTTTGAAAGAAGTGCTGAAACTCATCATAGTAGAATTATTTATAGACTATTTATGAAGTTTTGTAAATGTACAGAGCATGTACCCTGAAGAAGAATCCTTAAAGACTTACTACTGAAATTTATTTCATCTGGAATTGCTGAATGGTTAATATGTGTTTAAGCACATTTAAAGGTTTGCGTTATCATTGGTAGAATTTTGCAGAGAACCAGGGAGAGGTTTAAGGAGATTTTCCCCAGTGCCCATTTTGTAAATGTATATTTGCCATGTATTGCTGGTTGATACAGTGTTATAAATTGAATAAATAGAGTAGTTCCAGGCTCAAAGAAGAGGTTATCCATTTTCAGTTCATATTATTATATAACTATTATATTGATTGGCACTGGGATTATCAAAGGGTGAAAAAATCCCAGGAAGCTGGGACAGTTTTGCATATAGAAAAAAAGGAATAAAACCCAGTGGAATTGAGGGAGGAATTCCTGAAGCTCCAGCTATGTGTTAGGTCAGTGCTAGATGCAGCATTCCCTATTTGGTAGCTGTGTTGGCCAGAGCCCCAGGATCCACGAAACAAAAAATAGGAAGAGCTTCATGGTTTAGCCAGAGTCCTTTAATGGCCTGTCTGCCTAGTATTTCTGTTTCTCTGTTTTGCATATTCCTCAACAAATTCTAGTCCAAAATCGGTCTGGGACACTTGTTTTGTGCCATACCCTCTGCCAAGCCATGGGCATTTCTGTCTGCATAGAGGAAGGGACTGTTGCCTCCCTGGGGAGGAGAGCTTACCAGCCCTCACAGATCCTAACAGTAGCATCTTCAATACAAGGAAAACATAGCTGATGTAGCACAATATAGCAAAGTGAATGATCTGTTTTAAAATTATGCTAACAAAATATGCTTGTTTCGCTCTATTCATTCTATACATACAAGTTTGCTTGAGGCTATGAAATGTGCTGTGCTGTGTGCTGTGGACATATTACTCCTGCAATAGTTACACCTTCTGCATTTCAAACATTGGACTATAGGTAGTTAGATAGGTTTATTATTTGAATTAACTACCTGTTTGCCATTGATACCAGGAATGAGAAATGCTTTCTCTGAATATTTGTTGTGAAGATGACTTAGGACCTGGCTTTCTAGAAAGTAAGAGTCTAAGCTGTGTCTGTTTTTTAAGTATGAGCATGAGAAACATTTATCTGGAGAACTTTGACATCTCGCTTAGACTACTGAAATATATCATGTTAATGTCTTAGAAAACACAAGAGACTGAGCCAGCTGATTATAGTGTGCTTAGATTTTGGCCACTCATTACCTGAGAACAAGGTAGATGTATAACTTATAGCAAAACCACTGGTAGCACCTGTTTAACAGCAACTTGATTTCCAGTGTTTTGTTCCAAGTGAAATAATTAACATATTTATGAAGCTGAGCTGTGATTATGATATAATTGGTGATAAATGTTGAGTTGTAGATTCTACCTTGTGTACCAAGATTCTGTAATTTATTTTTTTTTATAGCTCCTTGCCCACAGGTCTCTCTGCATTATGACTATATAGACTAATTTTATTGTCTATTTATGTTGCGAGATTTGAATGTAATTTCTGGTAGTACCTTACTTGTGTATCCTCTGAAACTTCAGACCCTGTTTCTCCAGGCAAGTCCTATTAAAAGTGTGTAGAGCTGTAGTAAACTTGGCAGCCAGGTTTATTCTGCCTTATGCTTGTAGACATTCTGACTGTGACCTCAGATTATGTATGGATAAGGAGATTTCATGAACAAGTCAACTCTTGAGGAAAAATTTGTTTACTGTAAAATAAAATAGAGATCACAGCTAAGGAAAGTGATTTACTTCTACTTAAAACATCCCTTCCCAAACCCACACATCATAACAATTTTTGTGTTTTAAAATTTCTGAAAGGACTGAATTGGTTCAGTTTTTCTTGCGGTCTAGGAAGCCAAGCTGAGCTTAGGAATGATTCTGACTGATGTATAGTTATCAAAAAGTTATCGAAACTTCTATTAGTGAAGGGTTGGAAGAAGAGAGGAAAGGGTGAATTCAAATAAAAAAGAAAATCTTTGTATTTAAGTAACAGCAATTATCAGAGGTTCTGCTTGTATTAATATTGTCTGAGCACATTATAAAGCATTTGTCATAGCTAATGCATTCCTGTCAAATCAAGCAATATTAGAAGAGGACTTTTATAATGAATATTAATATAAGAGACAGCCGTAAGTGAAGTAAATTATAGAGGCATGTAAATGTACTACTAACTGCTACAGCAAAGTAGTCTTCCACTGTAAATCAATTTCTTCCCATAATGTTAATAAAAAAATTAGGCTACTTGGTAGTCATCTGCAAGTTTCTGAGCATTGATAGGAGTTTTCAAGTACTTTGTGCATGTGTCTAGCTCTAAATTAAAAGTCGTATTCATGAAAATGAGTTTACAGTTGGTGCACTCAACTTATTGACTGTGCTATAGTTTCTGCACAGTTCTCAAATTCTTGTTCACACATCAGAACACTTATGTTCCGTTCAGCCATCTATGATGCTTTATGCAAGTTAAGGAATAAGTACAAAATTATTCCTCTACATCAGAAATAAGATGCATGAATTTAAATTGTGGTTGTCAGTTTTTATCCAGTTTTTTAAAATGCCAGTACTTGTTTTTTTCTTTGTTGTTTGTTTGGGTTTTTTAATTCAAGGTTCTTTGTTTTTGAATTTCATTATAAAAATACACATCTGGATTTGTGTTAGGATTTTTGCATTGATCTCAATTTTGATGTTGCCGTTTTGGATTAGGGAGTGAAAGTAGGACTTTGGCACATTAAGGTTTATGTGCATGAAGTTAGGCTTTGTATTCTTACCAGTATATTGGCTTTGATTGTTTGGCAGGGTTGGTTGGTTGGGGTTGGGGTTGGGGTTGGGGTTGGTGTGGGTTTTTTTGGTTTGGGGTTTTGTTGGTTGGTTGGTTTGTTTTCTTAGCATAAATTACCTACTGACATCCAAGCCATACCCTTATAGGAAATTTTTTTTGCAGGGAAGTTTTGATTTTTATGTGTGGCTATTATTTGGAACTTCTTTCCCTGATGCCAAAACCTTATTCAGAGAATCTTAGTAAGTACATGATCACTACAAAGACTATTTCAAGTAAGGTATAGTGAAGCTAAAATCTCATTCCTTATTTGTAGTGATTTAAATTGAAAAACAAAGGTATTTTTCTTACTTTTGATAGGTGATCACATTCACACTCTCTGAGTTTTGAAAACAATTGCCATGTTATTTTTATTGTTGTTGTCATTATTATTGTATTTTGATGGCTAATAATTAATCTTCTATAATAAAAAGAAAATTGGAAAATCTTTTTTTAAGATAAATCTTATTAATTATTTTGAAATGGTAATATTATTTTGATTATAGTGCTATGTCTGAGGAACACTCAATAGAAAAAAATCTGTAAACTGTTTTCCAGATGAGCAAGTATGGACCAAATGTACCATGGAATTTGATAATGTAATGAATTTCTGTCTAGTGACAGGTCTTAGACATTTGATGTGTGGAATTTAAGCGCCTAAGTATGAATTTAACCATTCTTAAAGCTTTTGCTCATCTTTTATCTACATTTCAGAGTCGTCTCACTTTTTAGCACTGAAGTTCCCCACATTGGCATACCCAGAACCACCCTTTCTCTTTCTCATGTTTCACAGAATTAAGCAATTAAGTTTTCATCAGACCTCTTATGAATAATGTTGATATATGCTTTTTATATTGCATCTGATATTTAGCTTGTGTAATGATCAGTGTGTAACAGTCAAATAGCCTGCTGGGAAATAACTGGAAAAAAACAACCCAAAAACCAACTGCTCACGACTGTTCAAATCTTGCAGTTTATCTAGATGTTATAATAATAGCAATAAAAATTTTTAGGTCACTCACATTTCAAGATTACCTTAATCCATGTATCATTACTTTTCAAATGAGAAATACGTATTTGAAAGTGAACAAAGCTGAAAAATAATATATTTTTACAACAAACTGTTTGCATCTTTCATTCCTTCAACAACAGATAGATCTTCAACATAATCAGGGACACAAAGAGGATTTATTTTTTTAAGGAAATAGCTATGAGTGAGGTGAAGAAGCTATAAGCATGGTTTACATTTTACACACAGAAAGTTATGATCTGTATGCAAACAGCTATGTCTGAAGGTAATTATTTTTCAGAACAATGTGTTAATTTCATATTTATGTTGAGTAAGATGATAACATTCAGAAAAAAATCTTATTACCGTAGAAGTTCTTACAGATTTTAGTGAAGTCAGGATTTAATGTTTTTTACTGTTTTACTCAGATTTTTAGATTTTTCAGTTTTAAAGGGAAGTTAATAGAAGGGTGAGAATTCAGCCTTCCAGGTGTGTAGTTTTTGTTGTTGGAAATACTGTTTTTTTTTAATAATTTTCAAAGGTTTTTCTAGACTATAATATAAAAAAGGGAGAATAGATATGTCAAGATTTTAACGGCGTAGGTGTGCATCAGCTGTTTCTCTTATTGGAGAAATCCTAAGCATAATGTTTTGAAAAAGTAGTTCAGAATTTTCTAGGTTAAATTCCACTGTCTCTCAACTTTTAATTATCTAACACTATCTAGGAACAAACCTCTTACGGACAACAAATCCCTGAGTTTCACTAGTAATGTAGGAAAGTATTGTCACATCGTTTGGCCGTTTTTGAACTACAGTGTATTGCATGGACTGTATTTGTTATGTGAAGCATATAAAGTTCTTTTAAACTGCGATTTGTCCAGCATGTCATCAAGTACTCGGTGAATTTTCACTGAAAGTGAGTTTTCTACTCCTTTATATCAAAAAAGTTGATAATGCTGTTTGTGTCTGAGCAGAGTTTATATTTGGAAAGAAAGATTAAGCTTCCTAAACAGTAACTATATGAATTGGATTTTATGGTGGCGGTGGGAGGAGGAGTGGAAGGCAAACAATGGTGAGCTAAGGCCCATCTAATTTGAAAATTAAATATCTAATGCTCTCTTCAACCCATGTAGCAATTCAATTACCTACTTTTCCAAAACAAAGGAAGGAAAGGGAAAAAAAACCCCTCAAACACAAATAAATCAAGTACATCTCATACTTGGGCTTGAATCCGTCTGACCTAGCATTAGGCAATTTTAGTTCTTTTATGGAAAGATATATTTTTTAAAAATATAGTCAGCTCTTCTAGAGAGCATTTGATCTCAATCAAATACAATTCTCCAAAAGCGATCACATCATTCTTCTATCTCTTTCCAGAGCCTAGGGTGGATTGCTCAGGTGTAGACATCTGGAGATGGACTAGATGTATGTCCCCTACATATACAGTTGTGGGTTTTGGTTTGGTTTGGTTTGATTTTAACTTCAAGGAACATTAATGATATTGAAACACTCTTCTCTCTGTTAGTTTAAATCAACCCTACGCTATTACTGTGGCTTTAGTAACCATGTCACTTTAGGCTGAGGTATGAACAAGAAACAAATTTAAGCTTCAGTCTTTATGATTCCTGCCTCTTTCTTATTCCTGAAATACATTATTTATTTCTGATGTCTACACCTTCTACCTGTCGCTAGCTTTTTTGCGATGAGAACACATTGCTTAGAATCAAAGTGCCAACCAGGACACTAGGTGCTGGCTCTGCTCTGCCTCTCACACTTCACAGCTGGTGTAGGCTATTTCCAGCTTGCTACATAGTACACGTTACTGTAAGATGCTTTCTAAGCATGGTTTATTAACATGGGGTGTGCTAATGTTTGCCCTAAGCGAATCTCCAGACAAGGTAGTCCTTAACTGGCCTGTTTCCTTCAGAGTGGAGATATTAAAAGTAATATAATGGCCATGTTTTAACAGCATATTCCCCATCTGCATCCTCAGTGCTTCACAGAGGCCATTTTAAAGCATCTGTTTCCCTCCCAAGCTACTTGTATACATATGCAACATTTTCATCTGTTATCTTTAGCTTGACATAAGAAGCACAGGTAGCTCTCAGCTAAGCCAAAAGCAACATTTTTTCTTGCAGACTTTGTAGAAGAATAATCTTTGAATAGCTGTAGGAACTTGCAGTCTCTTAATCTCATTGATATCTTCCTGTTTACCATTTGGTGGCTTAAAATATTAAAAGTAGAAAGCCATAATTGTTTTCGTATTTGGTAAGGACTTTGAGGAAAATGCTCAGGGCCAAGTTGTTTATGATTTTCACTATACATCTTATAGGGAAAAAAATCACAGAAGAATGAGAGAGAAACATTTAGGCAGAATCTACAGTTTTGCTTTAATTCTCTGTATCTTGTGTGTCTGTTTGAGTGTGGACATATACAAGTGGAGGTGGCAGTTTCGTGAGAACTCATTAATTGTTTTAATGAAAAATTATCTGTGCATTGCCTGGACTTACTCATATGCTATGGAAATGATTATGACTGCTGCCACTCTTCACTGCACAATTATGTTGATTACAGGAAAAAAAACTTTAATATGTTGTTCAACATTCAAAAGTAATTTTTTATTGTGAGCTATATAAATAATGACTCTTCAAATTTTAACACACACACACACACACCCTTTTTTTTTTTTCCTTGGGGTGGTTCCATGGGAACTATGATTGTTTGAGCACTTCTACATTAAAGACATTCCCTTCAGTTCTTGGTCATTTCTGTATACACTTATTTCCTATTTATTGTTGATATTGATTTTATTTGTTATGATTATCCTTAACTTACTTTAATAATGAATTTTGTGTTCTTATGTTCCTTGACTGCTTTTTACTGCATATTTAAGAAAAAAAAAAAAAAAAGCCATGAAAATGATCCATCTGACAAAGGGAGTTTAAGTGATATTTTATTTTTTTTTTACATTCAGGAAATTATAAATTTACTTCAGTTAAAGTGAAACAATTCTTAACAAAATGGTCTCAGGGGAACAGGAGTTAATTTTATTCACATAAGTGTTGCTTCCTTGCAAACTGCAATGAAATGAGAAACCCCTAAACATGTTGGTTTCTGTCTTCCTGTCTTTGTAAAATAAGTTAGTCCACCCAGGTCCAAGATTTAGGACTCTTGCTGTTACAAATGTATTCATCAGCGCTGTCTTAATTACTGCTTACATGGTTGATATATCATTAACTAAATCAGTTCACTGATGTTTCTGAGAACTATCAGTGTATTCTTAATAAGCATGTTTGTTTTCCCATGTGTAAGTTTTCAAGACCATAAGCTTTCCATGTTTCACTGAAGTAACTCCAGAAACCAGGGTGCTCCATTGAAGTGTTCTTACGTAATCCAATACAGCAAGCAGAGCTGTTTTAGAAAATAACAAGAGAAATCAAAGAATAAATAGAGAATTATGAAAGTTCCTTTAAAAATGGAAATTTTGATGCAGTGTTTAATTTTCACTATATTGACATAAAACTGTTTTCCATGGAGTGGTAACTGAGATGTCATATTTACATTTTATCCTAAGAACAGAGACCACAGTATCTCACACAGTCCTGCATGCCAGCTGCCATCGAACATTGCCTTTTCTGTAGGTCATTACCAAAAATGATCAAAGTTAATTATTTAAGATGTTCAACAGGCTTAAGTCCTGTGACCTAAGAACAACAAACCATTGTTTGTTAACACATATGTGAAATTAATGCTGCTTTCTACCACACATTCTGTCTGCAGAGGAGTGTTTTGGCTGTGATTTCCTCAGCTAAAAAAACCCACCTTCTGAATATCTCTTCTTCACTTAAATTCAGAAATAATCCTGTGTTTGTGTGTTCAAATCCATGGAGGCTTCCATTAATATTTATTCAGATGTATAATTTATATATGCAGTCAGTGTAAAGGAATGGAAAAAAAATGAAACTATGATAGAAATATGAACTTATCAATTTCAGATCTCACCTGTCTAAAGACATACAGAAACAGAAATGTTGACATGTGGAAAGATACTCTTCTTACTCCAATATTCTTGTTCCAGAGTCCTCTAAATGAAAGGAGAGTTTCTATCATTGACCTGTAGCTCTTTTTCGTTTGTTTTTCGCCTCAACATTTATTATCACACTACCTTTTACTTTCCATTTGGAATTTATTTCATATAACTGTCTATATTGGCTTTAACATTCTAAGCTATTAGTGCTCATTCAGATAACAGTACAATTCAAAATGTCATCAGTAATGTGTAGTTATGGCATTCATAATGTTTTTTTCCTAAAATGGACAAAAATGACTTGACAAATTGCATGCATTCTCACTGTGCATTTCCATTTGGTAAATAAAGCATTTAGAATATGGTCAAATAATGATTCAGCTTTGATCTCCTAGCCAAGGGGGAAAGAGCATTCCTAGCAAATACTAATTGATTATTCTTCTGTCTCTATAATTTTCATGCTGAAAGTTTCCTGACAGACCATGTAAATATTGCCAAGGATAAGTTATTTCACTAATTCTACCAGGACTAAGGAGTCTGAGGGGAAATTTAGCCATGTAAATTTTAGGCCACAGGAGGAAAATGCTTCTAATGTTAATTAAAGCTCTTGATGTTTAAACTTGCATGGTGAAAAAAAGAAGTAACAAAAACTAAGAGCAGTTCTTGGGAGGTCTCTAGTCATTTAGAAGATTATGCATTAAAGATCAATAGAGAGTATGAAAATATTTTCTTTTTGTGTAGAGGTTATCCAGGAAATATCTAATGACCAACCACCTGGAGAGAGAAAAACCCCACAAATCACAAACCAAACAAACCTAAAACAGCTGTACTAGGGATATGATAGAGCATAGTCTTTTGTCAAAGGATTATTATTCGGGGTACACTAAAAGGTATTTAACTTCCAATTGCAGTTTGCTGGTCTTACATATTTTAAACATCTTACTTGTATGCTCTCTGCCTAAGGTAAGAACGAGATTCCTTAAAAAAAAAAAAAAATCTCTTTATTTATATATGCATAAAAGGGGGCGATAATTCCTGCATTTCTCCTAAGAACCACAGACAAATAAATCACTGCATTCTGAAGTTGAATCTGCACACAAAGAAGTCTTTGAAAGAGGTGCATCTAGTAAAACTAAATTCTAGACTTTGCCTCTTTTGTTGAACTAAATGTTTGACTCCAGAGATCAGAATTCTTAAGCATATTTTATACTGTATTTGTCAATATGATATTAACTGTTATCTTCTAAGGTAGCTGGTTAAAAAATTGAGCTGTATTTCACTGTGTCACCATGGACACCGGTCCTTGTTAGGTTTTTCTTTTTTAGTAAAAGCTGCAGATTTAGAAGTCATTGACATCCTGACATCTCTTAAACTGGCAAGACACTGGAGAGCAAAGGTCCTAGAGAGTAAAATCTGATATCCTTTGCAATTCTCCATCAAGTAATTTGAATAGAAGGAATTAAGTCATCATAATGTGACTGCATACCACACATGGTGTACAGCCCAAAGGGCAAGTCAACCGGTCCTAGCAATTAGTTTTGAAAGAGAGTAAATGATTGCGAAGGGATAGTGTGGATTCCTATGATTTATCAGCAGCTGAAGGCAGGAATCCAGCAACAAAAGAGAAACATTCATTAAGGACTGTATTTCAGTCCCTTGTCTGACCAGCAGTGAGTCTGAGGTATGGAGAGAATGCAAAGGGTGCTCGGATCTTCCTGCTCTTCCACTTTCTTTCCTCCCTTTTATCTGGACATGTGGTATTGCTTATGGTCTCACTTGCATCATGGTAACTTCATTAGCTACCACTGGACTATTGAAAATCCTTTCTGGAGAAGGATATTAATGATGATAGCTGACTCCATTGGTTTCGGCTATCACACTTAACAAAAGGGCAGTGAACGCTGCTTCTCTCTCCCACTTTTAAAGGCGGTTTTGAGCAGAGGTGTCAAAGAAAGGCTACAGGAAACATTCCTATGAGAGCTTTTATTCATTGTACTCAAATGCATCTGTGTTACATCTTATCACCCTCTTGCATTCTCTGCTGCACCTCTTACTGCTGGCTGCCATGCCCTGTTGTTGTTCTCAGTCTGTCAGTCAGAGACAGATCTCTTTGGACTGCAACGCAATATTAACTGTATAGTTACAAGTGAAATTTAAAAAATCTATGTATAGAAAATACGAAAAAATATTTTAAAGACAGAAATTAAAATCCACTACAGTGTTCCATAAGCCTCTAGAAACCTGTATCCAGATAGAAAATTACAGTTATATCTTTTAATAAACTGCCTTTTATTGTATGTATGTTGTGTGTTACAATTTTTCACTTCTTCATTTCATACTTAAGGAAAATCAAAATAAGAATTAAATTATTGACATTTATAGTTATGAAGAAGGAATTAATTTTACCCATGCAAGAGGAATGGATTACTTAATATAATATTCCTTTTCAATTTATAAGTTCTATGGTTCTGTGATTTATTTATGAAAAAACAGGTAAATTTTTCAGCCTGAATGAGGCAATATTGATCACTCATAATTTTTTCAGCTTTTGTGTTTAAATTAAACAGATAATTAAAACGAAGCTTTGTATCATAAAATACATTTATTCTAATGAGCATTGCTAGCATCTTGCCCAATAGCCTTTTATGTACCAGAATTTTCATTCCTCAGATGAAATAGGCCTATTTATGTTCCAAATGTCATTGTCACCAAAATTAAACCCCATATCAGCTTTGAAAATTAATCTTCAGTCATTTCTGTATCCCTCCTCTGCCTCCTTAAGTGCAAAATTACATAATTAATTCTACTTTTGGAAAAAAGTAACACTTTTTCTCTGAGCCTTCACTATATTGATTGATTGAGCTCATGGCATCTATGTTTGCCCTAATCTTAGGTCACTGATGTAGCCTAAAATAATTTTTAGCAGCATGAGGGAGTGAATCAGTTACCTGCTCTAGGAAGATAGTTGTTAGATTAGTTATACGCTGAAAGAATAACTCTTAGATTCACACCATCATAACATGCACATAAAACAAACCAGGTAGTTATGGACATCCCTGTAACAACAATAAAGACCTCCTTTTATTTAAAAAGCATTTGTGTTACGTCTTTAATACAGAGGAATGAAATTTAATTTTGAAGAATAATTTTATTATTAAGCTGTAGTGGGCAAATTTAATGTGCATCTTCAAGCAGACCATTGTGAAAGACTGGAGCAGTAGATTTAGAATAGCCAGGATATACGCTGACAAGCACATCCTGTCAAACACAGATGAGGAGTAGTATCTGCGTGTGACAGTAGACAATCAAGCAATCAAACTCAGTATTACACATTAGTGAATATAAAAAAGCAAACAGAACACTGTTAGTGTTAAAGAGGAGGATACAGTGCAATGCAGGGAAATTATTTTAATGCTCCAAAGGGCTTTTAAGATTGTGTTTAGACAGCTGTATGCAATTTTGAACACATGTATAATCTGAGACCTCAAAAAGACAGGGAGATTTAAAAGGTTCACAAAAAGCCAAACTAGAATGAGTCATGTTCAGAAGGCTTGCATATGCAGAAAGCCTGGCGAAACTGAGACTAAACTAAGAAAGCTCTTTAGGCAAAGTTATTTTTCAGGTTTCCAAGGTGCTAGAGATAGTAAGGACTTATGGACATTAAATCTTCTAATAGGGTTGTGGTAAAAGGGCTAAAGACTACTTGATGAATATTAAAATGTAATGCCTGCTCAGCTTGTACCACTGGAGTGTTATACAGAGTGGCTTGACTTAGTTTCCAAGTTGGTTAATGCAGAGTATCTCAAATATAAAGCTGGTTTGGGTGAGAAAAATAGTCTGAAAATGTAAAAAACCTCAGAAACTGCAAATTTTTGTACACGTGTATGCATATGAATATCTTATTTTTTATGTTTTCCATAAAAAGCTAAAGACTGGTTGAGGTGGTCATCATTATTCATATTCAGTGGCTAGTCAAACAGTCAGTGAGTCACCATCGTGAAAATTTTAGAGAAAATACCCGTCTGCATTGCTAATTTATGGAGGTACAGCAGTACATTTAACAGATGTGTATGTACGTGAGACAATGTTGAGCTGATGTAGCTAATTTCCTTCAGGAAACATGTATCAGGACTAGGTCCTACGCTGATATCCCCAAAAGGACTTGGAGGCAGGAGCCTCTCATACTAGCTGGGGTGCTAGAAGGAGGGAGGTGAGCATATTCGGGTGAGCTTTTGGGGGGTGTGAGGCCTGCCCTGGGCCTGTGTCTCCAAGCAGACTCTCAGAGTTAGAATTTTGAGATGGAAATGCCAAGTTCAAGAATTCCAAAAGGCTGTAAGAGGGGAATGGACTCAGCACAATAGCAGACAAACCTGCTTGGCATGTGTAATATCTGAACTTCCTTCTCCTAATTAGTTTTAGCAATCAAATTTAAGCCTATTGGGAAAAGTTAAGATTTTTGTTGTTTACTAGCTCTGATGCCCAAACTGCAGCTGAATTGTAATTTCAGTGGTCAGTCCCCATTGGTGCGTACTTCTATAGTCAGTGTTTTCACCATTTCAACCTGACCATCCTCAGTGTAAAATCAGGGCATGCACACAAAACCAGGAACTCAAGGAACTCATCCATTTGGGGATTAGAAGAAATGGACATCCAGTGACTGTTATAGTTCAGTCTTTACAATACTACAGTTTTTACTGAGTTGATGGAAAATATCCTCACATTAGGATGTAATGGAACATAACAGCAATAGCTGAAATAAGATATAAGGGAATACGCAGTAAATGCAGGGAAGAATTCTTTGATCATTGCTTATTAGTTGGCTAGTATTTTGACATACAGAGAGATTTTCCCATTCCAGACAAGGTCGTTCTTGTTTCTGTTTGTTTACAGTAGTCATCCCTCCTTGCTCCTTGCAAGTTCTCCATCCCTATCTACGCATCCTGAAATTATAGCATTTTGCCAGCTCCTCATTTCTCATTGCTATCAGACAGGTTTAAAAATGACACTTCTTCTGGAGGCTGCCCTGTTTAATGGCCTTCTGTTGTTTCACTAGTGATGTCAGATAGGATTACTTGTTCTATTTTCTGTCTGCGGTCCTAAATGGAAACCCTGTGTTAAAAGATTGTTTTACAATTTCTGTCCTGCTTTGACTAGTTTAAAGCCACAGTCTTCAGTTTGGGTTGTTGGTTTTTTTTCATCTGAACATTTTAAAGTATGCTGACAAATCTTTTCCTTTATAGAACTGGCTGTACCTCAGGGGAGCAGGGCATTACTAGGTGCAGGTCAATGCATCTAGACCTAACACTTAGTTTGAAAGAGCTTTTAAAAGTATGGGTTTGATGTTTTGAAAACTGTTTGTCTAATAATTTGGCTAGTTTCAAAGCAAAAGCTGTGCCTCCTTTTGTACAGCTTGGAAATAAGTCAGCTGCCAGTCACAATATCATGATCTTCCCTAGAGATACTGCCTGCTGAAATGGTGATGGCTTGGGATTGGGGTGTGTTGGTTTTGATTTGGCTTTTTTACCTGGTTTTCCTTTCAAGCTGATAGTGTCAGCTTCTGTTGAAGAACAGCATATTGTCATAGGTGGACCAGAGGTTCTTTTTGAGGGTATAAAATTCCTGATTATACCACAGCAGTGATGCAAGGATCTTAAATGCATTATTGCTTGACTGTCACGCATTTTAGACTGGAGTAGTTTTGTGGAGAAATTTCATTATTCCACATTTGACAGAATGGAAGTAGATCCCTCTGGCTGTCGTTCTTTGGGGATATTTTTGGCAAACTGTTGCTCTTTGGAGATCTGAAGAGGTTTGAATGGTATACACAGATCTGGGCGACAGAGGAAAGCAGACAGAGAAAGGGATGAGATGATCAAAAGTGCATGATAAATGCCCAGATTAGAAATCTGTTGCATGGCCATAGTCATGTAATGGTCTTTATCTTGTTTGGAAAACCAGCATAATGTTTAAATTATGGGACTATCCTTCCTCTGCAAACCTTATTGCAATTAGCTTAAAAGTTTTCTTGTAACCCATTTACTGTTTATCTTAGAGTGAGTATATTTATTTCTTAATATGAGGTTCATATGAGTTGTGGGATTTTTAATTTCATATTGATTTAATTGAGAACATGTAGAGAAGCCCAGTTCTCAGTTCCTAATACCTGAATTCCAGGAGAGGTATTTGGGAAGTGCAATTCAAAGTATTAAAAAATCTACTTTTATTTCTCTTCTCTGTTGCATGACTTCTTTCATCTACTTCCTACTCTTGAACATTTACATACCTGAATTTACATTTCCTCTTTTTTTATACAGACATTTCCTGAGTGTTTTCTGGACATTTGAAGTAAATGCCTATACTTTAAATATATCATGACCTATCTGTGATGCATGTGATGCTGCTCAGCACGTAATTTTATTCAAGTTTTAATCAGAAACTAAAAATCTGTGAAATAACCAGTCACAAGAGAAGACACAATTATCCAGCAAAAAGTGTCATCACTATAGTTGTTCAGTGCTTTCAAAACATTAAATTATACTAAGATTGAGGGGAGGGGTGGTAAATATATTTCAACTATACAGTAATTTTTAACCAAAGTGCACCAATAAGCGTATCACTAAGTTACCAGCAGTGAAGTAATTGTACCAGTGTCTGCAAAAATCCAAAGACTTAGCAGTTCAACATGCTTAAAACACCATTCTTACAGTACCAACATCATCCTTAGAAGGTAAGGGGTGTCTTTGAAGAATTAATAATGGCAATCTGTGGGCATGAAGAACAATAAGAAAATGAAAATTTAGTCAGTATTTCAGAGATGTTTATTAAGCCTTTCTCCTGTCAAAATGGACCTGTTGGGGAGTGCTGTTTCTCTCATCTGAAAACATTTCTGGTGAAATACTCAGCTGTGCACTACAATGAAATAGTGAAGCTCGAGTGCATGACATTAGCAGAGGGCTGGTGCTGAGCAGCCCCAGCAGCTCTGCGATGCAGCAGTTGCACTGCGCGTGGTCCCTTCCTTCCAGAGGGCTCCGCCGTCCGAATCCTTAGTGTCTTCATAGGGGCTCTTCTGTCATGTAACAAAAAGACACTGTGAAATCACTGCTGCACGGCAGACCTGCTACCCGCTGTAAGTATTTGTATGTCGGTAATGGACAGTATTCCAAGAAAGGATTAACTTTTACATTCATTACCAAATTGTTTAAACTGCCAAAGGACTAGTTTGTCATAGTGAGCTGATTGCTGAATAGTTCAGCCAGTCAGACACCATACAAAAGGAAATTTTGGACAAGTTTGTGAAGAAAAGGTTTATGTGCTGACCAATTTGCCCCCTTCGCTCTTTGCTCTCTATCAATATTGACTTTCTCTTTCATTTGCACAGTTTGGGTGGAGAGCAAATTTCACATACAGCATTCAGTAAACCCTGAGCAATGTGTAAAGTAGAAGGAAGAGCATATATATCAGTTGTTTTCACTTTTTAGGCAATAGGGCTGTATGCTGGCATAACTGTAGGGTGTGTGTCCAGCAATTTAGAATGAATACAAATACGTCTGCCCCAGAGGTGTCTGAAGGCTATCTGAACTTAGAGCAGGTTTTTTTGATTGCAGGAAAGAAAGACTATGATAGATGTGATTTTGACAAAATGATAGCTGACTCCACAGTGGAAAGTCCATGGGAATTAATGCCAAGTCTTCCATAAAATGATCTAGTTACAAAAATGAGGTAAAGCATTCCATTCACTGTGCTCCTTTTACTGTTTCAGACTCTGAAACTGCTGATACAGGATTTAATTATCAATATACACGTATACAGACAATAGTTTTTATTCTGTTTCAAAATACGTTTCATTTTAATTTAAATATGTACTTGTAATGTGCTCACTGTAATCCTTCTTGGCAGCAAAATAAAATAAATGTTTAAATAATTTTATTTTCATTTAAAATGTAAACTCTTTAACCCTCTTTTTAGTTATTTGTGTTAGCGCCTATATCTCACCTCAGACCCCAAACATTTAAGGACCTGATGAAAAAAAGCCATGGAACCTAAATTCAAGGCTAATCCTCCAGCCGTGATACTCGTCTTGCTGGAAACAGGAGATAATAAATACCAACTGTAAATCTTTCAAGCAACACAGGTTACCTCAGAAGGTTTAAAACATAGTTTTGGATTTTATATGCTTATTGAGACTGTCTCATTTTGGTCTAGGACAGGTATTATAGTCTCTTTATACTGAAGAGATGGTTCTTTGTTTTAAAATTATGGGAACAGTTCTGCAATAGTTCATGTATTATTATAGGAACAGGTATAGTATGGACAGGTAATAAAACCAAATACTTCACAGACTTCTGTAGGAAACTGCTAGGTTTTTCAGAAATGTATTTTTAATAAGGAGTTCTCTTGTTTCATGGCCATCTCTATTTTTATATCAGTTTATGTTGGTTTCTATCACTTGTATTACCATATTAAAAGTATATATAAACTGTCTTAGGTTCTGAGTTTCAGCCTTTTTGGCCATGATTGTCCAGTTGCAATCCCTGGAAAAAAAAAAATAATGCAGCCTTATGAAGGAAAACAAGTTCTGGACAGTTCTCTCCCAGTAATACATGATTGCTGAAAGGTGCAATGTCAAACACTTCCAGGCTAAGAATATGGCCATTTCATGTGTGCCAGATTAACATTTTGATTCCTACACCCACCATCAAAAGCTGTGCCCAGCAAGTTATATTTTAACACACATGCAGGATTTAAATCCATTTTTTATTTCAAATTGAGCCAATTTTATTTTAGACCCACTGGCAGTTCTTGCAGTTCAGTGTAATATCCAACCACACTCTCTCACAGAAGCGCACAGACTTAATTAATGTCTTTACCTCTCTGTGAGTGATTGAAATACCCATGTGCAGGTAATGTAGGCCAAATAACATCACACAGAATGTTGAGATTAGATGAGAGTGGGGGTTTAATGTTAGAGTTAGCTTGGCCACTTCAGGCAATCAGTAATTCAGATAGGTTGAAACTGTAATGAAGTGTTGTTAGTTGCTTCTGAAGTTAAAATCATTTTGCCAGGAGATGAAAGTAACTGGTAAATCCTTCTGGTATAAAAGAGATGCTATCCTTGTCAAGCCCTATTTAGCCTGCAGTAAAAGCTGGTGCTCCATGTGTGTATTAGGCATGTTCTTTATTATTAGCATGCTCTAAATCTCCTTGCAAGCTGATTAGTTTATGTGCTCTTGTCCAGATGTTTGTAAGAATGTAATGAACCTCAAAGTATGATATATGTAAATGTATTGGATTGAAAAGGCTACTGTTCATAGGCCTTTTGAATATATTCAATAAATGTGTGAGTCATTATTTATAGTGTTCTTGAATGATCCATGAAACCCCTTCACTGGGTCTGGGGGAGAAGCACAGTCACTGTCTTAAGAGTTGCACTTGTAGAGAATAGCTTGACATCTGTTATCTATTAAGTTGGAAGTGTAGAGGGCATCTGGGGCTGCAGGCATGATAAGAGGTAAAGATTTTAGTTGGAAAACACATTTACCGAAAGAGACTGGAATATCTGTCTCAAAGGGGATGGCATTTCAGGGATATGTTTAGTGCTTGGCCATCCTTCTGAAGGGAAAAAGAAATTAAATTTTTAAGCCATCCAGGTAACAAAGGAACCAAGTTATTAATTTCCCTGTTGTGAGAGGCAGTAATCTTTTGACAGATTAAAGCAGAGAAAATTGGGAAAAAAAAAAACAAACCAAAGCCAAACCCAGAAATCAAAACCAGCTTTGCATCAATAGGGATTTGTTTTAAACTTCTTGTGTGTTTTTTCTTGCTCTCTACTTCCTTTTTAAAGGTTTAGTGACATCTACTTCATAAGTGTGACAAAAGATCATCCTATAAGGCAAGAAAAAAATCAAAAGATCATATGCAATATACAGATCTATATGTGTCAGTTTTAATTGGAATTTTATTTTCAGAGTTTCTAATCACCCTAGAATAACTCCTAATCTTTCCTTTCACAAATTAAACACAACTTATTTGCTAAAGTAAAAGACCTGCTGAATTATCAGAAAGATACTTTGAGTCTTACTCAAACATACGTCCTTTTCATTTACTGAAATACTATTGCAGTATTTTGATAATCCTTGCTTAGGTAAATTCCCTGTACTCCTTGTACTTAAGTAGATTTGATTTTTACCTGATTTCAAAATTGAATAGCTTAAATAAAAGGATAGCCCATTTCTGTGGATTGCCAAATTCTGTTTGTGTAAATTAACAAAATTTGTCAGCATTTTTAACTTGTAAAAAAAAATCTTTGAATTGTAATTATGTGAATAATTTCAACTTTGCAGTTTACTACAATTAAGATACTATTTAAATATTTTGGATCTTTTTCCAAAATGTTTTAAATTTTCTTTTTGATGTATAAGGGAGTAAAATTTTCTGTTTCAGCGCATTAAATCTGTGTCAACAAGTCCACTAGGTTGCTTCTTGGGTAACAAAGGAGTAAGTTTTTCCCTATTCTATACAGAGGAAAAACAGTGCTTGAGATGAGAATTGGTAATTAAGGCAAATGTGCTGTCTAGATAGAATAATTAATGTATTCAGTGAGGAAGAAGTGTAATCTCAAGGAAAATTGTTTCAGGCGGTTGCTTCCATCAAAGAACTTCTGTTTTTTTTAATGATCCATTAATGATTGCTTTTTATTCTACTTTCAGACACCTGAGAAATGTATTTATAGACCAATAAACCACTTCTGGCTTTTTTTTTGTTTGTTTGTTTGGTTGTTTTTTTTGTACTGATGCAGAACAGAAGTTTCTAAACTGTAAGACTAATTCCAAATTCACTTTACAAAATCTGTTATCTCACAGAAAATGTTTTGCTCAGTTATTGCGTGAAACACCTGCTATTTTGTCTTTATAAGTCATTTAAATTATCATCTGAGGGCTTTATTTTTAAATAAAACTGGTGTTCCAAAATGGTAGGCATATTTCTGTGTGAATTTGCAAAGAAACATGTGTCTGAACTTTGGACTGTGAAAGCAAATAATCATGATGTACCTGATATTCAATATCAAACACTTGACAACTTCTATGTATTATCCATGAAAATTATTTATAGAAAAATGTTTTTATATTCATAGATGAATGTTTTTAATCATATTGATATCTTCTTGGTCAGCCAAATATTCTGGCACTACATGTAATACATGTCAATATAGAATCATCCAAGAATATAGTCAGTACCGTGTCTGAGTACTGCTCAAAAAGGAAGTGAAAATGTGACCTAGGAGAACTGCTGTGTTTGAAACTCATAAGCACAGAGGAAAGGATTGGGGGAGGCTTTTGGTTTTTAAGTTAATGGCAATGTAAATGTTTTTTTTCCAAAATGGAGTTCTTGTATTTTACATTCATCGGTGGACACAATAGTAAGCAGCGTTTTTGGCTCTGCCACTGTGCAATATTCCTTCCCTAAAGAGTGAAGATAAACATGTGATGTAAACATCTCCTGTCATACAAATGCATGTATTTTTTTTGTGTGTGTGATCAAAAGCTCTCCATCAAAAATAGAAAATTGTTCTTTAGCCTTTTTTTCCCTTTCCTGTTGAATGCTCACAGCCCTGGGCTTCTGTGCAGATTGCTTTCTAGGAGATTCCTTTGTCTTATTCCAAACCTTTTTGGTGTCTGCTTTTTTATTTAACTTCTATTCTTGGAACAGCTGTCTCTTCACATGTGCTAGATAACCCCCATATCCTTTGCTTCTTAAAATCTCTCCATAAAGCCTGCTTCTCTTAAATAGCCTTCCAGATTCTTTCCTCTATACTCCTATAGCACACCTACTTCCACACTGTCTTAATATTCTCAGGTGACAGCGTAAGTCCTACAGACACTTGCACAGAAGCTTGGTAGTATAAACTAGATTGTGTGAATTAAGGTCTAAACATGTTAGAACAATGGTTCATTTTTTTTTCCTTGTGATGCTGCAAACATACGGGATGTGAAGTATTAATACTTTAGTCATTCTGATTGTATCAAGTATACATGCTAGGAAAGCTTATGATTAAAAAGCTGTCTCTGCTTAGGTTTAGAAGTGTGTATTCAGACTTCATACTTTTGGGTATAGGTACAGTAGCAGAACCCAGACTTTGTACTTCATCTATGAGAAACCCTCCTATTGCCCACCAACTCTCAACAACAAAACCATAAAAAGAAATCCTTATGGAAAGTAGTCTTGCCACATTTCTCTCAAGAATTTCAGAGTTCGGTGAGTATGTCCCTTAAAATGAGCAAAGACATCCCTCTGTCCCTGGGCACTGAAGTGGCTCACCACTTCTGGAACACTGGGAAAAAAGAATTGTCACACCACTGTTCAACACCTGGTACAGAAAGAGGCTGATGTTCCAAACTGCACCATACCTGGGTGCTATTTTTGTCGAGAGTGGTTGACAATAACATGGTCAATAATTCAGTCTGAAAAATCAGGAAATAAATATTGTAGGTAATACTATTACTACTATTACAGCAATTTAAAACTTTGTCGTAAACTTGGTTAAAAGGTACAAAAGTATTCAAATCTGGAAGGGTTAACTCCTGCTTTCATGTATGTGGACAGGAGTGCTCAAAGTAGAACTGTGATTCAGAGAAGAAAACAGGCAAGCTGATCCATTAATATAAAACCAGACAAAAACGTAGTTATTTAAAACCACAAATGGTGTTTTCTTCATGAAGGTGAACAATTTAGTATTTCACAGAGTAAGCAGTGAGATGTATCCTTGACAGACGGATTCACAAATGTAGCTGTTATATGCTACTATCATGTTTCATTACAGAGGTTTTAGCATGAACATGGTACATGTTAAAAATGCTAAAAGTGTACGTTAAGAGGAGGTGAAAATTGCTGTCGGTGGCTGAAAACTGTCTTCCTTGCACAACAAACTGCACTGGGGAGGCAGTAAAGATTCTTTTGTAACAGTAAAGCTTTGTGGTGTGTGTGTGCACGTACACATGTATGTGTTTAACTGTTTATAAAGTAATGAAGCATCCTAGACTGTGCAGCTGGAGTGGGCATTCTTAAAACAAAAGGCCGCATGCTAAGGACCTATAGAGGTCTCAGTGACAGGGATTTACTAAAGTGAAATTGTAGCTAATCAGTTTTTCTGTGAACTTCTCTGTAAGAACGATGTTTGGAACTCACAGTAGTAGGTTGTAGACCAGTCCTGGGGCTTTTCACCTTGAAGTTCTCTGAATTGATTTGGTCTGGCAGGTCTGGATTTCAATCCAGTCATGTATAACAGGGAGGGCAAGAAAGAACTGAGGAAATGCTGAAGGGTTTTCAGTCCCCTATTACTGCCATGACACCCAAGAGGAACATTCTTGGTTATAGGATATAGGAATGATTATGCAATTCTCTTCTTATCATCTGGATGAAAAAAACTGACCCAAAGCATTCCTTATATTCCTCTATTATTGCAGAGGTCTGTTCCAAAGTTGTAAGAGACCTCATGTAACTGCCTGTCACGGTTTAACCCCAGCCGGCAACCAAGCCCCATGCAACCAGTTGCTCACTGCCCCCACAGTGGGATGAGGGAGAGGACTGTAAGAGTAAAAGAGAGAAAACTTGTGGATTGAGATAAAGGCAGTTTAATAGGTAAAGCAAAAGCTGCACACGCAAGCAAAGCAAAACAAGGAATTAATTCACTACTTCCCATGAGCAGGCAGGTGTTCAGCCATCTCCAGGTAAGCCGGGCTCCACCACGTGTAATGGTTACATAGGAAGACAAATGCCATAATGCCAGATGTCCCATCACACACACACACCGCCCCCATTCCTTCTTCTTCCTCCAGCTTATATACTCAGTGTGATGTCATACGGTACGGAATAGCCCTTTGGCTAGTTCAGGTCAGCTGTCCTGGCTGTGTCCCCTCCCAGTTTCCCATGTCCCCCCAGCCCTTTCGCTAGCAGGGCCCAAGACACTGGAAAGTCCTTGACTGAGTATAAAAATCACCCAGCAACAACTAAAACCAACAGTGTGCTATCAGCACCATTCTCAGGCCAAATCCAGAACACAGCTCTGCACCAGCTACCAGGAAGAAAATTAACTCTGTCCCAGCTGAAATCAGGACACTGCCATTAACTGATGAGAACAGCTTTCATAAGATCTCATTGACTGTCTAGACATTTTGGTCTGGAGTAGAAGATGTTGCATTAAAGACCATCATTTTGGGCTGAAATTCTGTAAGCATGATTTGCAAGTTTTCCTTGCCGTATCTGATCTATGCCAATGAATGAGTTTACAGAGAAATTGGCATAGTGCACATGCAAACCAATTTACGTTCCACATGTGCAAAGCAATAAAATTGTTTCCAAAGCAGATAAGTATATTGCAGAGTGATTAATTACTTTGTAAAGTATCTGCACAATAGGTTGGACTGTTGGCTTTCCAGTTAGATATTTCAGATGCAAAGATGTCTGCTTCATACATGAATCAATGGTTCATGTAACCTAGTACATAAAACATCAACCAACATTTGAATTTTGCATTGTTCCTCATTTCCTAGTGCAGAGGCAGTTGGTATTAAAGGATCATCTGTTCATGAAGCTCAAGCTAGTCGTCCATTGGTCCCAGCAGAACTCTTGTGTAAACAACATGAACAGAAACATGGACAAAAAAATGCAAGTCTGACATTCAGGGTAAATTGAGTGAGAATTTTGCAAATTTGACAGGTGATTTAACAGCAGCTGCTGATACTGATGATACAAGCCAGTGCAATGCAGGGGTTTGGTCATAAAGCAGCAGCTTGTGAGTTACTGAGCTGTTAGTCTGGGGAAAAAGAAAAGAATCTGAAAGGAAAAAGTATTAAAGGCCTTAAAGTTCAAAGGGAAAAAAAGCAGTATATATAGACAAGATTAAGTGACATTTTTAAAAGGCTGAGCAGATAAACTTTTGAGCTAAATATATGTTTCCAGTTTATAAAACATTGCTGAGGTATTTTTCATAATTTCCAAACTCATTTGATTTACTGTTGCTGATGCAAGCATTACCTTTTGGAAGCTTGAAACAGCAAAAGAATATTTACCATTGTTCCCCTCCATCTTGCATGCAGATTGGTTTTTTATTGTATGGATGCTGGCATTATTTATTTTCTTTTTTTAGAAAAAACATCATTGAAGCATTTGTTTTGGAAAAAACACATATAAAGAACTGCATGGACTTTGCTAACAGGTATGAGAAATTATATTTAAGAAAAGGTAGGTCACAATTTAGGCCTAAAGGTACTGTCATCCTCCCTTAAACTGGTTAATTCCAGTAATTATAATCTGACATACAAGAATATGTGAAAAGATAAAACCACTATTTTTGTGGAAGGGATCTATTGCAAAATCTAATTTTTGAGACTTTTTCGTAGATTTGCTATTGCAAGAAGAATTTATCTTGTTCCATTTTTGGTACTACGTATAGAAAAATTCTGATTTGTAGTCTCAGCCTGCATTTGAACAAACAAGCAAAATAACCAGGACTTTGGTACTGCAAACTCAGCCCATAGTGACTGGGGAGTGCAATCACTCCTAGTGAATGCTTTGGGGAGGACTTGATAATGTCATGTCGTAGGACCGTATTACCGGTGGCAAACTCAGCAGAATCACTGCAGTAACCTGTCATACTTAAATCGGCAAAAGTGAGACCATACAAAGTACTTCTCTAGTTCTAGTGATTATTGTTGATAATAATTAAGGAATGGTTTAGGTCATGAAATGCATTCAGAGGATAACTTGGTAGTCAGAGATACAATGTAATCAGCTCGCAAGAGACTTTCACCTATGTGGGATGGAATGAGACACCTGTTCTTATGTTTATAAACTATATCTTCGAGGAAAATATGCTAGATGGGTGTGCTCTGTAAAACCTAGCAGGATTAGTTTCAAAGATATTTTCTAAAAACACTGGTTATCCTAATATTTTGCTAAATCTTGTTTTTCCTGAGGTGTCAATTGTGTGGCATTTTTTTCAGTATCCCCATAGAGCAAAGAAGAGATCTTTATCAGACTCATCTCATTTGGCGCTATGGTAGCTGCACATTCAGACTGATTAAAAGTGTTAATAAATTTAGATAAAAGAATTGATGATCATCTATACATCTGCAGATTTCTTGGCACAGGCACAGACAGGTTAGGTCTGCAATTCCCCTGTCCACATGGTCTATCCTTTTTAATTCTGCCCTATCTGCTGACATTTGAAACAGCTGCTACAGCCTGAAGTCACAAAAAGAAAGTTGTTACCAAGCACGGATGCTTTCCAGGCCAATCGTATTTATTTTTGTAGAATTAGCAGAAATCTTACATCTGCAGAGAGATCCATTGATTAGTTGACTATGTTGTGATTAATGCGTTAGAAAAACCGTCATGGTAGCTCTCAAGTTCATGCAAGAAAAACCATCATGGTAGCTCTCAAGTTCATGCACTGAATGATTTAAAGGTATGACTCTTTCTTCAGAGGGAAAAGATCCATTCACAAGCCTTGCTTATGTGCTAGCAATGAACCTAGAAATTTAGACTGTGATGCAAACTATGCAATAGAAGAAATTGGGAGGTTGAAATCTGTATACACAGTTTTTCCAAAGCTGGGCAAGTTCTCTGAGATTCTGCCTAAGAAAATGTGTTAGAAGAAATCCCGTGTGCAATCACAACCTTACCTAATATGGGACTGGAATGTCAGTTATTGTGGGCTATGTCTTTAGATCCCAGAAGAGCAAAGACTAGAAGGCATTTTAATCCAGATCATCTTTTCTGGCATCACTAAGTCCTGTTGTCAATGAAGTATAAAGGGGTTACAACCTGATGAAGACAATGACGATGATTATGTATATAAAGTAAACAGTAAATGGATTTTAAATGGTTGCTTCCTTGATTATTATATGAGGCTTTTTATTGGCTTTTCCCATAAATAGAAAAGTAGACAGACAAGACATAAAAAGGCACACAAAAATATATAACAAATGTTATGGGAAAAAAACCCCAGCCGCTAGAATTTATTTCTCTTAAATTAAGAATTCCAGTTAGAAAGAAGGAAAAGTAAATAGGAAGCTGTGCTGGCTGCTTGCTTTCAAGAGTTCCATTTGACAAGCTGCCTTTGTAAGTGCCATGGATGGTTAGCAACTTAAAACAATAGTTACAATATATACCTGAAAGATGAAGGGCTTAAGAAGCAGTTATATCTTTGAGGTCTGCTTATAGTAAAGAACCACCTAATACTTTGCTGTCGTAGCTAATGGTAGCTCCACTCTACTTCAATGAGTTTGTAGCTTCACTGTGTAAAACTGGGAAGTATATTCTTCTTTGTACTGTATTTCTAAGAGTTCTTCTATCATCTCAAACCTGCATCTTCTACTGCATGCTGTTGCATTTGAAGTGTTGGAATATCATCTCTACTATACTAACAAGTGTAGACTAAGTATAGAAGGAGTGAAAGGTTTTCTTTTGATGTGAATTGTGGTTAGATTATGCCACTGCTTATCTGCTGGAGCTACATCTTAATTTCTTATAAAACATGTCTGAAAGCTTTAAGAACAGGTTTATAAAAACATAGTTTTGGAGCATTGCTTCTCATCTCTGACTTGTGATGTTTTTGACTGAATTATGGACTCTCCATTCCTGCAGAACCTTACTGATGATACAAAGCACACTTCCCAGACTGAAAAAGTTTAGTCCTGTCTACCATGATCTTCAGCCTTTTTTTGTCACCACAATTCATTTTAGGAGAAGTATCCAAGTGCTTATCCAGTGCGATTTCCTGCCATGGAAATGAAAGATGGAAGTGTCTTCTGTTCCACGTGTGTGAACAATGCACAGCCATTACAAATTTTGCTTTCACTATTACCTGGACATGCAAGAAATCACACACCTGGGTGCTAGGTAGGAAATGGACTTGGGAAGCACAGTACAGTGGCTTTCTGGGAAAACTGGTGGAAGGCTTATTTTGAAGCCAGATGCTTCAAAACCCTTCCATTTTCCAAATTACTGCTAAACCATACATTTTAATGTGGTACATTATAAATATGATATAGCTGTGTTCCACTAGTATAATTATTTGCATGCTAATTCAACATCTTTTCATGTATGAGGAAGGGGAGACAATATGTAACCCTTTCAAGAGGAGGGAGGCAGCAAACATTTTGCTAATGGTTTCATGGTAGCAGAAGCCTAGATTTGTTGCTTCAGGCATTTTTCCCAGCTTCTTGTTTTCCATTTCACAGAATATCTTACAGTTGTACAAGTGTATGTATTTTTCTCATGGTCATGGAGCAAGGCATGTGATAATCTATAGATTCACTTGATCTATGGTTCAGAGGCCTTGAGAGGGAGGAACCAGTATTCTCTTTTCTGGTCAATTTACAGTTTTTCTCTCCCACTCACCAAAAAAAATCTTAAAATCTATATAGATATATCTCCTAAGACTGTAGCTAAAATACCACTATAATCAATTGACTTACAAGGTCACAACTGATGCAGATTTTCTGGAGGAGAGCTAAGCAAGCTCTCTACCTGCCTGCCAAATGGCTAATGCAAAAGCATGATGTAAGGAAACTATTTGTGCAAGGGTTGTCCAAATTCTTTCCATTGTGAATTAACCATTTCTAGTTTTCATAAAGGAAGACACTGAAATTATCTAAAAGGCTGACACCTGCATTTCACAGTATGCATTGCCATTTCAGGGACTAGCATATTTGAAGTTTTATTTCAGAAGAGCAGTTCTGTCATCTTTCACAACCTGCATTCAGTTTTCTAAAGCGCTGTGTGATGCAAAGTGATCCTAAGTAAACCTATTTTTAATTTTGTCTGTATAGAATGGTAGCAACCTTAGGATCTTGAAAACGTATCTAATATATCAGTACTAAAGAGATGCTTAAATGTTTTTGTACTGGATGCTGCAGAAGATGAAGTGTGTTCAGATGTTTGTTGTTGCAGCTGCTGCTTCTCTACTAATGCTGTCATACTACAACTGCTTTCCAAGATTTTTGAAAGCTAATACAAAGACTTAGGCTCTTAGTTCCATATAACTTTTTTTTTTTAAGTGCAGGAAGATTCCCCTGAAAAAACATGAAAAACTTAATCATAATGTTTTTTATTATTTGCGACACATAAAGGAAGAGTAAGCAAGAAAAGGTAAAGTAAACTGTACATCATAAAAAAAAAAAAATAGCCCTCCAGCAATCCCCCAGACCTTACACAGAATTTTTCTGGGTTATTGTTTTTAATTGTATGCTCCAGTTGCTACTGTTTTTCCCCATTCTCTGTGTATTCTACTCCTTAATAGGTCTTTGAGCTGAAATTGTTGCGATGATATCTGATGGCATTATAGAAGTGCTAAACCCACTACTTTTTATGAAGAAAAAGTGAATTTTAAAGAAAAGTCACTGATGCTAAGATGAGTGAAGGTGTGGCGATGGAATGATGATCTGATTGTTGCAGATGTTGATACTTTGAACTTGCATGTTCATTAACAAATAATTATATGGCTGAAAGGCTGTTGAGGCAGGCAAATTGCACCTATTCACCTAGACACTGTGTAAACACGACTACATTCAGGTATTCATAAAATAGCTGCAAATGAGGGCAACTTTCAAATTTCTTGAAAATGCTTGTACTGGTGCTTTCACGGGCTCTTCATATATTTTTCTCCGTTATAGTGTACATGGGAGAGAGGTATCACAGAATGCAGACTAAGGAACCAGCAGTACAGTATATTATGCTCCTAGAGAGAACTTTTATTTTCTCTCTTTCGCTTTTCTAAGAGCTAATTCTGGGTCTGAATGATGTCAGATGTAGTGATGTCTGAATAACTGTAATGTACAAGAAAGGAAAAATATTTTAACAGAGGGAGCTAGGGTATGATCTTGTAAGTGGTGTAGTATTTGCAGCCACATTTAGAAGGGAAGCTGAAACCACTTCTGTTGCTACTGTGTTATGTTGTTAAGGAGAGAACTGCATACAAAGGAAAATGTGGCACATGCAAAGAATGGCAATTTGAGTTTACCAAAGAAATTAATAAAAAAACTGTAATTATGCTCATTAATATCCTCCCCTACTGGAAAGCAAAATGTGAAAAGACCAACCGTTACAGAACTAGCACAAACAATTTGCAATTATTAGCAGCCCTGCTCCTGTTGCATAGGGCTGTTCCCTTCAAATGTCCCTCCATGACATTTCTTCTGAACAGATTGTAGCTCTCACTTTGCCTATGACTAATTGCCTAAGAATCACACCACCTAAAATGTAGCTACTTTCACTCAATGTGACAGAACTTTCGTCTTTGCAAGTACTGGATAAAACCATCCAACAAATTAACTATGTCACTATCAGTCTTAATGTATGTCACTTTTAGTTTTCCAGGTAATATAGGCCTTTAATATCAGCCTTACGAAAGAATACATAAGAAAAGGTCAAAGCACTGCACTGCCAGAATTAGATACCTCATCTGAGATCCTACAAATGTTTGCTAAAGCTAGTCTTGTGCTGCCATTTTGATGCTAATTTTTGTTAATATGCAGCTGCTGTCTTCTTCTGTCACTGCAAACTAAAAGCAGTCATTTCCTTATTAAGGTGTATTCTGCTAGCTTTGTGTAATTGGTTAACTTTGTGTAATTGGTTAGATCAAATAATATATTTGATTCTTTAAGCTTTGAATTAGGAATGGTATCTATGAATGGTGCCATTATGAAATACATTTGTGATTTTCACTGTTCCCTTGCGTGCAGAAGACTTTATATAATTCACCAGAACAACTTTGGGCTAGGAAAGCATCACTTCTTCCATTTGGCTTTTGTGGAGAACTTGCCTGATAAAAATTATGGTATTGACTAAATAAATATTCCAAACAGCAAAGCACTGATAACCTCTCTGCTGGGTATGTGTGGATGGTGCCAGGGAGTGCCACCGGAAGAGATGAAAAGAGTTGTTTCATACTCTTCTGACAAAGAGAAAAATTGATGAAAGGGAACTCACTGAATTATTGAAATAGACAGGTTTCTCCTGCTCTTTGCCTGATTCCAGGACCATCCATTCAACCTCAATGAGGTTTACTTAATGTGTTCTGCCAACAAATGTAATTAGGCTAATAATAGTTTAGGTGGTAGCACCTAAAGGTAGAGGAAAGACTGACACGTGATAGCCAGCAGAGACTGCTGGTGTTGCACAAAATAATTGTTTTATTTCAAAACGTAAGAAAAAGCAAAACAAAACCTGTAAATCCTGCTAAGAACTATGATGACAGCAAGTTATTTAGAAACTCTTGGTCTGGACTGTCTGTGCACATCATTCAATGTCTTTAACTATAATGATGACACAAGGTGTTTTATAAGCCCTTTGTTTCAGTCTTAGCCCAGAAGCAACCTGTGGTGGGTTGGAGAGGGGAAGGACTAGAGGGAATGCGGGCAATAGTAGGAACATTTATTTTAGGTGGTGGAACATGCTGAAGATATAAGAGCAAGTTAAATAGATGGCCATAGTAACTGCAGCTGTGAGTAATAAAAGATCTTTTCACAGACTCTCTGGAAATTGCAAGAGGTTTCCTTTCCCTGGCAATCATTTGGGTGCTACTCTTGGGATGCACCTGTCAATTTATGAAACATGTTACCAAAAGTATGTGATCAGCCAAAGGAAAAATTCATTGTAAAAGCATTGGACTGAAGAGGACTACTAAAAATCACAATGGGATGGCAGAAAAGTCAAAACATATTTATTAAGGATAATAACACTACCATCTTCTGTTCTGTTCTCTCATCAATTCCTTGTGAAATTTTTTCCTCCAAAATTTGGATATGTAGTATCTCAACTACTTAGGGAAGAGCAGGTGGTTGTAAGAAAGCCATTGCTGATCAGTCCACAGAACACATCTGCTGCAGGCTCTACTTCAGTGTGCTCCAAGACAGATGTCTGAAAGAATGTATGTCTTCTCGCCGCTCTCTCTGCCTTCATTCCACTGAAAAAAGATAGACAGTTACAACAGATGCTGGTACAGCTTCAGACAATTCCTGTGTTAGAGACAATGTTAGTTTATTGCCAAAAACAGATTTACTAGCTCAATGCTCTCCAGTAAAGGAAGTAAGCTGCTGTAAAGGTAATAGCTTTAATTATTCTTCTATTCAAGACAGGAGAATGCCATGAGGTATTACACTTAGGAGGGTGGTCAGAAGTCAGAGTTCTCAGAAATTCTGAGTTGGATTCCAGTTATTTTAATTTACTTCTAGGTTCTAGGACTATAGATCTGTTTTGAAACTTAAAGTTTAGATGAAAGTTTTAAAAAGAACATTCAACTTGCTTAATTAAAACGCAAAAAAAATCAGCTCCCTGCTTAAAATGGAGAGCAATCCTATGCAATCTGCAGTGCAGTTCACTTATTCTTTCCTTGTTCCATTTGATTAATGAAAGCAATGTATTTTCTCTCCTTCTGCCAGTGATTAATACTTCTCCGTGCTTCTTTGTTTTTGGTGGCAGATTGCTGGGGGAGAGATTCCACAGCAAATTGGTTTTGATATCAAGTTTTAAATAAACTTTGCCAGCCTGCTTGTTTTGTGAAAAATACTTCTCAGTCTCCAGTAGTGTACAGCCTGGACTGTATCTGCTCTGTCTCTGTTACAGAGAAGGTGAGTTTAGGAGAGCACCTTTCAAAGCTCGCTCCCATCGCTATTGCTGATAGTGCAAGGTGAAAGAGAACAGCTTGGCTGCTGCTTCCTTCCCCATGTCTGTGGGGTAGGCTTGTGAGGGCAGCAGGACTAGCAGGCAGGGACTGAATCATAGTTACACGCTGGCTTCAGTAACCACAATTTGTTCTTCCAGGTACATGGCTTGAGTTGTAGCCCTAATGGGTGTTTCAGTGGAGAGGTAATACTTTGAAGCCATTGCTGTTAGTGACACAGACAAAAGTTGCTCCCTGGATTCTCCTTGGAGAAGCACTGCTTCCAGTACTGACTAGGTATAATTCATATCACCTAGACCTTGGTGGTGAGGCAGGGCCTATTTTAAAATAGTATTTTGGACTACAGTCTACACCAGTGATTCACACCGTGCCAAGGATGTTCCTGAACATGGGAATGCAACATCCATTCATTTCCACTGCTGTGGCTGTCTCTGGATGACTTCTGGCCAAAGCTGAATCTCCCAGACATCCCTGGGCAGAGGCTGGAGTTCAATGTGAGCCAAGGAGCAGCAGGCGGCTCATGTGCAGCTGACCTGTGTCAGAAGATAAGAGACTTTAATAATATGGATGAGGACTGCTGTGCACATGTTGGCCTCCACACTGCAGGAAGGTACATTCAAGGCAAATTCATTTTACTGTAGTCTATCTCACAAAGCCTTTTTCTCTAGCGTGCTTTTAGCTTTTAAGGAATTGTTTTCAATTCCTTGGTTTTTACTGGTGGTAAACTCAACTGATGCTCGATTTCTGCTCATGCATTAAGGTTAACTACATATATATTTTTGGTTGTTTGTTTTTACTTAAAAGTTGGGAAATGCATACTGAAGCATGTGCAGATGTAAAACTGGTGGCAGCTTGCCAGTGTAGCCTTTGATGTTGCCAAGCATGAGAGGCTTATGGATAGGATAATACAGCTTTTCTTCTATATGTGTGATCAAACCACCACATGCATGTTTTATTCCTTACCTTAAAAGCAATGTTTTACATTGCACCCTACAAAATAAAAATGTACCTATCAAAACAAAATCTAACACCCTGCCTCATGTATAACCTTCAAGTTAGAGTCAAAATAGATGTGTTATTTTAGTAGGGCTGCTGAGACCACAATCTGCAAAAATTCCTCTTTGCATTTGACTGTGAGCTCCACCCTTTAAAACAAACACTTTGTCCTGGTTTCAAATTGAATTTTTCACTACATGAGTCTCATTAATTAAATGGCAAGAATAGCTTCAGCCGGTGACCTGTTCTTCCCCCTGCAGCTCCTTGTGCGAGGACCCTTTCAGTCGTAGCTGGTGAAAGATGTTTTTCTTCTGCCTGGCTGAGGAGAAATCTATACAACGGAAAGGACACCTCAGCATCCATCCAAACTCAGTTGTCACAAGAGTTGCTTAAAATAACTTGAAAATTAAATAGTTTCTACTCATCATCTCCTTTCCTTCCAGACACATTTTTGTCAGCTGCGTTTGCCCAAGAATCCAAAATTCAGACACTGTGTGACATTTGCCTACCTTCCGCCTTCCCTTTCCACAGGCCTTTTACCCCCAGCTGTTGCCGTTGCTGCCAGCTCCGTTCAATTAACCTCAACAGGAATGCAGTCATCCCTCGGCGGTTAATCCTGTTCAGGATTAATGAACTGTGCTTTAAACCAAGGGAACTGCTAGTAAAAACGAGGTATAATTTCATTAGAAAATTGTGTACTGCTAATTAATGAAGAAGGTCATTTTAGGACTTGGCAGAACTGAGTTAACTGAAGAAAAAAAAATCCATAGAGCAAATATGTGAAGTTTGCTACTTTCTCTTTGCTCTCGCTTTCTCTGTGGACACCTTTTGACTCCAAACATCCTATTTTCTGTCTCCCTTCCCTCAGGTCACCACCAAGGCATGTCACTGGGAAGTGTGGAGTAAGGCAGCAGTAAAATGAGGCCACTTGTGGAGCCACTTGTTTCTTCATCCTTTGTTTTTGGGTGATGAACACTGTGTATAATGTGATTTATTTAAGTGTTAAAAAACAGGGACTGGTCAAAATACTGAGATCATTGCTTCTCCAGTTACAAACCAAGAAAATTCCTGGTATCTGGCTTTCATGCTGGTCCTGGGAAAGTTTTCAGTCCTTCGGTTTCTCAGAAGTGCTTGCTCCGTACATTTGAGCAAAGGCTTGGGTGATACTTAGGGTACATTCAGCCTTTCACTTTCTGGATATCAAAAGCAGTCATGATGGACACCTAGACAAAGCAAAGTAACAAGGAACTTTAACAAGAAAGTGACTGACAAGCCAGGGCAGTGGCAGGGGAAGGAAAACAGATCAAAAAAGGCAGCTTGTAAAAAATTTGCAAGTTCTGTTCCTGTTTGGTGATACACAGCTTTGTTTATTACCTCAGAGCTCTTGACTCTTCCATTGTGGCATATTAATTAGTATCTGTCCCGTAAAAGATCAGGTAAATGTCATGATTTCCAGTATTTTGTGTTGATTTTCACTTAAAGTGATGAATTACACAACTGTCATTCAGGTACTTCAGTCTTTTATACCAAAAAAATTATGACATGCGGTACTTCACTCTCTAAACTATGCTGTTGCAATTGCTTTTTTTTCTTACCAGAAAACTACATGGGTTCTTCTAAGTTCTAAAAATATACTTTTGACTCTCCAAGTAAATGATATACATTCTGGGAAGTATATATCTATAAAAAATAGATTGAATCCAGGTTTGGAATGTAAAACTAAGTTTAATGGCTGAAATTTTCATAATACGATACCAAAAGAATCTTCTGTACAATATATTGCAATGGGCCAAATACCTAACAACCACAAAACATGCAAGTTTGTATTCGGTACATATAAAGGAGGAGGAGTTGATACATTTGAGTCAAAGTTCCCCAAAGTGTTTTGTTTAAGTGCCAGAGCCAGCCAATGTGCTAGCACACATGCTTATGTTTTAGCATATGAATACAGAAAGTCAGCCAAGCATGAAAAGAAAGTCAGTTGCAGTTATTTTTGGGATGGTACTTTGTTTTTTATATACTCCACTGTTATATTTATAGATTCAGAAGAAATTACGTCTTATCTTCAAATGTAATTACCACAGAGGACATGGAAAATGGGATTTTCAAAGCAGCCCAAGGAAACCGAGGACTCACTTCTTAGTAGGCAGGAAAATAATATGCAGTCTCTTTTGAACGTGGCAGTATTAAACACCTGTACGGGAGCATTCTGTTACTTGATGCAGGTTTGCTATAAGCGATCCAGCTGACAATGTTTTTGCAACACTAAGAGGTCTTACAGCATAGAGAAATATTTCATATTAAGTTCTGTTTGTCATGAGAAAGAATTTGCTTTGTAGTTTCTGCAGGGTGAGGCAGGGAGAGGGCTGTTTGGATTTTTTGGGGTTTTCCTGGACAGCATTATGGGCCAAAAGCTCAATCCTTTTATGTGAAAGGCAAATTTTGGTTTAAATGAGACCAGAATGCATGCATATGTACTAAATCAGGTATTTTCAAATGCATGCCACTTGAGATTGCAGAAGAAAAAACACACTCACAAAGAGTGATTTGTTTGAAGTCAGAGCACTTTTCTCTCTGTGGATCCATTTATAGTTTCAGGATAAGGAATTCTTATGTTTAGTAGCAGGAACTGATGAGTAAGACTTTCACAAACTCGGAAGAAAAACATGAGTTGTAATTTTCTGTTTCTTCAGCCTAAAGAAAATTCAGGAGTCTTGTAGCTGGGATATAAAATCAGTCCTGCTTACTTAGGAGGACCTTAATCACAGACTTCCAGTTTTCCACTTGAACTGTGGTATCTGTAGTACCCAAAGGAGTCAGTTCTCACAGAACTTTTTTCATCACCTTTTTGTTCTGGTTAAAATATATCTTTGATTTTGCCAGTGACCAAGATTAGATTTTAATGTAATATTTTTGTATTTTTAATTTCTCTTCTGTTGCTATATTAAGACCAGCAACACAAATGGATTATTGTGAATCCTGAAGTGTTCCCTTTTTTTGCTGCTGGAGTCCAGTTCCATACAATATTAGCAATCAGCTTCTATGCCAAAGCCAAGCAGTGACAGTTGCAATAATGAATATTTGCTGCAGGCCACTGGTATGAAAATAGCACAGTGCTGCAAGCCTGCGTCACCAGAAACAAATCTGCCATGTGACTGTGACTGAATTTCAGCTCGCTTTTAGATCATTTATTAGTGAGACAGTTCTTAAAGCGCTATCATAATATAGTGTTAAGAAATGCTGATTCAGTCTTCAAGGCATCAGTTCCAATGCCTTCCTACTCCTTTTTGATGTTCTGTTGGGTTGGTTTAATCCCTCGTACCTTTAAAGCTGTACCTCGTATTTAGGGCACTGAGCTGTGTACAGGCAGCAACACTGTAATATATTCAGAGAGACCTATGCTGGTTAGTTCAGAAGTTCCAGGGAGAAGAGGATTTGAATTCCCTCTTTGTAAGCTTATTTGACAGCTTTTAGAATGTTTCCTCCTTAATTCCTGCTGATAATTCTGAAGTTTATATGAGGAGGAGCAGCTTTGCATGTTTAAATGTGTCATGGCTCTTACATGGTGAACTTGTATATGTTTTGATGTCATTTGCATTAGTGGAATATACGATGTATTAATACAGGGCACCTTTTGAAAGTGCAGAATATATGCACTGAACTGATGGGTTTTTTTAGTTGAAGAATATGCTGATGGCATTTACCAACTTTAGTTCAATTTTTATATAGAGTGCTGCTTTCACACATGCATATCAAAATGCCCTCAAAAGGACTAGCAACATTTATTGTATTTTCTTTTCACTTTAGAATTATTACATAGTGAAATACTAGATCAGCATAGATGTAGGAGGCCAGATGTTTGAAGCAGAGTAAAATCTGAAGTTACTTCAGCTTTTTTTGTTGTTCATTGCCTCAGGTTTTCCTATGGAAAATAAAGAAATTATGATCTATATTTTCTTTAAGACAAGATACTGAAACTTGCACCACAAAGCTGGTAATGGTGATTGATGTAGATATCTAATTTCCTGTGAGATTAGAATGAGCACCAACCTTGCCATCAATCCTGAGAGAATGTTAGCGTCTTATTTTTCTTTTCCTTCCCTCTCCCTGATACCATCTACAATCTGCCTTCCTTTTCACCACAAAAGTACATTGGTTACACCTACTACTGTACAGTGGTACCAGGATGGAGAAACTGAAGTTTCAAAACCAGCGTTAGGTACTGATGGGATTGGGCTTTTGGGGAAAATAATTTCACGGTAGCAACTTTCAATTGAAGGAAAGTCAACATTGACACAGATTCTCTGGGATGGGAAAGGAGTGACCAGTTAAATATATAATCTTGTGGACAGTTCTACAAAGGCTTCATTTAGGCATCAGGTTCCCATCAAAAGGCCTAGTATATCAAAACAGGGTTTTTCTTTTGAAACCTTATTGTTGGTCTGTAGACAAAAATAAATAAGAACAGAAGTTTCATCAAGGTAACACCATTCCTTCTGTAGCAGTATTTGACATCCCCTATACCTTCAGGATAAAACCACCTTCAGACTCACTCTCAGGAAAAAAAAAAACCAACAACAAACTCTGATTAGACCTGGAGCGGGACCTCATTTTTTGCTATATGCTTTAACACCTGGCAATATGTAGAATATTCACACGACAAACCGTGCTTTCTTGATTTTATGAACAATAATTTTTAAAAACCTTCTGAGAGAATATGCATAAACATTACAAAATACACAATGTATAGAAATTAATAGGGCTTGACAGGTCCTATTCCCACTGACTGAAAGGGGATCATACCCAGGCTGCCTGTGCAGATACCTGTTCATCCGGTTTCCAGTCCTCCGGTAGGCAATATTTCTGCATCTCTGTAGGTAGGCTATTCTGAGGCTCTGCAAGCTTTAATATTAGAAAGAATTTCCTGATGTCTAATCTAAGTCTTTCTTGATGTAATTCAATAGTCCTTGTCCTATTTGGGCAGATCAGGGAGAAGAGTTTATTCTCTTTTTTTAGCTACCTTCTACAGATATGAAAAATGTTGTCAGTGTTTACCCTTCATCTTCTGTATTCACAGTCCATGTTTTCTAAACCTCTGATTTTGTTTGGCTTCCTCCCTCGCAACCTCTCTCTTGCTGGTTTGCATTTGTATTGCTGCTGGATTAACAAAGAAGGAATTAATTGTTAATTTTTGATGTTGCAGTCCCCAGGCTGGACATAGGACCTCCAGTGCTGATTAGAGGGGGAAAAAAAAATCTTCATCAACCTCACTTTGCACTTGCAGTATGTTGGGGACCTGTTTCATAACATGATGATATGAGCTCTGTGTTCATCTTGTTATCTACTACTGAAATCCTTTTCTGAAAAGCAAGCAAACAAACAGACAAACAAACCAACACCAAATCAAACAAACAAAACAACCTCCCCAAAATGCAGTACTGAAAAGCATCTAATTTTCTAGACTGTTTCTCCAATGCATTGAAATTGTTTTGAATAATGTCTGTCAGTGTGTTTGCACTTGCTCCCAGTTTGCTATTGTCTGCTAATTTTATTAGGCATGTTCTTCATTAATGAAGTTGTTGAACAGTACTGGTCTGAAACATACCTTTGCAGCATCGGTTAATTGTGTCCCTCCTGCATCACTGCACATACTGAGATCTGCAAGTGAAATAATTGTTGTTTTGCCTATTCTGATAAATGGCAATGAATAAAGCATGGTACAAGTAGAGGACCGCTAACACCAAGGGATGTATGAAACCCAAATGAGCTGGCTAGGTTGGAAAGTACCCGGTTCCAGGAAAGTAAAGTAACTAAGTTCTCAGTAAAGTAACAAAGATTTCTTACAGAGGAATCTGCTACTCAGTAGGCTTAGTATGACAAAAATACAACACTGCAAAGGGCAGAACAGCTCCTGTCCTTTCTTTCCTTCTCCTGTCCCTTACTTGCCATCTTCTCCATTGGCTCAGTGCTGGATCTTACTGTCCTCTACCCTCCTAAGTACTTAATTATCAAATGATACTGCTATATCCAACTGTCGTGTACGTTATTCAAACCACAATATCATTGTGTATTTTCTTTCTCTTGGATTTGAGAACTACAGAAAAAGCACAAAGTTCTTAGATGCAAGCACTGGGTTTCCAAATAATATTAGGTATACAACATCCTTACAGTTTTTCCAAACATTCCACTGATACACAGAACGGAAAACTTATTAGTGTTTGCGTAGGTTTCTGATATAGAATGTTGTATAGTCGATTACTGTTATTTGTATATATTGTTATTATGTAATAATGAATAATAATAATGTATGGATAAATACGTACTGTGTATTAATAATTAACTTTATTAATTTAATATTTGTTTTGGCTTAATATCAAGTGAAATATTAATTTCACATTTTAATTTATCAGATATCAAGAACAGACAATTGTTTTAATTTTAATTTTATCAATACAGAATGTTAAAACTTTAGTTTGGCTACTCAATCATTGTAAGTATTATGCGGTACTATGGCAGTTTGTGCATCTGATGTGCTGTTTATAAATTTTAACTGCCTATTGTACTGGTAATTTCCATGACCTCTTTTAGGGGATTATCTTTCAGTTGTACAGTACAGTCTTAATGACCTGTCTTTTCAGCTTATGAATTCTGTATTTACTGGGTGTTAGCAGAATACAGGAGGCAGAATGTGGCATTTTGATACATGGGAGTACTGTATTTTGTAACCACATGAAATACAAAGAATAAGGTCACATTTAGTTCATTACCATTAGTCAAACCATCACCAGCACAATCTGGCTTTCTGTGTGGTTACAGCATTAGGATGCAAACAAGCAAATGCCAAAGGTCATAACCTTATTTTTTTGGTTTTGTTTCCTTCCATCTTCTCTATTTGCCCACAGACGTTACCACAGGGACACCAGCAATATCAACGACGACAACCGTGGAGATCAGGAAGAGCAGCGTTATGACAACTGAGATCACCTCTAAAGTGGAGAAAATCCCCACGACAGCCACTAGCAGCACCACATGCCCTTCCGTTGAGACTGAGGAAGAAAAAGCAAAAAGACTGCTGTACTGTTCACTATGCAAAGTTGCTGTCAACTCTGCCTCGCAGCTGGAGGCGCACAACAGTGGTGAGATGGAGCAGTGCTTGCTTTCTTCCTTTTTTTCCTTCTGTCTCAAGAGCTCTGCAATTATCTTCCCCTGAATAGATTAGATCTCTTGCAGCAGGGGACAAAGAGGTGGCAGAAAACTGGCAATTACATGGAATTCATTAACTAGTGAAGAATAAAAATGACAGGCAAAGAGGCTTTCATAAAGGGAGGAAGAAAGGAATTTTATTGCATGCAAGTTACCCATTTTTGTACATTTTAGCTTTTGCAGCTTCCAAACGTTATAGAGCTAAATGACAGCTCATGCTTCATTACCTTTGGTGTTCAGAGTTTGCATAGTTTTGTTTGTGCCAGCTAGCAAACTGAATATGAATACCATTAGTTTTGTTTGAAATCTAACAAATTAAGGCTGAAAGAGGGACCATCAGTCAGTCAGAGTTCAATGACGAGAGTTAGAATTTTTAGCTCCATATTGCCTGTTAATAACTTGTTAAAATTATGTATATTTTCCTTTTGTTTTCATCAACTGAGAGCAACCGCTGCATGAGGGTTGAATGGGTAATTGCCTACCTCCCTCTTTCTTAATTTTTGAATGCTTTCTTGTTATTAGTGCTAGTAGCATCAGTATGTTCTAGTAGTAGAAAGCCATCATTCACAGTCACTATTTTAAGCACCTTATTGATTGGCTGTGTGGTGAGCGGGGTTAGAAGATCTTGGGATTCTAATATGGCAGCAATGACCACTTATAACCATCTCACAGAAAAAAAGCCTGATTTTGGATGTCAGGGGTTACCTCCCAGCACTGTAAACAGAGTTAAGAGACAGACCTTAGGTTTGAAACTTAGAGGCAGTGATGATATACCTGCAGCAAAATGATCAATGGTTTTATGATGTAATAAAAAAAAGAGGTAACTTTGGGACATCTAGAGAATCCACTTAAAAAGAAAATGTCAATTTGTTGGTATTTATGAGAAACAAAGCCTGATCAGTTTTGAATGCTGTGTTTGCATGCCATATCTTCAAATGGTGATAATTCAAATTCATAAAGCTGTACCCATTGAACCTATTTAGCTTCATACGAAGGTTAGACTCTAAACATTTTTCTGATAAAGATGAGAGCCAAAACGTTATTCTGAATATTTAAACACAACCATCCAAGGTTTTGCTGTCTATGCTGATAAACTGTGTGTGTACTCACACACATGCATGCTTGTAGAAGTGTTCCAGTGGATGGATATGGCAATTATCAGTGGAACACTAGTTCTGGGCATGGTGGTGGTCCAGCAGTATCACACACTACCTACATGGAGGTCAACACTGTAAGAAATTGTTTGGTCTGAATAAAACTAAAGCGACAGGACACTATTGTTTTCTATCTGATCTTCACTTTAATAAAAAATGCAAGTGCGTTTTTCTCACATATATATTTCTCACATATTTTGGTTTCTGTCCAGGCCATTAAGGATCCATAGGTTGCTGCCAGGAACCTCTGCCCCTTTTTGATTTGGAGACTAATTAGTTAATTACAGATTTAGGTGTAAGCTACCTAGGACATATTGTTTATCAATCCACGCAGGAGGACTACAGATCAAAGCCAACTACATCTTTAATAGCTAAATTACCCTTCTTTTGCAACTACTATTCAGGCCTTATTAGCAGCAGGAGTTAATGAGAAAAGTCACACCTATTTAACTTCACATCAGGATACCTGATTGTGCCAGTATTTACTGATGTGGCTGCTTTGTTCTAGTGCATTACCTACAGGTACATAATATAATAATTAAATATCAGATGTAAAATACTGTTACATTGCTATGAATCTGATACAGACAAACACAGGCATATCCCAAGGATAGCACATGGCAACAAGGTGAAGCTCATATGATTTTCTTTTAAAAAGAAAATAAAACAATGAATGCAACCAAATTGCCAAAGTTTTTTCTGTTTCCCATTTCTAACGTTTCCAGGGACTAAGCACAAAACTATGCTGGAAGCTCGGAATGGAAGTGGAACCATAAAAGCCTTTCCCCGGGCAGGCGTAAAAGGCAAAGGACCTGTGAATAAAGGAAACACAGGCCTTCAGAACAAAACATTTCACTGTGAAATATGTGATGTGCACGTAAACTCTGAGACACAACTGAAACAGGTACTTGGCTAGCTTGCAGAGTGTGAATCCTTGGCTGTTCTTTGTGTTCATGGTGGTAAAGTACCAACACAATCAGCATGTGTCAGTCTGACAGTTTGTATCCAAATGAAGCTTACAGGTTTTGCTCTTTGTATTTGATGATCATGCTGTATGTTTTGTTTTGCCTGTGATTTTTCCCAACAATATGTTTTCTCAAGAGCTCCTGATTATATATATTGCTTAAAGAATTAGAGAAGCTGTAAGCTGCAACCTGTTACAACTGTCTTTAGACGACTATAATTGTCATAAGGTAATAAACCCTGACATTTAGTGTATTGCATTATATTTGCCTTTACAAAGATGTGGAGGTAAGTGCAGCCAGCACTTTCAGAGAACACTGAATAACCTGCTTAGAAATGTGGGGTGGAGAGGATTCATAAGATGTTTTTATCAGTGTTATTCTGTAACTGAGAAGCATGACCTCTAAATTGCAGTTACACTAAGTTATGTTCAGTCCTTCTTCAGATGAAGAAAGCCTTTGTTCTGAAAAACAGTTTAATTCCATCTGCCTTTTGGAATTAAATACTCATTAAGGAACTTTACAAGAATGAAGATAAATTCAGTAATGGAGAATAGAAATACTTGTCTTGTGCTTTCAGGAAAAAAATGTCCAGTTTGTCTCTTTTTGAGAGAACTCTTAAGAATGAAAATCAAAATAAAAATATAGTTCTGAAAAAGGCCCGTTACATCTAATACTGCAATAAAGTCTGTGTACAAGGATTCTTGTAAAGTCTTGTAGATTTTATGAAGAAGATAATGGATTTTGTGGTGTTTTTTTCACTGTCACTTAGCTTGAGATGTAACCATCTTTCAACTGAAATCTTGAAAGGATCTCCAAGCTTTTTAGGGATTTAAACAGGTTTTTTGACCTGTTTCCCCCCCCGTGAATAGGAGATGCTCTACTATCTAATATTCTTCCAAAACTTTCTATCACCAGTGGATTGAATTTGATGGTGCTTTATAGAGATAGGGAGGAATTTTTCAAAGGCTTTGACCTGATTCAGGTCCTGTTGAAGCTAACAAAGGTGAGAAAATCATTGACTACAGTGGAAGCAAGAGTTGAACTGAGCACTGCTGAAAATCACAGTCCCGATATATGATGCACAGAGGATTGTTGAAATTGGAACAGACCCTATTCCCATCCATTTTTTAATTAGTCAAAGTAATGCTGTTGTGTAGAGCAGTAGCTTTCAGTATTGGAGCACCCATGTATAAAGCAGAACCTGAAATGAACTATGAAGAAACTATCCCTCTTCTTTTTCTTTTTTTCCCCAAATATATTTTAACAGCACATAAGCAGTAGAAGGCACAAAGACAGAGCTGCTGGGAAGCCGCCTAAACCTAAATACAGCCCTTACAACAAACTCCAAAAGGGAACACATCCTCTAGGGGTAAGCCGATCACCTTTTTATTTTACTTTTATTTTAACCCTGCTGAGTACGGTTTTTAGAAAATGTAAGTGGAAAAATGTTTAAAATGAGAAGAATAGTGTAAGCAATGGGAGTATGCAAGTGTCTGAGTGAGCCCATGGAAGCCCACAAGGGACTTTTTAGATACTTTGGTGATCCTCATTTTTGTGACTACTCTGAATAACCTCAGAAAAATAAGCTTGTTTCAAAGGTCATTATAGAGCAAGAGACGAAAGAAACATCCTAATGGCAAACGGGATTTTTCCAGTTTTCACCAAGGACAATAGTGATGATATATATATATAGTTTGCTATGTAAAACTCTATAAAACCTTTATTCTATCCTTATTTAGAAAATTATTCAGATAACAGTCGAAACAATTTAAAAAATCAATCTCTCATTCCATTCTGCTCAGTTTCAGGATGGTTCTGGTCACATTTTCGACTGCCAGGATAAACTATCTGAAGCACAGTTCTTACTCACTTCAAAACCTGAGAAAAAGGTTTAGTTTTTAATAAAAAACCCTCTAAGATCCTGCCATTAGTTAAGAAACAGCTTATAGTATGGGTGGGATAGTGAAACATCTGACATTTATCTCCATCAAATAAACTGCGTGATTGTTTTATGTGCCGTGGTATTTTTTAAGGGCTTATAGATGGTTTTGGCCAAGGGAGGATGGTAGTTCATTGGCCTTATAGATATAAGCCCTTTATGCCTTGACCATCTTCTCTAATTCAGGCGGAATATGGAGCTTTTTTTCTGTGAAAACCCAGTTGTCTTTAAGTTGAGTTGAAGCTCATTTCTTGGCAACAGAAAATGTGTCCTTGTTGGGACAGCCCTCATGAGGGGTAGGTAAATTCATACGCAGTTTAGTTGGGTAGGAGCTTTCCTAGATGTAGCAGAATGAAGTGCATTGCTCTGGTAGATCCAGTAGTAGAAAAATAGCCCCACAGGGTTTTCCAGTAATCCACCAGGAAGACCAAGATCTCCAATGCTTATAAACTATACTGAAAGGAATAGAAAATATGTAATGAGGTAAGTAGAGTATGGAATCACTAAAGCCTCTCTGACAGGATTATTTTTCCTTTATGAAATTCATTGTTTCCCAGGGGATTAAAATAACTATTACATTACTGTTACTGTTGTGCACAGTTCTCTGCTTACTAATTTATGTAATAGTGGTTTCTGAGAGCTCCAGCCAAGGATCAAGGCCATTTAGTTGCTGCATAGACAAATAAAGGCAATGTGTCCTTTCCCTGCTCCCTTGCTCCCAATTGCTCACAATATACAAGTCAGGCCAGAGGCGAGCAAAGAGACAGAGGGGATTTAAGGAGAGAAAGAGTTGGCAATAAATAAACAGATATGCATAGTAGAATGGAGGTTGCACTGAGAAAGGACAAGAGAAGTTCCCCATTTACTCTGTTTGGTTTTGAATAGAAAAAATGCCAAAATTGCTGTCATTTGAAATGCAGAATAGCACAGCAACAAGCCAAAGATGTTCTAATTTTACTTTGAATGTAAATGTTTTTAATGAACCCTAGACTTTTTCTTTATTCCCTGTTAATTTTTCAAGTCGTTTACTGTCCCTTAGTTTACTTCATTGGAAATGTAAGGAATAATGGGTATTTTACTCTTAATGTTGACCTGTGTGTTAATTAGTACTTGCAGAGAGGTTTGAAATGAAGGTGCAAGGTACCGTATATGCTAAATATTACTAGTTTTGCAGCTATCTTGAAATCAGAATCATGTTGATAAATTAACTGAAAAGCTATCTAATTTCATTAGAAGTTCCTGATTCCTCCAAGAATGGCAAGATAGTCCTAGGCATTTAATATAAACTGTCACATAAGATCTTTGTTCTTTGTGTCAAAAAATGTATAAGCATCACCAAATTTTTTTTCTACAGAAGTTGGAAAAAGGCCATACTACCTTTTCGTAGCTTTTCTAGACCAAAAACTTTCCAATGCCAAGTTTTCAATATCATTTGTACTGCTTTGTCTAGTCTTGTTTTGCATGCTTCAGAGAAAGAAGTTTTATGAATTCCCATGGTACTCTTTCAGAGTTTAAGTAAACTTGTAACGTTGGGACTTACTTGGTATTTCTTCAAGACACAAATGTCCAACGTATTGAATAATACACTGGAGAGAAAGAGGTTATCAGGCATTTGATAGTCCAAACTTTCTGCAATAATATAGCTCTAATGAAAAACATCCTTCACTGGGAATTCTAGACAACAATCAGAGCCCTGTTGTTTTGGACTGGAGGGATTTTTTCTATTTTGTACTCAGAATCTTTTTTTTTTTTTTTTTTTGGGGGGGGGTGGTATTTTTTGGGGGGAGCGGTATGTGTTCTTGTCTGTTCTAAACAGCTGAAAAAAAGTATTTACTTAAAAATATAAGGAAGGAGGAGAAAGTCAAACACTCGGCAAGGGAAGAAGACAGCTTGGATCAGTGGGTGTAACACTGATCAAGGAAAAGATTAGGTCATTGCTTTTCATAGGCACCATGCGGAATTTTGTATCTAGCATCCATTACATCCTCTGTTAAGAGAATTACAGAATCTGGTCCCCTCTGAGTATCTCTCCCAGACCTTTAAAGGATCTTGAAGCTGGAAGAGTTGCCAATGGGTATATAGGAAAAGTAAAAATCCTGTTATCCATCTGGTTGGTAAAGAACCAACAGACTCTTGCAATTTGATGATACTTTAACGATGAAACTCACTGGTGGTTCGTGCAAGAGTACTCCTGTCCTTGCTTTCTGACTGTTCTCTCACCAAGATACTGTTGAGTTGAGAATATCAGATTGATATGGTGCAAGTTAATTATCTGAAAGTCCCTTTCAATTCAAGGATGAGAAATTGTGTTTCCCTGTGAGTGAGAAGTGTCCATACTTACACTGAGATGTACCGCGGCATGGTACATATATTCATTTTTCGTATATTCAATACTTTATTCAGGTTTCTGTTCTTTGCAAAGGACCTCAGGTCATGCCAGGACACAGACCCACTGTAAGTCCATCAGAGCCAATAGGAACTTTGCCTTATTAGTGGATGAGGTTTCTATTCTTATCTCAGAGCCATGAAACCCGAACAAAAAAAAGGTATTCAGGCCCCTGGCATCTCATTAGAAACTTGAAATCCCACTGAAATCTGCAGAAATCTACATAGACTACTCTGATGTTCATTTGTATGCATACCAAATGTAAATTCTGTTAAATAATAATGGACCTCTGAGTATTTTCAATCAGTCTGGGAAAATCTTTAGGTTGTTCTTTTTCTTTTTGGAAACTCTGAATGAGGAGTTTTCTAAACTGTATTTGGTAGTGCATAAGACTTATGATTTAAACGTTTTTAAAGCAGAAGCCTCAGTGTCAGTAGCAAAAATACCATGGTTTGGCACCATACTAAGTGATATAGGCATGATTTTTCTCATACAACATTTAAAAATACCTGCCACTTTTTCACAGTCCCTGTAAGAATTAACAGTATCTTAGTGAAAAAAAATCTGAAGACAGAGCAAGATTACATAGAGCAGCATCCATAGAATTCATTGCCTGTTTCAACACATGAAACATAAGAGGTTTTCACAACCAGTGCAAGATAAGCATTGTTTATTTGCTTGTTATTAGAGGCAGGAGTTAATAGAGAGGAGCTAGCTGGAGATCTTAATTTTAAGTAGAACTTGCATCCAAAACAAAAGTACTTTCTTAATCAGACCAGGTAATAGGATATGTTTTCACTTTGCTGTGGTGTCTAACCTAAAGCTGACCAGATGGAGGTCTTTTAATTGTTGGCTAATTCTTCCATATTTAATTCTTGCAGGGTACATGCAGCTTTACTTTGGTGCAGATTGCTCAGCCCCTCTTTAGGTTTGCTTTGATTTCTAATATATTAAATTACAAGTCTCAGTGATAAGGCATAAACGTTGAAACTGTTTGTCGCCAGCCAAATCCTACTCAGCCTTGTCCAATGTGCAAGATCATATCTACTTTCACAAGCCTGCAGCTCACAGAGTCAATAGCCACTATGAGACCTCTCTTGCTTGATGTTGCACTTACAATCTTAAGTCAAGCTCCCTGTCGTGTAGCTAATATGAACAAATTATGTCTCTCTGTTTGTTTGTTTTCTCTCTTCCCCACAGGTAAAATTAGTATTTTCAAAGGAACCTTCAAAGCCGATGGCTCCACGAATCTTACCAAATCCTCTAGCAGCTGCAGCAGCAGCTGCTGCTGTGGCTGTGAATTCCCCCTTCAGTCTTCGCACAGCCCCGGCAGCCACCCTTTTCCAGACGTCAGCACTTCCTCCAGCACTCCTACGGCCAGCTCCGGGGCCTATACGGACCACCCATACTCCTGTGCTGTTCGCTCCTTACTGAACTCCAAACAGGAATTAATTGTACTGCAATAATTTTTCAAATCAAAACAAACAAACAAACAAAAAAAGAAAATCAAGAACATTGAACTATGCAGTGTTTATTTATAGTTTAAAGTATATATATGAAGAGCCAGGACTTTTGATAGAGAACTGAACAAATTCTGAGGGGGAATGGGCAGTATTTTCTCCGATGAGAACATTCCTCTTGAGTATTGATCGTTTTAGAACTGATCTCCAGCATTGACTTGTAGTGACATATAAAACTTACGAAGCCTTTTGACTGTGCTTTTTGGCACACATTTCCCTGCAATGTCTTTCCTGCTTTATGAAACAACTTACAAATTTGTCTAAAGGGCATTAACTGGTTCCGATGTACATAAAATACTTTATTCTGTAGATTAAAGAAGAAGGAAAAAAAAGAAACACTGTGAATAGTAGTACCCTTACCAATCCTCCTGCCAAATCAGCAGTTACTGGGTATTTATCTGAACAAAAGTAGATACAATAGATGTCTTGTAAAACAGTAGTATTGTGTCTCTATCTATGCCACTAGGTTTCTAACAGAGTTGCAAAAGATAAAATAAACAAATTATGTCACTTTGGTAAGTAGTTTAAAATGGTGACAATAATGTGGAGCTGTTCCTGGTGGGCAGAAATTGGTTTCCTCACCTGTAGAAGAATGGGCGTGAAGATAAACTATGGTTAGGGCAAAGCAGATGATGAGGAAGATTTAGTGGGGAAAATAAATAATATCCAGATGCTGTACACAGATTAGGTCAAACTTTTATTTAACTGAGAACATGTGTACAGTGTGTGTATACTCAAAAGGTATAATACATACAGGACAGATCAATGTTTAAGGCATGTCAGTGGACAGCAACAAATACACTCTTGTCATGAAACAGGCCTGACACTTTAGTGTTGAACAGAGGGAAGACACAAATGGGTTACGCATAGTCATAACTAGCAAATGAAAAGCGGGAGAAAAATCCTGGCCTCATTTAAGTCAGTATAAAGTTCCTCCTGACTGCAATGTAGCCAGCATTTCATCCCAAGAATGGCACATATTCTTTTTATATCACACCAGTGGGAGTGTCTGTAGATAGAGATAACATTTTTTGCAATAGACTTAGTCTTAGGAACAGATTTATTCTCTTGTTTTATTTCCTACTGATGTGATATAAAATGTCTTAATATACCTATAAAACGTAAACAGAACACATGAGATACATATTACGAGATAACTGCACATCATGGGTTTGGAACAAATACAACCTTTAGGATCTGAAGGGACCCTTGAATTCTGTAGCTGACCTTTATGTAGGGACAGCTTAAAGCCTTATATATTTACTGTGAGGCTTAAAGGGGTTGACTGTGTCCCTTTAAAGTAAGATTTATCAGGGGTATATATAGATATATTGTATATATGTTAGAGTAAGAAAAATAACTTATAAACAGAAAATCTACTATATAAAATAATTATATAATCATTGAGTTTCACATGTGGGTCATTAAGTGGTAAGTAACAAACAGCAGAGAAAAAAATAGACTTCTTGAATCTGATTCTTGCTGCCTGCTTTTTCCCATAGGGAGCTGAAAAGTATCTATTAATATTGAGTGTGCTGCTGAGTCACATGCGACCACTCTGATGTGTAGTTAAGTGAAATGCCTACCATACATTTAGGAGGAATAAAATTTAAAAACCTAATTTAAGTTTAGATGAGGAAATTATTTGAAAGATTTTATTAAAAGGTAGTAATGCAAAATATTGACCATGTGGTTGCTATATAATACTGCCTGTGGTTAATATGGACAGTTGGGAGATACAGAGAATGGGAATATACAGCACTTTTGACTTGCAGTTCATCAGTGAGCCTTCCATATACATTGGTATTTGCCATTTTTTAAACCTCTCTGCATTTAGATTTTATATAAAATATATATATATATAAAAAGAGAGAAAGAAGAGGTTCCATGGATGTCTGTGTCCAAAGAATTCCAAAGAGATGCATTTATTTATCTAGAAGTATTAAAATAAGTTCTGTATTATGTATTTGTATTTCATCCAGTTTATTTGCAAATGTTTGTGCCTTGAAATTAAATGGGCTTTTGTTTATATTTAATTCACTCCTATGTAGCCATGAAAAAGATGCGGTGGTGATTTCAGGGCTGATTCCTAGCTGGATTGCTTTGGCCCAGTTTCCAAAACAAGAAGAGTATGAGTAAGTTCCTGAAGCCAAGTTTAGGCACCTAAGTAACTAGGGGCTGACATTTAAAAGGGCTCCGTACTCTACAGCTCCCAGTAAAGAGGCACTAAACAAGCCAGCCTTCAAAACCTGCAACTAACACTCAATTTAGAAACTATTTCCTTTTATTTGGGTACATAAATATAATGTAGTACAGTTCAACTCCTCTTTGCAAAATCTTTCTCTTGGTCTTTTAAGCCTGCTTTCAACCTTCCATCTTTTTGCAGAAGTTGTAGTGCCATTGCCAGCTGCATTCAGATTCTTCCTTGAATAGGGCACTGGTTTTCAAGCTGTGCTCCCTGAACCACCATTTATCTCCAGAGCCTTTTGTAATAGTCTGTGTAAGCAAGAGCCTGCTTAACGAGCAGAGGAGGATTGGTGTTTTGGGAAGGGAGAGGTTCGGGGCGGGCGATCTTTTCCTCATGAAAAAACATGCAGATGGGAAAAGGGGAGAGCCACAAATATCCTACAGGCTCTTATGCACGGTCTTCTTGTACTGGGACACCTGCTATACATCCTGCCATGTCATTGTGATGCCATCAAAATCAACAGGCTGATCCTTGCCAAAATGTGGCCTGTGGCATGTATGGAGGCACAGTACTAAGGGCAGAGTCAATAGAAGTTTTGCTAGAAATAAAGAGTGTCATTCCAACTACTTACATCAGCTAATTTGCAATGACACCTTCAGTTTTCTTGGACCTCTTTTGTCACAGTGCTCTATGGAACAAGTTTTTGTTCACACAAGTCTCTTTTAAATTTCAGCTGTAAACAACAAACTCAATTCTTTTTATGTCTCTTACTCACTACCTAATAAAGGATAAAGCCTAAATGTTAGAATGTATAGTGGATTTTCTGTGCCTTGCTGTTCCACCCTCCTCTTGGTCAGTAACAGGTCAATGTAAGTGGGATGTCAGCACGACAGTTTTATTTTACATATATATATATATATATATATGTATGTATGTCAAGGAAAATATTGGCACAGCAATCTGATTGGGCAAGGGGAGCTTCCAGTCAAGGGTACGTCCACAGCAGCTGTCAAAGGAGCTAGCAAACAGAAGACACTTCACACCTACTTGTCAATACATCCGATATGGAGAGCACTATGAAAGAAAAATCTGTCATCATATTTCATATTACAGTCACACTCCAGGGCCAAGAGGAAGCCTAAATCACAAGGAAGCATCATTTCATTGAAGGCACAGTCACTCACTGGAATAACAGTGTGAAATCAGCCTGCAGGAAAATGGCTGGGTATGAACTCAGAAAAACAAATAGGTTCGGGAATGTTTTCTTAAATTCTATACCAAGCATTAAAGAATGACTATTCTGTTCTGACCCGAAGAAATGGTATTTTTGTGGGAAGGATATATATATTTATATTTTTACGCTATCTGCATTTTTCCAACTATCTCTGGCTTCAAACCTTTGTTCAGAAGGATCATCATTGCTCTGAACCATGAAATCAGTTACCTTCTTGAAAGCTGCTGTAAAAGCTGATGCGAGAGGTCAGTAAGCAAATGGTATAAATATGATGATCCAAAATGAAGAAAAAAAATGAACTGGCCATGTCAAGGAATATTGTATTTGAAAAGTATACGACTTTATTTTAAGATAAATTAAAATTATATAAAATCAAGAATAGCTAAATAAAGTTAATATAACTAGAAGAATTACATCTGTCATTTTAGTACTGGAATATTACAATTGGCTCTGTATTTCAAAAGATGGAAAGACTTTTTAGATGCTGAAGCAATGCGAAGATGCTATGGGTAAATTTAACGTCTCACACTCATTATCTTCTAGTTAGACCAGGAATACCATAACTGAATGGACCTGCCCTCAGTCACTTCTATTCTAATCCCCAAAGATACAGTAGAGTTTTGGCCTGATATTCCCTGAAAGCTGAAGTCATGCTTCTTAGGAGACCCTGCTTCTGCCTTCTGCTCCCAGTAAATGCATAGTTCTTAGAGTCTCTTCAAAGCATCTTGGGGAATTTCTGTCTTAATATCTCTCATTTTTTTTTTTTTTTGCAAAAACAAATATTATTTGATGAACATAAGACCAACACTAAGGAGCAAGACCTGAAAAGGTTTCTTCACAATTACAGCATTCTTGTGGCTAAATATGAATGAAGCACAGATACCCAGATGGTTTGGCTGCACAAATCTCTTTGGAAATACGTGAAGTTGGAAGCCTAACCCCCCCTTGTAAGGAATCTGTGCTTTTTATTAACATAGATGTCTGAATTTCCATTTTTAAATTTGAGTTTAGCACAGTTCAGGCTTCAGGGCTCTAAGCACCTAAAGCTCACAAGAAAATAACTGTGGGCTTCCTGTTTGTCTAGATGCATGTGAAAATATGAGCCTATGCTATGTAAAATATTGCAGATTTTTTTCTATATCACATCTTCCCCTGTTTTCATTGTTTACCTGTAAGTGCCAGTGAGTCATACAGAAGCTTCTGTGCTGGGATTCGGTGTATGGCTGAAGGAAACAGTAATGTCGATAAACCCCATCTTTTAGACTAATCAAAATCTCAAACACACAGTTAAGGGTTTAGCCAAGGACAAGAGCTTTATGTCCTCTGACACCTACAGGTTTATTAAAATTCAGGACCATTTAGGAGTAAATGTAACTATGTGGAGGATGGTTATTGCATAGCCGGATCTGAAATGATGGGGGCTGAAAGAGTCTGTGCTCCAGACCGTAATTAAAAGTACTATGAAAACCATAATGCTCTTAACCCTGGGACTCCTGAAAGCAGTTGCAAAGACATGTAGAGGCTTCAGTAGAGGCAATTTTTTGCCCTGAGTCCTGAGGCCTTTTGCAGTCATGCTGTGTACTGCAATTAGGTGTCATTAAACTCTGATTCAGTATTGATATATTGATAAAGAAACTTGGCTGAGCCTGAAACATGATTAGTGGCTGCCTAGCTCCTGTCATTGACTTCATGCTGGGGTGATGCTTGGGTGATGAAGTAAGAAGAGTCAGTGTAAAGAAACTGATAAACTAATTTGATCCCTTTTCCTTGAGCAATGTTCTTATATGGGACTTGTGAGGCATTAACAAGCTGGGCGATTCAAGAGTTCCTGGATAAAAAATAGGACCTTGAAGGTCATGAGATCTCAACTTTAAAAATATTTTTTATGAGAAAGAACCCAGAAGACTTTCTTTAGCTTAGATACTTAAGTGACTTTGTACCAATGGTCTTCACAGCAGTCACACTGTCAGCACACTGACATTTGTGCTGTTCACAACAGAAATTGGATATTTGACACCCATAATTAGAAACAAGTATAGTTATTAATATTCACTGCATAGGTTTTGAACACTTAATTAAAGGACACAATAATTTTCCTTGGAAATCCATGTCTGTTCATACCAGCCGAGACGTCACTACATCTCGTTGACACCTGGGTCTCCAGAAGGGATATCCATAATTTTGTTTTCATTACTATTTGATTGTTCTTCTATGTTTCTTTATTCGTAGTTTCATCTCTCATATAAATGAGCAGAATCTGTAACTTTAAATATGCACTTAAGAATCAAGCTCCCTGATGGATCATTTGATCAGAGTCGATAAATTGAATAAAAAATTTAAAGCAGCAGTGCCACAGTAATAGTAGTATGTTATGAATAGAGAACATATGTATAGTACAGTGCTCTTTACCTAATCTACTCAGTTTTCCGACACAGACAGCTCTTTAGTCTTTCAGTTACCTGAGATGTTCATCTTTTGAGATTCTTCAAAGGTTTAATTAAATGTAAATGTTATTTCTTATTTTCAGTAACAATAGCTATGTATTTCTGACTGCAGAGGCAATAGAAAAAAGGATAAAATCCATAAACCATTTTCTCACTACGAATGCCTGCAGCATTTGTTAACAGCTTCAGCCCTTTCTCTGCTTGTGGCTGATGGCTGGCATTTGCCATGGGAACAGTTCTCATTGACACATGTATCAGGTGAAAATAGTCTGCTCAAAACACAGTCTGCCAAGCACAGAAATCCTTTTGGGTTACAAGAGGGTGGGAGATGATAGCATATGGCAAAACTCTGCCTTTATAACAGCCTGTTGTAATTCCCTCAAAACTGCCTAGTGGCTCGATGGGGAAAGGCAGCACCCCCATTATGTTCCTAATGTGTTCCTTCTGTCATATTTAGGACACAGGGGATGTCAATTTGAAAAAAAAAAAAAAAATCTGGTCTGAGGACTCTTTACAAGTGCTTCAGTCTGGGGGGTGATGCCCTACCACCCAAGTGTAATTTTTCTTTCAGGCATGTTTTCAGTGTAGTCTTGTCCGTAACATTATTGCCAATCTACTGACTGGATTTGTTTTGTCCATCAGAATAAAACCAGGAAGGTAAGTTTTGGTACCCAGAAGGAGCACCCAAGAATTAAAAATAAAAATGTAATGAGCCTCAATTTGGGTCACTTTTTTTTTTTTTTACTTCCTGCAGTTGCCTAAGTCCTACCAGCTTGCTGAAATGTAGGTGTCACTCAAAGAGAAAAGGCCTGTTTCTTTCTTCGATTCTTTATACAGTTTTGAAAAGGAGGTGGAAACAGCTGTAGCTCTTTATCCAATAATTCACACACTAAAACCACCATGTAGTCAATCAGACACATTTCTGCACAGGTGTTGCCTCTGTGTATATACACAGCTCTTATTTTCCTCCCATCCCTTTTCTGAATCACATTTTGTCACTCTCCCAGCAGGATGGGACACTGCAATGAGCATTTAAAACAAAAATAAACAACCCACCCACTTATGGGGTGTATAACATGGATATATAATGTAGTATCCCTTTATTACCTTCAGTGGCATAATCTAACCAAGCCTGTGGCTGGAGTCCTGCACTGAGCCCCTCGTTAGTTTGGTTGCTTTAAATACTGACCACTGAAACCAATCTTGTTGGCTATACTACAGTGAAGTCTTCTCCCTAACTGTGAGATTCTGTGTTCTCTTCTGGGGTATGTTGCATGGCAAGTGAATCCTTGGAAGAAAAGTTAGAGCTATTTTCATCTGCTTAACATAACTATGAAAAGCAGCAGAAGAAAAAAAAGAAACTAGCCTTCCATGTTTTATTGATATCTGCATTCCGGCTGTCAGGAGCTTCACAGCTGCAGTAAGTACTTTAGAAGCTCTTCAGTTCTGCTCCATGAGACAAGATGCAATGGATCGCTATTCCATGCAACACTTAATCTGGAGCAGTGCCCAAATTGTCAACTCTATGCCACCAACTCACTAAGCACCTTAAACTTCAGTAAAGAAATCCTCAAAACCTACTAGGACCCTCTGAAAGCGCTGGAGATGAAGAGCACATGTTACATGATGTGGTGTCAAAGACCTGCCAGGAGGATATCCAGGTGAGTACAGCTGTATTACATTAGGGCAAGAGTGGGTAATGGTTCTGGGGGAAAAAAAAAAAAAAAAAAAGAAAAAAAGTAGGGAAGTTCCTTCTGAACCCAGATGTGAGAGAGTTTAGCCCTGACGAGCGCCCTGCGACAATTAGGTACTGTAGAGGTTTGTTGGTATCCTTGAACAATGTATTTCCAGCTATGGACAATCTCCAATATTGCAGTAAAGTAACTCAAACCTGAGACCAAGTTATTCATCAGGATAATGAAATATTATTCCTAGGCCTTACAGATAACCAGCATAAGCCCTTCCTTTAGTAATACAGTGCACATTTAGTTTAGGGGGTACTAAAAGTATTGAAGGCTTCACAAAAACTGGCCCTGATCCATTCACACTTCAAAAACACTGTAAATTCAGATGACATTTATATAAGTCCAAGAGTAAAATTTCATGGTCTGGTAGTTTGTAATAGTAGTTTTGACTGATAAATAGTCAATATAATGTCTCTAATTAAAAAAGGGTGGAGGAAGGTGACGGGGGCAATTATACTTTGCTATTTTAAACCCTGATACCTACCTGAGGGTTTTTTAAAGGTCAGAGTTATCAGCCACAGGGAAAAGGCAGTGGGCTAGAAAACAGCTGTGTCCTCTCAAAGGTAAGTTAGATGATCCAAAATTGTCAATGTTTTGCTAATTTCTTTATTATGTAAGGGTAGATTAATTGCTGAAGATCAGATTAAATATTTGAGATGGTGACTGATAAAAGTGATTAAATTGGTACTATGAGGATCTGGACAACAACTTTGAAAGAAACTAACTGAAGTGAAGGCTGCATGGATTCTAGTGTAAGAATTATTAGGGTGGGGAGAGAAGGCAGAAGGCTGTTCCTCAGGAGCAATTTTAGGTTGTATCTGGTTTCACTGGTGATTTTGCACACAGTAAAAAGCATGTGCTCTTGAAATTCTTTGATAACACACATTAGGAGCTATCATCAATATAGAAGGGAACACGATATTTTCCAGAAAGAATAGAATGACTTTGAGAACTCATATAAGAGAAAGGAGCTGTAATTCAATAGGAAAAAAAGGGACAATCATGTATTTAGAATCTAAAAAGTAGCTTTAAGAACATACCCACTGGAAGTAGCTGAAGAAGAGCATAACCCACAGGTATTATCATTGGTGACAATGAGTTAGAAATTCGACACAGCTGTTTAAAAAATAGTAAAAATGTTCATTGAGGTATATTGTGCGTTATTCCACCACAGAATAAAAAAAATATATTTTGATAAATTTAGTGAGTCATGATCAAGAACAATTAAGTCCTTTCAGAAAAAGAGTTGAGTAGATGAGGAAATAATACAATAACATTTATATGTTTAGAATAAGAGCAGAGGACCGAGGGAGAGACGGATTCAATTGTTTCCTGCACATCCTGGGAAGGAAACAGTGGTAACCATCAGGAAGAGAAACAAGCTATTCCAGTTAAGGAAGTGTTCAAGCATAAGCATGTGAATAAATGTCTATAAATTCACCAGTGAAAACTGGCTGGAAATCAGATGTTTGTGTTAAAACACAGAAAAGGTGTCAAAAAAGTTCTAAGCAGGCAAAAACTGAGGAGATCCTCAGGTGGGTTCTGTCCCTGTTACAAATGGGTTTTCTGTGCTCTGTTTGCTGTGGCAGCAGCTGACTGAGCACAACGAGCCAGTCCACAGGTCTGGGCTGTTTTCTGTGTGTCACTCCAAAAGAGGTCAGTGACTTGACTTCAAGTCAGGGAGAGAAATATAAGAAATACAGGGGTTGGCATTTCACAGAAAAAAGACTTCTAAATCTTGTCTTGGCAGTCTTTCACTTGTCTATTCACATAGCAACAGTCAGAAAGTTAAGTGCTCCAAATCTGAGTGTAGGTAGACACATTTGGTGGTAGCTTTTTGGACACTGTCTGTCAACTGGTACAGTCTGTCACATTCCTGCTGAAATAGGGTTCAATATAGTTTTCCTAGACAATCTTATGTCAAAATACATCTATCATGATCAGTTACTAAGCATAGTTCAAGCTTTTAAAAATTCAGACAGATGAGTGAAAATATTTTAAAGTACTGAAAGCAAAAATGATGTCTCTGGTTCACTGAATTCATGAAGACGTGCAGAGTTCAGCAAACACACTTTAATACAACTAAACCTCTTAAGTGTTGCTTGTCTTTTATCTTGGGCAAGGACTCACTTGCGACCTTGTGGCTGAGCATCCCAAAGGGAGACAGAGAGAGATCAGCAACAGAGTCCCTGCAACAAAATAAGAGGCTGAAGTCAAAGAGCAAGGCCTCTGAGCTCCTCTCTCATTTCAGGCTCCTCACTGAGGTTGCTGAATCCTGTGAATTGTTTTCCTTAGTGTATGTGTGCTTATATGTTGTATGACTGTGCTGGTTGGTTAAGGAGCCATTCAGTTAATCTGTGGGGTTCCTGAAGTTCAGCAATAAAATACAGGCCTTATTTCAGTTACTAGACTGGTTGTGTGATGCCTGAGTCTTAGCACTTAGCATTCGGTTCAGGCTTTAGGTAATAATTAGGTAAATAAATTGCCATTTGACATCTGTCTGTCTTTATTTTCAAAAAAACATAGATTTACTCCATTCAGGAGGGACTGGATATAAATTTCTTGCTTTGGCAAATTTCAGCTACATTTCTACTCTCCATTCAGTCCCATATTTCGCTATCAACCAAAAGGAAAAAACCAAACCAAACCAAAAAAACACAAACCCCCAATAACAACATGCAACCAAACAACCTCTCCCCCCCTCAAAAAACCCCACCCCAATAAACCAACCAAAACTACCAAACCAACCAAAACCTATGAGTCAAACCTCAGCAACGTGCTCAGTATGTTATTAGATCATTTGGAATACTCTTCCATACAAAGTGTGTTCCAAAACATTTTACAGAATTAAAAGCTTTGTGTGACTACAGCACAAAAACATAACCCAAAATGTTTTGGCCAAAAAAGAAAGCCTTCTGTTTTTCTTACAACTGAGGCCAAAACAATTTTAATTTCTGGCTTCTTAATTAATGCTAAATACAGTTTAGACTGAGTTTCTCATCAAACAAATACTGCAACATTTGTAGATGTGCAGTTATTTAGTCCACTGTTTTGTCTTTAATTTGAGCATCCTGAGTATGAGAGCAGTTAAATTTGAAGTCTTCATAGATTATGCCATCTGCTAATGGAAATCTGTATTTCAGAGCTATGCAGAGCATGGCCGATAATTTTGTCATTTTACTAAAGCTTGGCCGGGTTTTTTTTGTTGTTATTATTATTGCTGTATTGGTGCCTAAAGGCTCTCTGATTGTGATCATAAAATAAGATTTTCATTTTATGACAAAATAGAGGTCTTGAAAGTTGCTTTCATTACACTCCAACATAGACTGAGAAGATTTTGCAATATTTCATGAAAAAAGAAAGAGACTGGCTCTCTGAGATATAAGATTCAAGTTCATCTGTTTGTTCTGATTCTGGCTGGAGATCTGAACTTGTGTTAGGACCTAGGTAAACTCCTAGGCACTAAAGCAGTCAGGTCCCCCACCCCTGGTTTATCAGTAGGTCAGTTGATTCCTTCATTACTATCCGCACTAGTGCAGATGTATATACCTCAACTGTTACCTTTCACTAAATGCAGATTTAGGGACATGGTACAGCTGTCCACTGTAGGATGAGATTACTTGTGACCTGGAAGTGCTTCTTTTCTCCGCAGACTGCAAAGGAAACATTGGAGGATAGAGGTGAGGCAGACATCTGGACTATATGGGTCTGAAGTTGATGGAAATGTTAGGCAAATATTAGGTGTCACAAATTAATCCAATCTAAGAAAATTGCTTTTCAGTTCAGGATGTGGGACAGTCAAAGGGATGTCCTGCATTTGATAGAGCACAGTGATGAAACTGAGTCTCCTATGTGCAAGATGAGGTGTAGGGGGGGAGGTGGGAGGTGGTGGGTGGACGGGAATCATCCCTGTTAGTAATTTTGGTTTCAATCTTAGGACTGAAGAGGTTTTTTTCCACTGAGGTTTTCACTACATCAAGCACATTAATGTAACAATTTTGAATTAGGCTTTTTTTATTTTTTGCCCTTTTTTTTTGGGGGGGGGGGGGCATGGGGGGGGGGGGGAGTTTAGAGTTGTTGGGGTTTTCTTTAAGCAAAAATTGATGCATTGGAGGCTCTCCAGGGAACTGCTGTTTTTCAGAGAGCAGCAAGAGCAGGCTTGGGGAGCTGGGAGCCAAGGGTGGCAGCAAAGTGGCTGGACATGGGCCTCACCAGCGAGGGGCTGGTTCCACAGCAAGGTGAGCAGAACGGGTCTGGTGACAGTGGCCAGGTAAGTTGAGAGTCCAGGGCTATCCAGGCCAGTCTGTAGCAGTGAGGCAGGTACCAGGGCCAGGATCAGCAAGGCAGTCAGGACAAGCAAGGTGTAGTGCCAGCCACAGGCAAACCCACAGCGTAGCCTGGGCATCTTCCAAGGGAAGAATCTGAGTCTAAATGCAGCTCCCAAGCCAAAGGGAAGAGGCCCCAGGCAAGGTGTGTTATCAGCTCCTTCCCTCACCTTAGCTGTTCTCCAGCAGTCTGATCCAACATTACATGGTCAATGCTGTGTCAGAACTGGCCTTCATCCCAGGGAGCTGGACCCTGGGAGGGGGAGGAGGCTGCAGAGCCTGCAGGTATGCACGGAGCCCTGGCAATGTCACCACATACTTTGTAAAGAGTAGAAAAGATGAGTTTGACTCCAGAAATTACAGATTAAAAGGGCGTCAAAGGGCAAGAAAGGAAATAGAGGCATTCAGCTTAACATATGATCACAAAAAAGGATGGAGCAAAGGCAGTTGAGCCCTTCTCCCCCTAACCAGCATTTCAGTGAAACACCAGTATTTGCAGCATGGGATCATAAAGCTAAATCAAAGAAGCTGAAGTCTGCAGCAAATGCAGAAGCTCATTGAGGACAGCAGGAACAGATCTTAAGTATAATTTATATTTGGCTTATAAATGTTTTCGGAGAATAGTGGTATGCTTTCCTTACTTCCAACAGCATTCGAGCCACCCTAGGAAACAGAGTTCACCCTACCTGTTAGCCTCTTAAAAGAAATTTCTGAGTTGAGAAAGCACAGCTGTTTAGCACTTTATCAGAAGTCAGGTGTTTCCTTTCACTGCATAGAGAGCTGTTTGTTGGATGGAATACTAAGTTTTCATTTAATGCAGAAGGGATCTTTTTATAAAGGCTGAGGCTGTTTGATTTGAATGTTCAGAGGTAGCTTCTTAGCTGGTCTAAATCAGCGTAGCCTTATTGTTTTTCTAAGTCTGTAGCAATCTTTGGTAGCTGAGATCTGGCACATAGTTTGGAACACAAGCGTTATTGTTGAATCATAATCAGGGAGATGACCCCTGTTAAAAATGGTTATATCCCACAGCAAATATCTGCTGTCTTCCCAGAGAGATCACAGCTGTGAGAATTTTCCATGAGAACCACTATTTCCACTTGTTCTCTTATAAGCTCTCAAGCTACTATAGATGAAATACTTTAGTCACGCAAAAAAAAGTCTGATTTCCTAAACAATGTAACTGTTGAGTTGCATGTCTTTCTGACAGAAACTATAAACAGCTTACTACTATTTTATAGAATCAGAATGTACTGATTGTCTCAGTTTTTTGCTTAGATGAGGTGTGGTGGATGGAAGCTTCCCCATCCAGAGCCACCTGGACACTAACAGCCTAAATATTTTCACATGGCCAAAGCACAAACTTGTGTGTCCCAGGACTGCTGAGCAAGAAACTATTCTGGTAGCATAAACATCTTCTTGTAGCTATCAAAGAGCTGAAGTGCTATATCTGTGTGCTCTTACCTTCACCTTGTTCCAACCTCTGTTGTGGGTTAACACAGATAATGGGGTTTGGTGGAGAAATCAGTGATGAAGAGACAGAGCAAGAATTGAAGAAATGGATCTCCCACAAAACATGGTGGTGGTGAGTTCGGCCTAGTGAAGGTAGCATACAAATCCAGCTTTGTATGCTGACCATTCCTGGTGCTGGGCAGTTATTCAAGAAAGGCACTTGCTACTGCATGTGGATTCTGAAGAAGTGCTGTGTCTGGTTAAAGGACAGTAAGATCTGGTCTAAGATCCTATCTAGTGATTGAACTGTCATGAAACTGCTAAGGAACCACCAGTTACTGGGCTTAAATAGTACACTGACTAGCAGGCTTAGCCCAGTATGAATGGTAGTATCGCCCAAATACTATTTCCCATACAAATTGCATGGGAAGAAAATACTTACATTACTGATGACATATTTCCCTGTCCACTGAAGTATTTGTCTCAGTCTTCTGACTGTCCCTACAACTCCCCACCAGCTTCCTAAGATGGATTTTCATAGTCTTGTGTCCCTGGCTTCCTCTACCCTCTCCCATAATCACAGAGGTAAAGAACTGTGCTAGTGATGACATTACTTAGGATAAATTTCTTTGCTGGTATTGCCCTTGGTTTGGGGAAAGATTTCTTTGTAGGACAGACAATGTTTAATTAAGAATCTGCCTAGACAAAAGTGGCTAAAAATGCAGTATCTCTGCTCACAGCAAGAAGTTGTCATTGGGATACACAAGACAGACATTAGTCTTTAAAATTTAGGTGTTATAACACTCATGTTGTAGATATATGGCTTGGAGCAGAGATTAATTCCCTGTGCAAAACACCCATCTTGTCCAGTAAACAGGCAGCTGACCAGGCTAATGGGCAAGAAGCTCCTAACGTGAATGTGAAGTGTTAGGAGATGCTGTGGCTGTTAGTTAACAGATTGCACGGATACAGTTTCTTCCTGCTCTGATTTGGGTATTTTATACCATATTGAGCCTATATTCCTTTAAATTGGCATTCTGAAATCTGGAAAAGCATTAAGCGTAGATTAGCATTAGGCTTAGGCATCAGCATTGTCAATGCCTGTGTTATGGGACATGATGCTTTACAGGAGGGATATGTAGGCACTTGTATCATTCAAGCATTTCCTGAGCTAAAGAGAAGGAGTTTTGTGGATCAACATGTTCAATTAAGGGTTGCCAAAATTCTGCTCACATCTCATGTTAAATATTTAGCTGCTTTTTTGGATCCCACTGGTATGGCCTGGCTGTTAAAACCTTCAGAGTCTTCGACAGTGGTACACATTGTGCTCCTCATTTACTATTAGAGAGCAAAGGAGGTGACCACAGTGTAAGATCACGGATCTTCTTCCCAAGCGTGTCAAATGAGCCTAGAGGGGCTGGCATGTGTGGATGTGTAATTCATCTGTGCCATTGCAAGTGTGTGCGGATTAGAGACTGTTGCTTCTATCCCACTTGGCTCACAAATCACTTAACTTAGCAACATGCAGATTTAAAACAAAGATAAGCAAGACAGCAAATGATTTAATACAGATGAAACAAACTCAAGGAAGTACATGTATAGTAGCCGGGGAAAGTTAGCCTTGATATTTCCCCATTTATTTAAAAGACCGTGCTTCTGCCTGATATTGACCTGTCCTAACCACATCAGACATTGGTGGTGGTATCCCTGAAGTTACTATATTTCCTCAGTTTCCTTTCATTGTTATTTATTTTTCTCTGTTTATTCTGTTGCCTGGTTTAGCTGCATTACCAAAACCGATAGTTCCACTAGTTTGTGCAAAATAGATTTGGTCCATTTCTAAAAAACAGGTCAGCACTGCCTTACTTGGTGAAATCCCAAGGAAAGACAAAGGTATTTGGTCTGTAGACCAGTCATGCTTTTCTGTTTTCAAATGGTAGTGTATGATTTCTAAGTTATAAGGGTACTTTTGAGATAAGCATGTAGTAACTACTCAGAGCCTAGTACGGTGCTTGTCATCTTAGTTACAGGTAGCTCAGCCTATTGCAGTTGTTTTCACACCAGACATACAAGGCAGCACAACTGCTGTTAGCCCTTGAGGATTCAGAAGATGAAACATGGCTCCAAACTGGGACTTCAGGGATAACAGAGTTTTCCCCCATACATGTAACCACTGCAATCTTAAATCCCCCTTCAGTTGCGACTTATCTCCAAAGATGCCAAAGGTTGGTCTATGCTGCAGTTGCCAATATTCAGCCATCAAATCATAGAATAATTTAAACTGGACCACTGGAGGTGATCAAGCCCAAACTCAAAGCAGGGCTACCCTCAAAGTTAGATCAGGTTGTTCAGGACTTTGTCCAGCTGAGTTTTCATAATCTCCAAAGTTGGAAAGTCCACAGTATCTCTAGACAGCCTAGTTCAGAGCGTAAACATTGTGAGATTATTTTTTTTCGTTATATTTATTTAAAATATCCTACTGCCAGAATATATTGTCTTTTGACCTTTTACTATGGGAAGAGTCCAGCTCTACCTTGCCTCTAAGTAGACAGCAGTTATTTCCCCCATTAACTTTTTCTCCAGGCTAAGCAGCCTCACTCTCTTGTATGTCATGTGCTCTATACAACGAACTAGATGGCTCTACACTGAAATCCTTGTGGTATGTCCATATGTCTCTTTAGTGGGGACCCGAACTAGATGCACTACTCTAGGCATGGTCACACAACTGGCAAATAAAGGAGAAAAATCACCTCCCTTGATCTACTGTCTTTTCTGTTGCCAGTGCTTGGCCCTTCTTGTTGCAATGGTGCACTGCTGACTAGCATTTAACTTGACGTCCACTGGGACCCCAAATACTTCCACAAAGGTATTTCTAGTCAATTTGCCCCCAACCCATTCTGGTGCAGAAGTTATTATATCTTCATATGTGCGTGACTTTGCATATGGTTTTGCTGAGCTTCATGAGGTACCTGTCAGCCCGTTTCTCCTATCTGTCAGAGTCCTTTGGTGGGACATCTCTGCCTTCCAGCTTGTCAGTCATTGTCCCTTCTTCCACCCTGCAAGGTTCAGAAGATTGTTTTAAGTGCAATTATCTATGTCACTGGTGAAGGTGATAAACTGTATTTGTCTCAGTATTGACCCTTAAGAGACGTCACTTCTAACAGGCTGTTGGTTAGGTCTTTGAAATAGTGACTTAGGCCATGGCTGTCCGGCCAATTTTTCACCTACCTTGTAGTCCAAACTCTACTACTTATAGAAACTTTTATGTTGTCCTTCATGTCTCTTTCCAGTTTCTGCTCCAGCTTTGGCCCTCCTGGTTTCACCCCCTAATGCTCAGACGATGCTTTGTAATCTAGGGAAATCTAGAATCATAGAACGATTTAGGTTGGAAAAGACCTTTAAGATCATGAAGTCAAATCGATAACCTGGCACTGCCAAGTCCACCACTAAACTATGTCCCTAAGCACAACATTTATGTGTTTTTGAAATGCCTCCAGTGATTCCACCGCTTTGCTGCGCAGCCTGTTCTAATGCTTGATAATCCTTTCCATGGAGAAATTTTCCCTAACATCCAGTTTAAACCTCCCCTGGCACCACGTCAGGCCATTCCCACTTGCCCCATTGCTTGTTACTTGGGAGAAGAGAATGACACCCACCTCGCTACAATCTCCTTTCAGGTAGTTGTGGAGAGTGGCAAGGTCTCCCCTGAATCTTCCCCTCTCCAGGCTGAACAACCCCAGTTCCCTCAGCTGCTCCTCATAAGAACTGTGCTCCAGACCCTTCACCAGCTTCACTGCCCTTCTCTGGGCACACTCCAGCACCTCAGTGTCTTTCGTATAGTGACAGGCCCAAACCTGCACACAGCATTCAAGGTGCAGCCTCACCCGTGCCGAGTGCAGGGGGACGATCACTGCCCTAGTCCTGCTGGCCACACTGCTTCAGATCCAAGCCAGGGAGCTGCTGGCCTTCTTGGCCACCTGGGCACACTGCTGGCTCGTGTTCAGCGAGCTGCTGACCAGCACCCCCAGGTCCTTTTCCACCAGGCACTTCCCAGCCCCCCTTCCCCAGCCTGTAGCGCCGCGTGGGGTTGGTGTGACCCGAGTGCAGGACCCGGCACTGAGCCCTGTTGAACCTCATACAGCTGGCCCTGGCCCATCGGTCCAGGCTGTCCAGATCCCCCTGCAGAGCCTTCCTGTGCTCCAGCAGATCAACACTCCCACCCAACTTGGTGCCATCCGCAAGGTGACTGAGGGTGCACTCAGTCCCCTTGTCCAAATGGTTGATAAAGCTATTAAACAGGACTGGGCCTGATAATGGGCCCTGGGGAACACCACTTGTGACCGGCCACCAGCTGGATGTAACTTCATTCACCACCACCTCTTGGCCTTGGCTATCCCACCAGCTTTTTACCCATCGTAGCGTACATATCCAAGCCATGAGCAGCCAGTTTTTCCAGGACAATGCTGTGGACAATGGTGTCAAAGGCTTCACTAATGTCGAAGTAGACAAGAGCTACCCTCGCTTCCAGCTTCTTCGCAACTCATTTCCTTTTATCTTTTTTTTTTATATTTTTTTTTTCTCCCTTCTTTTGTCTCTGTGAACATTAGTTACTGCAAGTCGTGCAGACAGCTGGTAGAAATCTGGTTTCAAGCTCTGGAAATCACTGACCCGTGTTTCCTCCCAAACTGAGACGACACTCCCTTTGTTCTCTTTATTCCCAGTTTAGTAACTCTGGTGGGGTTTTGTTTGGTTGCTTTTTTAATACTACTCACTGAAAAAGACACAATGTCAGAAGTGTGTAGAGACACTGATGAGCTTCTTGCCAGATTTTGGGGATACATGTCTGTCAGCATATAAAGATTTTATCTTTGTTGACATAATATATAAAACTAATATGAATCAAAATAAGATTTGTCTGATTAGTAGCATCACTTTAGGAAGAGCTGCCATCGTTTAATTGTGAGATTTTATTAGTATATAAAATCATAGCTTTTAAACGTTTTGTCTGGAGTTAATTTCAGAGTGGGTATTGGAAGGTGCTTCACATGCTACTGCATGACACAACCATGCTATGAAATAAAACTACGCAATGGTGAGCAGCATGAATCTGAGACTATAGTTAGTATGTCACTAATGTGGCCATTAAGTTTTCATGTTAAGATTTATCATGCTGTCATTACAGCACTTTTCTTTTTGATGTATCAAACCACTACTACAGTACATATTTGTTGACATCTCATCTGTTTTAGGAAGGCAAATGATTACAAGTTACCAAGGAAACTAATAAGCAGTATGCAAGGAATGGGCTGCACAATTTGTTTTGCTAGATAGCAAGTCACTACTGTTTTAATTTCAATTAAATTACACCTACTTCTCACGTTGATAACATAAAACCAAACCATGTAGCATTTCAAAAAGAATTCGCATAGCCATATTCATTTAGTAAATGGAAATGAGCATTGTTTTGTAGCTTATACAGATGGAAGATATAGAGGGATGTAATTTGTTTTGTGCACTTTTTATACAAAGTGCTGTATTTTATGAGTTTGTAGAAAACCTGTTCTACTAAGTCCATGACACTACAAGTCTATAGACTTCAGCATCTGAAGGAGTTTTTAAAACTGGGATATTCAAATTTATTTTCTTACTTCAAAGCACCTGTGCAGTTTGATACAAAACCTCCCATTCAGAGCTGCTGCTGTTGTGCTGTTCTGTGGAAAGAGAAGTTTGGGGTAAAGCAGATCAGTGGGGTTGAAACTGATTTAGGCTGGAAACTCAGATAAAACAGGTCACCCATCCCACCTCCTGAGCAGATTACACCAATGATCTGCACAATACATTAAGTGAAAATCAAATAGTTTAATTTTTCTTGAAAGCAAGACATCCTCAGGGAACTGTACCTTTTGAAGCCATAACAGCTGTTGTTTAGGAATTGTTGTAGGTATTTACTGTGGAGGGAAAAATTAGGGACTATCTGTAGCCCTAGAGAATGTTTGTTCAGGGGACTGAAGTTTGGGCAAAGAACCATTACTTTTTAAAGTAATGTTGAATATTCTTCGTTATTATTTTCTGTCCTGTTTTTCTGAGCTTGGCTTATTCTGGATTGTTTGGTTTATTGAGTTGTAACACATCCCACGACCTTTACTGTGTTTGTAAGCCTCTACTCTCCCGAAGTCCACCAAAATATCTGCAAGGCAGCTGGAGAATAAAGCAAATGCTGCTGCCGCCTACACACCACTTAAATTGGCTGTCAGTGGGCATGGAAGGCTGGGAGGGCATGCTTAGCTGAGTCCCAGGGGAGACAGGGCACAGAGCAGTACATGCCTGCAGCTGATGGAATGGAAGGTGGAAAAAAGGCTAGGGATTTGAACAGGTAATATTGTGGGGACATTGCTACCACGATGATTTGTTAGATGAAAATTTTTCTTCTCACTTGTTGGATTTGCTCTCAGTGATAGTAGATCTGCCTTCACTGTGACGTTTGCTCTTTACAGGTTAAGCAGAATATATGCATGTGTGCTATAACTAAGACCAGACCATCTCAAATTGTTTTCTATATGTATACCATAAAAGGCCTATTCTTAACTCTTCATATCAGTAAGGCTGAAATGAAAGTAAACATGAGTGTTACTTGATGCTGATAACCTTCAAAACCATCATTTTAGCTCGGTAGCATATCCCAACACTTGTGACAGGAAGGTCAGACAAGATGGTCTGACTATCCCTTTAGCTTTAAAATCCCTGAAACCATGGGATATGTGAGGGGCTCTGCTGAAAACCTTTTTAGCTTCTTTCTCTATTTGAATAGTATTTCTCCATAAGTGTTTTTTGGCAGTGGGGTTGTGGGAGGTTGACCAGTTCTATAATGAAATCCAAAACTTGCCTGTTGCAAAATTAGATCAACAAGTTGTATAAACTGCTGGAGGAACTGACGAGTTATCCACCTCATACCAGAACCTATTGAATTTTCAGCGTAATAATTGTTGATAGGAATACACCATGGCAATTCAGAGTACTGCTTTCAGTTAATGCTGCAGTCCCCCGCCACTCCCCTGCCCCATCTTTCTGGCGGTGTGCTGGTATGAGCTCCTGGGGATCATACTGCAAGCAGCACAATAAAAATTGCACGAGCAAGTGCATCCTGTAAGCCCCATCCGGGCAAAGGTCCCAAACTGTGGCCAGAACGTGAATGTAGGGAGCCATTGAGCCACTGTAAATGTAGTTTTGTAAGCCAAAGCTATAACTGAAAGACGGGGTAACATTGAAGTGTTACCTTTGGAACAAGAACATTGGAAAAATTGCTTTGATAGATTACAAAATTTATTTTCGTATATAAATATGTAAATGTACATATAAACAAGTTCAAAAAATATGTAAGTTTGTGGAAAATTTGCTATGATACTGCAAATCTCTTGTGCTGGTATGTGAGGCAGTGTGCGTGAATAGCACGGGATAGCTGGATAAACAGTGGATGAAGTGGATAAGAATGGATAGGTGGAAAGAAAAATACAGGAACGGTATGTAGAAAACCAGACTAATCCAACTCTTTCTTGGTTTTCTAAACTCCAGTTCTACCTTGCCAAGTCATATCATAAAAGTAGTGGATTTGTTATTTCCTCATTTCCCACAGGCTTGACCTGAATACCTGGGGCTGGTTTTGCTAAAGTCCTCAAAGCTTCATGGGAAATAGTGGGAAGAAAGTTTCATGGGTACGTTTTTGAACGTTCTTCCATCAAAAAGTGTAAACCTGCTAAACATTGGCTGCACAGAAAAATTAGAAAATCACTTTGTGAAGTGAATATCAGATACAACGATAAATATTTTACTGGTGTATACAACCACGAAACCTTCATTTTGTTTTGCTGTGTTTGCAAATACTGAAAATTTAAATACACGATGAGATAATTTGTCAAATATTCTATAAATCTGGAAGGTAAATGACAGCCACACTTATCAGTTTGGTGTGCTATTTAAAAAAGTATGCAAATGGACTAGTGAAAGTACACATTGCATGATTTACAAAGATGGAATAAGTGTTAAATTCAGGAAGGTATTTTCTGCAGAGGAAAATACATCATCATAAATGAGAAATTGCTGCAACAAATACAACTGTTGAGTGTTTAAAGAATTAGAAATGAAGTTGAAGTGAATGAGACTGTGAACAAAAAAATCATTCTGTAGCATCCTGTAAAAAGTAATCAAAATTAATATTATCGCAGATGGTGTATTCAGAAAACAATTACGAAAAGAAAAAATGGAAATATATTCTCTAAAAGTATTGATCAAAGACAACAGTTACAGGATGATTTTATGTCAGTCAATCCAACTTCAGACAAAGGAAGAAAGAGGCATTAAGTTTAGATTCAAATTAAGGAATTAAATTATATAGTAACTCAGACAACTATTTCTGGATTTGTATAAGTAGAAGCCAGTCCTTAATTTTCCCCTGTGGAATAAAAATGAGAATTTCAAAGGATTTCTCCTGGCTAAATGCATTTTACATAAATGCATAATGCAAAAGTATAAGCTGCAGGGAAAAACATTCCAGTTATATACAAAGTTAAAATTATGTGACATTTAAAGTATAGCTCAGAACATGCGTATGTGAAACACTGTGTTTATTTCTTGGACTCAGATCAACATCAAATTGCTTTCATGGCAGTTGCTTTCACAGAAATGCCTTAAGGGTCAAGGGGGTTGGGACTGGGGAGGGGGTCTGCCCTGGTGGAGATGAACTGTTCTCTAGCTGTCAAAAACACTAGACAGTCAATTAAATAAAGAGGGGAAAAAATCCCAACCCAAAACATACAGGGGCAACTAAGTAAAAATGAAAATTGCAGTCAGAGGTGTGAAACTCTTCAGTATGCAAAGAGAAAAGGAATGATAATCATTAAGATCTTACATTAACTGGCTGGATTGGACAGTACTTGGAGCAGAACTGGCATGAGCTTTCACATGAGTTTCTACTGTACTTTCAGAAAAGTGATAAGGGCATGCTGAGGAGAATAAATAAAATATTCATGTTTTCCTAATGAGCATCAAGGGTCCCTCTATTTTCTGTTTGATATTATTCTGTCCAAGCTGCTTGAAATTAAACCGCAGGTGGGAAAGCCACAGGGAATAACACAATGGTGATGATAAGTTGATATCAGAGACTGGCAGGAGCTTGTGGGAAGCAGCAGGGAAGCTATGGACTGGCAGACAAGCTGCTAGCACCGGACCATATTTACTCATGGGTGGATGTTTACTTTTCCCAGACTGGAGCGCAGGATCAAAAAGGATTCTAAAATTTGAAAATTTCTAGTCTAGGGGAAGGCCTGAGGGGATTTTATCAATTGCTGTGGTGGTGCTGGGAGATGACACAATCGGAGATGCTAAAAGGTTGAAGAAGAAGAAATGGCAGAAAAGCAATCTGCTTCTCATTCATGGAAGAGTGGTAACTTTTCATAGAAAACATTAACATTCAGGAAAATAAGTATTACTTTAGACACTTTGGGCTAAACTCTTAAAATGTACAGCTACACTGAACTGGAAAATTCTGTGGCAGCCTTGCAGAGCCACCTTTGAGTCAACAGTCTCACATGAGGTACTCCAGGCTCCTGAAACAGCACCCACCCTGCACACCGCTTCGCACCCACCTGGGAGGCAGGAGGGCAAGTGCAAAGGCCCTCTAAAGCCAAGGAGGTAAAGCCCTCATCCCGCTGCTCTAGGCACAGCGTTGTTGCATGTACCTGCTATAATCTCTCTGAATGTGCCAGAGGAGAAACCTGTGGAAATGTCGGTTGTACCACGATGCAAGTGCTAAGGTTCTTTATTTAGGCCAGGTAAGGGAGGACACAATTCTGAATTAGACGAATGCACTGAGGCAGTTTCCACACTGCAACTCGGAGTAGGTGTGGGGAACTAGTGACAGAGCAGCTGTCCGGCCGCCCTGCTGAGCGCTCACCCACCTGCCTAGGCACACCGTCTGTCTCAAAGGCACAGAAAGGCTTTAGCCCTTTGGTTGATAGACCTTGCTGGCCACCTTCTGGTTTTGGAACATGTCCTGTGGAATCACAAAGGAGTCTTGATCAGCCGTTTTGCATTTACTTTCAAGGGAAGGAGCACACTATGAACCTCCAGGCCTGGTTAATGAAAAACGGTATGTGAAGGAGTTTTGCAGTCTAATCTGGGAACGGCGTGATCATGTTGTACGCAGAGGTCAAGATGTTATCCCCTCACCTCCCCAGCCACTGTTAAGGCAAATTTAACAGGCTTAGTAATACAAATACATGTTGCATCATGAGTGAACTAAATAAGGAGAAGGTGTCAGAAAAAATAATTTGTTGGATGGCAGAGGAAGCAAAGAATAAACCCAAAAGCTACTGTCTAGAAATACTAGGCAATAGCTATGGTCTGATACTATGACTTGAAAGAAAAGAGTAGATTGAAATTTTAAAACCACATTGGTAGGCTCTTTAAGGGTAGTCCCAACCAGATTATTAAAAATCATACTTAATACCCTGCCATTTATATCAAGCAAGAAACACTAGCACAATTAAAAACATGTATTGAAAATGATCCCACAGAGCATCAACTGCTGCTCTGCGGTGCAAACAACTAGAACAAAATCCCTTAACAAATATTATCCTGTCATAAAGTTGCCCTTTATTTCCTTGAAGCAGTGCTAGTTGTACATGTTGTCTTACAGAGTCGAGTCTTGCAGTCAAATTAATTGACATATATTTGGGTGGCAAACTATTTTTGAATAATGAAAGACTAGAGATAAATCACTATCATTAGCACAGAAGGCAAGGTCCAGTGTTGGACTGTGCACTTGATCCATGCTCAGTACAAAGTTAATAATATCTCCTAAAGTTTTCTATATTCAACATCATTAATCTAGAGAAGGTCTAGATGCAGTGGTGGAAAAATTAATAGTTCAAATTCCTGAAACTGAAGGAAAATGATCAGTGAACTACCTGGCTCTCATTCACCCTTGCAGAAATACATTCTTTTAAAAATATAATTTGGCTTGAATTTCAATGCTTGGAAAAGGTTGAGATATACAGATTGAGACACTGACCTTTCCTTTTCCTCCTTAGGTGAAATAGAACGCAAGCGACATCCATGCAATCATCCAGAGACATGAAAAAAAAAGGTGAAGCATACAAGTGTTTCAGCGATGTAAGGATAGAAGTCAGTCTGGCAATTCACTGAGAGGAGAAGAGGTCATGTTTGGGACTTCGATCAAATCACCCTGGGAGTTTTCTAAAGGACCCTGAATTACTCTTTTTGACATAGCAATTAAAATATGAAAAGCAGAGGAAGTCCCCCAGTACATATGGAAATTTATAGAGAATGGAAGGCACTCTGACCCTGTCAATATGACTGAGAACCAGACAAAATCCTCGCAAAAGGACCTGCAGCAGAAAGGATGGCAGAGTTCAAAACAGCATTTAATGAGGTGCTAGCAACACAGAGCAGAAAAAGCCCAGTGTTTGCTGGCAACACGAGCAAAAACCCGGTTCATCCCTCTAAGCTCACCGCTTTGCCCACGGTACCAATGATGTCTTTCTCCTGGCCTGTTGGCTTAGGAGTTTAAGGGACAAGTTTGCACCTCATTAGCCTGTGGATCTGCCTTCCCTCTTCTGCCTCGTGCTCGAAGGGTAAGCGATTTTAAAATGAACTGAGTGGTAAGAATTCACAACCCAGGTGTGTTTTACCACATTATCTCTATCTCTGTCTTTACTGAGATTATGTTTGAATATGACAGCAGGTGCTAAGGAGAACAGCCAGGTTCTGGATCTTGGTTAAGCTTGTGAGAGGTGAGCAACTGCCAACTGCTCGGAGGGGCTGCACACAGGCAGACATGGAGCTCTGGCTCTGGAGAGCTTCTGGAGCAGATTGAGATGCCTCTGTGGGAAAAGGACTGCTGAATGCTGACTGTCTAGGGATCACAGCACGCATGGTGGACTGCACATGTATGAATCGTGCCCAAGTCCAGTTTCAGCACAGCTGAAGAGCTGATATAGATGATCTAATAGCTTTTTAATAGACCTCGGTCTGTGTGCCGAATTACAACCTTCTCGGTCATAATTGGTTATGACCAGCCAAGTGCTTCCAGTGCTTATTCACATGATGCCTTTCAGACCCAAGAACATATGGGGTTACAATGACATTCATGAGAATTATGCACACATATTGATGGGTGATTTTATTACCAAAAGTATATGAGTATAAAACCTGTTCTCACTGGCCCCATAAATAACAGTATGCAGCATTTATTGGCAGACTAACAGAGAAAGGTTGTCTCACTCATTTTTGGCCAGCGACAAAGCATTCTACATATTAGATGCTGTTAATTACGTTTTAAAAAAATCTATGTGCATACAAAGCTCCTGTGATTTTCCTTCTCTTTTCTCCTGCACTCTTTTTCATCTCTGTGCTGTGGACAGCTGTCCGGGAGCACCATGGCAGACTGCTGTGCTGGGGGAAGGGGGTGGGGAGCCAAGCGCAATCACAGAGTCATTTAGGCTGGAAAAGACCTTTAAGATCATCATGTAATCATGCAGCCAGCAGGGCAGGAGCCCAGTCCTGAGGGCTTGGGGGTTGCCACCAGGCTAAGCTGAGAGCCCACATTGCAGTGACAAGGCAGGTCTGAGGCTAGGCTGGGAAACTGGTCTGTGGGTCAAAGCCCATATCTTGACTGCCGTGTTGCAGCCCAGCTGAGATGCTGCTGCACTGCAGCTCGGGCAGAGGCAGAGGATGAGAGCCTTGCCTGACAAGTGGCCCCCAAAAAGGGGGGCATCTTTTGCTGGGACTACCTCTAGCTTTCCTCATTATGGCTTCCTTTAAGGCCTCCAGCTATGCAGTTTGGAGGCTGGCCCCAAACCCAGACAGCTGAAGCCCTGGGTGTGGGGGATGCCTTGTGTCCTGCTCACCTCCCCAGTACAGCAAAAACAGATGGGAGGTTCCTGCCTACGTGCTCTATTTTTATTCACATGAGGGAAGACCTCTGCCTCACAGCTTTTTGAGAAACATAATTTGTTGGGTTTTATTTTTTTTTAATTATTTTTTTTAAGAGGGAAAGATATGCCTCCTCTGCTGCTGTTGAGTGCAATCAGTGCTTCAGGAGGAAATGCAATCTGAGCAGGGCTGATTGCACATGCAGGACAGATTAGGTGGCTGGAGAGTTACATGGCAAATGATAGGTTAGACTGGGAACAGCTGACTTCAGCACTCTCAAAGGGCCTGCCAAGTGCTAAACGGCCAGACTCACCCAGTAATGTATGAGCACCGGTCACTATTTGGACACCATGAGCTCTGCCAGTCCCCTCTGGTGCCCCAGGCTCAGGGTGCTCAAGGTGGGTGCAAACAAGGAGGGTGGCTGCATGGTGCAGCCCTGCAGGACCACCTTTTGGGTCTTGTTGGGCTTTGTGCAATAAGGTATGAAGCATCAATTATTCCTGTTCAGTTGAGGCTCTTCTGTACATTACTAATCTGGCTTATGGACTTTCCATGAGAAAGCTCTGCATACATTTAAGTAGTGACCACAATGAAATCCAGTATGATTAGATGAAGTCACTCAGTGTCGGTAAACCTAATAGGGTACCTGAAATGAACATTTTTATTCAAGGATTTGTCTAGCTTGTAATGGGATAGGCATGACTTGGACAGATTTTGATATGTGTGCTGAGCTGTCTCATAATTACACGGAGATGCTTTTGCAAATGCTTTTTTTCCCTGTTTGGTTTCATAAGTGATAGAAATCCAGAGATGAATGAGGTACTGCCACTGGTCAACAGAATTGGATCTATCTTTGTACAATAGACTTCTAAAAGTTACAGTGATTTTGTGGTCCTCTTGATAGTCAGCAAGAGAGTGTGCAGGTTTAGCTTCGAGACCATCCTGACAAGGGTTTTCCTGACAAATGATTCTCTCATGAGACTTTTGACGTGTAATTCAAACCACCCCTACAGCATGTATACTGCACCCTGATGTACTGTATCCTGGTGAGCAGGTTTAGAAAAAGAGACAGCTGCTAGAAGAGCAGGTGTCGTTCCCACAGCAGGGATAAAAAATGAATAAAGGAGAAGAGAAATCTGTATGACTGATGAGGTATAACAGCTTAGGTACTTTCATTAAAGAGGGAGGACAGGAGAATTCTGCTTAAATCAGTCACATTGAAGTACTCAGCTCAAAAAGGGAAAAAGCTCTTTAAGCTACAGCTTAGGCTGAAAGTCTTCAACATATGAACAAGAAAGACTGTTTTTATGGAGTTTGAAAAGAATCCTCGTTACTGGACAAAGAGTGTGACAATCACTTATTTAAGAGAGGGATGCTATGAGGCTCTAAATGTGGTCCTGTGTACTGTTGCTTATCATATCTGAGTGTTGCTATGCTATACACTGGGGGAATTAAACTTGACTGTCTGACTCTGAGTGTTACAGAAGTATATGTTTAAGAGGCTCTGGTCTGCATCAGTTAGGACCAGCCTATGTTTTATTCAGTGCTTTAAGGCAGACAAAACCCAGAGACTGAAGCAGATCTCTGTCAGATGCTCTGAATGACTCTAAATAACCCAGGAGCTGGCCAAGGACTGTATAAATGCCTCCCTTTCCTGCAAATTACTTCCTCAATAATGTGTATATCACAGTAATCCTTTCCTTTGGATTCTCCTCAAACTAAAAAGCTTAACAGCTGATCTATCCTAGAAAGTTATGGAAATAAAACAACGAGGGGAGGAGAAAAGGATTTGCTTATATTCTGTTTTCCAAGTGGTTCCTAGTGTGGCTTAAATAAATTTTGTATAACAGGAAAGCCTTTTGCATGTTATGTATGCATTAAAATCCCTAGCATGACTAAAACTCATTAAAGACATGCAAGTGTGTTAATTCAGGGCATGTCATGGTACCTTAATTAAAAAAAAAAAAAATCTGAATAAAAGGAGTAGTGGTAAACATATATCAGGATCCAAATGAGTCAAATCTCGAATACTTGCTTTAGGTGTGTTTCTAGATATGCATTCTGCTTGTTTGTAATCACTTGTTATGATGAGTCCTGCCCATGGACTTTGTTCTGGGCTTCACCTAACAATTACCGTATTCATACACATAGGCTACAAGCGTATGGCTTCAAGATCTGTGTAAAAAGTCCTAGCAAGGCTGCACATCCCCAGACTATGCTCTCTGAGCATTCTTTAGCATCTCAGTAGGATCTGCTGGCCTTTATATTTTTGTCTGAAATGTGGTTTGTCATCTATTTACTTGCTTACTGCTTAACTTGAGAAGCTAAGAATCAGGCAACTTTTTGTTCATTTAAAAAATAAAAATAGCAGCTTTGCCCAAGATATAACAGAATTGGTCCTATAGATGTTCCCTTAATATTTTGTTGCTCTTATGTTTCCTGCTGTTATGTCCTGCTGTTTCATAAGGAGAAATCAAGCATAGAAATATTAAAAATAATATTCCATGGTGGTTTTTTTTGCAGAATACCAGATGTTGTGAATTTAACCTGCCCAGTTTGTTTGTGGTTTTATTTTGAGTAATTTGTTTTTTTTTTTTTTTCTATTAGAACAGTTGTAGGAAAGGTGAGGAGTTGAGCAGTGAGCACAGACCGAGCCAGAAACTGAGGAGAACTGAGTGCAGGGACTTGCCAAGTTTCTGGCTTCCCCACTGGGAAGAAGTGCACTTCCCAAGTGTCAGGCATCCAGAGGAGAATTTTATGGCTCTTTACAGCAAGTATAATGATGAATGATACGGTGCCTTTTTTACCCATTTCTCTTTCATCTAAACTGCAGATGAAATTAGACTGTGCCCTTCTCCGAAACTGTAAGATTGTATTAAAAAGGCAGACAAGAAGCTTACAGAATTTAGAGGAAACATATGCCAAAAAAATGTCAATGATTGCAAAATGGCAACCCTAACAAGAAAACAAGACTTCTCTAACTGCATCCTACAACTCTTAACATCTTTCCAAGAAAAAGAAACGTTTAGCAACCCTAAACTGTATGACATGGTGCCATACATTGCCTGGTTTACATCTGTCTCCAGATATGCACCTGAATCATTGTGAAATACATTCCTTTCCAAAAAATCATGGGCTTTTGCAGGTATTTGGTACCTCCTGTGAGATAAATAGATTCCTGAAGTTGATAACATAGTGGAAGTTATCTGGCTCTTTTGTATTTCACAGAACTCCGTTAATAAGAAATGTCAAGCATTGCTTATATTGCTCCATTCAAGAGAAGAATTCAAGAACAGGTAGCGAAAAATTGTGCATCTGATCAGATATTTGAGAATCCCTGAAGACTGAATTATGAAGAGTTGTAGTGAAACATGTCAGCTGAATAAAAGATAATGGAAAATCATTCATCCCTTTGAGCGTGTCATGGGAAGGACCTTGGGGAGTGCTGTAGAGCAAAGTATAACTGATAGTCTAATCCATGGATTTGCCAATGGATTCCTATGGATTTTTTTAATAAATATTGACTTTGGTGTATGTATTGTGTACGTGCACTGAATAGCAAAAGCCATGTTCATAGCGATGAATATGAATTATGTATTTGAATTTATATAATAGGAAATGAGTCTGAATTCCTGCTCTGATCTTTGCATGTTGAGCTGAGCTATGAGAGCAGAGTTGTTGAAAACTTTCATTAGGAGACAGGCGTGTTAATTTTACCTATATCATGTGGAACCTCAGTTCTGCGGAGTCTCAGCAGGGGCACTACAAGCATCAGTTATTGCTTCCCTAGCTGTAGCTAACTGGAGCAACAGTGCTGCAAGAAGGAGCTTCAGCAGCCTACAGAGCACTAACTTAAATGCAGCAAAGTGATGAGCTTTAGATATCAAGAGTTTCTTTTCTCTACATGTTGCCATAAGAGTGGGAGGAGAGGAAAGACATGGTGTGGCAGTCTGGAAAGCAAGAAAGGAGCCAGCTCTCCAGAATTAGGTCCGTACTGAAAAGGCAGAAAACAGCGATGCTGAAGAGAGCATGTGCTGAGGATGAAGTGCAGGGTAAATTCTCTTACATATATGTGCAAAAACACGGAAAAAAATATTGCATTCTCTGGCTCAGTTTATGGAAGAAACAGAAAGTTGCACTGCACTCTGCAGAGACAGATTACAAGGGACGTGACAGCTTGTGGTATATGAGCTGTTTTTATGTGGGCTTTATTCTCACAGATGTGCACCAGTAAAAGGGTGAAAGAGGTAGTATCCCTGAAGCAACCATGGTTAATGTCTCATCTCACAAATCAGCACAAAACAAAGCTGGATGAATGAGAAAAGCCAGTAGATTATTTCAGTATAAACTGCCATTAAAAGCTTTCTCAGGAAGGAATCATATAATAAAGCAAACTGTTAGTGGTAACTAGAACTTGGAAACTAGAAGTAAATAAGGAGGGAAACTTGGATAAACTTGAAGGTTGTAAAGAATTGTTTGGAAAAATTACACTGGATGTTGGTGTGGTTTACTCATTGCATTGAGTGATGGTGTTGAAAACGGAAGTGAGGGAAGCACTAATAGTGACGTCTGTAAATATTTAGACTCACCCACAGAGCACAAAAAATAAAACCAGATTAAAAGCAGTGTTGGCATAACGGCTGGATGATGAAACAGGTGTTCTTACAAGTAAAAACAGCAGACTTTTTCAATGTTTGGAACATGAAACATAGGGAAGAAATCTGCAATGGGCCCTGATGTTGTTAGACAGGGATAGTAGAAATAACATCCTAAAATTTGCTGATGAGGTAGATTGATCATCTTTGTATTCAGTTAGAGGATTGACTAGAGGCACAACTAATGAATTCTTCTTATTTCTAATGTTGCTTTTTCATGCAGTTTGAAAAAACTTTTTTCATATAAGTTTGCCTAGTTTATACTGTCTTTTGATGATCTTTGTTCCTGTCAATAGTTTCTAGTAAGGGCTATGCAATGTGGGACAAGGCAAGAAATTTGTAGAATCTAAAAATTTAGAAATTGGGAAATATTACTGTTGCCGTTGTTCTTTTAAAAAGATAATCTATCTTATTGCTCAACAATACTGAAAGGCTGTTTGGAGCAGAATTAATGTAGTAAACTACAAAAGATATGGTGGTCTGCAGAGATCACTGGCTTTCTTCAGGGTTAAGACCTGTTCACAATAGATTTGAGGGACAGAGATTCCCTGTACACTTTAACCTATTAGGAATTAGAATTTTAGATGACATATTGGGATTTCTAGCATTTTCATGGAAAGATAGTAACACTATATGTTGTTATGTTGTGAACAGCCAAATTGTTACCAAAAGCAAACCCTGATTATTACAGATATCTATTAGGAGTAACTAATGGGGGGCGGGTGGAGGAATTCCTCTCCAGATAGCAAGAAGGCCTTGATAAATCTAAATTAAACATCAAACCTAATTAAATAATAATAATTAAAAAAAAAAAAAACAACCCTGTTTTCCTGCAGAAGTCAGGCAAACAAATTTCCCCTTGAATGAGTGAGAAATACCATAGGTTTGAGTCTAAAATGACCCCCCCATTCATACCTTCACCTAATTTTAAACAGAAAAAGAGATCCTTCACATGGTCAGAACTCAGACTCTTCAAGGGCAAAAAAAACCATTACCACCTCAAATAAGTTAGGTTTGGACACAGCTTCTGTCTAAATACTGGCCATACACTTCACGGTGGCCCTCTGTCCCAGACCAGATATTGTAGTACAGGTTTCACACCATTTAAAGATAGAATTTACTGTCATTCCTTAGTTCTAACCTTCATTAGTGATTCCAAAAATACACCTCTCTTTAGATGATATTCTGCCTCAAGGTACCATCTTTCAAGCTTTATATAAACAAATAGATATTTTTAAAAGCTTACAGACTTTAGTAAGTTTAGCCCCAAGCCACAGAAACAGAAATCTTCTGTATCAAACCCTTCATGAACATCAAATAAAACATAGACAGTGTTTTGTTCAGCAAACTTACGATCCAAAGATCAGCTAGAGGTAGCTGTAGTATACAGATAGTAAAAGGAACAAAAGAATCAGTATTTGCTTGTTGTGACAGGCAGTGGCTCAGGCTACTAATTGCTAGATTTAAGAGTCATCAATATTTGTGTAACTGTTGTAAGGGGAAGCATTTTTAACTTTTAAGCATTTAAAGAGACAGAAGTACATACAGACAGTTCCTCCTGCAGCTAAGGGGAAGTCTGGGAGTAACACAAAGCTGCTACTGTGGAAATTTGATAAATGGAAAAGGGGGGGTCTATGGAGGTGTAGGAACAGAGGGTGATATTTCATGGTGAGTGGGACACGACAGACACAAGTTTTGGTGGATGGTAGAGAGGCATGTGGAAAGATGCAAAGGAAGAATGACAGAATCAAACTACAGTTTGTATATATCCAATATTATCTCTTGCCATTCAGTCAAAACGTATGCAGGGCATGCATTTATACTTTGGATCTCCTGGATCCTACAGAATTGGTACAGTTAGTGAGATTCTGCCAATTAAAATATCCACTATGGTCAGAGTACTTAACCAGAACGGCAGAGGTCCAGTTTCAAGGCCTGTAAGAGCAGGAAATTGATGTTTCAGGCATCATTTTGAACAAGTATTGGCAGAGTAAGGTTGAACAGAAACAGATGTTTCAGTTATAAGAGCTTAAATATGGAAAAAGAGATAAAAAGACCCAGCCAGTATCTTGGAGATGTTTTGTAGAAAGACACCCTTCTGGGTGTGAGAACCTAGGAAAAAAACAATCTGGCAAAGTTATTGGCAGCAACCAGAAAGAAAAGGGGGAAATAATAATTAAAAAAAAAATAGAGAAAAAAAAAAGAGCAGAGGAAAAGAAAACTTGAGGGTAGGGTTAGTGAGAAAAAAAATGTATAAAGAACACCTCATGAGAACTTGCCAATTCATTTCACAAGAAGAGTTCATCTTTGTAGATCTTGCTCTAGAATGCAGCCAAGGGTCCAGTACTTCCCAGTAAGCTCCAGGCAAGAAATCTGTACAATTTCTGCCAGTTTGCCCTCCTCACTTCAGTGTGGTTGGCCAGTGAACAAAGTCAGCCTGTGAGGTTGAAGCTACTGTGTATAACGAGCATTATTTGGATTTGTACATATTTTATTTATCTGCTCCCTAGTATTTTTTCCCAGGTATGTTTTAAGTGTATTTTGTAAAACAAGAATTAATTAATTATGAACAAAGGAACATACTATTCCAACTGTGTTGGATGAGGCTGTAATAAGGAGGGAGTTAGATAAATATAAATGTTTACAAATCATTCTTCAGCAATATTAGTTGGCAGGATTTCTTTGAATTCTGTGACAAACCTGGGAATATAATAGGAAGACAAGAGATAAAGACCAACTTTAAATATTTCCTCTGATACTTTTTCAATCTACACACACACACCCACCCCTCCCATAATACCTGTTACTGCTTTTAATTGAGATGTCAAGGGAAGGAAGTATATTATGATTTATGGTAATGAATTCCAGTCCCTGGCCTTGTTTTCTCTCTTGTGGTGCCATAGTTGCAAGGCTCATTTTGCAAGGTTATGAAGAATGGGAAAATATCTACTAAAACTGCTGTGCCAGGAAGAAACAACAACAACAAAAAGGAATAAAAAAAACTTGCAGGTGAAATGCATTGGAACACAATGGGATAGTCAGTGGTTTCTCTGTGCCTAAGGCCTTTGCAACATTTCAAACAGTGCCTATTAGAGGAACCAGGACTCTTCAAAGAACTTGAAAGTGAAGGTTATGAGTGGACCACAGGGTGGGAATTCCCTGCAACATATCCCCTAGTCCTGCTTTGCCAAAGAGCTGGTTGATGGGTGTCCACCTGTGACCAGATCCCATTCCAGTGCACGTCGAGGACACAGTCGTGCACCCAGATAAGGGAATTTGTGTGCCATGGGAAGGTTCTTCCAGCTGGAAAGCCTCAGGGATCACAGTCCTGGTCTTAAATAATGGAGGCACAGGTTCAAGGCAAGTGCAGAGGTCAGGCTTGACCCCTTAACATAACAGAGTTGGGGGAGGTCCCAGTATCCCTTTTGGGTTTTTGACCAGCAATGTTATGAGGAATTAGAAAGTCTTCCCTGGCACAGGTATTGCTGAACTGGATTTAGTTCCTGAGGCAAAGGAACAGCTGGACTTGATAGAATGGCATCTGTGAGTAGGAACGAACATTTTATTAATTGAAAAGAATCCTTTATTTCCCTTGAGACTTGTGAGTTTGAAGATATATTTATGTAGATTTTTTTCTTCTTAATATGGCTACAGTGTTGACGTGAAATTATTTTAATTCCTAGTGCTCTATATTCAACAGTGGTTTTCAGCCTGCAGCTTCCATAGCCGTGAGTGTCCACAGGCTCATTCTGAGTGTGCTGTGAAAGGTAAATTAAGAACAGCAAAACAATTCTTGGAATTATAGTAATATCATATTCACTACGCAAATTCTGCACCCTCCTAGAATCTTTAGGTGTCCACTAAAAAAAAAAAATATATGTTGAAAATGCTTCTTTGGAAAAAAGCAGGAGTAGATGTTATTTCAGGTTTGTTGGCTTTTAATTTTTCTTGCTTTACAACTTTAGCATCATACAGGAAGAGAACAATAATTTCTCGCTAGGCAGTGATGTATCATAATACTTCAAGGTTAAAGCTTTCCAGCATATCAAACAATAATATGCATGCTATTACAGGCATTAAAACCTGGTGCTGCAGTCTTAGGACAAAAGCTATAACAAGAATGAGAAAAAGGATTATGCTGTTAGTTTACTTCTGTAAAAATATTAGGAAAAAGTATGAATTTCTTATGGGTGTAGTTTCCATAAAATATTCTTTTACTTTTCCTCTGACACTTTCTTGACAATCATTTTGAGCTTTCTAGGCATCAAACAAATATGTCGATAACACACTGCCGTGATTTTCCTGGTTGACTTAAAGTTTGTGTTTACACTCATTATCCTGGTTAGGATTCAGTTCTGAAAATAAACTCATGGTATGTGCAACCAGTTACAGAGCAGACTTCATCTGCTAAAATATATTTAGCGCAGGGACTGACTTCTTTCGTGTTCTGTATAGGCCTGAGTTCATGGTCAGTGCTATATAAATACCATTTTAAAGGCCTTTGTTTCTTACTTTAAACATATTTAATTCAGTTTTTTAATACAGCCAAGTCAGGAGTTTATCCATTTTGATGATTAAGGGGAAATGCGGTTCTACCTTTTTATTTCTGAATTTTATTGAATTCATAATTTCCTTTGCCCAGTACCACTCACAAAGTTGTGGTCTTGATCTGATTTGTATGGTGCTTTTTGTTCTCACATTCCAGACCCATAAAATAAATTTTAATATTTAATTAAAAAACCTGCTAAGTCAACTGATTATTAAGTAGGTGTGCTTGTACTAGTAACAGTATTGAATATATTATGCCATTGATCTGCTATAATTATGTCTTCTCCTTTCATCAGACCTAAGCAGTGAAGTTGAGTTATTTACCTCAGATCCAGCTGTGGCTGATGCAAATTACATAGCTACAACAAGATATTTTTTTGTGAAGACGACACTATAAAAACAAATGGTTGATACCTGATTCGCTACCCTGTGTTTGCTGCTGTTGTCTGTAAAGGAGAGAAGAATTTGAATCATTGGTTGGTTTTAAATAAATACATATGAATGGTTATAATATACAAAGGTATTTGTCTAAATATTTAATATAAATCTCTCTTGTAACTTCCTTTGCTTCCAGTTATTGACACCATGACCGTTGTGACTTGTACTTTTGTTATTTTCAGGCAGCCATAGTTCAGCTCACTGCAGGGAAGAAAGCACCAGAGCTAGGGTCCACAGAGCTGTTTCCCAGTCCCTTGCAGCACAACCCAGCTCTGCTGGTTGCACAGGCGTCTGTATTACTTCCCAAGGAAATCTGAGGTTTGTTGTTTGCTCGGTGAAGCCCTACACATCCTTAGCAGTTGTAATCAATCCTCTGGGAAGCCCAGAGTGCCTGGGGAAAAACAATTTGCATTTTTTTTTTGGCAGAACTTGGGTCTGGCAGATTTTGACAGAGCTATTTGGTTGACATCATGGTCCACGGCTAATGTAGGTCTCAAAATCTGCATGAAGTGTTGGGCAGGTGCTTCTTGAAAACATGCTTGAAACAGTGAAAATCCAGTTTCTATAAATATTTCCAGGGTATTATCAAAGCTGTAATGGCTGAAATAACTTGAGTTCCTATAGTTAGTTTAAGACTAGAAGGTACAATCCTTCTGGATGGGATGCTCAAGAGCAGAGGGATTTGCTAATTAGATTTAATTGTGTCAGCCTGTAGTGCCTGATAAAATTCAAATCAAATCCTTTCTTGGCATGATGAGCTGTGTAAAAGCAGTGCCAAAGTGTAAAAAAAAAAAAAAAAAACCAAAAAAAAAACCCCAAACAAAAAAAATCAAAACCAAACCAAAACAAAAAAAACCCAGAAAATTCCCCCTACCCCAACAAAACAAAAGAAAACAAACAGACAAAGAAAAGACAGAAAATAAAAAAAAAAATCAGATACTCTACTTCTGGCTGGAGGTACTGCCTGCCCAGCATTAGTCTACCTGGTGACCAAGGATTTTATTCTCTGTCTCCATTTATCTCTATTGTTACTCCCTCATTTGCCTCCCAAGCTTCCTCACAGCAGGCTGCTGTTGCTGCTCTGTGTGCCTATCTCACAGAGGGTGACTGTTCCTACAAGGAGCAACGTCCCTGGCTGTACGTGGTTGGAATTGGATAAATGAAAGATGCTGGGGCTGGAGAGGGACTGTGACAGGAGAAATGTGCCTGCAGCAGGCAGGCATTTGAGCTGAAGAGAGGGCAGATACTAAGGGCTGTTAGGAACAGGAGTAATTATTTATCTTTTTTTTTTTTTTTGGCAGTTAAAAATAAAGAAAGGTTGATAGTTTAGATTGCCTCAGGCTGTGAAAATAGTTTTCAATAGAGAAGAAGTGAAGAAGCCGGTGACGAGGAGGCGGCAGTCTGGGGTGATGAAGAGAACTGTTGGTGAAATGGAAGGTATTCTGCATAATTGGTGCCTCGTAGAAAACACCAGCACTGCAGTGCAACATTGCTGGAGATCAGCCTGCTGGAGAGAGGTGAGGTAATGCAAGGAGACCAAGGAATGTCAAATCACCTGTCTGACAAAGTATATGAGTGTGGTATCCATGAATATTCTAGTGTATTACCAAAGCAGGTGCTAAGCTGTGTCTGCTTGAGAAGGAGGATGAATCCTCTTTCCCTGACATGATTTCCTACCTAAGAAATGATGCTGGCCTCTGTGCTGAGGTACAGACTTATCAATTATCAGTGCCTCCTTCACATGAGCTATGTCTGTACCAAGTCCTGTGCCAGGATACTGGAGAGCTGGGATGTACCTCTGGCAGTGCGCAGACATGGACTTTTCACTGGTCTGTGCTTCTTTCTCCCTTTCTCAGTCTCTTCTGAAAATACCTGAGGGCACAGGTGATCCTCTCCTGTTTCTGGGGACTCTGGCTCAATGTGCAAGAACTAGGACTTTGAAGCTCTACTATACTCAACGTATGTTACTTTATTATTTTTTGCCTGGGTTTCATTGAGAGTTCATGGGATTTTGGATTAAGGCGTATGTTTGACATGTCTTTCCCATCCCTCTAAGGACAGAGAGAAGTGGTTGGGCATATCCCTGTAAGAATATATGTAGGGGATAAGAAAGATGCAGAGGAGACCTGGAGATGGATGGCTCTGACAGTATGAGTGACTGTGACATCACCACATCTGTTGTGTCATTGTGACTGACCGTGTACATGTCCTTGCCTACCAGAGACAGACAGCAGGACAAAATGTTTTAGCTTCAAGCCTCTTCTAGCATGGTAATGCCGTTGTGCATCTAAGCCACTTCCTGTTTTTCAATTATAGTTTGGGGTTTTTTCTCCTCTTTTAGAAGAAAACCAAATAAAATATCACAGAATTTCCTGCTGGCCTGCATATTCTATAAATGAACGACATTTTCCACTGCCCTGCTCGTTACTGGAATTACTCTCAGCAAAAATATTTAGTATTTATGTGTTGGCAAGCTGTGTATTAGGGAGAGATGAGAAAGGGATCATCATTAAGATTAGAAAAGAGAAATCTGAGGAGGTAAGGGGAGTATGTTGGTAAGGGAGGGAGTTAGAAGTGATACTACTAATGTCTGAAAGAAATCTGTTTTAGGAATGAGGACAAGGTGGTAGAAACCTGAAAGCAAGGAAACTGCAAGGAAGAGAGTCTGAGAGAGTCTGAAGGACTCTGTAGAGAAAGCAAACCAAGGCTGTAGAATAAAGAACAAAATTACCCATGTGCCATGGTAAGGTTAAAACTGATTTTCACATCGGTTTTCCAATAACATGAAGTAGGAATGTGGAGAGCACAGTGCAGGCAATTACCAGTAGAAGAAGGGACCTCAGTTCCAAGATGTGATGCTCATAGCAGACTGCCTGTAATTGTCAGCAGCAGCTAAGAGACAGCCTGAGTCTCATGTAATAACAATTTAATCATGGACCAAAACTTCTGTAGGCTTCTTTGCAAAACCTGTACTCCATATTGCTGAAGCTAGATAGCTATTAATGCTTGAGCTGGCTGATAGAAAGCTGCCTCACTATTGTGAGAACAAGTTAGACATACTGCTGGCTTTTGTGGAATTTATTATATGCCCACCTGTTTTTTAGAAAACGCATATAAACTTCTAAGTCATTTAAGTGCTTTGGAAAACCTACTCTTAATCTCAGTGCTGTGAAACTATGAGTGGGAAGATGCTTATGAGGTTACATTGGGTAAAGCCTTTGGCACTGTTCACTATGGCAGTAAAAATTCAAGGAGGAAGTGTTGAAATTGTGTCAGAGGAAATTGTTCCAGCAGGAAACACAAAACTATAAAAATAAATATATATTGCTGCCTTGTGAAATATTAATAGAGAATTTGGAAAAAAAAAAAAAAAACCAAAAAAAAAAAACCTTGGGCCTTGTAGTCCAGATGTTGAAAAAAAAACCCAAACCCTTGCAAAATGTTATTTAAGCTGTTTTCCTTGTGATACACTCAAGGCTGGGGCAGAAATCTCGGCATCCATTCAGACTCACTAACCTTGAGATGGCTGGAATAAATCTCTGTGTAGTGGGAGACAGTTATGAAGCCCCCTTTTTGGTTTAGTAAAAATATAAGGACATTACAATATTGGAGGGAGACTATAAGAAAGTTTTACATTTATTATGCCTCAGGAAAGCCTTGCTAAAGGGGGCTTAATATTAAGAAATATTAGGAAAAAATGTTATATGTGATAAAGCAGAGGACACTGTAAAGTCCTGTGGCAAGTTCACTCCAATTAAAACCATTTGCTAGGCCTTGCAAAAATAAGTGTTCTTTATACAGCAGAGAGTTGCTCTAGGAACCAGTTATCAGTGTTTCTCAAGCAGTGTCTCACAAATGTACTGAAAAACACAGAAAAAGTGAAGGATAGCCTAATATAAATGTTTTCTTTTGCTTGGCTCATTTTGACATTAATTGTGCAGACCTGCAGCTTTCTTTGGGTGAAATTTCTTTTTCTGCAGAGCAGAAACACTTACGTTACAATTAAAACCCTATTTTCAGTGCTCAAGTGGGACTTCCATGGTGCATAGACCCTGTGTTGTAGCAATTTCTATGTTATTACTTTTTCAATACTTTATGTCTGCAGTAGGTTGTACCATGTTCTCAGCAAGTATTTATGTGAGGAACATGGCTTAAGGCTTAATTTTCAAAATAGACAGAGGGTAAAAGAAAGGATACAGAGATTTTCATGTGGCTATTGCTACTGTTCACTCTCACTATCTACTTCTCTGTGACATGGCAGTAGAACAAAACATGTTCTACTAATGAAAAAACACAGGTTAAAAAAAAATATTATTTTTTTAAAGTCTGAACTTCTTCCAAGTCAGAACAAGGGCAATATAGTGACTTTTAATGCAACAGAAGGGTTAATCTGGGACTGCCTCTTCTGGATAATTTTTTGGTTCCTGCTGTTTTCTTTAAATACTTCCAGCTGCATAACTACTGTAATAGCTATCCTAATTTTCAGCCAGTGGCCAAGACAACATGAAACTTCACTCTGGGCCAGTTTGATTCTTAGTTTTGCATTTGACTTCAGTGGAAGCTAAAGCAAATGTTTAAAATTCTAGTAGAATACAAAGGTTCCTGATAACCACAGTGATGTTAATTTACAATCCCTACTAAAATTTTCTGTCCTTTTCTGGTAAACCCCACAAATGAACATTTTTCTTACAAATTATTTTGGGGTTTGCATGTAAAACAAGAAAGCAAAGGCAGCCTTTTGAAATAATACTGCAATTTAGTGTGCAAGATCACACCAAATTGCAGTTGCTGACAAGCTGCTCACCACATAATTTGGTTCAGGAAGAACATCCATGTTGAAGTTTACAGTCATTATGGGAGAGGATGAAATCACCGTTTTTTAGTGAGGGTGATATAATGCATACATCAGAATTAATTGTACTGCGAGTAATGGAGTGAGGCTACCCACATCGTTACTCTGCAGACATTCCTTTTGCCTGCTCCTCCTACTGTTCAGAGGACCTGATTTTGGTGGTTCATACCTTGTGTCACTTCTTTGGAATGGCTGTTTTGCAAAAACATTTTCTGTTCACGCATGTTATTGTGAGGTTTCTTTTCCACGAGTTGGAGGGTACCAGTGAAAATTAGCAGCTCAGGAAAAAAAAAATAAAATCTAAGGCATTAGGTTTTTGGGTTTTTGTTTTTTTAATACTGGGCTAAAATGAGAGTGACAGCAGTGTTTAATGGCTTAGAGGCTGGGCACCCCAAACTCTGTTCCTAGCTCTAACAGGACTCTGATCATGCTGCTTTTGCATTTCCTACCTTCTGGCCATTGTGTATACTTGGACTCTTAATCTCCTGTGCACTGTTTGTGCAATGCACGGCATGCACAGTGCAAAAGAGGTCATCAGCCCATCTGGTACTTTGAAGACCTAAAGGTTGGAGGTGGCTATAATGATGACTTAATGTCACCTGCATGGGGCTAAAGCCTGCATCTCATGATGCTACACCTAGCCTAATAACTATGGATTCCAGAAAAAAACCCAACAACAACCAAACACCAAACCAACACCCCCCTACCCCCCCCCTCCAAAACAAAGCAGTCTATTCTTTCACTGCTGACAGCCTGACGTATAACTGCAGGGAGCAAAAAAAGAAGGAAAAGGGAATAAACAGCATTAGAGATGACTAAGTTATGGGCCTAGCTTCCCTCTGGGGGCTCAGCTAAGCACCTACGTACAGTAACTTCACTCTCTGCAGAGCACGTCATCTACCTTTACATCGGCCTATTTAGGCTGCGATGCATTCCCCTGAGATACTCTTCCAGGCAGAGTTAGGACTGTGGAAAGTGCCTGTCCGTATCAGCTGCTTTGGCATGCGTTAGGAGTTTTATGGTAGAGGAAAAGCTTTGTAACAGCGCCTGCACCCTGATGGTCGGTAGTCTGCAGACTGTATTTGTCCTGTCAAATGTCTTGGGAACTGCAGTCCAATTTTTGTCCCTTATCATAAGTGGGGAGGGAGAATGTGCCTGTTAGAATAGCCCAGAACAGGCACAAAGAGGTTTTTGGAACAAATGAATGTCAAAGGCCATCTCTGACTAGTGCAATACAGCCAGAGCGGGTATTCTGAAGTGGCCAATTCAGTCCAAAATAGCTACGCTAGTTGCATGGGAATCATTGAACTCAATTATTTTCAGTGTTTCTGCTTTGACTAAAATATTGATCTTAAACTAATTACCTTTTACTAAAGGTGACTGTAGATCTAAAGTTATGCATCTGGGAAAGGGACTTAAACATGGCCAGGGGGTCATACCTTATAATTGAGGCTTAATTAGAAACAGAATAAAGATGTCACAGGTCTAAAACTTTAAATGCACTGTTACTGTCACAAGCCTTTAATAATGTAAATAAAGAATATGACACTGTTTCAAATTCAAATAACCATTCAGGTAAAAACATACTTTTTTTTTTTTTCCCAAAGAAATTAAATTCCAAAGAGGCAGACAGTTGAATTGTCTTTTTGGTTTCTGTTATGTTAAGTGGTATGTGCATTCCAGATTATATATTTGAAATGGATAATTAATATAGATTGGTGAGAAAGGAAAAGTAGCCTCTGCTTGCATGTACAGCTTTGGCATAGGCTTTATGTGGTTTTTTGCTTCTATTTTATAGTCTTATGAAATACATAATACAGTTCATGATGCGAGGAGCAAAACACCCAGGAAAAGCAGAGCAGGACACTATTAAAGACCTGAAAGGCCTTTAGCTAAGGAATAAATTGCACTGCCAGAGCTCAGTGCAAAACTGTGCCCAGTTCTTCTCACACAACAATCAAAACTCAAAATAAGTAAGTAGTTGTATTGCACTTTATTTTATAAAACTGTGTCTGCCCTAGTCAGTTAGTGGCATTCTGTGGTAGGTAATTGTTATGGTTTAACCCCAGCCAGCAACCAAGCACCACACAGCCCCTCACTCACCCCTCTTCACCCAGAGGGATGGGGAGGAGGATTGCAAAGGAATGTAAAACTCGAGGGTTGAGATAAGACAGGTTAATAGGTAAAGCAAATGCCACACACGCAAGCAAAGCAAAACAAGGAATTCATTCACCTCTTCCCATGGGCAGGCAGGTGTTCGGCCATCCCTAGGAAAGCCGGGCTCCAGCACAAATAACTGTTACACAGGAAGACAAATACCACAATGCCAAATGTCTTCCTCCTCTTCTTCCTTCTTCCCCCAGCTTATATATTCGGGTACGGAATATCCCTTTGGCTAGTTCAGATCAGCTGTCCTGGCTGCGTCCCCTCCCAGTTTCCCATGCCCCTCCAGCCCTCTCACTGGCAGGGCCCAAGAAACTGAAAAGTCCCATTTCATAAAAATGAAAAAGTATAAACATCACCCAGCAACAACCAAACCATCAGTGTGCTATCAGCACTGTTCTCACACCAAATCCAAACCACATCACTGCACCAGCTACTAAGAAAAAAATTAACTCTGTCCCAGCTGAAATCAGGACAGTAATAATGAAGTGACAGGCTTTGCTAGTTCAGTAGGTTTTCTCTAGTTAAAAGAAGCGGTGAGAGACTAATTTATTGCATACAGAGCATCAAGAAGCCATGCTGATGAACTCTCTGTATCTGTGCTGGCTGCATGAGGGAGGATGAAGAGGGCAATAGTCCTAAAAGTGCTAGAAAATGTTCCAGTTTTCCCAGTGCTCAATCCAAGAAGGTTGGGTGTCACCCAGTCTGAATTTTCCCTTCATCTTCTTTTACCATAGCAAGACAACTCTTACCCACTAGAGCCATAGGTTTGGGATAAGTGAGATAGTGGGTTCTGATTGCAATGTTAGGGTCCACCAGAGCTTCTTGTGGAGCAGCATGAAAGAGATTTTTGGAAGAGCTGGACAGATGATGCCCCTTTAAGAGGACCTCCCAGAGAAGCATCTCTCTCCCCGTGCTCAGGCTGGAGGTGTGCAGTGGCAGCAGCTGAAAGAGGCCCAATCCACAGTAAGTTGAATTTACCTTATAACTATTGATGCTATGATGTTTGACACTAGATAGCCAAGGCTTTTCAGTTGTATTAATTCACATCAATTCTCTGCAATAACTGATAAACTACTTTAAAGCTGAATAAGTATAATGATTAATAGGATTTTTACAGGCACTTTGGACTAAAGAACCTAGTGAATACTAATAATGATGTATAAGGACTACATGAGGCTCAGGAAACACATGGGTAAATGATATGGAGGGTAACTATGGACACTTCCAGCTGGAGGGGATCTCAAGTCTTGTTGCAGCCCTGGGGTCTGGGTCAGAGGATCATCCTTGGAGGCAGATGTCTTTAGCACCATTGTCATAGCCGTAAGATTCACAACCTTGGCTGTGTAAGAACTAAATTTATAAAGACTGACAGTGTGAACTGTGTATGGGAGAGAACAGATTCAGATGTTCTTCTTTCTAATACCCTGCCCTAGGAGGCTGGATTTCTGTTTACAGGCTTCAGGTGGGCTCAAAACAAGGGCAATCTGTATTAATGAAGCTGGTGAAGCCTTGCTGTATTTTTGTTAGCAGCAAGTTGGTTTGGAGTTTTCCAGCTCCTGTACCATCAATCATCAAAGCAGCTCAAACCATTTAGTCTGCTTCTGGACCTTTTCTTGAACTATCCATGGAGGGGGGCTTTGGGAGTAGAAGGGCAGTGATTCTTAACAGAAGAACAGAAAATGGATCAATAAGGAAAGATAAGACAACTTCTTTGTTTGATTTCTTTTGTGAAATGAAATGAAAGATATATAGAGAAAAAGATACTAAGCAATCTAGACTAGGAGAGTGAATAGTCTGACACACTGCATTTTCCATTCATCTTGGTGGAAAAGAGGCTCTTTGCTGTTATTTTTTTTCCCGTTTTATAAAATATCCCTATGTTGTTTGTCATTAGTTTGGAATGGTATTGTGTTTACTTTGACCATGATGCACAGCATGAAATGGGCTAAAGAAATATTAGCAGCTGTACTCTATGAAGTGACTTCTGCCTCTTGTTATGATGCACAGTATGCAGTGGGCTAAAGAAATATAAGAAACTGTTCTCCATGAACTGAGTTACTTCTGTCTCTTCTCTTGTTCCTGGCAGCTCTGTTGCTTGAGTTTCTTATTTCTCTTTCTCTTCAATTTCCAGCATGTCCTAAATTTCTTCTCTTTCTGTTAGTTCTTACAGCAGCAGGAGAAACTGGTAGCGTTGAAAGATATTCATTAGATAAACTTCACAGTTACAGAAATGAGAAAAAGGAGAGTCCAGCAAAGAGGTAAATTTATGGAGACTTGTGTTCCAGTCTTTGCTTTGTTAGAGACTTCATGAATCACCTTCGCTTAGCTTACCTGCACCTGAGTTTTATGAAAATAGAGATCAAGAGTGCATCTCTACTCTTCAGAGATCTTGTGAGGCTAAATGAGCTTGTGGTGTTCAGTACTTTGAGAACAGGAGTTATATAAATACTTTTGTTAGGTATATTAATCATGTATCTCTGATTGCATCTCCCGAACAATCTATCTCACCAGGACTACCCTGACATCAAGCAGCTTGTAACATCCATCACAGTAAACACAAAACCCAAGCTCTACAGTAATGTTTTCTTTGAGACATTTTTAAGAAACAGAGGTTATATGATCCAAGTTTATAGTCAAAATGTAGTATTTTATTGTCCACAGAATTCAGTGGGCCCAGCCACATGTACTGCCATGATAGATATCAGCATTCTACATCTCACAGATCCAAATGTAAGAAAATGGTAATGCCTTATGTTCTAATCAGGCAGGTGGATTAAAAAAAAATAATTATTGAGCTCTGTGGACTACTGTAGGTGTAAGGTACTATTGACTGTCCCTGTTTATTGTCCCATGCAGTTCATGGCAAAGGGTACCTACACAATTAGGTCCAAGCAAGGCAGATCTGAGAACAGTTTCCTATGTTTAATGCGGAAAGGTCAGCAAAACACGTATTCTGCCTTCAAAAAGCACCCTTCTTTAATGTAGAAGGTTGCCTGTTTAGCTCCCATCACTATTATTTTCCAAGACTTTGTGTTACTAAGTGGGCTTACTGCTATATTCAATTTAGTGAGGGCTGCACTATGAGTTTTGTTTACCTTTTAAAAATAGTCTTGCAATTTCTTTTCATTTGCATCCTATTGTACACAAGCACAGATGCGATGTACACAATGCACTGTAATTAACAGAGAAAAGTCTGAACACATTCTTATTACCTAAATCTATTCTGACTGCCTCAGAAGGGAAACATGCGTAGTGCTATGCCCTTTGGGAAAAACTTTTCTTTGATTAGCCTTATTGGTCACTGAAGGTCATTTTTAATTCTAACAAAATACAGCTGCAGGTGCCTTTTATCTGTATATAAATATAAAACTAGTTAATGCTGAAAACTCCTGAGGGACTGGTTTGTGTGTTCAATGTTTCTCTTTGATACCTAAAGCAATGGTAAATAATTATTTATGTCCTATGTGCAGGAACAGGACAGAATGCACACAATGCACTCACACACTCCGACAAATTTCCACACTAAAAATGTCTCTTTTGCATCTGTTTCCTTAATATGGACTAGTTAAATTCATGAGCCAAACTTTGCCTTTTTAAAAACGTTGTTGTGTAATGTAAGTCCTTGTAGTGTTTTTTTCCAGAGGTTTCTCATGCAAATCAAGCGCACTCAATTTTGAACTGCTAACTAAATATCACAGTGTGATTTTGGGGGAATACACTGAGGTCTGCAGATTCAGTTACTGGAAATAACCACTTCATCTGTAACTACTTTTATGCCCTTTATTGGCAACAAAACGAGGTTGATTCATTTGAAATTTTAAATGTTGGCTTTGTTTAATATAGCACTAGAATTTCTCCAGACAGTTTCAGAAAAAAGATTGTAATATATTAATGCATAGAGTGAATTTAACTCCTTTCTCTTTTGAAAGATTTACCTAGTGCTTTACTGGTTTATGTTTCCACAATGAACTCCAACGTAACAGAACTGGCCATTACAAGTTTTGAGCAGGTAGATAAACATTATAGAATTGTGGTTGTTATGTAGCAATATAAGAACACCTATACTGTATCAACATGATCACATAAATGCATTTTGCAGTATATAGATTGATTAAATGTATTTCAGTCTATCAGGGATTATTTATAACTGGAAAGAACTTCGTTACACCCAGTATTCGGTACATAAATCACTCATACCATACTGAAACTCTTATAAGGAGACATTTACATAAGTGAAAATGCAGTGATTTCATATCCCATTTCAAAACTGTAACAACTGGATAATTGGCACTGCCATGTATGCAGTTTCAGATTATTCAAATAAATGCTAAAATATTATTTTATTCTATATGAGTTAAGATTTGCTATTTCTGTAAACAAACACTATTAATTTTTATTCCGTGCACTTTACAGATTCATTAACCAGGATTATCTGCTGCAGTCAGCAAAGGTATTGCTTCATAAACTTTATTGCAGAAGTTAAGGAAAAAGAAATTATGGTTAACTGGAGGAAATGTTATCATAAGTAAAGTTGCCATTTTTTCCACCGAAAAACCTTTGTATTCAGGACGTGTAAAAGCCTCAAAATTAACTTTTCATAGGAAAACCTCAGTTTCAATAAAAATAAGACTCAAAGAAAGACTGTACAGTAGCAGACAGAGGACACCAATCTGGATGTGGAAGACATCCTTAAAAGTTCCTGATATGAATCATGAAGGAATTAAACTATATTATTCAAAGCATTCAGTTGAGCACTATGTCTGACAGGCTGTTACTATGCTGCTTACTATTCTTTGTGATTTAAGTAAAGAACTCTCAACAAGATGGTTTTCTTCCTCTTGAAGGGGAACAGGCGCATGGTAAATCTGGAAGTGTTACAAAACAACAAAAAAATGAGCAGCTATTTTTATTTTACTTCAGTGGCTTGAAGGAAATCAGCAAAATATTTTCAAATAGCGTTTCATTACTAAATGCAATTGATTCTGTACCTTTCTTTGGGGTGAAAGGGAAATTCTAGGGGAGAAGTTTTGGTATGAGTACATAAAATCAGGTAATATTTCTTTTTTTGCCTGAAAACACACTGTAACTTTTGCAATGAGGTGTGAATAGAGTCGTTGTGTGAGGATGGGAAAGAAGGTAGGGATCGCTGTTCCGTAGTCTTCCAAATTAACCAGCTCATCTGAATCACTATACTTTGTACTCCTTACCAAACAGCTCTGCTTGCCCACTTGACTGGCCCTCTATGAGACGGCAGCTATTGCATGTCCAATTTTAACTGTGGCTTGAGTTGTGTCTATTTCAATGATGGTTAAGCATGGTTCTGAAATTCCACTTGTCGACAGCTAGTTTCCTGAACTAAGTCCTAAGGTTATGTCATAAGGAGTAGAGTGTGTGGGGGCAAACCCACAAAAAGCAAAATTGTTCTTTGCCCTGCATTTTCTTATTTATTCTCTTTGAAGCTAACTGAAGCCAATAAAGGTGTCTTTTCAACACCAACTGTATCTTTAAGATTAAGAAGGTAATGAAAATGTCTTGGACAAGTTGAACCTCACAGCTGAAAACACTGCCTTCTTAAATAGGGGTATACTTTGAGAAATGGCTGTTTAAATAGCACTTTCAAATGAAAAACACTTTTCCTGTGTACTTCCAAGTCACAAGGGACAGCAATAAGTCAACTGCTGTTTATTTCAGTTAGTGTTACAGAGACAATGCGGCCAAGAAAAGTGAGAGCTGATCCATTTTTCTTCCCATGCGTTGCAAAAAGAACTTTTTACGTGGCTTCAGATGGATGTGACAACAGAACCCTTCCCCTTCCAGGTGCCAGGCACAGCTTTAGGGCTTAGTTTAGGCTACAGAGTTTTGTAGGTGCAAGGGGAGGAAGAGGAATTACTTTACAGCTTTGAAGATGTTGTAAGTGTTATGCTAGGGTCAATCCTCCATACTAAAAAATGTTGAAGGGCAATGACACACAGTAACCCTATAGAGGAACAGTGCCTTTTACAGCATCAGTGCAAAATCCTGAGTTTTAGTTAAATATGAACATATGATATAAAGGGGTCTCGTAACAGAAATTCAAATGCATTATTGTAGCAACATTATCTTTTGAGAAACAACATATAAAACAGCTTTCTGCAATTGGACGAGATGGGGTTATTTTGCTGTTCACTGAAATGTCGTACACACCAATGTAAAGCAGGTGTAAAAATTTGCAGCACAACCCCTTACTTATAAAGCAGAACATGACACAATTAGTTGCTCTACTTTTTTTGCCTGTTTGTGTGATGGCCAAGGGGATTTTTGCTGGGTTTCCATACAATTTGTGACTGCTTATATTGCGGTGATGCTGAATTTGACAGGCTTGGTTCTATTCAAAAGTTAGTTGGTTCCAATTCTGTAATCAAATACAACTGAAAAGAAGATTAATTTTTTAATTAATAGTTGGATTATTAAAGGCAAGAAGGAAAATACAACTGACATTCAGGCTAGAAAGACTTCAGCCTTTGAAACGCAAACTCTGGCAAGGAGCAGCCACAACAATGGGATTAGCAACAGGATTAATGTTTTAGCCATCTTTTGTTCATTTGGTCTTTTGTATTCTGATCACAAGAGATGATGAGAAGTGCTTCGTCTTTGTGTGTAGGTCCCTACCTAATTTAAAAGGACATAAAGAAATATTATTCTATTTTATTGTGAGAACTTCTGGTAATTTCCTCAAGGAGAAAATAAATTAAGTCTGCCCATACAATGAATTTACAAAATAACGATTCCAAAAATATCTGGAGAAACACGAGAGTGGACAGACCACCCCATGCTAGTTATTTCAGTATGCTTAGTGTCCGAATAGTCTCAGGGTATAGAAGATTACCCTGTGAATTGCTCAGACTGAAATGAAACCTAGAAGAATAAAGACCCTCTGTGTGCTGACATTTGCAAGGGTTCCAGCAGTTACCACTCATCTTATCTGAGCATTTTGTTGAGTATTTTTAGCCCTGCCTAAATGTGGTGTTGTGTCAAGCCACAAAGGAGTTGAGTAAGAACTCCCATTTATCATTTTTGCCCAGTCAAAAAATCCTGGAAGACACAGGACCGCAGGGTGATCTACTATGTATTAAAATTTAGGTAGGTAAAGAGTCTAAATTCTACTTAGACTGCAGATACCCTTAGGCAGGGCTGATGTTCCCCCTCTTCAGCTGCATGGCCTGAAATCTGTGGGGTCTTGATATTTGTTGCTAATTTTATTTTATGTTACTGAAGCTCTTCTTTTAACTGAATTAGAAAAAGGGTTAATTCAGGCATCATTTTCCCCACATTTCTACCATCTTACAATCTATTACAAGGCATTCTGATCTGTGATTTCAAGTTTTGGTTAAAAGCCTTTATGATACTGTATTAAGCAAGGCCCAATTCAAGAAAATATTTGACTTTGAATACACGCCTACATCTTTCTGACCTCAAGAGTTGAAACGGAGGCTCGTGGTAACAGGGAACACTAATGCAGAAGACATGTTCTTTAACTGAAGTCCAAACTTAGAAAGAGTATGTGAAAAGAGAATGAAAGTATGAAACTACAGGAAATAATTGCCTGTTTGTGGAACTGCTTTGACGTGGCTCATAGATGTGATTTAATCATGTTTTGTGCAGCAACAGTGTAACACAAAAGTGCTTCCTAGGAAGCCAGCCTCCTTTTATTTCTAGAAAGGGCAAAGTACAGCGCTGAATGTTTCAATATTCAAAATCTTTCATATGTAGAAGGTGATTTTTAACAGTAATCTAAGAAAAACCTTTTGAGAAACATCCTTTAGTATTTTTCTAAAGTTCCTGGATTTTGGTTGGGTGTTAAGAGTGTCATAGAAGAAGGAACAACACCTGTTTCATCCTTCTACTCTAAGGCAGCATCAGCTATGCCTGCTCTTTTCTTGATAGATGTTTGCTGAGCCTCTTCTTAGTGACCTACAATAATGAAGTCACCACACTCCTCCCAGGCAGTGTGTTTCAGGGTTTCACTATCCCTTACCATTTAGAAAGTCTTTGATAATGACTAACCTGAACTTTCCTCGGTGCAATTTAAGTCCATTACTTCTTGTTTATCCATGAAGAAGAGGTTATTACCAGCTCCTTGCAGGAGCTTTTAAAGCATTTGAAGTCTGCTCGTCGCGTCTTCTCTTTTCTAAACAAAACACTCTCAATTAAGGAGGCTGAAATGTATTAGTACTAAAATGAACTGTCAAAAATAATAATCCACTGGAAACCTAAAAAGCTATTTATAAAGATACCTCATATCATAAAAAGAACTTATTACAGGCATTAAAATAAATTCTTTTGATGTTTTGCCTGGTGTAAGAACCCATCAGAAATGGTCAGATTAAAAGTCTTTGTCATAGAGAATTTTTTATTCTTCAAACTTAAAACTTTTCTTCCAAAACGGATCTAGTTTGGACATTTTTGAAAAGGAGGAACAGCCTCAGTGAGAAACTATATACCATCCATACCTGAAGAGTGAATGACGTAATAAAATTATCTCCAGTAGCGTTAAGCTGAGGTCAAGTTTTTATTTGCTCGAAGTAAGATTTCTAGGAAAACATGTGCACAAATAGTAAAACTAAGGAAATAACCATAATATTGACTTGCTTGTTCAAGGACAAGACTCACAGCTCCATTGTCTGACAAGAAATGTCATTAAGTACTTAGAATTTGCTGAAATACTAAATTAAAACAGCTTTGCCAGAATTTCAATCAGTCATAACAATGGAATGAAGAGGCATTAAAGGAGAAGCAGGTGGTGAGCTTTTTGTTCTGGCTAAACCTTTTCTCTCATTGCTGATATGATGCAGCCCTAAAGTATTGTTTTTCCTTCTTTTCCTTGTTTACTTCTTACTACTCTTTTGCCGTCCCACTCTATTATTTCCAGACAGGTCTTCTTAAGTAATGATCTTTCTAAAGAATAACAAGTGTTACATACACATCCTCCACGAGAGAAACTTGGCAAGTTATTTTTTGACAGAGGAGCTCAAAAATAAACATTCATGTCTGAATGTCTCATGGATTTGCAATCCTCCTAGCTCTTAATTTTGTTTTTAATTTCTGCTGTCCAAGAAGAGGTTCTGGTGTTATTAGATCTTGTGTCCTTTATCTTGGATCCACATGTAGGCAGCTTGTGCATCTCCTTGCACAGGCGTAGACTTTGCAGGAAATGTACTGAAGCCCTGGCCAATTTGGCCCATGGGAAATCTCTGAACCCGCTGTGCCTTTTGCTGGTCCTCATTTTATTTGTTGTTAACAAGATAAGAGGGAAGAAGTCTGAAAGACAGAAATATTAACTTTGTCTTCAGGCTGAACAAGCTTCCAAACTGAATTAGAGAGGAGCGGTGTAATGAGACAGGCAGTTTCTGTTTTGCAAAAGCTGTGGCAAGATGGGGGTTGCCCTATATTACACACAGCACTAAAAAAGTTACTAAAATGTGCAATGGAACACATTGTTCTGAGTCACTTAAAATTCATTTTATAGCAAGAACAAGGACAGCACTGCACATTTGCTGAAAATATTTCCGACTTTGCCAAGAAGCCTGGGAGTCCATTAGCAGGAGGAAATACAGGAGGTCTAAGTGCTTGATTAGTTTACCTGGAGATTGAGTTGGATACTATGGCAGGTATTTCTAATAATATTTTTTGAAGCAATAACTGCCCTTTGAAAGAAGTAGCCAAAGAAGTGTTTTGTACAGCCACAGCTTGTTTTCATCATCCTGTGCATTTTTCTTGCAGGGTGATAACTCGTGTCTGTATGCCATGTCCATGGGTTATAGTACTCATACTTGCATGTATGTACTTGCATGTATGTACACTCAAGGGCAGCTGAGATATGATTCAAGAGTTATCTGTATCAAACAAATTTTTTGGTTAAAAGGTAGTATGAGGAGGAGTTTTTAAAAATAGCACAGCAGTGATTCAGATCAACTCACTGTCCACAGTATGAGTGAGGTTGGTTGTGTACAAGGATTCCTGCTCCAGTGCTTGGAGGTGAATAGACACTTCACAGCCTACCATATTTACAGGCAATTTGTAAGAAGAAAAATTCTGAGTCTCTGTTGAAACCATCCTGCTTGAAAGGCCAAAATTTTTGAGTCATCTTTAAGTGGTGACAATTTAGTTTCTTTGCCCATGCCTGTTTTCTTTCTGTTCTTACATTACATAATGAAACTCTGGTGCAAGCCAAGCAGGGTTTTTTTGGGTTTTGTTTTGTTGGGTTTTTTTTTCAAGTAAAAGCAAACCACTACAACAAGGGGAACCATTTATCAATACTTTTGTTGCCCTACTCTGAGCCCTAATTAAGATAAATCTCTGTTTCAGGATGACTTTATGATTTAGATTCCCCACACCTTCCACTTCAAAGTAGAAAAATCTGTTTTGCGTTTTAAAAGATATAACGTATCCATCATTTTTCTAATTCATTTGTGGTGTCACTTATGGTGTGAATATATACATACGTAGAGATGTACATATGACAAATCTTGGCACTAAATCAATTGCCATCTGCATTGTAAACTAAAGCCTATGTAAAAATAGTACCACAACAAAACAATAATCTTATATCAAAGTCGCAGGGAATATGAACAAGAGAAAAGATATAAAGGAGAAGATTCACCTGCCATTTGCCATGACAGAAAGAGGGCCATGATTTTTTATGAGGTGCTATACAAGGTAGACTGTCTGTTCAAAAATCTGCCTCTTTAGCAAGAGAAAAGGTTTGTCATTCCAAATCACTACTATAAACCAGCTGGTCTGGTATTATACCATGCCTCCGGCAATGACCTGTGTTGGACTGGAAAAATAAACAAGCAACCCTGTCAATTCTGAAGCACACTTATACCTGAGTCCACAAGGATTTTTTCCTGCAAGAACAGCTGATGCACTATTGCTGGTTGCTGCTGTTACTTTACTGCAGCTTGAGGTCTGCATCAAGACTGGACACCATTTTACCACTTGCCTTGTGCGGATTCTTATGAGAACCTAACAATGAGAAAAAAACCTGGTTTATGGGTTATTTTCACTTACCATTTTCTTTTTTTTTTTTTTTTTTCTTCCCACCAAAGACAGATTTGTTAGCATGTTGAACTACTTGGTTTAGGTGGGTTTTTTAACTCATAAAGGTACAGACATCTGATTTGGAATCCCTTAGGTTTTTAATAATTCTGTCTTCATTTAAATTATAAGAAAAATATTGAACGTGTGGTACTTTGTACTAAAAACTGTATTTTTAACCTTTGTTATGTTGTTTTATGGGAAGGGGAGACAAAAAGAAAAGCTGCAGCTGAAAACTGACTTAAGCGTCTGACGCAAAAGCAAAGTAAAAAAAAAGGTTCACATTTACTGTGGTGGGATTTGGCTCTGCCATACTTTTAGGCTACTTTCTATATATGTTTCTACACATTTTTAAGAGCTGTGTGTCTGTCCTTGAATGCTGCATTAACTATACTACCCAAAGTAATTACAATGAATTTGATAAGGAAAAAAAAGCCAGCAGCTAAAATACCATTTAGGACTCCTTTTCTACTGCATGTGCTTGCTGTTAGTTGTAAATGGAAGACTTCAAAAGTGCCACAAACGAGTTTTCTATTCTTTCTGTAAGGGCCCTTCTTCTCTCTAACTGGTGGAAAAAGTAAGTTGAGTGCTGATGCACTCCACTGAAAACGTAGTCTGAGTGAAAGAAAAGGCTTGCAATAGCAGAGCAAAGTTTTACTTCTTCCCCTTTTGCCGTTGGTTTAAAAAGCTAGTGTAAAGCTCAAGCCTCTGTAGGTTTCTCTGCATCTGAAGTGAGAGCTGTCAAGTGCAGTTCTGCACTTGACATTGGAACAGTACTAATAATAGCCAGTGCAAGAGGAGGCTGTAGCCATCAGCTACCTTTTTTCTTTTTTTTTTCTTTCTAGAACTTTTATCACAAACTACATGATTTGCCTTTAAAGTTGGTTTTTTTTTTTTATTTCCCATGAAACCCCGTTTCTCTGAAGTGTACATGATACTTCTTGTAAGTGCATTAATCAACTTTCCAACTATACAATAGATGTATCACTTGGAATTGAAGACCAGAGAGCAAGAGGGTTAAAGGTTACACATTTTTCTTCAGACTCAATTTATTGCAAGGTCCCCACTGAAAAGAGTGCCATGTTATACTCTCCCCCCACCCCCCACCCCAATATAAAATCCTAATATGAATAAAAGCTTTGCAAATTAATATTTTTTTTTTATACAACTTCTTTGTCTTCTGGAAAAGAGGTCTATCAGCATAAAGCCTATGTGCATTAAGATTAATTTTTCTGTTGGGCCTTACCCTCTGTATTCTGACCCTTGCTGAATATAAACAAGTAACAGGCCAAGAAAAATGAATGATCATATTTAAACAGAATCCTTCAGTGATTTATGGGCCTTGGCTCTGACTTGGACCTTTCATCACTACAAGTTCTTGTGTTAAAAAAAGGTGATATAAAATGCTGGATCTGATCAAAGACTTTAAAGCTAATAAACAGGTTTCTGGGTAGGTTGCCAAACCTCTGGAAATGAACTTTCGTTAGATCTTCCAGGGAGAAAAAATGGAAAGGAGACAAGAAAATGATAGTGACCGATGTGTTTGCAGAGATATGGTAGAGATGAAGAATAAAGAGAAGGGGACTTACTGTGTTTTTATATTTTGCTTTTCTACAGATCTCTGAGTACAAATCGCAGAGAACATAGCTCTTCTCTACAGTTGTGACTTTAGGCTTCACCCCATAGAATGTGCGTGCATCATTGTTATACAGACCTCTTGTTAGAGATAGACCATTCTCTGAGAAAAAAATGCAGAGAAATCTGGAATAAATTGTTGAAGAGTTCAGGGCTTACTTTACATGGGATGCTTACATCATACAGTGACAGAAATTTATAATGTTTGGGGGTCTTCCACGTAATTTCTTTTCCCTTTGTACGCACATGTCTCTGAACACTTAATGAAGACAACAGAATTGCACCCTGATATGTCTAAGATCTTGTTCTTTGTTTTAAGAAAGAAATGAAATTGACCACCCAAAATCATGGATGTTGGAAAGCTTTGGGAAATGAACAGAAAATCAAAGCTATGTCTTATAAAATTGGAATTACAAGGAAAACAGGATTAGAATGTAATGGTGTTTCTCAATTTTCTTCTGAGTTCTGCCCCCCGCACTCTCTGGTACGTGATGCCATTTGTGCATTGTCACCTATCACAGAAAACGATCATGAAACAAAGTCATAAATTCCTATACTACATAGTCTTTCTCAAGCATGCTTAAAAATTTTTGGCATCTTTTTTTCCTTCACTTTCTGTAGGGAGGATATATGAAATCTCTTACAAATTGCATTGCAACGCTGCTACAGGTTTTGTGTAAAATGAGCTGAATAAACGGCACTCTGTTACAGCAGTTCGCGGAGGACTGATTCATGCAGACTTCTCACTTGTTTTCAGAAGTCTTGGGTTTAACTTCTGTTTAATTCAAGAAAAAGTACACTTACTAGGTGCAATGGTTGTACAGGAACCTGTTAAAAGTTGCTGAAGATGTTGGCAGTGTTTGCAGAGAGTCTGAAATGATAAGGCTGGGTGTGAACTACCATGATGACTCCAAGATACTAGTGATACTGCTTTAAATATTTACACTATTGTGACAAATTCAAAGCTGCATGTAAATATTTTATGAATGCTGTAGCTTAACAGGATTGTTGTGGTGTTTACTTCATGAATCTACAGAGCACGTTTGTCAGGAAATTGGCTCTTTAAACTGTGTATGTTTTAATTCTGATATTAATTTCTCTGAACCATTTCAAGAATATTGCAGCTCCATCAGTCCATACGTGACCTTGTGACATTCTTGCAGACTGACTCACTTGGTTTAAGCAGGATCAGGAAACAGCAGAGAACAGAAAACTTGGATTAAAATAAAAGGAGAAGCCTTCAATGAAAAAGGCTAAAGGGCAAGTTTGGGGATGTAGACTGGAATCCAGACTCTAGAGATATTTTAGAGCTGTAACTTGGGAATTATTTAATTTAATATAGATGTTTGTTTACAGTGTCAGTCTCTGTAGCCAAGATAGTCGCCCTCAGCTGCATTTCTTTCTGTGTAATCAATGGAGAGTTATAGGCAGTTTTGGAGTACAATATATATGATCAGTCCTAGACTTCTGTTTTGATTTGAAACTGTGCCCTGGATTTCCTGCAATTATAAAAAGATCTGGGACAGATTATCTCAGATAGAAACAATCTCAGATGTAAACAATGTGGACATTCACATCTCATGAACAGCATCTCGCCTATACGCAGTTAGTTTCTAAAACTATCTTTTGCTCTACCTTCTTCCTACTGTTAAGATTAAACATTTTTTTGCTTCAAAGATACTTTTTGGATCCCTGAACCTACCATTACTCACAATTCCCAAAGGGGAGATCTTCAAATACTAATTATGGTCAGGCCTGCTGAGTGATTAAGGCTTGTAATCATGCACTTGGAATAAGATTAAGCAAATTGGAACTTTCTTGCTGAGAGAGGTGAATACATCAGAAGCAACACATTGTGATCCAGAGGAACAGATAAGAAAGACACTAAAGCAACAACTTGCTCTGCAGCTATGACAAGTATTTAACTACTTCATTTCTCACTGACCTTCTGCAAATGCTTGTATTAATCCACAGAATTAAAAAAAATCATTTAGGTGGGAAAAGACTGCTGGGCATCACCTGGTCCAGCCCCTATTCAAAGTGAAGCCAGCTTGGAGTGGGTTATGCAAGGCCTTGCCCGGTTTTGTTCTGAATATTTCCAGGGAAGGAGATGCCACATCCTCTCTGGGAACTGTTGCAATATTTTATCATCCTTATGGTGAAAAAAATGTCCTTTTATCTAATTAGAGTTTTCCTTTTTGCAGCTGTGTCGTTACCATACGTCCCATCACTGTGTGTGTCCAGGTAGTCATCTTGCTTTCTCTAATTCTTCCATTAGAAGATTAGATTCTTCCTTAACCTTCTGCTCTTGAGGCTGAACACACTAAGTTCTCTCAGCTTCTCTTCGTACGGCATATGCTCCAGTCCCCAAATCATATCGGTAGCCTTGCTCCAGTCAGTGTTTTTACTGTGAAGAGTTGAAAACTAGACAGAGCACCCCAGGTGTCATCTGACAAGTGACATACAGAATGGAAGAGTCACCTCCCAGGACCTGCGGGCAACAATCTTGCTCATGCAGCTCAGGATTTGATTGGCCCTTGTTGCTCTGAGGGCACGTTCCTGGCTCATTTTCAGCTCAGTGTCTATCGGGATCCCTAAGGTCCTTTTCTGCAGAGCTGCCTCCCAGCTGGTCAGCCCCCAAACCATACTGCTTCGGGGAGGTTTTCCATCCCAGGTGCAGGACTTGGCATTTATTTTTGTTGAACTTCATGAGGTTCTTGTCAGCTCATGTCTCCAGCCTGTCAAGTCCCTCAGTGGCCCTGTACTCCAGGACACCACCTGATTTGGTATTGATCACCTGCTGAGAGTGCACTCTGTCCTGTTGTGCAGGTCACTGATAAAGACATAGAGTATTATTGACCTCAGAATTGATCCTTGAGGGATGCCATGAGTGACCAGCCACAAGCTGGCCTTTGGTTTGGCTGATCATAGCCTTTGTAGTCTAGCAGTCCAGCCGCATTTCCACTTAATTTATACTCTGCTTATCCAAAACATATCTTTGAAGTTTGGCTTGATAATATTGAAAGACTTAACTAAAATCAAGGTATCTTTAGCAGGAGCCTACTGACATGTCGCCTGTGTTGGTCTGTCCTTTGATCCTTGCCCATAACTTCATGTCTGGCATCTCTTAAGTTCCCAGACAAATCTCCCTGCATTCAACCAACTTCTTGGGCCCAAATGCATCTTTTTCTCCTTGCCTGTCCTTTCGAGAGAGCTCTTATTTACTCATTGCACCACTCCTGCTGCACAAGCTACCCCACCACATCTGTGTAGTCCAAATGAGCTCATAGATCTGCAGTTGTGCATGGCCTTCTCATTCTTCCTATTATTTTCCTGTGCTGTATCCATTTGGCTACACATACTTGAGTCCTCAGTGAACGTGCTTTCATGGGGGAAGTGTGAGGGCCCCCTCCTCCATCAAGCTGTTCATCAGGCCTTTCCTCGTTTCAGCCCCTGCATCACTTCTCATCAGGCTTTGGCCCTGCACTGAACATTGAGGACCTCATTGCTAGATTAGCAAGCTTGTTAGCAGAGATGCTCTTCTGCCACTTCATCAGATATATCCTCTCTCTCCAGGTGGATTTACCTTAGTCAAAGAGACATAAATTATGAAGATCCACACTAGATTTTCAGAAGTAACAGGTGAAAGCCTACATGCGCAATGGGAAGGAAACCTATGAATAGCTGAATGTTTGTCAACACAAGGCTGGATCTTCTTTTCCTGAAATGATTGGTTGCGTTATTTAAAATTTAGGACATGTTTGCCTAAGATAAGATCAGTTAGTACAAGGATTTAGTGGTCTCAGAAATCTTGAAGAGATGCATTTTGTGTTATTGTTTTCCATTTTCTGCCACTTTTCATGGTTCACTTTTCTCTGCTTTTCTTCAAAGAGATGTAGTAGACAAACTGTATCTAAACCTAATGGGATTTGAAAACTCTCCACTGTACCTACATCTGATTCAAAATGAGATCTCTAAAAGAACCTAGATTTTTTGTGGCTAAGTGCTATGTGGAAGTAGATCAACATACAAGCTTTCTCCCTGTTTTATTGCGCGTCCAGCTGTCTGGTGACAAAGATTACTTCTGTGGAAAGTCTAGAACATAACTGACCAGAAAGACATTTATTTTCCTTTCTTCTAAATGCTGCTTGTGTATCACATGAAACTACTAAATGTCACCGCCAAATCAGGAAAAATAGGGAGTTCTATGCCTGGATCTCCTTCCTTCTATGGGTGGATCTGTTCCATTAAAACTTTTATGTGTCTATGATAGGCTTCACTTCTGGAGAAAACAATGTTCTGCCGAAAATGTGCTCCTCCTCCCTATTAGACAGGAAGGGTAGACATCTCCTCCGCAGGAACTCCTGTTTCTCCTCTCTCTGTTGACTTTGGGGATGAATCATCAGCAAACGCTGGAACTGGAATTTGGGCGGAATGACTGCAACATTTCATAAAGTCTGACAGATATTTGGTGTTACAGAGACTGGATGATTACCACATGACTTCAGGCAACCAAGGGTTTGTATATGTATACCTCATGAGACAGTTGTTTTCCTGTTCACTTCTTAGAAACAGTATGATAGAAGTGCCAGACCAGTAATGAAAAGACTACTATGTGGAGAAGTAGAGCAATCCCACCCAGCTTTGCTTTTTACTCCAAGGCAAGGTAATATCTTTCTGGTTTGCTGCCATTAAGCAACTGCCAAGTAATTCTAGCTGTAAGCCCACCATACAGGAAATAAGTAGAAACAAAGATGAAGAAAAAATTATATGACCTCTTCTGCTATAATCCATGGCTATATATCTAGTGTACCCACCATCTAAGGCAGAAGAGATCAGAATGGCATGGAGTCTCACAGTGAGAAGCAGATACGCTGACATGTCATTGGGACACATGCTACTGACTTGCTCTTAAAATAGCAAGAAATAAAAAGTGCATATGGAAAAAAAATCTCAATGACCACGTCCTAGTTAGAATTCACAAGTTGTAAAAAAAAAAAAAAAAAAAAAAAAAAGATTGTCCTCTCACTTTATAGACATATATATATCTAATGCTTTTCACAAAAATCACAACCCAAATTACATGGCTTAGTGAATCACATTTAACTGGAAGATTGTTCCTAGAAGTTTGCTTGTAATCCCTCAAAATAAATGAGATAATAGGAAATTATATACTCTTATTTCTCTTTCATGGAAAATCAGACCAACTCTTGTCAGTCCAGCCTGATGTCTGAAGAAAACATTTAAACAGTTCTGAACTCCAAAAATGTTTTGAGATTTTTTTTTTCTCTATTAAACAGGAAATTTTGTCCAACTATTTTTTTTTCTGCTTTTATTTTGTCCATCTATATTTTTCTTCTGCTCTTTTATCTTTTCCAGAATAGATAGATCTAGATACATAAACACCAGAGGAAATTAATAGGAATTGAAAAGAAATTTGATTGCTGAGACCGGAGTGAACACAGCTTAAGGACGATCTCCAAAAATCTTTCAGGATGGATTGGCTAATGGAAATACTATCTGTTAATGTTTCTGTCCCTCTCATCATCTATTATGAATCTGTTGCAGATTGTAAAGAACTTAAGGTGGGGATCATGCAACTTAGACTTTCTGTCCACTATAATAGACCTGGAATTTGACTGCGTCCTTTGGATGCCACTTACAAGACAAGAAATATTGTGGTCTACCTTTTTTATGGCTCTGAGTTTAGAAAATAATGACATGAAAGGAAATGAACAAACTTTTCAAGTTTTCTCCAAGAAAGATACACTTAGTTGCAGACAGGGTCTGTTTTCTGATATGACTTATTCTGGACTTTTTACTTGTATAAATTAAGAATGCAATGGCTAGAAGAATGTGTTGGGTTTTTTGGGTGTTTGGGGTTTCTTCCTCCTTGCTGTTTTTCAAATATCTGTCTAATTCAGCACAGCTGTGCAGTGGTGCAAAACTAAGCAGTAAATGAGCATTTTGATAATTTCACATTTCTAAAGCAGCTCTTAAACATCTCATGTGAAAATAGCAGCCACAATACCTTTAGAGATCAAACATTGGACCAGATTTATCGTATTGAGCTGCCTCCTGCAAGCATTTAAAAAAATCCACTTTCAAGACAAATTGGTGAAGGTTCCCTCAACTGTAACTGTCTTGTAACATAAACAAAACGTGTGCAGAATAAAGACAAACTTTTCCAGGCTGCTGCAAGAATGAATTCTTGTCTTTTCACTAGTCTACTGCCAATGAAGACTTCATATTTTTTATTTCATAACAATCATCTCTACATCAGTTTTCCATTTGGGACTGTGGCCAGTGGAAAACTATATAGACTTATGAAATACTCTGAAGTAATTCATAACGTGTTGCTTTTTGTGAACATCCTGTTTGTGATTTCAAGCTTCAGCTTTACAGGTTAAAGGGCTGACTCGTCACTGAGCCATATCCTCAGAGGATATAAAATAGTCTGACTAAGTGCACTAATATAAGTCTGTTGAGTCACTCCTTTCTAAAAAAAATATTAATTTAGAAATTGCTTTTCTTCCTGGTTCAGATTCAAAACTAGAAGGGAAGACATCAATTCCTGAATGTGAGTTTTAAGCAGGGTCAGAAATCTCACACGAATAGCTTGTGTGGGCCCAAACTTTGTATTCCTGATTCTTGTCTGAAATCTAGCCCTGAGCTGAACCCCAGCTGTCTGGGACAGAAACCCTGCTCTTGCCTTTGCATTTGATCTTGATGTGAACAGTCTCCTCTCCTCCAAACAGTATTTAGATAGATTCCCTCTATCCTAATTTTGTAGTTCGGTAGTGTTTCTCACATGCCACTAATCTTCCAGAGCACTGTCACAGAGAACAGGCACTGGAGTACCAAGACAGCTCTTCGTGCTTTCATCAGGCATCAAATGTCTCCTCTGGAGTCCTGGTTTTCCCTCCCTCCTCAAATACGGTCAGATACCACTTGTCAGGAACTTTGGATGCTTTCAGTCTTCCATAACCTGACTTCTCAGAGGTTTAAATCACAGTATGCTTTTCACTAATCTGATTGAAGTTGTACCAATAAAAATTGGCTTTCTGGACTGATTTTGAGAGTTAAAGAGATAAATTGGGCCAAGAGTTCCTTTAGTTACCTACTTATGCAAACATTGTTCTGGGTAGGCCACTAAATGTGCTGCTACCTTTTTAATCTGTGCATTCCAAAACAAATACAGGTCTGGAATTTGAATGTGATTTTCAGTGCACAACATCTAAGAAAGAAGAGCAATGTCACTGGTGTGGAAAAGATTGTGCTTTCATTACAGCATGTTTTAGCTCACAACCCTGTATGCCAATCTACAATTATTTTTTTAATAGTCTTTGTGCCTTATTTGTTTTATTTCTGGTTCAGTGGTCTGAATGAGATCTTTTTTTTTATTTTATTTTGATTAAAAAAAGTATGATGTCATTATAGGAAGGCTTGATTTTTGGAACCTTTCAGTTATACTTCGTTGGCATGGCTCTGTCTGAAGCACTATTTTTAAAGTAGTATTAAGGGACTGGAGATGACTATGAATAGCAGCTTCCTGGGATGACCATGGAGGATACTCATTTATGCTTTTAGCCAACAGTAGAAATGCTGTGTTTAAAGCAACCTGTGAATGCAAAGTGAACTGTTAACAATTGTTTTCCTCATGACAGCTCATGACGTCATATCCCAGCAACAGTTAGGAGGTTTGTGACAGTGATTTAGAGGAATGTTTTATTTTTCTGTTTGCTTTTCCCCTCCTTTCCTTTGTTAAAACTTTCCTCCGTCTCATTTTTGAGACCCAAACCAAACAAATTATGGTTCATAAATAAATAATTAGGATCATGTGAGAGTTTAAAAAAAAAAAAATGCCAAAATTGATGCTTAAAGAAAACAAATTTTCTTGTTTTTAATGAAACTTATTTTCCTCTGAAAAAAATTCAATTACATATAGTGGGAGCTAAGAATCAAAATATTATAATCTTTCAATTACTTTTACAATCTCAAAAAGAAGATTTCATTTTTCAGTAAAATAAAACCAGCGTAAAATTATTAGCCAATACATCTATATTTTACTTAATTACTCTCCAAACTCATTGAGACCTTTAGACCATGATGACCATCCATAGACCCATTTGAGGTTGTGCACAACATTTTTTTGCTGTTGCATGACTTTGTTAGCAGCATTTATTGCCTGAGCAGCAACTGACAGAACCTTTTTCTGGATATTTCAAGACTTGTAAGATGTTTCAACTTTAATTAACAAATTTAATTAATATATGGCAGTTTGAATGTCTTCTATTTCCTCTAATCTTGTGCATGGGATATCTTAAAAACTTGTTGCCTGGACCTAAGAGAGGTCCCCTGCAGAGGGGCTATGGGGCTGGGCAATTACATTTATGGAAGGTTTTCAGTTTTTCTCAAGGCAAAATCCAAATTAATTATTATCTTTTAATACAGTTTGCTTTTCTGCTGTGAATACTGTATAATGCAGACAGTTAGTCGTGTCCCATGATACCAACACAGTCTAGAGATTAGGAAACATACTTGCTCAAGGTTTGGTTTGGGGTTTTTTGTTAGTTTTTATCATGTACGTGTTTTTATTAGTCTAGATATCGTTAGCCGCCTTCTTTATACCTAAACCAGCATATGCCATCTTCATTTTTTGTCATTTTTTTGTCAATTTTTCCCTTCAAAAATGCCACTCCTTTGTGTACTGCACACTGATCTGAGTGCTACAGTAAAGAATTTTCATGTTTTAAACTTCGAGATTCTTATGCATTGTATCGGCCACCAGACTGAAAAAAAGGAGATGATAAAATGAAATTTTAAATAAATGCTTTTTTTTTTTTGATATGCAATAAGGAGTTAGGGGATTACAAGATATTTCTTAGAGCAGGAAAGTCAAATTAAGAAATTATTTTTAATTATTAGATTGTGGCTGTGAAATAATTAAACAAGTCAAAGGAGGTGTACTAGTTGAATTAATACTGCTTAACGTTAGCATACCACTTCAGAGCTCAAAAAAAAAAAAAAAGATGAACTGAGTTCAGTGTGTAAATCCCAAGAAATTATTTCCTAAGCATATAAAGCCTTTTCTTTTCTGCTCTCAGACTATCCACAGGCAACTTTTACTTCTCTTAATGCCTTTGTTGCTCATGTTCTTGAGACACTTTTTGTACCAATGCTGTTAAAATATATCTATGAATCAAATACCCTGTAACAGAAATCAGTGGCGTCAATCACAGGATGGTGCTCTATTCTACAACTGATAGCCACAGGAAGGCTTTGAAGAAATCGTTACACCTTTGAATCCATGAGGAAGAAATATCAAATAAGAAGGGCTAAACTTTTGTTTAAGGGAGAAGGTTTTATTTTTAGTTCATGTTTTCCCTCTAATCCTCTTCTTTACCTTATCATGAGCTTTCACAAATATTAATTCAGATTTGTGTGCCTCTGGGTGACCAGGAGGTATGGGGGGTTTCGGTCAATTCACTTAGTTATTTGATGGTGTTTTGAATAGACAGTGCCAAATTAATGCATGGCAATGTTCATCTACTGTCTGCTTTGGAGTAGGCATGCTGCCTGGACTCCCGGGCAGCCCTGTGTCCAGCCCCATGCTCTTTTTTTCTTGGTTGAGTCTGAGATCGCAACCACATGACTTTGCAGACACAACTAGAGCTCTTCTCTGATTTTCTTTTTTGAAGTCAGCTACCACCTCAGCTGACAGCCTTATAAAAACTGCTTCTTTGTGCCTTTCCTAGGCCAGCCTGCTATCGGGACTGAAAGAGCAGCATGCAATCTGTCTGTCGAGGGCAGCCGTGGTGATACAGCAGGATGCATTAGCAGTAAAGCGCCTTCATTAGGACTCTCTGAGCTTGGAGGGGATTTGCAAGTTCAGCACAAACTCCATAAAGTCAGAAGTGGAAGAGGGGGAAAGGGAGGTGAAAAAGAGCTAGCTGCATAGCTTGCAAATCTAAGTGATGAATGAGTCCTCACAATAATTCTTACAGATCTGAGTGGTCTCTCTGGTGTTGCAAATGTGACAGGATTGCCAATGAACAGAGAAATTAATCACGTGGAAGACAAAGTTTATGGAGATCTGTACTAAGAACCAAATTCAGTAATTATGTAGGTGATTCTTTTGGGCTCACCCGCCTTTAGCTAATGGTAGTTTCAGCTTGCCTTCCTAATGTAAGGAAGAGTAGAAATGCCAGAAGTGGAGTATTCCTGATTAAATGACTGGCCCAAGGTCATACAAAGACTCAAAAGCAAATACATTACTGGAAACGTCAGGGGTCTTGGTTCTGCCACACAGGTTAAACAACCTAGTTTGTCTGTAAAGGGTATGGCTGCTAAACTAATCCCAGAACTGTTCTTTAAATAGTCCTAGTGCTTGAAGGGGAACAGAGTCAGCAGTTCATGATATAATGGTTTTCAAAACACTGGTTATAGAAGTGACTGTGACAACCCCAAGATGCAAAACAAGCCTTAGTGTTGGTCACAGCATTATTTGAAGGAGCACCAGCAGGTGTTGTGGTGTAAATTTCAAAATAATGGGATGTGGGGATAAAAGAGAAATGTGCAGAAAATATCAGTTGTGTGTTTCTTAAGGATAGATCAATCAATCAATCAAGGCATTGCTGTGTAAAGTTCAACCCTTCAATATGGTTTTAAGTAAATCTAAGACTCAATATTCACGTAATATCTTCCAATAAAACATACCTTTCTTTTATTTTGAAGACTGTGGGTAGTAACAGTTAATGTCTTAAGAGCACCCTTGACTTCTTCCTTGAAATCTGACTAATTGCAAATTTTACTTAGTCCAGTTACAACAGTAGCAACATTTACAGCCCAAACTACCTAATTTTTATAGATTAGCAATAGTTAATATCACAGTTAGAAGCGTTAGGTACACATAACGTGTGTTCCCTGTAAGCACGTAATCTCTATCCCTTTTTCTGGTGTTACATTCACCCCCTGCTCTTACTCAGGGTCCCAAGGTTAATGGAGCCAGTGTGGTCTTCCTTGAGAAAGGGGAAGGGGGGAGGATTCTGGGGAGAGTATGATATAGATCATGAGGATTGCTTCCTCCCCACACCAGATCTGCTTTTTTTCTATATACTAACACATGCTACAGTGTGGTCTTTTTTATATTGGTCCTCAAATGGTGTTACAGGTGCATTTACTCTCTGTGGTGTGTTTTATATAGTTAGACATTTGTCCTTTATTCTATTTGTTATGCTTAAAACAAGTTTAACACATATTCCAAGGTTTCAATCTTTTGAAGAGTGAGAATTGAGTAATTATTTACAGTGCCAGGGCCTCTGAATTTGTCCTGTTGCCACACTTGCAAGGACTCTGCTCTCATCCTATGCCTACACTCCTCTACAACACATCATCATTCTAGGGTCACACATACTCCTTTGTGCACTGAAAACCTGCTGTTTATTACCACTGATTAGTTACAAAAATTTATCATCAGAACTATTATAGCAATAGACGTTGCAGCACACAATCAAAAAAACCCACAAACTAAAGCTAAAAAAATAGGTAGTAGTTGCCTAGTAGCTAGAAAATTGATGTTAACTAAACAAGCTAAAACAAAGATCCATGCAGGCCAAGACAAATCAGGCCTGAGAAGTCCTACTTCTGAGGCTTTGCAGCATTAATACAAACCCTGTGGCCTATCATTAATGATGATGATAATATTATTTGGATCATGAGGCTACAACACTGAAACACATACATAAATGCACAGACATAAATACATCTACATGTATTTGCACCTCAAATGCAGGGAATACATGAAGTAATGAAACATTCTTGCAGTCCCTGTTGCCAGTGGACTGCAACCAGCAAAAAAAGCATTTTTTTTAATTGGGTGAAAAAAAGGATTTTCACTCGGTTAGAATTTCCGTTGGAGAATATTATAGAAATTTTGTTTTGTTGCATATGTTCAGATTGTAATGAACAAAAATGTCTTTGGATTTGTGGGTCATGGTCTCCTGTGTCCAACAGGTATTGTGCTCGTCTGCAAACCTTCTTAAATCAGTCTTGTTAAGTCTTTAGTTAAACTATTTGAGATCTTTTATCATTTTTACCACACACGAATAAAGTGGTTATTTTCTGGTACATCTAAAACCGAATCATGAGTCTGATAGTAATGAGGTTGAATAGATATGCAATTACATTTTTTAAGAGAAAGAATTAAACCTCATCTTAAATTTTTAATGTCTGCGGATTATATTGTATATAGCAAAAAGTGGTCATAAAGTGGGCTAGTTTTACGGTGTATGAAAAGGGAATATTTCTCTCTGAAAAAGAACACTTCCAATTAGTTAAGCCAGAGATGAGTGGACCCATTAGATGAATGAGGATGGAGAGGATTTGTAGTCTTCAATAAATGGCAAGAACAAAAATAATCATCTGCCAAAACCATCTTCAAAAAAACCCAAGAGCTAATATGCTTTCTGGCCTGAAAGGACAGTTTGTTGTGTATTATTGGGCTTTTTTCCACCCATCTTAATTTTTATCTGAAGAAATATAAATATAAATCTGGTTTTCTTCAGTTTTGCTGGCAACGTTTAAGGAATGACTGCTAAATCCTTGAACAGCTTAACTAAAGTTATAATTTTGGCTGAAAAAATTAATAGCACTAATACATTATAGTTGGAGTAACCCATGGGCATAATACCAGAGAATGTTTTCATTTAAGAAGTAGAAAGACATATAATCAGCATAGTAGATGGACTGAAAGTTTGCTGTCAGTTTTTAAAATATAGTTAGTTGTAGGTGAGGAATCCCAATGAGGTGACTGTGTTTCTTTTGGGGCATCTTAGATACCGGCCCTGGGCCTTATTGATTTAATTCCAAAATCAGCAATTTGAAGAAAATGTAGCATAAGTATAAATGAAGGGTATAAATTACACAGATATTGGGGAAGCAGTAAATAACGATAAATAATGGTCTGCTTGGTTATCTGAACCCAAGTGTTGCATGACAGTGAAATGCGAAGTCACACATAAAATGAGAAACATAGGCTGTAACTACAGGAGACAATGACACACTTCAAAGCAGGAATGATGCAAAAGATTTGGAGAGGGAGCGATAGTAGTTCACCAGCTAATCAGAAAAACCTAATGACTAATTGTAGTCGGTGAGCTGATGTACTGGGGAATATTGCATAAAGAAGAAATTATATCACATCCCATGATGTACAGTTCCCCAGTCTGACATGTGGAATGAAAAGAAGAATGGTAAGTTAGAGAAAGATGAAGAAAAAAAGCTGAAGGATTAAAAAGGACTAAAATATATCTTAGAGACAGACTCTTCAGCTGCTTCATCGACTTAACATATGAAAGGAAAGGCTAAGGGGTGGCTTCCTCCAAACCTTTAAGTGTCTTGAAGTTTAGGAAGTGGAAATCCAATAACAGAGACTTCTTCCACCTGGCCGGTAAAGATGAGAAGATTTAATGGCTGGTAGCTGAAAACAGAGGTGCAGCAAAAATAAAATGCACTTTTCTAACAGTAAAGGTAATGAATCCTCAGACTCACACACTGGGACGGTGTTATTTTGTTCATGGGTTTAGACTAAATGATCGCCATGCTCCATTTTGGCCATTTATTGTGTAAGTATTCAGAAGTAAAAGAAGTGTTAATTCAGGTAACAAAAGCTTCCCTTTCAAAGCATTTATAAATCACCAAAGGTAAATTGCTGCAAAGAAAAGATAAAAAAGCAAATCATTCTTTTGAAACAATCTGAGAACTTTACATAAAGAGCTGGCTATAATATCTTTGTGGTGTGTCACTTTCATTAGTCTCAATTCATCATATCCTCTCAGCCACCAGAGTCATACTCTGGAAACATCCCTGAACTACTATTTCTGATTTTCTGTTACCAAGAGCACCGGTGACTTCAGAGGCCCTCTGTGGTGTTAGGCCTGGACTGAAATTATGTTATTAGTTTAATGATATGTCAACATGTTCAGTGGTCACATCCAATGGCCAAAGTGTAATTCCTATTAAAAAAAAAAAAAGGCTAAAAATAATATTATTTTTTAAAAAATCCTAAAAATGCCTGGTCTTCTTTTCTTATTAATGTCCTATTTAAAGGAACCAGCTTAGCTGGTAGCTGGTTTTCAGCTGCTGAAAAATATTGCTGATCCAACAAAAACTATACTTGTATCTGTGTCTACTTTGGGAAACAATTTCTGTTGGAAAAATAGAAACATTTGAAACATTTCATTTTCTTTCTGAAATGAAGACAACTTCATTTCTGAAGTGGACAGACTACAAACTTTTTTTAAAGAGTTTGAAAGGCTCCTTTTAAAAAAGGGCATTCAAACACCTAGAAATAAAAGAATCTTATGTTTTGTGTTCATAGAAACTCTGCACAAGCCTAAAGGAATTTGCTCCTGTATTTCATTTTAATAAAGAAGCTAAATGTATTTGTTTATTATTTCTTAAGTTTGGCAACGGACATGAACAAAAGATTGTTTCCATTACTTTATTGTCAATATCTTATGAAAATCTACCTCACGGTTAACAGAAGCTGCCCTATATTTTCTGATTTGCAATTAGTCACACCTAGTGGGATAAATAGGTGATGATTTAGCTCCATGTAAGAATGTAGTTCCACCAAGGAACCGTATTTGGTGACAGGAAGAATTAACCACCTAAAAGCGTAAGTCTGAGGGGGATAAACAAATGTCAGAACAGATTTCCCACATCTGCACTGAGGTCATTGAGCAGAGTGGGTAAGTTTCTGTTTGGAAGTGGGCATAGGACTGGTCTAGTAAAGGTATTCAAAACCAGGCTGTTGCAATGGGAGGTTGAGCATTAGGAATAAAATAAACCCCTAACCTGTGCTGAGGAGGAGTATGGGAAACTTACTGAAGACACAAATGCTAGACGTACTCTTTGACTAAATAAGTAAGCATGAGCTGCGGAGGTATTGTTTTTGCCCATCTATAACCTGAAATTCCTAACCAAGGAATTTACATTTTTAAATAGAAGTGAATTAGAATAAGTTTTGATCCCCTTGTCTCTCCTAAAACAAATAACCTACTTCTCAAGTCTGAAGCATGTTAACAGATCTGCTCTGTGACACTTCTCTTGAACAAATAGGAAAATCTCATTTCACATTACATCCCTGAATTCCTTTTTTCCAGCTGACAATGATTTCACTTAGATGTGTCTGAATTACAAAAGCTAGCTTTGAGCAGAAGATAATTTCTTCTTGTAGAATAAATTATGTTTTATTCTTCATCCATTTCCAAATTCCAATGACAGACACACTTTCAAAAGTTTCATAGTTTTGGTCAAAGAAGAATCCGAAATCCCTTCATAGAGAAGTCACAGGCCTATCGCTCACACATGGACCCTAATTCTACTATTTTTAAAATTATTATTATATGTCATTTTTTGGGGTAATATGCCATCTCATTTCTAAATAAGAAAATGGCATGCCCACCGACATCTCCCACCAGATCTAGTGATTCACTGCTAATTTGATGATTGAAGCATCTTCCTATTGCTTGAATTAAAGAACGAAGAATAGGTTTATGACTAAAAGCTACAAAGTTTATGAATCCTCTTGCCTGATTAGGTATTTTTTCTATTTTGGAGGGTGTGTATGCATGCAGTTATGTATAGGTACATATATATGGTTGTGGAGGATTTTTCTACTGTTTAAGAAATTATTGGTTTGCATATCATTGCACAAATTCTATAGTTTAAGCAATAATAATTGTTCAGTATCTGGTGCAAGTATCTTGTACCATGTCTTGCCTACAATCTTGTAACAGCATGGTTCCTACACTTGTCAAAGCACTAAGATATACTCTTTTCCTATTTAAGAAATTCCATCTATTTAAAAGATGGAAACGTGAAGCTGACAAAAAAACCCCCACCCTCAGAATCTCATGATGAGTAGGAAAAGTAGATATGAAGAATAAGGAAGGTTGATATGCAAGGCAAAGAATGATGGTTATCTATGTAACATGAAGGACTGTATTTTAAAAACCAATAAGTAGTTCAGCAAATTGTTTGAAAAGGTGAATAATCAATTTAACTTAAATCCAGGATACATTGCAGAGGCTTAAATTATATGTTTGGACCAGTAATAAAAGTAGCATAAAAACTCTTCTGTGAATCCACAGAAACTTGCATCTATGATCACTTAAATGTGATCAAGATTAAGTAGCAAGGTTGTTTTCCTTTATTCATATATTGCAGTGACCTTTTCTGGAGTCATATTGATCTAGTGGAAACAAATATAATAAATTGGCGATGATTCAGAAAGCAACTAGACTGATATAAGTATTATGAAAACCATGATTTGTAGATTAAGCAATAAAAAGGCTGAACCCAGCCAGTATGATTAAAATAGATAAAAATGTAACCAAAGGTTCTTATTCTCAGTCCTTTTTCTGAAGTCAGAGAGACTGAACAACAGCTAAATAGGAGAGGTCCTCGTGCTACTTCCAGTATTGAGTGGTAAAATTTTTCCAGTGCCAGGCTCTTTCCTCTTCACCATCAACTCAAGATACTTGCAAAAAAAAAAAAAAAAAAAGGCAGTTTTGAATGTGATGTAAAGTGAAACTCAAGGTCACAATATTTTTTAATTAACTGAAATGCTTGTCTTTACCAGCTCATGAGCTTAATGCACTTGCTATATGCTTCCTGACACATTTTCCACCAAAACAATATGCTGACATGTTACAAAAGAATGTTTCGTTCATGAAATAGATATTTGGATATATCTGCATGTTTTTAATGTAGTGTCCTGACATATTCTCCAAAGAAATGTCTAAAAATAAAAAGGGTATATTCCGTCAAAATACATATGCCAGCCGCTGTACTCTGTTGCTTGGGTTCCATCAGCTCTGATGTAATTCGTTCGATATCTGTAACTTAACATTAATTTTAGGCTAAATTTCTGGAAGTTTTCAATAGGCATATGCCACTCAAGACAAATTGGGGTGATGGTACTCCCTTAGTGAGCAGCTTTCTGAGTAAATTTATTCATAGTAAGAGATAATGTCTGGACCAAGGTCAGGAAATCTAAGTCTCCACAGGAATAGCTGTGTGCAGACAGCTGAGGAAATAATTATATCTGAATTAAAAAAAAAAGAAAAGAAAAAAAGAGATGGACTGAGGTCAATAATTATTTCAATTCTTTAACCGTAAAGAATTATTGCAGGCCCAGATAATGCTGGAAACTCATTAAAGGCCTAAAGGATTTCACTCCCATCTGAATTTCTGTTTGAAAATAACAACAGTGAAGTGTAGAAAATATGCTTTAGTGTTCACTATTCTGTACCCACTAGATCCAAGAATATTATAACTGTGTGGGCAAAAAGGTAAAAAGTGCCAATAATGCAGACAGAAATGTGGGTCCCAACCAGCAGGGTTTGCCTGCAAAACCAACGGAGATCGTGGACTTGCAATATATGGGTTCAGTGCGCATGGTGCATATAATGTTGTTTTACAAATAAATGCGCACACACATAGACACAGAGAACATTTACTACCTTAAGGATTTCTGGATGTTTTGTAAAGGCAGAGCTTTCCTTGTCAGCTTCTGCAGAGCCCAGGAGCTGTGGTTCCCAGCTTCCCAAGGAGAGCAGAAGGGCTCTGCAGGGCTCCCTGCGCTTCGGAGGCAGAGCCTCCTTCTGCTGCCTCTGCTGCTGCAAACCAACAAAGAAAAACCCCAAACAAAGGATTTGATTTTGAAACTTTTTCAGAGCCCTAACTATAGGCTGACATGCAGCCACTAAAAGTACAGCTGTAATCTGTAAAGGAAGTAATCAGTGCAAACAAAGAGCAGATAAAAAGATATTGCCATGGTATGGGAGCAGGCAGAAATGAAGAAATGAAAATTACTGTAATGTCTCCAACAAAGTTTGGTTATCATGTTATTTTATTTATTAGAGACAATTAGGAGAGATTTGTCTGTTGCTATGAGTCCCTTGGGTTAGATTAGAAGACAAAAGTTTTGCGTGTTGGCCTTTTCCTGCCTTTAGGGAAAAAACCCCCAGTGGGAATGCTAACAATGGGTAGAACCTCTGGAAGGTTTCAAATTAGCTGTTTGCTCTCTCTCCACTCCCCTTTACTTTTTTCTCCAGTCTGTTCACATCTGTACCTGTTGAATTCCATCTGGGAAACCGGCAGGAAGTCCATGAGAAACCCTGAATTCTCATAAGATGCCATTAGCTCCCTGATTTGTGGTAATATTCATACCTCTGATCGCAGCTGGGGGGTGGAAGCATGTAGTTGGTAAAGGAAGTAGAAATGAGGCCCTTTTAACAGCAACTAAATCCTATTGACTGTCCTGTTACAGCCACACGTCACTAAGTGCTCTCAAAGGCTGTAATCTGCAATGACAAAGATGGAAAATAGACCATTTGCTTGAAGACTTGAAGCCACCTTGACTTCTTTTGGCAATGTTTTCTTCACAGTGTGTTAAATTAGGAACAGCAAATCAGTATCAAAAATACAGACAGCTGTCCTGCATTTATTTCACATAGTAAAATTTCCTGCAGGGACCTTCACTGAGGAGCCCAAGGGTTTGTGAACACCCAGGTGTTAGCCTTTGCACAAAATGTTGCCTAAAGGGCCAGTTACCAGTTGTGAGTTGTCATTTATCTCAGAAGTGAAAGCCAGGATTTGGCAACTGGGAGAAAGCAGAGATTTATGGAAAAGAGAGGTCCAAGAATTGTCAGAATTAGATGAAAGGTCTTCCTAATGTAGCAAGAACACCTTGAAACTAACATGAGCTCAGATTAACAACTGGCAGCGTAATGGGGCCAGGTCTGGAGTTGTGAGCTGTAGCTATTCAATGCCAGCAGAGACCAGGCAAGGGAATTCTGCATCAACTGTTAATTGTGCATGCAGTGTTATTAGTGAGAAACCAATCTCTGCAGTAGCTTAGCCAGGACAAAAGGAAGGGATAGCAAGGACCTCTGCATCAGCAGAATTATGACATTCTTTTACAACGTTACTGAATTAAGCACAGAAAAGGAGAGAAAAGATAGCTCTGATTATGTATTAAAGCAACCCAAATCCTAGTAATAATGAAATCTTGTCTTCCCCCAGTCCAAGGCATTTTACATTTCTTTTGCAATTTCTTAGAACATGTTTTCTTTTAACGTAAGGCTAATCTGGAGAAGCTGTTTTTTGTTTAACAACGATGCATTATCTTAATACAGTGAAAATCTGATGACCACCAAGGCTCCTGGCCTCACTGCAGTGATAGCTTCACCAGTAGAGTTTGGCATTTCAGATGTGACCTGAGCAGCAGGGAGTTATCCTTCTGACCCCATCCCACTCCTCAGTGCTGCCCAGCAGAGCTTGTCCTGCCCTGCTCAAGGCAGGTCTTCTCCACAGGCTCCAGAGATCAGTGAGGCATTAGGCTTGACTGAATCATACAACATCCAGGTGGTGAGACCTTTCTGTGTGCAGCCAGGATGTTTTCAACAAAACCCAGGTTATATAGGCAAAATATGAGCATTTTGTACCTAGGTACAACTAGTCCAGGCTCAGACTTGGCTAGTCATCTGCAGCCTCTGAAAGTATAAATTCCACCCAACCAACTTACAAAAGCTTTGTGAAATAACGTAGACTGGCATCACCGTGTCTGTCCTTAAGGAGCTCTGTGAGAGTAGGATTTCAGCAAAAGTCAGAAACAGCTTTACATTCTTTCTTTTCATCCCAGAAGCTACAGGAACTATTTTTGCTCTTGTGAAAGCAGTAGTAATTTTGTTCAGCTACCTATAACAAAATGCTGATTTTCTATTTGTTTTTTGTCAGTTTGCTGTGTTTTGGTTTTTTTGGGTTTTTTTTAATAGAAATGGCAAAATAAGCATAATTGAGAGACTTGCTTAAAACACACAATCAAGAGGAAGCTATATGTTGTTTGGGATTTAATGCATCTTCTGGTTTACTGAGTCTGCCCTGGTCCGTTCTTCCAGTGAGAATTTTGAGCTGCCTGTGCAACTGATGAGACTCATGCATCTCCTGTGGCTTCCAATCCAAAATACTAGCAAACCGCTGATAAAATGTCTTTGTTGTCATTTGTTTTCACAGAATCGTGGGCTGGTCAGGATTGGAAGGGACCTCTGGAGATCATCTAGTCTAAACCCCTGCTGAAGCAGCTTCACCTACACCTACACCTTCACCTGAAGCAGGCTGCACAGCATCGCGTCAACATACTTACAGGAGGAAGAGATAAAGAATAAGGTAAGAAAAAAACAAACCCGGTGTTTTCAGATGAAGGACTCAGTTGTGGTTCCTGTCTTGTCTGTTATGTCCTTGTCAGTTGGCACAAAGCCACAGAGGAAATATCAGAAGATCTAGTTGCCAGGGATATCCCCCATTACAACCTTCAGATGCATTAAGCAGCAATACATCATACACATTTTCTCAGTCCCTCTCTAGGCTCAGGCTTTGGCAGCTGGGGTACAACAGCTTCAGCTGCTTCTTCTCCCAAACGAACTCTTGACAGCTAGCATCACCTTTACATGTCATTTCAAGTTGCACAAAGTTTTATCTATGTGACAATTTACACTTTAGTTGCCAACATGTAAGGAAAGTTAAAAGATGGTGACAATCTTACAGAACTAGGTCTCCTATTGCATATGGAGTTTTAATCCCCTCTGCTGTTACTGCACATTTCTGATTCTTTGTGAAGTTGCAAAGGAGATGATGCCAATGCACTTTTCTCCTCTCTTCCAGAAACAGTTTTAGCAACAGGAAAACCATAGAAGAAAAACATAAATGAAGAAACACCACATATAAACAAAAATAGTTGAAAATACCGTTTTAGCTTCTGTGGAGTTGACAGTGCATACTGGACAGCTGTGCATGCTTCCTTACATAATGGCCAACTGAATCTAATCTAATACAGCAAATAAGCCTAGTTGCAGAACAAATCCTGCTGTCCTAATAACATACAGAGATACTAATAGAGTTTCCACTTGTGAAATTGCTTTTTCAAAAAGCACATGGTTCAGTTTGGCTCTACAGCTTTTATTCCTATAAGTGTCAGCAATTTGCTGAAAATATTATTATTACTTATAATTTATTTATTACCTCCCTCAAAAATTCCTAACAATATTTTTTGAACTCTGCCATCACATTTAGAAATGCTACTGAGCCTAGCAATTGACAAAGCTATGTCATAATAAGTTGGATGTATGCTGCCTGTGGTTTTAACATAGCAGCAATGTCATTGTTTTCTTATAACTTTAAAGGAAAATTGGCCTCTTTGCTAAATCAGAAAGCACAGATAGTTATACAGACAATACATTTTATGCAATAATACATATAGAAATTATAATAAAAGAGTGTTCAATGTGCAGTGTCAAATCGGCAGATGTTAGGAGCTGCCAGAATTAAGCTGTCCAAACGAAGTGATGTTTTGGCAGGGAAGGTTCCTGTGTCCTGCTTTAATCTGGTGCTTACACACCAGAAGGAAAAGGATCATTTCTTTTCTTGAAGTTTTCTGCTCTCCTTGCTCTGTACCCTGGACACTTTTCATGATCACATAGTTAAAGACTGAATAATAATTTGAAATTTTGGGAAAGAATTTTGTTCATAGTAGAAGATTTTACTGTAGCATTTCCAAACTTGTGTGTGTTACTTGCCAAGGCTGATTCCTTTTCTTTTTTCTTTTTTTTTTTTTTTAGGAAAAAGAGCTGCTTATGTTAAAATTTGTAGACTCACAACGGGTGTAATAACCACCTGAACTAAAGACTAGTTACTAGTAGTAGGGACTGGCTATTCTCTACGAGCAGGTCTCCATGGATGAGTAGTGTCCTGAGCACTTCCATTGAGCCTGCAGGCTGACTGAAAGCCAGCTCTCTTTCCTCCAGAAACACAAAACCTGTGTGGGAACACTGCTAAACTCTCTTTTGCTCTGCTCTCCTGACTAGTTCAGAAGCCTGCAGCACACACTGGTGCAATATGTGCCTCGTGGACACCTCCTGGCTTCAGGGAACCCGGGAGAGAGAGATGGTCTAACTGTCTGGGCAGTGGAATGCACAACCACAACAGGACCAGCTGGTGAACTTGGGAAATCAGGTATTTTGTGCTGAATTTGTAACTTTGAGGGAAGCAATATAAGAATTTCATGGGCAGCAAATCATGTGCATATATCTGCCATGAAGTCTAACTATGGTATATGGCCATTAATGGAAATTGTAGAATTTTTAATAACGAAGCAGAAAAGTCCTGAGTCTCTTGTATCTGTGTTTTATATATCATCTGCATTTGGAATAAGACAGGTGATGTGTTTGCACTACAGTAAAAACTTGAAGCTCAGATTCCTGGTCCCTCCCGGCACCCAGATCTCCCAGCACTTTAAGGAGACTGCAGCAAAAGGGGAAAATAGCGTTGTCAGCCAAGGAGAAGATTGAGGAGGCGGAAGGGAGCTAGTCCTTGCTGGAACAGCACCAAAACCCCCTTCCTCAATGCCTCACAAACTTAAAGCTCTTGTTATAAAAAGGTAAAGAGTTTTACATCTTTTGCAAATCAATCATAATTATAGTGTGTGAAGAAAACAGAGCTGTTATACGCTGAATCTGATCTCAGTGTGACTCCAAGCTGGGAAAGAGCCTGCTGCAGCTGTTCCACTGCATTAGAGCCATCAGCTTCACCTCATTAGGAGAAGCATTCACCTTCCTATGAGATCCCTGCTGCATAACCTCCTGCCCTGCCACTGAGACAGACATGTTACAGTGTCACTTAACCCCTTGTGTTCCCAGCTGCACTCAAATGTAGGGAACAGAAAACCACAGGAACAACTAGAACAGCTTCTTGGTGGTGCTGGTGTCTGGGTGCAAGAAAAGTATAACTTTATGGACAAAAATATTCATGATGCTGCTGCGTGCCTCGCTGTCTGACAGACCGGCATCTGGTGGAGCACCGTGTGGTACACTGACAAACACCAAGCAGTTACTCTGGCAGAGGCGATGTATTAAGAAAAGAAAGAGACAATGTAAAAGAAAGGACAAAGTTTATTGTTTCTTACCTTAGAGCAATCTAACATAGCTGAATGTTCCTCCCAGACTAAAATGTATTTTGTATTTTGTGATGGAACAGGAAAGCATGTGGTGGTTCGTTTTATTTGATTAGATAACCTTCTCATCAGTCATATTTGATTTTCTTTATTGTACAGAGGTTTTGTTAGCAATTTTCCATTCTAGAACAAATGTGCAAACATAGTATGTGTATAATATCAACATAAGGTTTATGAATTGCTCTGAACTTGAAAACATTCTACCTAAAAATCTTCAAGAATTGTAGTCAGAAACATGTGCACATGATTATTCATGGAGTTGAGTTCTGATATACACCTCAGGGCCATTAAAAAAGCACAAATTGTATTCATAAATGTCTGGAGATTGTACGAAGTAAGGCTGGCTTACAACAAAGGTGAAATTCTATTTTATGGAGTTCAGCGGCTGGGGGATTTTTATGCTTTTTTTTTTTTTTAAGTGATATATGGCCTCTTTTATAAACTTTTACTAGGCTAGTGTTTATAGACTGGTAGAACTGCCTTTACTCTCAATTACTTTATTATTTTTAGGACTTTTGTGTAATATAATCAGTGCCCGACTCTCCTTTCATGTTATACAACCTTTGCTAAGGAACAACCCTGCGGACTCCAAAGTCACTCTATTAAGGAAATGAGACTCTTCAAAAGGCTCTGAGCTTCCCTGGTGTTCGGTTCATTTGCTGCCTTTGAACATGAACACGTTCCAACAGAACAAGCATGTGTTTTTGTGTCCCTTCTTCACAAAAAGGCAGAGAAGGAAGGTCACGGAGGAAATCAGATGTTGGACTTCTTCAGGCCCTTTTATCTCTGAACATGTGCCACCCACATTAGGCCTGAGAGCAACAAAGGTAGAACTATGTCCTCTTTCTCCACAGGGCATTACTGGACCTTTGATCCCTTACCCATAACTGGCTGGAACTGGGATTTGCACCTAACTAAAACTCTTTGCTGCTGTAAACACAGCAGGAAATCTCTTTCCTATTACCAAGCCTTCCCCTCCTAGGGAATGAGGGTGCCATTGGAAAATGAACTACTGGAGGCTGCATGAGTGTTACTGGGAGTCAATGGGCTCAAGTGGAGCCAGAGCACAGGACTGGGTTTGTCCAGGTGCATAATTCCTAGAGAGTATTTTATAAACTGTGTGGGTGGGTCAGGTAGTAGAGTGTCTGTGTATGTCTTGCAGGACGGTGGAAAACAATTTGTCCATGATTTAGTAGTAAATGCCAAAGGCAAAATTGGGACTGTGAGAAAGAGAAGCAGTTTCAAGCAATCTTAACAAAGGGATAATCTTATTACGTAAGTTTTGATTTAAGCTCTTGTTATTTTTGGTCTTTTCCTAGTGGTCATAAACTCTGCATGCACCTCTGGTCTGTGCTATCACAAAGCAACACACGTCCTTCTCACCTATCCCATGAGAATGGACAAGGGAGGGGCTGTCTGCTTGCTTGGATCCCACAGAAGAAATTTTGGATTAATTTGCTACAGCCTTCTCTGAGCTCTGAGACTGGTCCCGTTGCCAGTAATCAGTCTAAGATCAGCCCAACCCAAACATGGGACTGCTTGTCAGGTAACTTGAGCTTTCTAAATGCTTTCTGTTCCTTTCATAGAACGATGTTACAAAAATCACAGTATCCAAAAGCCATTTTCCACAGTGAAGCAGTGTCTGGTAAGATGGAGCAAATCAGAACACCCAAGAGAGCTAGTCCAGTGTGAACTTTGGTAACGAAGACTACATCCCCATGCACGTTTTGATCTGGAGCAGCGGTATACAGCTACTCCATGTTAATTCCCTTTACAAACCTGTTTTGGTATGTACTAGATAGATTCCTTCTAAATCAATCCAGACTGGATGTTCCACTGTACTAAATGTTTTCCAACTCTTAACAGGTTACTTAGTTTACTTGGTATCCAAGCTAAAGGACATTTGGACAGCTTTGATGATGCAGGCTGAGGGATATATATATATATATATATTTTTTTTTTTTCCCTAGACCAAGATAAAGCCCCAGAACTGCACTGACCAAAAATACGGCAGCCTCAGCACCAACTGATTCATTCTTTTGGGGCCAAATTGCCTGCTAATGTGAACCCACTGTGAGTGAGCCACCAGCAGCCTTCTCTCACGCAGATCTCAGCAGCAGGATTTGATGCTATTAATGTTTATACCCTCCTTCTTACACACATTTTTCCATGGTGATGGCTAATGAAGTAGACCATTCTTGACAGCAAGAATGCATGTGAACATGTTGGAAAACAGTGTATGCACTTTATGCTACATGACAGGATACAGAACAAGGTGACATTTTTGGAAAATGAATTTCAAAGGATGTGGGAATAACACGGACCATCTGTGTAGTCACTTTTTTTTCTGTTGAAAACATGAAATTTGCAAACAGGAAAAAGTTTTCTGGCCCAGCATGTCTGCTTTCTTTCTTTCTTTTTTTTTTTTGGTTTACCTTAATCCCACTTTCCTGTCTTTTCACTCTATGACTTGACCTCTCTTGTGCTCAAGAAGGAAATCTGAGGCTCTCTTGAACTCATTTACACTTCTCAGCCTTAGCCTTCCCTTCGATTATTTATTCCATGTGTTCAGAGCCCTTTCAATGAAAAAGTTCTTCCTGAGTTTCCTTGGTTTAGTTTTTTTTGTCACCAGCTTTTGACTTCTCTATGGGAGTAATTTTGCAGATCAAAAATGCTGGGGTTTGCAAATATAAAGCATTTCATATCAACCAATACCATGAGGAATTTTTTGTTACTAAAGAAGGGGCAATAGTAACAGTGATAATGTGGAATCTTGACAATGTTTTTAATTAATTTTATTCAAAGGATGGCAGCAGAAAACTAGAAACACAAAGTTCTGACATTATTACAGTTTCCTGTCATTTCCTGAATTACCATGTATCAGAAATTATCATGAGGAAATTCAGATTTCTAAAAATCAGATGTCTAAGTCTGGGCTTACCACAGTGAATTCCCTCGGCTAATGGATAGAACAGTTTATAGGACCCATTGTAGACATATTTTACTAGGAAATGAATTGCCTTATGGATGCTTATGCGTCTCTATTGCTTGCAAAAGAAACCTATCTTATTCAGCAGTAGATACCTAATTCTATAAGACTTAATTACAGCTGATGAATTTGGCACCATGTGTCCACTGCGCCAGAATAAATGTAAGGTGATTTGAAATAATAGGATTGAGACATGTAGGTTTTCATTATGACTCCCCATTCATTACCTTATTCACTGGACCACTAAGTCAGAAAATGCAACTGCTGTAAAAGCAACGACAACTGAAGAAGCTTCAGTTTCAATTTCATTAAATATTGCTGAAGAAGTCAGGCATGTGACTTCTCCCTGCTGGGTAACATGGTGAATCTAAATCCGAAGATGCGCAGCCACTGACTGAGAAATGTGGTGACAAGAAGATCAAGCAGCTGTTAGCTCATGAACATTTTGAGGCCACTGCAAAAAGAAGGTATGAGTCCTCAGAAAATTCTGCAATTGCTTGAGGGGGCTCAGATGCTGAGCTCTGTGGGGGATGAAGGGTTTTGCTAGGAATGTCGGACTCAGGGCAAGGGGATGACTTTCAGTAAAGGATGTGGAAGGTAGGAAAAGCAAAAAGGCAGACTGCCCTTCTTTATACACCGATATAGCTAGTGACTTGGGGACCCGCAGTTACATTACAAAGTAAGAATTGTTGAAATATCACTCAGATAAAGAGAATTGCCATTGCCCTTTCTCCTGGGTAGGGACACCCTAGATGCAAAAGGAGAGTAGGAGGAGAAGCAGCACTTTGCAGTCACAGTAAGTACTGAGAACCTCTCAGGTTCCTATCCAATACTTTATTCCAAATATTTCTGCATTTATCATTTTCTGTCCTTCACATTACTCTGTCAGTCCTCCTAATAAATTTGCTCATTTATGTCTGTATTTTGGGGAAAACTTGATAAATAATTTAAAAAGCCCCTTACATAACTATTTCCACTGAATCAAATAACTTTGGTTTTGCAAACGATTTAGGAATGTACTTATTGTGACTCCACGCACATATGGATGTGTGGAGTATCATGTACCTCTGCTGTCCCTGGAGAATGATTAATTTGTACTCAGTGGTGAAAGGCTGGAGGTAGACTGGTTGGTCAAATTGTTCTTGGGCTGCCTTTCAGTCATGCTGGCAAAACACCTCACTAGGGCAGGATGGAGCTTTGGCTGAGTCTAATTCTACTTTTTCATTGCATTTTTCACAGATGCCTTCTGAGAAGAGCTTTTTCCTCTCCTTGTTCTCAGCACTGTAAGCTTGAAAGGTCCTAGCAAACCTTATCATTCTCATGAGTGTAATCCAACTCTCCTTTATGTTCTGCAGTGTCATTTAGGTCCAGAATAGATAGAAATTAAACACTGCTGGAGAAATATTTAAAGGACTGGCTCAAAATTTATGTAAGTAATGTACTATAAAATATGTATTTTAATATTTGGTATATTTACCACTTAGGCCAAGAAATACACACACACACACGCACACATATATATATATAATTGGCTTACTTAAACAGTTGAATTTTGCTAAAATACAAGACTATTTCATGTCCAAAACTATGGCCACCCTTGGGGAGCTAGGTAAATGTGCATAAATCAAACTGAGAGGACATTATTGCAAAGAAAACAGTGGTGAGAAACACTGTGCATACAACTGGGACAGTTCTTGGCAGGTATTATATTTAATAACAATGCTTTCAGTCGAGAAATGTACATTTTAGGCTACTGGCCCTGCTCACTACTTCTAACATAAGTGATCTATTATTAAACTGGATTTCTGTTTTATTGGACTGTAAAGTTTGTTCAGAACACTGTTCAAACTGAGCATGCTTCCTTTCCTTGCTTGTGACTGCCTTCAGGTTCATGTGCCAGCACAGTCATGGAGGCCAATATTTAATCTGTCATTTTGATACTTTTGTAGAAAGGGGAAACTATATGCAATTTACATGAATTCTTAGTTTCTACTGCAAGCTGAAAAAAACCCCAAACAACAAAAAACAGAAAAACAAACAACCAAAAAAAGATGTTATTATCTTGGGTTGTTGTGGGTATGTTTGCCAGACTGTAACAAGGCATATGTGCTCTGGAGGGAAAAACTTCACAGCTTGACAAAAAGGCAGCATGTGAGTGGGTTTTATTCCCCCCTCAAAAGTAAACAGTTTTTACAATTAACCCCACTGCTCTGTTTATACATCAAGTAAAATGTGGAGAGTACACACAGTTGTTCTCATTAATTTTTGATAAGCAATAGCAACCTAAAAAATTACTCCATGGTTTATGCATTACCAGGTCTTGAATTTGATGGGAAACATATGCACAAACAGACTTTCATTCTTGCTCTATGACAAAAGAGGTGGGAAGCCATGGAATAAATACGTTCAGATTTATCTGTTACATTGGAGTCTCTTTCTCAGTGTTCCTTTGACAATACAGACCCACAAAACAGATCATGCTTCTAAGCTGCCTCTTCCACTTGATACCAATCAGCATATATGCTACAAGGTGGAGAAACACACTAGGAAAAAATGTACATAAAATATTCCAATGCTACTTCAAGGCTATGGAAACAAACAGCATATCTTGGCATTCAATATGTTGTTATAGCTAAGAATTTGCAAACATTAAGGACTTTTCTAGGATATGCCTTGCCTGCAGCCCCTCGTCAAATCTATATGGCTTCAGGTTGAAGGTAATGCAATGAATGTAGGCATTTAAATGATTCTTTAGCTGGACGTTCTCCATTTTTTGTTTTTATTTCAGAAGGAGAGAGAAACATGTCATTTGGTTACTCTGATTAAGTAATCTTAAGTTATTGAAATTCACAGCTATTGTCTTTTAAAGAAGTGACACTGATGATTAAAAAAAATGGGTAATAATGTATAGGTAATAAGCTGGAGCCTGTATATGTAGTACTGTGCACCTAAAGATTCTAATGCATCTTTTATTGCTAAATAAGTGAGGTTATTTTCAAAAATAGGACCCTGATGCACTCAGTGGTCATGAAAATCAGACCAAGTATTTGTCACTTAGTAGCTCTAAAGCTTATATTGGGTTACATGTTTCTAAAAATGAGACTAATGGAAAAATTACAAAAGTCACCTGGGAAGTCTGAAGCAGAAAGACTGTATCCAGACACGTAGCGTTCCTGCATCCCCACCACAAGATCGAATCCAGCCATTTCCAGAACTTCATCACTTCATTTTCATTAGCCTTACAGAAATGAGGCTTATTTAGCAGTAAATAATGATTTACTAGTCCATTCCACTCCACCAGTCTTCAAGATATATGCATAGCCTTGCCCTGCACAAAACTGGCATTTGCCAAAAGCTGCCACATGCAGTATCTGAGAAACTATCCAGTTTTTCCTTTCAGATTAGCTGAGTCTGAATTGAAATCAGGAGTGACAAGTACTGCTAAACCATGGTTTTTTCCAAGTGTACGCTAGCCTAACAAGCACTCTCCTTTGACTGTGCTCTTCGGCTCATGCCTGTTAATATAACCTACCCTCAGTACAGATCGAGTGTGTGTACAAACCCCCTAGGGCATTGCTTCCAAGGTTTGTACCCTTGTCTCTACTCAGCATCTGCTGACGTGAGTGGCAAAATGGGCTTTGACTGTAGTAAGATGATACCAGAACTGAAGTTTAACCATTAAGTGCTGAGAACAGGGAGAGGTGTATGGTCAAAGAACAGATGGGTGACAAGTAGAAAGGTGATACCTTGCCTGACTTCTCTCATCTCAAGCAATGCAGCCAAAGTTTCCAGCCAGGAGGGTGCTGCTCCTTACATGAGGCTCGAACACAAGCCAGCCTGTTCACCTTGCACAGAGCTCACACCATCACACCATGCAAAGCTGGAGTGAAATGGAGTTGCAATAGATGGCTTGACTGTGAGTGATAGCTGTATTAATGAAGATCAAGTAAATTTTTTAGTTCGACTCTAACAGTTAGAAGTCCCACTGTGACTTAAATTCTCCAGAAACATGGAGGTAAAGACAGTATTAGTTGTAGTGATGAAGAAAGTTTTCCAGCAAAAAGAAAATTAATCAGAAATATATTTCTCCTAATAGCTGTTTCTGAAGTAATAGAGGTATTTCATTGGGTTTAGTTAAGCTCAGGCAAAAGACACAATGCAGCTATTGCAGACCCTGGAATAGTACCAAAGACCACACAAAAGTGAAAGATAAGTGGCATGTTTTAAAAACAGACTGCAGGAAGACGTGAATATATATGAGTTACTGGAAAAAGGAAAAAGCATCTTACAGTTTAAGGACCAGAGTCTCTGATAAGAGAGCTAAGCAGGATCTGAAACCAAGACTTGGATAAAGACTCTAAGAAGAGTAAAAGCTAGACCTTGATGAAGCAATTAACGTTTGTTAATATGTGTGTCAGCACAGACTGTCTTTAAAGTAGGTGGATAGTGTTCTGATACACTGAGGCAAATTCAAAATACTACAATAGGACAAAAGCAGAAAGATCTGAGAAGTTCAACATTGGCACCCAGAAAATCCTGCCCAGAGACCTGCACTCATAATGCAAGAAAACTTCTGACTTCTGGGAAACAATGCAAACTTACATCACTTTGCTGGAAAAAGCGAGTGGCCTAGTCAAGACAAAGACATTGGCACCAGCATTGCTACCTCACAGGAGCTTCCCATAGAAAAAGCAGGCAGCGTTCTCGTAAGCAATGTTCTCTCAAACTGAAAAAACCCTCCTGCACCCACAGCTTTCAATTGTAGACCATACACCGGCTAGCACGGTTCACAAAATGGGGTCCTAACATTGTAAGGAAAACAATAGGGAACAGAAACGGAACTAATTCACCCTAAAAAAACCCAAACTGTTCAGACAGAAAATGCATCTGAATTTTTTTTTTTTCCTGTTCTTTTTCTGCCCCAGAGAAAAATGCAACATTTGAACATAATTGGAAGAAATACAGAGACTTCAGCTATGCACTTCAGTGTCTGGACAGGTAAACAAAGTTGAAAGATAGAATATAAATATCAGTCCAGTAAAAATCTTGTCTTGAAATCTGGATAATCATTTCTAGAGATAACGTTGAATGGCAGACATGACGGAGAACATCTAAATGGACTAGCCGAAGATGTCAGAGACAGAGCATCCTGAAACCTTATTATCACTGTAAGGGGTTGTTCTCAGAACTGGGTGAGATTTTGTGTAGGAACACCTCAGGCTGTAACAGAAAATATGTGGAAAAGAGCAGATGAGACTTAGGTGGAGGTAAAAGAAACGTAAGAGAAGGGCCAGAGATATTTTAGTGTCCTCAGAGGAACATTAGGGAAACTTTTATTTCATATGCAAAACTGCAGGTCAAGTCAAGAGAAAGAGCATTTTCTGGTAGTAAATTTGGAATAGATTAATTTATTTTGCCTGTGAAAAATTGTTGGACAATGATTGTTATTTTTATTACACAATTTTACTAAAAATAATATATCTTTGTGCATGCTTATGTGTAACATTAATTTTTCCTAAGGTGACAGAGTTTGCATAATATTGAAAATTTTTCAGTGGATCTAAGCCGTTTGCAATGAAGTACTTATTTAAAACATCGCAACTTCATAAAATGACTGCTGATAAAGGCTTTTGAAACAAAGTCTAATACACCATACAGTTAAAACACAAAACAGCTCTACTGGTGCCCAGATGGCAAGTACCCTTCTCATTTAGTTTCAGTTTAAAAGTGAAAACAAGGACTGCTACACTCGACACGGGTGTCAGAACCACCAGGGAACTCTGGGAGACGAAAAAAGTAAAAAAAGAAGAAAATCAATGCAATTTGATGTGTCAAGTGCATCACCTCCGGAAAGCATCATAATGCCTTTCTATGATTGTGAATATAGTTTACAAACCGCAGGGATGTTGCAAGATGTGGCTCATGCTCATTTTAAGTTGACTCTCCTGGCAGACACAAGTTATGGAGCCATTTTCAAGTCTTAGATAACAGGAATATAAAGGCCATTACCTGTATCATTTGCTCAGAAAGGTCAGAGATGGGCAAGAGCTTCAACAGGCAGAGACAGATGGTCACCCGTCACAACTGGGGTACCAGGTTGACTGTTCTCTGATGAGGAGGTGAAGATGCCTCTATTTCAGGGTAGATGTACCTGACAACAATGCTTCTCTCAGAATCTAACCAAACATTTTTAGGCAGTGTTAATATATTAATCATAAATATCTGGAATATTGTGTGGGACTAACAGTATTAATCCTGATAAGTGGCACGTGCTGTTCACAGAATGATATGCAATAGGGAAAAGGATTCTCCGTAAAAGCTGTCTGCTAGCAGTTTCTGCTTCCACAGAGGTGCATTGTTTTCAGTTCAGCCATTTGAATTTCACTCTTTGTGTTTTTTAATTTAAATAAAACCCAGTCATCTGCTGCCATCTTGTTTACAGTAAGACCTTGTTAAGTATCTAGATAACAGCTCGGTAAAAGATCCTTCAGTTAAATGTACTTTATATACACATGGGTAGGTCTTCTTCAAGCTCCACAATTTAATTTACTCCACACTACAGTAACTCAGTCTGATCCCTGTTCAGTGACAGTGCTTGTCAGTGTACCTTTGACGGTATTTCCATGTTTGTCAGAACTCCTGCTAATCTACTCACATAAATCCTCACAGATTGAGGCATTACTGAGGCTGCCTTTTCAATATGACTACCGTGACTGCAGCTATGGGAATGCTTGAAAACTCTGCACATTCTTCTGTTTAATTCAAACTGGATTCATGAAGAGTGTTTTTCCTTGACTATTTATCTTAATTCCTAAAGTATTTGGAAAGCAAGGATTTATTTTAGGATCACGTCTTTGTTACGGTAATGCTGTTACTGTTATTTTATGAAAGCTGTGAAGAATCACTCAGGCAAGCACTAGAACTGTTCACCTGTTTATCTTGATCTGTTACTCTACTGGTAAATGTTGAGGTATTTATTAGTACTCGTAAGTCATAGGACTGTCCATCATATCTGTTAAAAATAGAAGGACCCAGTGGCACCATTAACCTAAACTTTACGGTTGGTTTTCAAGGATTTAATATGTCTCAGCATGTTACTAAGGCAGCATGCACGGATCTTGGAAGTGGATTTACTTCACCTGTCCTGCCATCTTTATCAGTCCTGTAAGCGTATTTCCAGCCCACAAAACACTCTGTTGCAATATTTATATAGCTCTCCCGATTCATGCAATCTATTTTCTGTGATTGTGCATGTAATTACAAAGTTCAAAAACTGCACTAGTCTTAAAAAATAAACAATTCCTCTTAAGCTGTGACAGTGATGTCCTTTTGGTAATTTTTTGGTGTGTCAACAGATTAGATGTAACATAGAAAGCATATGGCTAAACTGTGCTTCCTCCTGGGCCGTATGATCACACAGACAAAGAAAAAAAATGCCACTGTTAAACAGCACATGTTGTATGCATACTTTTGGAGGAGTTGCATTAATCTTATATTTGAATCACTGATATGATAGATGCGTGTGAGTGGGAGGGGAACCAAATCAAGGTAAACCTCAACAGCTGTGCTTCTGTCAACTCAGAACAACTGACTAGGGGGAAAAATGGAAATATTATCATCTGGGAATGGCAGCACATATGGTAACCACATGGTTAAAGAACATGAAATAACATGTTTTATCAGGTTTTGCTAAGCAGTTTTTTGGGAGAGTTAGTTCACTTTCTGAACACCTCATGGTCCCTGCACACTCATTTTGGTTGGGAAAGACAATTACTTCAGTGACTAAATGGAGTCATTGGTAGCCAAATTATGGGGAGCAGTTTGTCCATTTTGTGAGAATTACTGAGATCTAAACATTTTTCACAAAGTCAAAACCTGAAATTTCAAGCTGGGGCAATTTAAATGTTCTGTTACAAGTAAATGTTAAAAAATACATTATTTTGCTGTAAATCTTCAGTTTTACACTTTAAAATATTATTATTTTGGAACAGCTACCCAATTCATTAATATCAAACTAAAATACTTTTTTAAAAAAATCTAGAAATATCAAAACAGAAACCAATTTAATTTTTTTGCCTTTACCTTTTTTTTCCAATTTAATTTGATTTTAAATATCTCATCAGTACACCCTCAAATGATAAGCAAAAAAAAAAATAAATTATAAAGAAATAGATCATCCAAAGTATTGTAAAATTAACATAGCCCCCTACCTTGGAGAAATTAGCAAAGCAATTGAAATCATGAAGAACACTAAAACTCCTGGATCCAGCAGAGACATTTAAATTTGGAGACATGAATCATATTTAAATATGGAGTTAATTATACAAATTCTTTAGCGACATATGGAAAACTGAATGGTAATTATAGTTCATTACTATCTACATCAGTAAAAGCAACAATTCAGATTTGGCAGTTACCTCTCACATCAGCATGCATGGTGTCTGGCAGCCTAAGCAAACATAAGATTTCATCACCAGCTACACAACTCCATTAGCTGTAAACTAAGTAGTGTGATCTGAGGCACAAATAAAGTGCAGCTGATGGACTATTTGCAGTTAGCAGTTGCAGAGTAAATAGCACTGGATTTCTAATACTGTCCTCAGTACATGGGTGAAACCATTAAACCTCAGTAGAACAGGAGTCTGGCTACTGCCATCTAATCTGTAATTCCAATCCAATCCCTAAGATAATCCAATCATAAATGACGCTCGTATGACCAAATGTAGACTGCTACACTGTAGAGTCAGTCAATATGGTCATTGAAGGGTAGGGTGATGTCTACCTAGCATGCTACAGACATCAGCTTAAAGATCCCATGAATAATCTTTTAGCCTCATTGACTACATTTACTAGTCAAAATTTTGCTGTTAAAAGAACATAAAATGTACTTTCACAATGTCTATCTTTGGCCGCCATACACACATTTTTTGTATGTGACTCCTGTTACCTGTGATGTGAAAGAGAATTGTGGGATCCCAACGTGGGATCTCAGTTCTGGAATGCAGATACATTTGTAGTTATCTGTAAACCTGATGAACTTAACAGATGCAACAGAAATCCATAAAGTATGATCTGCTATGTTATGAGGAATACAGGGGGGAACATGCCGTTGACTAAGGCAGTTAATTTGGGGAACAGATACCCACAAAACCATTATTACAAAAAAGCAAATCATGATGCCTATAGGAAACTGCAAGAAGAATCAAGAAGTAAAATTAGCACCATACTATTACAAGCTATCAACTAATTTTGTATATTGACAGTAAGCTTTTGAAAGATGCTTATTCATCAAGTAGCAGGCAAATGGCATTAGCAGAGCTTACACATCTTTTGGGCATGCATCAGGAAGAGTTTAGAAGCAAATGAGAATCAAACTTCAGACCAGGTTAAAGATTTAAAAACCTCTTGCTGTAGGGGTACATACAATAGATGCGCTATCAATAATATATATGGATCCCAGCCAAGTTTCACCTGCATTTTTTGTATTCCCTATTGCACATTAGATGGCAGGATAACTTGAAGAATACAGATAGGCTGGAAAACTGAATCCACATTCATGTAGCAAAGCTGTGGTGGGACCATCATACACATAGGGCAGAAGACACCAAAATGCCAAAGCTATTGCTACATGATCAACTGAGAAACAAAACACAGAACTGAACAGAACATACGAAGCCTTCTGCTTTAAAACACAAGCCTAAACAGAAGTAATATAAAGTGGGAGTCAGTACCTGGGAAACAACAGCAGGTAGACCCCACTAGCATAAAGAAGTCAAACTTGAAGTAGCTCATATTAAAAAACAAAATCAAGAAAGAGTGGTAAAACTTGTTTTTCAGCTGGTAAAGATTCCGGGGGGTGGGGGTGGGGGGTGGGAAACAAGCTGCAGCAGATTTTCTGTGTGTTTTTCCTGTGTCTGCATGCTTACTCAACAGAACATTAAAGGATTGGTATAGTAGAAACAAGAAAGTTACATATTCGTTACTAAGACAATACAAGGTGAGAGGATTTAGTGGTTATATGTTCAATTACAGAAAAAATGGCCATTATCTTGTAAAGGATTTTTTAACTTTCCCCAAGTCATCTTGTGCTTAGCCTGAGTCACTGTATGCCCGTCTGTGAAAGCTTTGGGCTAACCAGTGGAATTCCCCCTGCAGACAGTTTTGAAGGATGCACAATGGATCCTGAACTCTTAACAGCATTTAGGTTGTCAGTCAAAATTATCTATCAAAGCATGTTAGGTGCTGTAACAGATTGTTACATGGTGTAATGAATTTATATGAGATTTGCAGTTGCATATGTTATACAATCTTTATTGCCTGCATACTTCATCAACACAATCAAAGAAAAGATTTTGGTAAGGTTTACAAAGTTTTGATGAGATGGACCCCACAATTGCCAAAGTATAAGATTCCCCTTCCAAGAGAAACTGAAGTAAAGAGATCTTTGGAAAGGGGGAAAGGTTTCAGCAGCTTCAGAGGTTCCAGTGTTCTCTGATTATTTATGTAGCTGATGAGGGAAGACTGGGTTTTATTAATTGGTTATTTTAGTACTATGTTGAAGTGACAGTAGCCATACTGCCACTAATTGCAGCAAATAATGTAAACAGCAAGTCTGGGTTTCAATAAACCCCATTTTTCTAGGGAGGGAGGTGCACATTGGAAAAGTTTCTGACCTATTATTTTGGTCTAAGCTTTTGGGTTCACACCATATCTTGCTTGTTCTTCAAGAAAGATATTTTTCTGCATGTGGACATTCTGTGTTATGGATGGTTAGTAATAACAGGTCACTAGTCTCTAGAGCTCAACAATTATTTCAACCCAGAACATCAACTTTGCCCTTCAAAAGCCATGCTTTTTCTCAATAATAAACATCAAAAATAACAGCATAATTGAATGAAATGCAAAGGAATTATTTATGTAATGGAGACATCTTGTTCTCATAAATTATTGAATAAGAAATAGCTGACAACCTGTTGAATTTTCCTAGGGCTGTGCTGACTTTCTCTTTATCAACTTGATATATGATTTATGAAAGTAGAAGCATCAGGGTAAAAATGATAAGAGAACCTGTCTTGCATGCTAATAAAGAAACTTCAGTGAAACCAATATTTAGAAGTTACAAATTAGGTCAAACTATTCTGAATTTTATTGTTGCTGTTTATTTTTTTCGGTGTTTCAAACATAAAAATCCATGTGACTTTTCACCCCAAAGCTGGTAGTAAAAATGAAACAAAAACAGAGAAAGAGAGAACAAAAGAGAGAGAGAACTATTATTGAAAGCCAGCCTTTTTCTATACTCATTTGGTGGTTCAAGATGCCAAAAGGTTATGCTGGGCTCCATACTAATGTTCCCTTTTCACTTCTCTTTCTCTTTAATTTCACTTACAGAAATGCTGTCTGGAAGCTATCACAGTACTAGCTTTGAGACCAAAGCAACAATCTGATATCGAGTTCCAGGCTAAGCAAAACCAAATGTAGCTCCAGAATGCATGAACATTGGTACATCAGCATTTGAAACTGTTCAAATAAAGTTTCAAACACTACACTATTAGAAGAGTGGCAAGACCTTTAAATTTTGACGTATTTAATATTTATAAACCCTCTTGCACTTTGGTTTTTACAACACTGTATTTTATCATGTCACAATATTATACCAACAAACTTCCATGTGCTTGCTAATTTGGCTTGGGAGGAAAATTACTGCACTAATGCATAACATAAAGTATTTGTGTGCAGTAATTCATACAACAGAAAATAACAATATTCATGATCTGAAAGCCAGTTCTAAAGGAATGAAAAAACTGTCAATTTTAGAAGAAACTTCAAATTGTATGAGTATAACTTTGTGCCCTCAGGGTGGTTATTTTCTATTGGCAAAAATAAGTGGGAGGTGAGTGAGTGATATTGACTGGCTTTTCCAACAGTTACTTGTCCTTGCTGGACATTTATCCGGTGCTCTGGGTTTCTAGGTATTACTGTAAGAGGAAAATGTGCTTTTTAAAAACAGAAGCAATAAACAGGGGCAAATATCATCTGTGTTTTCAGGGTTGCATAGGTGAGAAAACAAGAGAGTAAGTAGCTCATTCTGTTGTTCCACTTACAGTTTGAACTGGGTGGCAGTAAGATGGCTGAAGTTTAGTGTGGACACAAACCCAGCAAAGTGATAGTGGGGTGGAGGAAACTAGGGCAGATGAAGACGGTGGATTTCTTAGAGGCATTTACTTAAGAAAATCCCTGTGATTAATTGCAAAAATTCACAGCCTTGCTTTGACTACAAATAATCCCCTGCTATTCAATGATAGTAGAAAAGCAAAGTATTTTTTTCCACCCAGGCATCTCCAAGACATAGCAGTTGTTTGTATCAGCTGTGAACTTTGCCACTCACCGTGATACACTACCAGCAGATTTCAAAAACCACATGGGGCCCAAAGAAGATGTAGGCTTCAGGAGGAAGCAGGTTATTGTCCCGTGCCTCTCAAACGGAGCACCTTGGAGAACAGAGAAGGGATTGATGCAGAATGGCACTGGAGTGCTCGGTTTTGCCTGCCAAGAAAGGCAAGAATCCCTTGGACACCAACCTGTATAAAAGGTGGCTTTTCTTACTGGTACTGCAACATTTAATGGAGGTGTTTGAACTGGACTCCTGTCAGGTACAAAACCAAGGTGCTGTGAGCAAGTTACTTTCAGTAGAAATTTTTATACTCTTCAGTTTTCTCTCCCTACAGATCTGATGACCTCCTGAGAGCCACAAATAGTCTGAGGTTCCTCAAGGGGAAAAACAGAAAATATGTTTCTAGTTGTTGGTAAAATGTCTTCTTTTGAAATTTTTTGTTATGTGTAGTAGCTTACTGAGCTTTTAATGTTTCTCAGTGGTCTGTCTGTAAGAAATAAAATGAATTGCCAAGGCATGATTCATTATCATTTTGTGAACAAACTTTTAGGATAGCTTTTCTGTGTAGAGAAATACAAATAAATAAAATAATTGCACACGCTACTTGCAAGTTCGTATTGAATTTGCCACTGAATAATTTCACACAGAGGTGAAAGAGTAAATACTGGGACATTTCAAATTGAATGCATAATTACCTATGTTGTGCTCACAGTTGCCTGTACTGCATATAAAAATGGAGCTTGGATAAAAGAGCTCCAAGACACTTAAGCTTTATTTCATGATTATAATATGTTATAACTGTATTAATTTATAATCAGTAAATGCAAAAAATGTTTCAGGCTTTGAATACAGATATTTTTACAGAGTGAGATAAACAATTAACTGAATCAAAGGCCTTCACACAATCCAACAGCAGTGGGGAAAACAGGAAGGAGATTTCTCTGCATCAGCAAGGGGGAACCCTCACTTTCCTGTGCACTGAGTGTTCCCTGCACTGCCGTCTCACAACAATCAGTAAAGCTGCCAGGTATCTAGAATATTTCATTAGCTTTAAAGGTAGGTGGAACTTGATACCGACCTCTTCACAAGCGATAAGGACATCATCTCCAGGGAAGAAGCTACATTTAATGGCAGGTTTTCATCTGGAGCAAGGGGGAAACAAAGGGAGCGGCTGCAAAGCCTTTACAGCTGGCAAGCACAGAAGCCATGAAAAAATGAAATGTATGAGAGACTTAACATAAAATAGAGGGAAATCAGTAGCTGCCTTTGGGTCTTAGTAAAATAGGCTGAAGTGCAAGCTAAAAGCAAATGTGAAATAGAGAAAGGAAGAGACACTGATAGTTATGGTTGTACTTGATGGTAGCAGTCTATTCATCTGGGCGAGTTGGAAGGGAAATGTTTTAAGGTACATTAAGTGCTCTGAGCTCCTCAGTGGGGCTGGGCATGGTGAGGGTGATATGTTTTGTTTCTGTTCTCCGTACTTGTGGGAAACTAAACTATGAAGAGGCATGAGATACCAAGAATTACTTATAGTGCTAAAATATGCAAAAGCTGGGCCAGATCTCCAACATGAAATGAAACAAATCAGTTTCATCAAGTCTGCTCAGACTGATTGCTGAACATGAGTGAAATGGTACCCTGAAGGGAAAAATGAAGCAGTTCAATAACTTACTATTTCAGTCTGAAGCTTATAGAAGGTAAACAACATACTGACATTGAGGTCATAGCACGGAATAAAAATGTTAAAAGAAATGAAGCTTGTTACAGCAAGGCATGTTAAATCAGAGCCCACAAACCAGCAAGGAGCCAAAACAGTGTCAACATTTAGAAAACAGGCTGCATTGTCTTACCTTGTAAGTTTTCAGTGACATCTAGAAAGTCTTGTCAAGAAAGAACCTCTGTTGGGCAAGCCTTAGATTGAAGCAATTGTAAAAAGGTTTTGTATCTTCTAAGGAAGGAGGATGGTCCTGCCCGAATCAAGGCAGCCAGAGAGGCACTGGTCTCCTGTGTTTACACACCCTGAATGCTGAGCTGGAAAATAAAGAAGTAGCTGGGTAGGCCAGTTGGTTTGGAGTTCAGGGTGGTATTCAGAGTCCTCGATGAGTTTGATGAAGAAGAGGCTCATCCCTGCGCTTATCTGCAGGTTCATGCTGTTCTCCAGAATTAGGATCCTGCTTGACATAAATCAAAGGTGTTTAACTTCACGGAGCAGCGTGGGTATTCTGAAGGATGCAGCTGCAGTACTGTAGTTTTCCTAAAGCAAATTGATACTCTCTATTCCAGTGAAGATTTCCTGACTTTCTTGTATCTTCACCACCTAAGAATGGGGTTAAAAAATAGTAATGATAGCATAGAGCAATTAATGGGCTTTTCCACTCTACAGTGATGAATGGAAACACCTGCACAAAATTTACTGCTGCTGAACTAAGCCCAGTAGCAGTACTGATTGATCAGTAAAGATCAATAAAAATAATGGTTTTTTTGGTGACTTGTGTCATAGGCCTCATGGAAAAATACCTGTCAGGGCATTTTCCATTGTTATTGTCTTTGATAATTTCATTTTCCCCTATGAATGAAATCAGAACATTAAAAAAATGACTTAATATACATATTTGTGTTGTCACCCCTATATTTAAGTTTGCATAGAAAATTCATATGTTGTGCTGACTACTAAAAAGAGCCCTTTATGAGATGTCATAAGTATATAAAAGATAAACCTTTTGCAGCATCTTTTTTGCTATATTAGCAAGACATTATTAGTTGCACTTTTCTAGTCCTTTATAGTTGCTTTGTTTTATTTACTTGTAAGTCAGAGCTGGTATAAAATACAGTAAGATAGCTCACTGAAGCTGTAGCATGTTGAGTTTTAATTAATAATCTTATAAAATATGAATTAGCATGGTTAGCAACTCACTTGAAATCTAATTAACTTGCCTTAGCTATCTTGTTAGATGCCCGTAATACTAAAATATTTTTTACAAGGTTAACATATTAATAAGATTGTGATTATGCATTTCTGCTCATTTAATTACATTGCAAAACTTTGTCCTTAGATGAGCATTAAACATCATTTCAACGAGCTGTCCTTTAGCAAATCACTTGGTTGCTGACATATAAAATCTCAAATTCATTATTAAGTACTTTTAGACTTAATGTTCATTTCATATTTTACTGTCACAATGTATAAAGACTTCTAAATACCTTTAAAATGTTTTTAAAGAAGGAGGCAAATAGTTTGTCGAGGAAGAAAGGTCATTTGGTTAGCTTTCTTACCTTGGAGTGAAATCCAAGAAATTTGCTGTTCTAGCTCTACATTTTGTGACAACCAGGTCTGCAGCTACAGGTGGAGTGAATAGCTCATTAGCAAGGGGAGGCTGGAAGTACTAATCTCTTACTCCAGTGAAGCACAAGCAATTATAGCCTGCCTTGCTCCTGGAAATCTTTTCCTATATGCTTTGTAAGAACCACCGAGCATAATTGTACTGTTCTTACCAGACAGCTGAAATGTTTTTTAAGACATGAAACATATTCTTACATAAACACTTGTGGTCTTCATATGAGAAATATGGCTCTGAATAGAAACATATCATATGTGTGATCTTAATAAATTAATCATCTTAAGGAGTTAAATTAAATGAGCAAGCGTTGTACTAAGGTGATTGTTTCCCCCTCCTCATCCTCCCTCTGTGAGACTGATCACAAGGGGTACTCCACTGTCTTGCTGAAATGTAACAGGTTTTATGTAGCTCCAAGATTAGAAATGGTAGACTTCAAATCAAAATTTTACCTTTTCTTGAAATTCCAACAGTAGACTAATTCTCACATTAGACAAGATAGGTACTTTACAGTAGAGGTACATTTCGCATTTTAGTAAGTAGCTGTTTCAGGGACATCATGAGCATTGCTACAAATAAAAGTATGGTCTAGAAGTTTTATTCCATAGTGATTAACTGTATTCAGTCAACAAGAAAAGAAACCTAGAAGAGCTTATCTTTATGTATTAATGAAGCTGAGCTTAGGATGAAGCTTAGGAGAGGATCCTTTTAGTGAGCGCTATAACCATCTATTATTTTGTAATAGATGAATGTGGTGATCTGACTTACATAGCTTTGATTTCAGTGCAGCTATGCCAATTTGTATCATGGATCATTCATTACCAGTTTTTCAGATGTCTATTTCCTATGACGATTTTGCTCCCAATCACATGTGTAAAATTTACATGTGTAGCTTACATGTGCTGGGGACATACTTACAAATGTATCCCCAGCAAGTGTTACCTTGTAATATGACTATGTATATGAACAAGAAATAAATGAATGAACAGGAGAATGTTCCATAGTTTTATTTTTTGCATGCTGCCTTTTAGGTTTTCAGTAAGAACTCATGTTAAGCTTTTTCTAATTTAATGAAGGACATTATTATTATTTAAATGGTCCCAAAGAAGCTATTTAATAAAGATACTCTTTTAAAGCTGAATGAATTTTCCATTAAAAAGGATATATTTTCTGAAATTTCTCATAATGCTTATTTTGTGCTTTCAGAATCAATCTCAAGCATTTCTGTATCTTACAGGGAAAACATATAAACACATAAAGAATAACATTATTCTCAAATTTTACTTTAAGGGCTTGCAAAATTAAAGTGCACAGAAAATTATGGGAGTTTTGTGTGCTTTTATATAAGTAACTGTGAGTTGTGAGGAACAAGATAAAAGTAAGCTTATAAACTATAAATCTTTGATATTACTGCATAGTAAAATTGCTGTACATAATTCTTGTGCAGTTTATCTGGAAAACCTGATTAAGGTATACTGCAAAATGAAATGGCCGATGCCTAAAAATTTGTGGAATGATACGGGGACACATTGCCTAAATTCCCCTGTGGCACTGATTTCCACAGAGAGAGAAATGGGTGCTGGCTGACTGTGTCATTGCCATAGTTCTGTGAAGACAATTTACATGGCTGTATGTTGCAGTTAATATTTGTGCTTACAGTCATATGTAATTTATGTACGGGTACTAATTTCACTAGGAGAAAGGCCTGACCTTTTAAAAAGTAGGTTTAGTCCTAAACCAGCTACATTTTAATAGAAACCACAGATGAAGATCTGTATGACAGCCATAACTGATGGCTGGATCCTCCCTATCATCCAGACCCTATGGTGTGGCAATTCAGTACAGCAGTGACATGTTGATGATATTGATGATCCTAGGGATACCGTTTTAGTAGAGACAGAGGGATCTTTTCTCCTACACAGATAAAGAATGTGAACTCTGAAGATTTCTCATTCTGCATTTCAGAATGGGGGAACTGTAAGGACACATCCCCCAGTAAATAGATCACACTCATGACTCATTCACAACCAGCACGAGTATCTACGTATTCTTTCCACAGTCGTAAATAAATGTCATGAAGATGGCTGGGTAAATAAAAATTAGACATAGAAACAGCACAAAACCCCAGAAAATCTTAGCCCAAGACAATCTTAATTCAGTCCCAAAAGTGCAATTTACTTCACATGATCGGCTCAGTACTTAGAGAGATTTCTCTATTTCAACATGTTTTGCATCTGAAAAGGAAGGGCTACACATCCCAAGCAGAGGAAGGCATGGAGTGGAGGTGGCTCAGAGTATGGGAGAGCATATGGGTACTGCAGTAGGGAATCAAGCCAGGATACTGAAGGTACCCGGTGTACTCGATGAGCCAAAAGGTGCCTTAGATTTCTGTTCAGATTAGCAAAATATCATCTGCTCTAGCTTCATTTCATTTACCAATGTGTTACTGGCTGATCTTTGACTTAGTACTGCAGGTGAGTACAATTAACTCAAAATGTTACAGTCTTAATGTGTGCTCTGAGCTGGTTTTGTGTGTTTCATTGCAACTCCTGTAAGATATAACAATTAATTACATTAATCTTGTAGATGCACAGATACATTTCAGGTCCAGAAGTGATTTAGGATTTCATTAAGCATAAACAGTCTGTAAAGATATCATTTTTCATATGTCCTGGTATCTGATCCTATTTATAACTAAATATGTTTCTAACCAAGGAATTCTAAATATGCCTTTGGTTTTTCTTAGACAGGCCTAAGAAATTTGGTCCTTATTATATGGAAAAATGGACGTTTACATCCTAGAGAATAATTGGTGACTATACCTACATTGAGCATAAATTTTCCAGTGATGGCATAAAGGACATTTCATTGTCTGTTCCATAATTAGGAAGAGCTAACATTTAGAAGTGATATGGAATTTAACTTTCCCATCTGTCTTTAGTCATACTTTCATGTTTGTCTCATGGGATGTGTCATGTTTTTCATTCTTCCGTTTCTCTTTTTGTTTTTACGTCCACAAACTAAAGTATTTATTTTATATATTTATTTATTTTAATGTTTTCTGGATATTATCACATGATCAGAGTACTTCAGAATGGGGTAAGTGCTTACATTTATGATAAATAGATTTTCAGGACTATATTTAGAAAGAGAAGCAAACAAAATAATAATAATAAGATGTGGCCTCTCCACCAGTCTAAATCCCATTTGATTAAAGACAGGAAAATGCAGTTTCTTTGTGAATAGCCTTCATATGTTCCCCTTTTGATCCAAACTTTGTGCTGGTTTTGGAGTGTGCTCTTAAAATGAAACTCATCAAAAAGGAGGGGGGGAAAGGTTTTTATCTCTAGTCCACATAACCCTAAAAATAAGGTCAAGTAAGTTACTGATTAGGAAATCAACTGTCCTCCACTTGTTCAAGACATTATTCTTTACAAGTGGCCTTACCTAAGGGTAACTTTTAAAGCACACATCTTATTTGCTGTGAATGAAGGGGTAGAAACCTTATCTTAAAGATATTGTGGGCTCACATACATTTGCAGTCTAAGCTAGAATCTATCCTTCCTGTGCTGGTGGGCAGCATTTTTAACAAGAAGCCTACTTAATTTTGTTAAGGCTGATGGGGGAATTAACTGGTCAGTTAGGCACATAACATATATGATGATCCTATAAGGCAGCCTGCCTGTCTCTCTGGAACTCATTTTCAAGCTTTAATTTTTGCACATTCTCAAAATTTCTATCTTAGCAATTATAACTGTTAAAATTAATGAGTTCAAAATTCCAGGAAAGCTATGCATATGCATTGGCCTTTTGGGGTAAAGCAGTCATCTTTGTAATTCTTTCATAAGTTACTGTTGTGCAGATCTGAAAAGAGATACAATTCTAAAAGAAAAAAAATATTAGGGAAGGTTGGTACTTAAAAAAGCAATTACATTACCAATTATATAAGCACAACATATCACGATACAGGGAAAAGCTGAGAAATGCAATAGGAGTTCAGCTTGTGTCAGCTCTAAGTTCTTCACTGACCTCTGCAGAAGATGGGAGCAAACAGTAGAAATTAGGTCACATTGTTGAGGGGATTGTAAAGAAATATTTCAAGCTGGTAAAGAAAAAATCAGAAAGGCCAAATTCAAAAATAGATGCATTTAGCAAGCTACATCAGTAATAAGGACTGCTTTAAAATTGCATTAATTGTGAGAGGTAAGAAGTCTGAACAAAGTATTGGCCTGCTCTCTCTGCGAAACAAGGAAGCTAATTGCAGGTGATACCGAGAAGAACAAAATATCACAGTCTTTTCTGGGACAATCTTCCCTAGAAAGGTCAATTTATGACTAGAGGATTAGCGCAGCTGATAGGAAAATGAGCAAGATCTTCAATTAGAACAGGGAAGGCAAACTTTAGAGATTATCAGGATAATTATGGGTTCATCAGATCTCTAAGCACAATCCCTTTCCCCCAGAAAAAAGGACATGGGGCTTCCCCTGCCTGCCCCCCAGCCTGCCCTGCTCCCCACTGCAGAACCACTGGCATATGAGAACTGCTAGAGGAAGAATGAAGAACTTAAAAAAAAAAAATCAACTCCAATCAAAAAAAGGAAACATAGTTTCCTTCAGAGAAAAAAGCAGAGGAGCATGGGAATTACAGATTAGTCACTTTTTAATTCATTTCCCAGCAAAACTCTAAAGCAAATAACTGAACTATCTGTAAGTTTGGAAAATAGCAGAGATAAATAACAACTAGGATGGATTTTTTTGTGAATAATCATATCAAATAATATAATTTTCTTCTTCATCAGATGAATAGATCTTGCTGATGGGAAAAGCGCAGGAGATTTCTTGGGGCTTACTGCCATCAGTAAGGCTTTGATACCATCTCAACAAGCTAGGAAAACAGCTTTTAAAAAGCCATTGAAATTTGTGCAACACAACTTAGACAACCATATGCAAGGAGTAGTTATCTATCAATTCTCTATGAAAATAAAAGGAAGTTATCAGATGGGGCTCTGCAAAATCAAACTGCATTCACTTCTATCCAATATATTCACTAATAAAGTGCATGATGTAACAGAAAATAGTCTTGTTAAATTTCAAGACAACATCAGGCCAGGACTGTAAGTTTATTGGAGGACCAGATTAGAATGCAGAAGGACAATTCTTGATAAATTCAAGAAATAGGCTGAAAGTATAGGCTGAAAATCAATAAGGAATTGTGCAACAAAAATCAGTTGCACAATAAAGGACACAGAAACAACCTATTAGGGATCATTTCTGAAAATGATCTACAGTTAGAGCACAAGCTCAATCAAGAAGGTATTGGTCTTACAAAAATGAAATTTATCTACAAGAAACCTGGATAAATCTTACCTTTTAATTTTGCTTTAGGAAGGCTTCAGTTAGAAGGGCATGCATTTGGGGGCATTACACTTCCAACAAGATGTTCGCCAGTTAGGACAAGCCCACCAGAGACCGATACGAATGTCTGATATCAAAGTATGATCCCTTGAGAAAGTACTTGGGTAACTTATTTGAAAGATGTTAAGAATGAAGAATAGAAATGATGATATTTTTTCAAGTGGCTTTTCAAAGGGCTACGACAAAGGATAAGGCAACATCTGTTTTCAAGGTATGAGGAAAACTGGAGCTTCTAAAGCCTTGTGTCTGGACACAAAGCAGTGCTATGTATAAACCAAAGAGTTGTTCCTAGAACTTCTCCTAAAAATACCCATCTTAAGAAAAGTTTGTCCCAGTGAGGACCATGAAACTAGCTAGGACTTTTAACATCAGGTGACCAAGCTGTTTAATCTCCTTACACCCTACGTACAGTAGGTATTGTCCAAGTCCATATGTGTGTGTGTACCTATAGATTGATAGATAGATACATGTGCATGTCTATACACAACCTGTATGTACAATACAATTTGTATGTACAGTACAGTTTGTGTGTATGTGCCTATATATATATATATGGGTGTATATATCAAAGCAGACATACATGTATGTACGGTCAGTATTGTCCAAAACACAATTCACGATACTTGAATTGTCTTCTTCCCCAGTGATTATACAGGGTACATAAAAAGCATCACTTTTAACTCAGGCAATTATGTTTTATGTTGTAACTATGTCTTCTCCCCTCCTCAGTATTTAGCACTAAAATTATCTGCAAGCAGAGAAAACATGAACATACATTAGGCAATGAACAGTTTCTAATCCAAAATCTCATTTGAATTTTATTTATTAACAGTAGAATAATTCTATTAAGCATTCGTTAATGTTTTTGAGACAGATGTGGTAGGTCTTTATTCTAAAGTAAGCAAATTCAATGGGAAATCACAGGTTCTTGTTCCACATATGAATTAATCACAGGAAAATTCAAAGGCAAATTGGCTCTGAAGTCTGTCACAATTGCTAAGGACAACAGTTCTTTTGCTTCTTCAAAAGAGGAATCCTACTTTCTCATTAAAATTATTTTTTATCACTTAACACATTCTTTGGCAGATTAATTACTGTTATAGCAGGTATAAAGCCTGTCTTTTTTTTCCACATTCAATACATGGAACCAATCATATTTTGGGAGGCTGGTGCATCTGTCTTTGTAATCAGTATGTGCGTGTCTGTCAATATCAACTTTCCAATGACTTAAAATTTTCTGAATTTCCTTTTCTGGTCATACACATTCATGAAGGTTGAATCACTGACCTACAAGTTGCTGAAGAATTCAGACTTAACACGTACACCGTAAACTTAACTCCTCTATTTTGTTATAAAACTATGTTGTCCAAAAAATCACCATTTCTGGCAGTCAAACATATTAGAAAAGGAGACTGATATGTTAATTAAGCATGCTAAAACAACAGGGAAAAAATGATTAGCCTGGGGAACAAGGAGGAATGTACATTCCTTTGTGTAGCTTAGGAGAATTCCCCATTGTGTCTGTGTGGTTTATGTGTAAACACATCCAAAAGTCAAATCAGTTGTAATTTATAATTTTTGCCAAAAGAAATAATGACTGCTAAAACATTTATTTTCCACAGTATTGAAAGTTTTCTCAGACTAAAATAAAATCAGGAAAAGATACATTTGGAAATGTTGGCAAGTTTAATTTCAAGTCAGCTAAAGATCATTCTGAGCTGTCATTGTGTTTCCTAAGAAATGTAATTTAGGGTTACAGGTTCAGCCATACCCTCTAACCACCATAAATAAACTCTTAAACCAGAGGGGAAACCACATTGTTGCATGGAAGATGTAATCCAGAAAAAGCTGGCTGTAGAAGGGAAAGAGGGCTTGCAGCACAGTAGTTTAGATAGATAAATATCAAATTCAGACTAACTCCAAATGAAATTTAGTTTGACAAATACAAATATTAAAAGATCATTGAAGTTTGCATTTCTTTAGAAATATTTTCGGACATAAAATTATTAGCAAGACTCCCGTGGAAAATTTTAATGTCATAGTAATTGAATTATATTTGGGGAAAAAAATATCCAATCAACTGTTCAATAACTTTGAAGAGCAAATAGTGACAGCAGGACCTGCCTAAGATTAACATAAAATTACCTTAACAGTAATAAGGTGATGACGGAAGATGATGAATGAAATGGTCTCTGAAATCTAAAATCCATGGTTAAAGACAATTAGAATTCAACCCTGAGAACTGCCAGAGCGAATGGTCATTAAAATTATCAAGGAACTGGGATCCAGCTTTGACAGCTGAACTGAGGAGCAGAGTTACTGATTTCAACAGTCACTCCAGATTCACTCTGCTAAAAACGGTAGGGGGAGGAAATGCTTTTTGCCAAACAAATCATGTTCCTGTAAAAGAATAGTGAAGGGAATTCCTCCTGGTTTTTGTCTAATTGCACCACTGAAGGATCTCCTCAGGTTTAGCTGGAAAGCGCCCTGCTATGCCATCTAAGAACCCAGCTACACCATGGGTGTTCACCTGCTTGGTAGTATCGACGTTCACATGCCAGGATAGATGCTCAGTGCAGGTTGTGAAGCTGACTCAGGAATTTTACTAATACAAAGGTAAACTGAGGCATGCTGACATTCTTCTGTTTTAGTGATTTGTGGTGTGATATGGAATCATATCCCTCTGTAATCTAGGCCACTGCGTCGAGTGGACATTCTTTGGGCAACATTTATACCTGCTTCTAGCTAAAAATAAAGCTTCAAACAACAATTTTGCAAGCTAAATATTGCAGGTGAAGTGACCAAACTACTAAGTTTTTAGTGAAATAATTTAATAAGTCAGAAGAGTTAACATAAAAATGACACAAACCCCCTCCTCCTTTGAAGGAAATTGGTTCTGAGTGGAAAATGCAGTAAAAATGAATAAATTATTTTTTAAAAGGTTGAAGAGAATGCTGTTGCATTCATCTCTTATGCATTTTCACGTTTTGCTTTTGAACATGAAAAGACTATCTTTACTGAAAAAGCAATAAACCTACATCTTGATCATTCCCAAGAAAGCAATTCTTTATTTCTCTTCACAAACTATGGAGGGAGAAAGGAAAAAAAAAAAAAAAAAAAAAAAAAAAGACTTCTTTTGTGTTTATTTTTCAGTGACTCATCAGAAATACTCAATTTTGAAAATGTGAACTGAAAAAAAAATGAACAGGGAAGATAGAGAATGGTGTTTCAGGCAGCCTTAAGGGGGAGGAGTAACGTGTGGGGGAAGCGTGCATGTGTGTGCGTGCGCATCCCTGTCTGCATGTGCCTGCGTGTCTATTCATGTAAATGGAAAAGGCGAACTTTATATGTTTAAGGACAGACAAACAGAAAAGGCACCTCTGCCACTTACTCATGGAAACCTGTGTAATCCTTCATGGCAAACCAATTGAAACTCACAAGTGTGGAGTGTATTTTGGCCCCAGCAGAGTTCTAAGCTGATATATTTAGTGCACAGGCTGGCTTTTAATTTCCAGGTCTGAGGCTGAATCCTGCCGTGTTAAAACCAAACAACTGTGGTAAGATTATATAGTGATGTTATTACATCATAGTTAGTGCTGGAAAGTAGAAAATAAATGTACCAGTAGAACTGAAGAGTGTTCGAGGCAGAAATTAATCAGCTACACTGGAATTTGACTAGGACATCAGGATCTAAACAGTATAAATTCTTTAACTATACTAAAGAGCTAAAATGCACTTCTCATATAAAGCTTTCAATTTCTAGAGATTATAAGGTCCCAAAAGCTTGATAGAAAATTTATTTCTTATTCTAACAGAGAGACAAGTGCCATATACTGAATCAGCACAAGTAAATCCTGAAAGATAGCTCTGTCACCAGACTGAACCTGCCTCAAGGCAGCTTGCCTTTTCAATCTAGGGGAAAGGTTTCATTTCACAGGGGAACTTATTCCTCTCTCATTTTATTTTTGGATCCTTTATGTTGTGATTGCATATGGGGTCATTCAGTTGCCTCCTGTAAGCAAGGAAACTATGGGTCAGAAGTCTGCATTCTTAGCTTTCATTATGAAGGAAAATAGCAGCAATTTGTTGAGAATGGAGCTTTTCATCTTTTGAAACTTCAGTACATTCTGAAATAAATAGAGAATATGAAGTTGTTCCTCTCTGCTGTGATACTCCTCTTTATAAAAGGGTTATGTTGTGTGAGTTTCCAAGTTACTATCTTGCACAGGCAGGAAGAGACTACTAGCAACTGATTCTTGATATAGGTCAAGGCTGACTGTATTATCCCTAAAATCTCTCAAGATCTAGTAAGGCAAATGTCTTCATATCTTGTGATATCTATCAGGAAAATTGAAAGAACTAGGCTAGAATGGTGTGAGACATGGTGGGCATGAGGTCCTGTCAAAAAGCTGTGATCCATGAGACATTTGTAGGTTCAGCATTTTATGGTTTTAAGCCCTTCTCCAGACACTGGAGGTTGACGTTTTCTCACCTTTTACAGAATCACAGAACCACAGAACTGTTGAGCTTGGTGGGCACCTCTGGAGATTGACTAGTTCAAGTTGTCCTTCACGGAGGGTAACTCTTCCTTGCTGCAGACTTTCCTCCTGGTGGCAGGGCCCTGGGATTCCTGAAGGCCAGTCTTAGTGGTAAAGATTGAGGCAAAGAAGACATTAAGCACCCCAGACTTTTCCATGTCCTTTGTGACCAGGGCCTCTACCCCATCCAGTGGTAGGCCCACTTTTCCCTTGTCTTCCTTCTGCTGTTGGTGTAGGAGAAGTTCTTCTAGCTGTCTTTGAAGTCCCTCATCAGACTCAGCTCCAGTTGGATTTTGGGTTTCCTGAACCCATCACTGAGTGCACAAAAGTATATTTCCTTGTTCAACCCACTGATTCCAGTATCTGAGATCTTATAAAATCAGCTAAATCATACTGTATTATGTATCATATTATATATCATAAAGTATCATACAGATTTCAGATCCAGCTAGGTACAGAAAACATTGAACTTTGTTACACAAACACAGGCGTGAACATAAATTGTTAAGGAATAAAGGTGCAAAAAGAACTCATGGAAAACATCAGAAAACAAAATTTACTGCTTGGGCGGCTGCCACCAGAGGAACAGGAGGGTTGCACAGCAGCTACCCTGGATGGACCTTGGCCCTGGCCCCCTCTGGTAAAAATGGTCTACTCAGTTCCTCCATCAGTGCTAGGGATGGAGCAGCAGCCAATGAGACTACCCAAGGTTTTGGCATAGTCAAACAAAGAAATGTTGCTGTTTCTGAGAGTCTACTGCTCTGGGTAACTCTTAATTTACAGGCAGCCAATGCCACCTACAAACAGGGACAGGCAACTAACCATGGAGACAAAATAAGTGTGCGTGCAGGGAAGATTTAAATGCTTATAACACAAAACCTGGGAATTTGGGTATCAACAGTGTCTTCTGATACGTACAAATAACATGAGTATGCTCTTGCACTCTGCTGTGATAGAGAATCTCACACTAGAGCAAAGGACTACAAGAGGGAGAAGGTAAAAACCAGGGATGCCTTTCCAGGAATCTTTTGCCCGCCTGGGTGGGGAGGGTTTCTTTTCAGCAGAGGTGGGTGCTGCTAGTCTTGCAGATGGCACAAGCTCATTGCCACACCCTTTCCAGCAAAGGCAAACAGACAGAGAGGTGTGCATTTAGTTATGTTCTGATCTGCTTCATGCATGTATTGACAGAATTTTTTTATAGATATATAACTTGTGGAACCAGTTGCTATAAGATCTCAAGCCTGAATTTATTTTGAAGATTTTCACACTGCAAACTAAAGTCAAAGACATTAAGTTGTTTTTCATCTATCTGAAACAGTGAAGTGCATGATTTGAGAAAAAAAAATAGAAAATCAGTTACATCTCAAAAGAGCTAATTTAATTTCTAGTTTCATTTCCCAAGCTGGTAGTTTAGTATAGAAACTCAGTTTTGATTAATATGCATGCATCATTAATCATTTAAATAAAAGTGGACCCCATAATTTCAAAAACAAACAATGCCACTTGACTGCTAATTCAGCATCATAATTAGAAGTCTTCAGATATGCTAGTTGACAAAATGTTTAATAAAATTGAATAAACCTTGCTCTCAGGGTCATCCAATCACAAATACTACTAAGTTCTTCCTTTTATCTTTGTGTGTACATATATGTATACACTTAAATTCAGATAAAGGTAATTTTAGAATAAGAGAAGTGAATAATGGTTCTTTTAATTATGGTCTGAAGAAGGTGAGACATTAAAAAGCAGCAAGGCAACATGTCAGTGCATGCCTAACTTCTACTCATCAATGAACATTTTTGCTCTGGGTCTGTCACTTGGTTATGTTCAAAAAGTTTGCCTTTAAGTTCCGTTCAGTCCTTATTCAGATACACCGCTGGGTAGTGTCACCAGATCAGCACAATACAAAATTAAATGGAAAAGTTCTGAAAGATGAAGATTCTGGGACAGTTGAACAGTTCACATACTAATCTGAAGGAACATATTTGCTGTAAGAGCACATTTCTCCACGTTCAAATCACTTATATTCCCTTTCATCCTTAGCTGATAATCATGCTGGATATTGTGTACCACAAGAGCTTAGCGGTGATGCAAGTCCCAAATTCAGAGGGCTAGATCGATGAATTGATTATGTGTCCCTTAGTGTGTACAGATGACTCCAAGATGAATATAAACAGCTGAAAAAACTAAGGACAGGAAAGTTAGGAGAGAAGTTCTGAACTAAATGGAGGTTATTAGGTTCAGATTGTGTTTTGAATTAGAAGTCTTAAAGTTAAATGGATTACTCATCAATCTCAATCCACTGTAATTAGAAAGCACCAAAAGTCCATGACTTTATATAAAATCAAGATTTATTGGTGGAAGAGCTTTTAATAATATATCAAGTACCAAAGTTTATACTGAGGTCACTTGTAACTATGCCTGTACTGCTCCTACACTTTTGTCAATCACTCCCTGAATTGGTCATAACGTGTTTCTGTGTTCATATTTGCGACTCTGGTAATTGGGACATAAGTCTGGAGTCTAGTAAGAGTAGAGAAAAATGTAACAGAATGGTATGTTCACTTCTTGGACTATATCTCAGCACGGTATTTTCCTATTGTCTAGTGACATATGTCCTATGTTCTCAAGCAAGATCAAAAATAACTAGTGCAATAAAGTCTGGTTTTTAAAAGCTTTTGGTTATTGTCATTGTGCTAGATTTGTGAGATTCAAGTAATTTTTTTCCCCCACAATCTGTGGTTTGACTACAGTGATATGTTTCACTAAGATTCTTTTCTTTTTTCAGTAAGGAAAACCTGCAATGCTAATACAAGTACTGTAAAAGACAACAGAATGGGATACATGTGTCACTTCTACCCACCTTTTGAAAAAAAAAAAAAAAAGAGATGGTGCTTAAACTTAATCTTTTAGTCTCTAATTAGAATTTACCAGAAACCTTATTGACACTAAGAAAAATTTAATAAAGGAAGCATGAGATGCAGAGTCTCATGGCTCTTTTCCTGGCTTTGTTCTTCAGCCAGTGTATCATACTTGGCAGCTGATTAACTGTCTTCACCTGTTTCCTTGTGAGGAAAATTCTTTGCCAAGAATCAACAAAATATACACCCAACAAAAAAGACGGAGCTCTTTACTGCTACTAGATACTAATATGAAATGTAGTAGTAAGACTATTGCTCATGAAGATGGCTAAGGCTTCCTGTTGCTAAAGAGCCACAGTATAGCCCACCCCTTCATCAGGAGTACTGACTGGTGCTTCTCAACAAGACTATTAGCTTCCAAAAACTTGAAATCAATTCACTTGCTTATGAACCAGGAAACTATTACAAATCTACATCCGAAATTAAGATTTATGTACTGTGGGCCAGGGAAGAAACTTACTCTTAGATTACTCAGTACCACATAATTACAGCTATTATTCATCTATTTCACAGGAAGTAAAACTGCTGAAGTTTAGCTTAAGAATTAGTTAACAGTGCTGTGGAGAGATCTAAGCCAAACAGCAGCGCAGGAAAAAATAACTGATTCTTTGTAGCTCCAAAGAACGGACTGAAGACATCCATAACCTTTGCCTGCGGGCAGAAACTGCTGAAAATTCAAGTCTTTTACTTTAGTTCTGTCAGCAAAAAACACATATTTTTTTCACTTCTGCAAAAAGCTATATGCCCCAGGCCATCAAACGCTGCAATAATGTGTATCTTAAACTGTCCTAAAAATGGAGTTCTTTAGCAGAATGAAACATTAAACTAGCGAGCAACGTATGTTCAGATCGAAGAGAGATGGGCCAGGGAAAGAACAAAAATGGTAACCCTAAAACTAAAGATATTCAGCGAAATAGATATAGACAAGGGCCTGAAACCTTCACCCTACCTTTACTTCCTTTGAAAAGAAAATTTCCTGTCAGGATGAAAAAGGAAAAGGATTTCAGGATTGGCCTTGAGTTGAGAAAGTGAAGGTGCACATGTATGTGGCTGAACGCTTTCGTTTAGCAAAACAGAGGCAAGAAGTGAATCTCTTGAATAAATGCAGTCATTTTCAAAAGGACTAAACAGACAAGAGTTCTTTTTGAACTTGAAGTGTGCATTTGAGGGATACACCAGAACAGCTGTAGTGAAACTCACATTTATGTTTTCTAATAGCTCCATCATTAAAGATTCATGCAACAGACAAAACCGAAATCAAATTCAGACATCTCAGTCATTTATAGGAAATCTTTGAAATTCAGCAGGGGAAAAAACTGGAGGAGGTTCCATTTCTTTATCCTGTGAAACTGATATCCCATTTCTGCTGAGGTACAATGGGCTCAAGACTTAATGTTTGCAGGCAAACAAGGAAGTCACTTGTCTGTGGCCTTTTTTAAGGGATTTTTCAACCTTGGCATGTGTACCTTGCGATTTAAATAAAGTTTTTGTTTGCTATGTTTTGGTAAGATATAATTTTTATCCACAAAGTAGCTGGGAAAAGGCACAGAAATCAGTACAGCCAACGTGTATTTCACTGAATTTGGCTTCTTGAAGGAAACAAGCAATGTCATTTTTGCCCACAAAGTTCTGCTGAAACACAGATGTGCAGAAATATCAAGAAAGTTAAACCGTGGGAACATACTCCATTTTCTTGGAAAACGCAATAAAAAGAGAACATGTGCAATGTCTCCTGCTTCAGACTCAAAGGAGTGCTTGTAAGACCAAGAATCTGGTTGTGGGATTATTTTTTTTCCCCACAGATCATCTGCTTTCATAAAACTTACTACCTTTCCCTATAAGCTCTGCATTTGCATCCTTTTTCTTCTTTCATGCACTTTTCAGAGTGAGATGACTTCCAGTAGCCATCACTAATACGGGGTATTCCCCAGCACGTGTCAGTCTCTTGAATACTCCATTACTTCCTCAAGTTAAAAAGACCTCATCTTTACAGTATGTCAGACCTTAGTAACTGGACAACTGCTTCTTAAGACTCTGACAAGATGAAGGCAGACGGTACCTACTGAAGTTCAAAATCTATTTCAAAAAGATGCTTGAAAAGAATTCAAAGGGAATACTCTTCCAAATTCTTTTCCTAGAAGAGAATTTCTTGGATTTCCTTATTGTTGTTGCTTTTTTAAAATTTATTTTGTTTTTTGAGGAGGGTGTGTGTTGGTTTTTTAATGTTGGATAACATCCTCAGGGCTATTTGGTCTGCAGTGACAAGAATCTTTCTCCCAGGCAGTATTGAAATGAAGTGTTACTGCATGCAGGATTGGTATCTAATTGACTGTAATGGGACCTTTAGCCAGAATGGTCACATCACCCTGGTTGAGTGGCCTCTTCTGAAAAGTCTGTGGCTTACATTCCTTTATTATTTACTTGTAGATGGTAGGAATGGATTTAGTGCTTGTAAAAAACATTGGATAAAATAACTTTGGTGCCTAAAGGAGGATGAGGGAAAAGGGAAAGAGGATCCAGGGAACTACAGGCCTGTCAGCTTAACCTCAGTGCCAGGGAGGTTATGGAGCAGATCATCCTGAGCACCATCACACAGCCTGTGCAGGTCAACGGGGGGCACAGGCCCAGCCAGCGTGGGGTTATGAAAAGCTGGTCCTGCCTGACTAACCCGATCTCCTTCTGTGACAATTGGCCTGCCTAGTGGATGAGGGAAACGCTGTGGATGTTGTTTACCTGGACCTTAGTAAAGCCTTTGACACCATCGCCCGCAGCATTCTCCTGGAGAAACCGGCTGCTTATGGCTTGGACAGGTGTACTCTATATACTGGGTAAAAGTTGGCTGGATGGCCCAGCCCAAGGAGTGGTGCTGAATAAAGTTACATCCAGCTGGTGGCCAGTCACAAGTGGTGTTCCCCAGGGCCCATTATCAGGCCCAGTCCTGTTTAATAGCTTTATCAACCATTTGGACAAGGGGACTGAGTGCACCCTCAGTCACCTTGTGGATGGCACCAAGTTGGGTGGGAGTGTTGATCTGCTGGAGCACAGGAGGGCTCTGCAGGGGGATCTGGGCAGCCTGGACCGATGGGCCAGGGCCAGCTGTATGAGGTTCAACAGGGCTCAGTGCCGGGTCCTGCACTCGGGTCACACCAACCCCACGCGGCGCTACAGGCTGGGGAAGGGGGGCTGGGAAGTGCCTGGTGGAAAAGGACCTGGGGGTGCTGGCTGACAGCCAGGTGGACATGAGCCAGCGGTGTGCCCAGGTGGCCAAGAAGGCCAGCAGCACCCTGGCTTGGATCTGAAGCAGTGTGGCCAGCAGGACTAGGGCAGTGATCGTCCCCCTGCACTCGGCACGGGTGAGGCTGCACCTTGAATGCTGTGTGCAGGTTTGGGCCTGTCACTATACGAAAGACACTGAGGTGCTGGAGTGTGTCCAGAGAAGGGCAGTGAAGCTGGTGAAGGGTCTGGAGCACAGTTCTTTATGAGGAGCAGCTGAGGGAACTGGGGTTGTTCAGCCTGGAGAGGAGGAGAATCAGGGGGTTCTTACTACTCTCTACCTGAAAGGAGATTGTAGCGAGGTGGGTGTCATTCTCTTCTCCCAAGTAACAAGCAATGGGGCAAGTGGGAATGGCCTGAAGTGGTGCCAGGGGTGGTTTAGACTGGATATTAGGGGAAAAGGGTTGTCAAGCACTGGAAGAGGCTGCCCAGGAGAGTGGTTGAGTTACCAGCCCTGAGGGTGTTCAAAAGACATGTAGATGTGGTGTTTAGGGACATGGTTTAATGGTTGACTTGGCAGTCCTGGGCTAATGGTTGAACTTGATGATTTTAATGGTCTTTCCCGATCTAAATGATTCTATGATTCTATAATTCTAAAGATTGCTACCCAACCAAAGAGCATCATAAGTGGTGAGTAAGCTGCACATCTTTGTGACCAGGTAAGGTAAGGACAAGAGGCATGCACATTCTTTCCCCAGAGTGTAGCTGATTGGCTGGAATCACCCCCAGAGATAAGGATTTAATTAATTTTGTAGCCCTTCATTTGGTCTTCCTGCTGAGGCAGCAAATGTAGGGCTTTATTTTGTGCCCATTCAAGGGGCACAAAATTTTGTGCCCCCCCCCCCCGCCATTTGTAAAAATTAGTATGCTTTTCTTAAAAGGATGTCTGCAGTAGGGAGAAGGCGGATTTGGTTGAACTGGTAACCAATTCTGTTTCAAATTCAAGGGAAATGGAGCTGAGTGATCTTTTGCAGCTACATACTAAATCAGTCTTCACTATCAATTTTATTTTATTTGATCCTTAGGTTCTAAAATCTGATTCAATGCATTCTGTAAAAAAAAAAAAAAAAAAATCCATTTCCCTCTGACAGCAATTTTTCTCTTGAAATGCTTTTCCTCACACTAGTGTTCCTGCTGAAGATTTGCTAAAAGATTCTCCCTCCCTCTCTAGGCCCTTCGTGTCTCAGGTGGCTGCCTTTTAATTAAATAGTTACTTTGTTTTGGATCATTTTTTATTATTTGTTTAAATGTTATTGTTTGTACTTTAAATTGATCGCCTCTGTACAATCTGAAGCTGAGCATTTGCTGTGGCACTGAGTGAATTTCTGCTATTGCCTCAGGACATCGCTGCAAATGTAGTGTTGCTGTTGATAAAGATTCTCATGATAAAAGAATTTACAACAAAGGATAAATTAATTTTTCCTAAAGCTCAATGGTGTCAAGATCAGATACTGTTTCTCTTTTTCTCACTTCCAATTTCCATTTGATTAGAAAATAGCTTTCTATTTATTTGGACTAATATGAAAAGCACATTGTCATACAGACAGCCACAACACTCAACAGAAGAAATGTACAAATGTGCCTTTGTCACTAGTGTTTCTTTGTAGCTACCCTTCCAGCCGTTAACCACAGGCTTAAACCAAGTGGTGCTATTTTAGTCCCAGTGCAGGTTTCTTGTTCCTGCAAAGAAACACCTCTTATCGTTCAGTTAAAAGCAACATGACACTTCCAGCCATTGTGTATAAGTTTATTTCTTTTCATGGTCTTTTACCACTTTTTCCTCACTGAGTTTTCAAAGCAAGAAATTTCCTTGTGTCTTCTATATTATATACAGTTTTGCTGATGTTATTGTTTCAGTTCTATAGAACAGCAAAAGATGGAAATATTCTGTTCTTAGCAGAAGGTAAGATTAGAAGGAATATGCAGGTACAGAAATATGTGAGAAGCAGTAGAGATCTTTCCTATGCTCAGACCAAAATAGTCAGTGATGATAATTTCTGATACCCCTAACGCTTGTACCTGGCTCTTCTTTTGCCTAGTGTTCTGAGCATTGATGTGCGTTGGAGCCCCTTTTCCTTTTCAAACAAGGCTCTTAGCACATGGTGATGGGCTGTGGTGTATTCAGAACTTCCTTAGCTCCTGAAATGAATTTGAATGAAAATCTGCACCTCACTCCATTCTCCAACAAGCCTTCAATTCTAATCTTAAATATAACAAAAATTCCCTATCCATTTTCTACATAGTCATTGGTGTTTCACTACCTAATGGATATTATCAATAGAGCTGTAAAGCTACCTGTAACCATATCACAGAATTATAGATTTTAGGACAGAAAAGAAATAGCAAGTGAGTCACTTCTTGGCCACGCTATATTGCAGTGTTGTGCACAACAGTGTATTTCCTGTTACCATATCTATTCTAGTTTTAGGCATCAAGCATCGCTATTTCCCTGGGGAGAACATTCTGCAGTCTATTACATTTCGTTGTTAGCAAGCTTTGCCTGATGTTCAGTCCAAATGTCCTTATACTGGATCATCCCAGATCACTTGCTGCACTGAGTACCTTTTAAAGTCAATGAAATCTGGGTCCCTTATGGGATTTTGAATACCCTGTGGGGATTCAGTATTTGGGGTTTTTTTAAGAGAAAGGAAGAAAGGAAGGAAGGACGTACAGACAGACAGAAAAGAACTGACATTACTTTCTAAACTTCCACAGCCACTTGAGTGACATGTAAAAAGCCAGTTATGGAAGAAGTGCACGTTACAACCTTTAGTTAATGCTTTGGTTTTAGTTAGTGCTTTAGTTAGAAGCTCAGGCTTTAATTTTGCTTTTTAGAATTTTTTTTAAATGTTTTAATTTCTGAAACACTGGCCCTAGATTTTGCCTGAAACTACTGTCTCTCACTTAATGCAAACAAGCAGTCCAGTGCTGTAAATCTTCTGCAAGTGAAGTACTTATTTTCTTGTATATTTTCATTAAGTCTGAATCTTCATTAAAGTGATTGCTTAGGTTCTCCTAAGTATTCACTTTGTGCACTGAAATCGGACAGTTTTGCCACCAAGATCTGCCAGAGCAGTACATATGCCCAATATCTTCTCAAGCTTCCACATAACAGGTCTTCATAAACCTTGTTCAGTTCCTTTGTGCCATTTGGGGCTGCAATTCAAATTTATTTTTTCACCTTGTCTCACGATTTCTTTGTTACTCCCTTCTAAGCAATTTATACTCCTTTTATTTTAAAACAGAACAATTTTCATATCTTGGCCCTGGAAAGACTATCCATGTATGCCAGCAACCTACACATGACCTTGATGTTTGCTGTCTGACGTATCATGGTAAAGAACATACCACATGAGAGTGCAGCATCTACAGACCATTTTAAAAGAGAACACCAAGGTCTAGAGAGAGGCGAGCAAAGAATTATTTCCTACAACAGTCTATAGACCTCTCTTTTAATCTGACCACTTGGATGTGGGGAGACAAGATTTTAGATTATCTGGACACCCAGATTTTTGGCTGGCTCTTTTCTAGCCGAAGGGATCTCTATATCTGGGAAGAGAAGCAGTGACAATTGCTTTCAGCCATGATCTCCCCTTTGGGACTTACTGTCACAGACAAACTACCTAGATTGTTTGGGGTTTGTATTGTAAACTGGATATGAATTTAGTGGTATTTTGATGTCCTCTGTGGATAAACACTACAAGAACACATTAAATATGACTATGTAGCTGATGCTACTTGCATCAAAGTACTTCTAAAAGTGGACATTAATAGAAGTTTATTTTAAAGCAGGCCTACAAATGCACATTTCAGATTAAAAACTATTACCAGCAAGAAATGAAATAATCAATATTTGAATCCCACCTGTATATTACCTTTGAATATTATACCTATATCTATACATGAGAACAAAGTAAACTAATTCTCTTCTTCTCTTGCTTATCACAGCACTACATAGCAGCAAATTGTAATGCTGCCTTCTTTCTCCAGGGATCATAAAGACTGCTGATGAATGACTCCTCTGGTAGCTTTGCCCACGCCACAAGAGGCAAGTCCTGATTCCTGCTGCCACTGGGGCCCTTGGGCAGCTGCTGGGGCTGGGCAGGAAGCAGAAGCATAGTTGGGTGGTGTGTCAGGGACAGCCCTCACTGGATGGACAGGACCATCCAGTGCTTCTATCCAAAATATTTCCAAGGCTAGGTTGTACTTTCCAGGCACAGCTAGTGGCCTGAACCTTAGCTATTAGCCTGCAGCAGCTGAAACCATGCTGCTAGCTGGCAATTACATCTTCATGTGCAATGCAAGGCGTGTGAAGTCCAGCAGCCTTTTGGACTTTCATACCACTAAGTATGTCCTGCAGTAGTTTCTTTGGGAAGGCTGAGGAACGCAAACCACTAAATGGTAATATCTTTCAGATGCCCTGAAGTTGCAATAAAAAGAAAATTAAACCATTTTAAAAGTCTTTAATGAAGTGATACAGTAATTAAATTCCAATTAACCAAAGGGATGGTTATTTCCTACTCTTGTATGCAGATGTATAACTTCTGCTGTTGCTCCAAGTTAGTTCAGTTATAAGAGTATCAGTAATGCCACTTCCACATCATTCCACATTTTAGAAATTCACATTATTGGCAAAAATTTGGGGGTTTCTTGGGGGAAAACAGCAACTGATCTCTGAGACACTGACACTTAAACATTCTGAAGCATGTTGATACTACAGAGCTAATTTTATCATTAAATAACAATCAGAATTTAATTATTACTTTGAAATCAATATTTGCCCATTAAGTCTTGGTCAGACTTTCCTGCTATAACTGAGTCTCTGGCTGATGAGAGGGTTATACAGTCCTGCGTGAGCTCCTGCACCTGGCACTGGGGGTGAGGCTTCCAGAGCATAGTTTGCCATTACAGTAGTGATGCCCCATTTCTAGACCTGATTATTTGCATCATGGGGAAACTCCGCTGAAGTTTATGAGGAAGTGTTGGACTTGCCACAGATGGGTGTGAGAGATTCTTTTTGATATTTAAGCTGGAGTGTCTCACATGGAAGCCTCTAGGACACAACTTCAAAAGATGTAAACAAGGGAAGAAGAAGTTGAACTTAATCCTTCATTCCTTCCAGAGGCTGTCAATTTAGCAAGACTTATTCTTTCCTCATGCAGTTATAAAAATAATGTGATTAATACAGAGAACTCACATTCTGACCTATTCTAAAACTACAAATAAGAAGTGTGGGATTCTATGTTTTTTACAGCAAACTCCCTAACTTTTCTGAAAGCTTGGACTGGCCAAGCTATGATTTAAATACACCATATCAAAATCTGCATCTCCCAAAGGTTTTATTGGAAAAAGAATGAAAAGTAATGATTTCATATCAGTTTATTTTCAAAATCTCTCACATGTCACTTCACGCTTAATCTTTTCTTTAATTACACTTTACACATTTAAGGTTTAGTGCAAGTTATTGAAAATCAATAAGGTTATAAATGTAGGATTGGTAATTACTGCATGACTTGTACAATATCTTATTTACATAATTCATTTACTGGCAACTTGCATTTTAATTAACCTAGAATGAGTGCTTCAATGAAATTTTAATTTAGTGTACTAAATTGAAAAAGTTGACAAATCTTGCACTTAGTCATGCAACTGTGAGTTTCATTTTCTATTCAGAAAGATTAAGAATTGTGCAGTTAAGAAGATGAATTTAATCCTTGATTCCCAATGTATTATATAAATCTTTGTTTTTTCCTGGTAAATTGCATTTAAAACATGGTAATGATCAGAAACACTGCCAAATTAATAAATGTTGCTGAACAAATCTTCCCCTACAGTATTTTTATTCAATAATAAAGATGTCATAAAATACAACTAGAAGAAAAAAGTTGATGAAGTAATCACCTTCACACCTCCCCATATGCTCCATGCTGACACTGAAAATACGAAGAGAAGTAACAGAATCTTGTCCTTCTACTGGTTAAACTGAATATCAGCTACTTGTGTCTGTCTATTTTATAATTCCAGCCTAAGAAGATAGCTCTGGTAAACTCAATATCAAGATTTTTCATAGCTCTGGGGACTAAAGATCATATGGAATTATGGAACAAAAGTGGCTTAACTCTTACAGAAGGAATAAGTTTGAGTTAGATTTTTACTGACCTGTGTAAGCTGTAGCAGTTCATATATATAAAATCAAATACGCAAAGTTCCTTTTCTCAGCTATCTCCTGCTAAAAATTCTTTGTATATTGAATTAGTTTCCCTAATCTTTGCTTGGATATTAATGTCTGTATTCTTGAAAAGAACTTTTTAATGGCTTTTCCCCAAAATTTGCATTATAATATTGTACAGAATACATTTTTAATGTTCATCTGGAATATACCAAAAAGACTACGTTACTGTGTTCTGGCTGTCTGTGCTCTGACGTAGTCAGTCTTTTCAGAAACCCCATAAAAATGCAATACTTAAAAGGGCAATCACATTTCAAGTCATATCATCTTACTTATAGCCTTTCTGAGCTTGTTAATATATTGACATAAATATTTAGGTAAAGTTAATTAATAGAAAGCAGTTGCTTTATAATACATAAGACAGGAGCTTTTTTGTCACACTTGAGCAAAACAGACAAATACCATCTCTTTTACCTGATTTTCAATGTAGTGACTGAGATTTAGACAAAAGATATAATTTAGTTATTTCAAGGCACTTCTATGTCAGTATATACTCCACAAGATGTAATATAATTTGTCTGCTACACTATTTGTGCAGCATGCTGTCTGGCACAACGTTCCCTCTAGACAGAAGGTGCTGACATATTAAAGAAGCAAGCAACAAGCGTTTGATCTTCTGTTTATATTGCTTTTCTCAGAAAAACAGGAAAGCCAGTTCAACAGAGATTTGGTTGCCACTGTACAAACATAGCTCCTGACCCGAGGGGTAAGTTTGAATTTCATAGCTTTACCATCTCGATAAATTTAAACACAGTGTGATCTTTAAATAGAAACATTTTCCAGAAAATACCTTTTCACATTTTGAGTTCAGATGCATGTCAATGATGTTATTTTATATCCAGAATAATGCACAGCATTTTAGCCTAGGACATTTGAGAATTTTTCAGAAAGGAAAAGAACGTAAGCATTTCCTTAATGGCTTCCTTTCCTATCATCAAGAAAATGCTGCTTGAAGTATCAGAGCTAAGAGAGCTCTTAATATCAAACTGGCTTACTATGGGAGTGTATATTTGAGTGTCATATATTGTGCCGAGAGTGAGGGAGAAAATTGAGTTTATATGCAACAAGCATCATGAAGTTCTATTTTCCTCTACCTTACCAGATGTTAACAAAATACTGTAGTGGATGAAAGCGTCATTAATCTCTTTTCTCCAGATTTAAATTCCTAGACTAGAAATGAAAGTACTAACTAAATTTATTTTCACAATGAGACGCAGTGTTTATAAAGCCCTTGATATATTTTACTGACTTCAATATTAGCCTTATTTATGTGAAGTGAAAGAATAGGAAAAATGGAGACAAATAGAAAGAAAAACATTATTGGGTACTGAGTTTTTGCTTCAAAAAGAAGGGGAACTCATCTCTCTTCTAAGATGCAGGCTTTTGCAGTGAAGTGTTCATCAGTACCTGAACAAGTTAATTGAAAACTATCTTTGATATCTCTGATTGTTGCTGTGAGCGGAAGAGTGGCATGCATTTGGCAAATCCACATAATTTGAAAATTAAAAGATGCTACTGAAAATCAAAGCTGAGGGCTCAGACAGCCACAATTAGCATCATTTAACAATCGAGCCCCTCCATGCTAAGGCACAGTAAGTGTGCATGAACTGCTCTCAGATTGCTAAACGTTAAAGACCATGTGATTTAAATTACTGCCCAGTGACAAGGTTAAGCTGCTGCATTACCTATACGTGTATACAAAGCCACCTGAATTAATGAACAAAAGACTACTGCTCAACTAACGTATCATAACGTGACCACACACTGGAGCCCCCCATGTTTCAGCTCTTTTTAACAGTTTGTCAATGTCTGCAACATTTAGCTTTTTTTCATCAATAGCTACAAAAGAAAACTGCCATACAAGCTTTCATAATTTGTTTTTCCATTGTGCCTTGTGACATCTCCTGTAATGGAGATAGTAAATTCTCAGCACCATTTCAGCCCCTTGCCTCTCTGAGAATCATAAAAGTCTGTGTATTCACATGAGAAGCCCATCATTTTCTCTCGGATCTGAAAAAACCCTTCAGATGAAAATGTCTTCTAATAATCTAGGTTGGATACAGATCATTGCAGTGATGAAGGGGGAGTCTGTAGTCAACTCTCTGTCGTTTCTCATAATAGAGGATATGATATTTGTATTTGAGTTAAAATGAAATTAGATTTCTTATTTCTTTTGCAGTTTACTACAGCAAGAACAAATTCTATTGTTCTGTGTAACTCTTTCTTAACCTCTTTCTACTTATTTCTTAATAGCTCAATATTTTTATTCCATTTCTGTTTCTCACTTCCCTGTTACTTTTATACTGATCCATGGGTAAAATGGAGTTTCAGAATACGATAGACTCTTCATTCTTCTATTTTAATATGGCAACTTCTTTGTAGAATTTCTTCAACATTATCTATCTATCTACAGCCATTATCATTTGGCTACACTCAGCGATAACAGCAGAATTGTGTTGTTTTGAAGCAATGGAAAATCATATCCTAACCTTATTGACCATGTTTTTAGTAAAAGACTCTTAAACATATTAATACAAAGTATTTTATAGTTTTATCAGATATGTATAGGTTTATATAGAAAATATGAGAAATGACTGAGAATAAAAAAAACAGTATTCAGATGTCTGCTGTATAAGAAGAAAAGGGTCCAAATGAACATGATGGAAAGAAAAATTGACAGAAGAGTTTTCTCTGCTAGGTAGGCTCATTGGGACCTCACAGTGTGGGCAACTCTGCTAGCAGACCATTTCCTGCTAGAAGACCTTTTCCAAATAAGCTGATTTTTTGGCTCAGTGGTGTCACTAGCACTGGCTATTTCAGCTGTGATAAATACAGATTCATTTCAACTAACATCTCAAGAGCCATTTTCAGATGGAAAGTTTTCGTGCTTTTCAGATAAATGTCTAGGTGCACATACTGCAAAAACAAAAGTGAGCCACCATCTTACTTCTGAGTGAAATCAGTTTTTTTTACCTGTGAATGCACATTTAACTACCAGATGAAAGTTCTAAGGACGTGTTTGCAAAATGTAGTGAAAAGCTCTCTTCTGAATTGCACTGTTATTCCCTTTGATATGTTGAATAATAAAGCTAGTGCTCAGGCACAATTGAAAACTTACTGTAGAAAGTAAACCTGGAAAAGATTCATAACAATTAAATTAATCACAGACCTTCCTTGGAAAAACTGCTTATCACCAGTGGAATAGGATAGACCACACCTGGGCTTCAGGGCTTTTCTGTGCTACAGTTCCACAGCTAAAAATTTCCCATGGGGCTGAGTAAGTCACAAATTTGCATATGATAATGTAAGTTGCTTTGGGGATTTGAAAAGAAATTTGTAAAAAACAAAAATGGCGGAAATTTTAAGAATAATTAAACTTCATAGTTTTCAGTATGTAAAATCTGCGTACAAACTCTTAAACTGTTCTGCAGATTAGAGGTCAAGGCATCACTCAGCCAAGACAAGGGTATTCACCCTGTACGTTTGTCAAAAAGTCAAGTCACTTTGGAATAGCAACATCTGGGATAGAGTTTTGCACATAATTACCTGAACTATTGGATGAATGATTAATTTTTATAAGAAAGAGACCACCTATTTCAATGGTTGATACCCAGTTTCCATTGCTTCCTAAAATGTGTAGATTAGTAACTTCTTGGAAAATGGATAAGCTTAGTATATTTTGGTTTGCAAGTATAGTATTACAGAATTTGTACAGTTGTGTACATTTGTTTCTTTAACTTTTATCTATATGAAGAACAAAGAATGACAAACCTGGTTGCTATTCAGTTGACTTTTCTGTTTAAAACGGATCAGTTTTTCCAGCAATTTTACCTGTAGTCCAAGATCTCAAAACAGAATGAACCTGGCACAACTTTTATGCTCCACCTCTATGGCAGATCTGTCTGCTCTCCCCTCCCCAACACATCACAGTCACTGTGCATGTACCAGGTATATTTTTTACTGTTCCAAGGAGAGGCCAGAAGATGATTTAGCCTTGATCAGACTTCTGAGAGGTTTCAGGACTTCTAAAAATTATTCTACAGCTGCATTAGCTCCTTAAAAGTCTACCGTAAAACACAAAACCTCTCTGGATGTTCCAGAAATTGATGTCAAAAGTGGAAGACCCACTGACTCATACTTATGCTGTATTTGATACTTTAATTTTAATTACAACAATTTAAAGAAGGTTTAACTTGAATAAAGAAGCATTTAGTAAAATATACTCTTTAAAAAATATTGCAAGACTCAAAAGAAGAATAGTATCTTCTAGGCAAGGTCAATATATTTTTTCTTTTTCATTTATTTTTTTTTTAAATAATAACCTTACAGATAGCTTTCATTAACTTCTCTTACTTTGAATCATGCCCAGAATAAACAGCAAGAAATGAAAGCAAGCTAAACATTATAAGTAGTATATTCTTCAGCTATAATCCTTGATACACATGAATTCATTGCATTCATTAATTTTAAAATGCCCTATTTTAGGATGTTTTCTTAGGAATAAAAAATTGTGCATTTATAAGCAATTGAATACTGCTAGGGGAATTAACTTAGTTAATCTACAACTGCCTCCATGTAAAACATCTACTGCTGTGTACAAACAATAAACGCTATGGGCTTTCTATTGTAGATGTCTACCCAATATATGAAAATGGAATCTTTACTGAGTTTTAAGATGGGATAAATAAAATGACATTAGGAAGCAATTTCAACTTCATATAATTTTTGCAAGTACCTTCACCTAAAATTCCTGCAAAGATTATAAAATTGCAATTGCTGTATGATTCCAAATTATTGGATAGCATTTTCTCTAACTGTGTCCACTCATTTTTGGGGTTTGAATTGAAGGGTCGCTTTGGTAGTAATTTAATTTTCACTTGAAAAGTATGTTTGCATGATTCATATGTAAATTTAAAGTTCTTAAGATCTTTAAAACACTTTCTCTGGCTTGTGCAAGTTATTATCTTCCCAATGTACTTTAGCACTTCAACACTGTAACAAGTTTAGAAACAGTTCCTTACAAATAATGGAAATATCCTTTGCTTTCTACTACTTTTTAAGAACTCATAGCAGTACAATTTATTCCATTATGTGGAAATGCAGAATAGTGGGTAGTTTTCATGCACAGTGCATTCAACACAGTTGTTTGAGGGGGAACATGGACCAAGTTAGGGCTTCCTATGGCTATTTGGAAGGAATACATGCAGACCGGTTGCCACATGATGCAATCCAGGCTATGTACCCTCCTACCCAAGCTCCCTGAATACCTTTGCCAGTGAGTTTTGGGGAGTGAAGGATCTGGGCTCTACAAGGTGTGCAAGCTCAGTTCTCAAGGTCTTAGCCACAACCTTGCTTACTCGGACTAAAGGATTTATTAACTCTGGTGCTGCAGGAAGACTAGCTCAGGATTGTCACTGGGAGTCTGGATCAAAATTTCTTCCCTGTGTGACCCAATGACTTATAAAGAAAATAAGTTTTAAAAGGGCTATCTCTGATACTGCACAGATGTCCCTCCTAAATATGTGTTCTTTCTGTGTCAGCCAGTCTATTAAAAAAATCTCCTCTGTTCTATTTTCCCCTAGCTATGTTAAAGAGATGCTTTACCCATGTAAGAGCGCGCTTTTTATACAATCACTTAGTAACGTATCAGCTAACAAAACTAAAAAAAACATGCCACAAAGTTCTTAATCTTAAGGTTAATAAGATGCTTTAGCATGCATTAAAATACCCCCGTGTACCATGGCTTGTCATTTTTCAGCATGACATTATTGGCTTTTGTTTGGGAGTTACCAGGAGAACAGAGAATTGACTTATCTCAGCAACTGTTATGAGTAATGTCTCATTTTCTGACCCATCAAAATTTGAGGAGGAAAGTATAAAAATTAGTTTCTTTGGGCAGTCAAAATCCTATTTTAAGGCAGGATATCATTATGTCTATGAACAATAGACATAATGATAAAACAAGCAGAATGATAACGGGTAGAGGCAGCATCTCTGCTGAGATATACACTTCCTTGCCTCAGCTATGGGAGCACTGACAGCATGTGCAGGACAAGAAGAGTTGCATTTTTAATACCCAGAAAATGTTATGTCAACCAGGTCACAACTCTGCCTTTAATTAGATGAAATGCCTTCAATTGGAAGCCACCTGCATATAGGTTAGGATATAAGCAGTCTGCTCAGTTCCCAGCAGGTAATCTATTCTGTGAAAAGTACATTTCAGTTATAAAGAATACCCCCTACAATGCATCTATTGTGAAGTGTAGCTAATGTGTCATTCATATACAATCATAAACAGCTTTAAAAGCACATTGATTCTGTTTATTTTTATTTGGACTATGCTTGTGTATTTGAACATGTAGTTATTTCTTGAAATAACTGGGAAACAGCAATCAAGAGAAAGCGGTTGATTAGCAATTTAAAGCAAAGCAAAATGGAAACATTTTTCCTATACTGTCAAGATTTATTCTAAGTGCCTCCCGTTAAAACAGTATTGCTTACAGTAGCAGGCTGCAGTGATTCACTGCCATATTAATATGTATTGCTGAGTACAAGTGAAATCTATATTCAGTTACATAAGATTTCGGTGTTTTATAGTTGATGGCCTTTTCTTTAAACATAAGCTTTTCGTGGCACATGACATCACAGCCCATTAAAACATGAAAACTCTTGGACCAATGTCCCCAAGGTCAGTGGAATTCCACTAACCTGAAGCCAGAAAGAGGCTCAGATGCTTAAGGTGTTCTGAGGACTCGGACCATAACATCTTCTCCTAGTGACTAATGACTTTCCAGATTGTCATTTATCATTTATGAGATTAAAAATTTTTAAACAACTCTCATGTATGTGATACATGTATATTTACAACCATGTGAGAGTGAACTAGAAAGAAAACATATAGAAACGTCATCTCCTACCATGCTCTGTTTTAAGAAATTTCTGCGTGGCCATTGCAAAGTCTGATATGTGTTTGCTGAATAAATGGCAATTTTTTGAAAAAAAAAAATCTAAGAATTCTATATTCATTATACAGGCCCTTATAAATAGGAAAATACTTGAAAATCTTTTTATTTTTGTAATAAACTGGTTTTATTTTTGAGATTAATGGGTTTTCTTCAGATGCAACCTCTGGTCAAGCTATCTTCATATGGTTGCCAATCACCTCTCATGAGCTAGAAGACATTGAGCCAGTTTAAAATCTGGGTTGTCTTTTCCTAAAATCTGATACATACTGCAAAAAGTAACACTGAAGATGATTTAGAAAGCATCATTCTCAAATCATAACAGCTAGCTGCACTCTGAGGATAGTGTGATATCTTCTATTTCGTGAATGATATATGACATCAAGGCTTTTGTATGTTTCTTCATTAAATATTTTTCAGAGTAAACTGAAGACGTCTGAGTATATTGTTAGATAAATACCCTTTTACTATCCTTATTTTATGTTGATAAATGCCTTTAAAACTATTCCTTGGAAAGGATTTCATTTCTATACTAATTGTAGCCAGGTTTCTCTTTGGGGAGATTACCATAGATGGTCAAAGGATCTTCACATACAGCTGTTCTATCAGCTAGAATCTACATCCTTCATATGCTCATAAATATTTTCAATTTTAAACATATAGACTGTTCCACTGTGCTTTCATGTGTGGAGCTGGCAGAATAGTTAAAACTTCACTGTGTGGAACTTATGTATGATCCTAATATGCTTTCTATCATCTGAAATTATAAGGTAGAATTATCTGTCCAGCATCATGGTAGATGATCCAAAAATAAGAGCCAAAAACATAAACTGTCAAGGAGCTAAATGTTGTACTGGTGTATACCACTAAATCTATCAAAGAAAAAAACAAAAAAAGACAAAACCCCAAACTATCCCCTCAAAACCACCGGTGACATTATAAATACTTTGCCTGCATTTCATATAAAGCAGAAATTAGTTGTAATATAAGTGAAGGTCACCAAGCAAAATAGTGTCAAATACCCAAGTTCACATTTGCCAGGGTTATGTGAGGTCAGAAACACACATTTCCCTCTTTGAAATGAATTAAATATTGATACAAACGATAGCAGAACTTACTAGAACTAATCATCATGTTCTGAATCTGGTTTGTGCCAGGTCTTGTCCTTCTCAGTTTTATGAGAAGACATATAAATAACTGTTCATATTCTCTCTGATCAAAATGAAGCTGTGACAAAACTGGTAGTGTCTGAAACTGGCACTGAGATGTGATGCTGAGTAAATACCTGTAAAGCTATTTGTTGCTCTGTTATGCTCAGATTTTGTGTGCTGTAGACTATGAAGCAACTAGAGGAAGGTCATCTGGTCAGAGAGGTACCATTCAGGTTTTATGCTATAAATGTAAATGAGATATTGCATCTGAAAAGCTTAAAATAGAAAGTGACAAAAAAGATGATTCCACTGAAGTTGTTTATGTGTGTATTGCAGCAAAGAGGTATCAAACCTTACCCACACCTTCTCCATGCTAGAGGAGGGATCATCATTTTTGCTGACACATGCTGGTATTGGGATACCTACTAGTACAGACGTAAAAACTGTTTTCTTAAGAAGATATATTTAAACTCAAGAAAAAGATGAAACCCTAGAAAAGGGTATGCAGATGGTTTCACTCAAGGGAATCTAATGTGGGCTCAGAGCATCTGTTCTGAGAAAACAACTGCTGAAGAGAATGGGATTATATGGGGTTTGGCCTGCTGCCATGGGTGGCACACTGATTTGGGTTACTGCAAAACATAAATGTGATACATCTGAAACACTGGGGACACCTCTGGAACATACAGTCAGTGCAGCTTTCTGGAGAGATTTTGGAAAAAGCTCTTGAAAAATCAGGAATTCAGAGAGCTAATGTCTCCATGATTTGTTTTTTTGTTTTGTTTTGTTTTGTTTTGTAACTTTGATAAAGTTTTCAGCCTGGGTTTAGTCCATATTTTAAAGGAACTGACTAGTTTGCTTTAGTTCATGACTTTGTTTGTCCATAGGGCTGATTTCAGGCAACGCCGAGTTTAATAATTTGTTCTGTCTCCCCTGGACACATGAGGCTCTAGGGTTAGGAAGCCAACATCCTTTCAAGAAATTGGTCAGTTGAGCTCGAAATGGGGATTTTCAGGCCATATCTACATTTATTAGAAGACAAATGTGGTAGGACAAGATCTAGACAGTGAAAAAAAATTTCATTGGATGCCTTTGCTTATGTGGCAGTGGGGTGAGATGGGGTGGGAGAAAGTGTTCCCCTGGCTGTTCTGGCCATGTGAACTGAGTGCCCCCCGGGCAACATTAGGTGCGTTCCTGGAGTGTATCTTTGGCTTGTTTTAATCTGAAAAGAATTTGCGTGCTCTGCAAAGGAAACCAAAATATGGTAAGCAGGGGCACACAGCAGGTCTGCTTCAAAAATTAATTCCTGATCTGAGCTAAAACACTCATGTAGATGCATCTTCAGACTCAGAGCACAGAACTGGCATTCAGTATCAGGGAGGTGATGCATCTCATAGCAATCAGAACTACTTTCTTCTCATCCCCAAATCATATTATTGTCACCTCTGTCACACTGGACAAGGCATCTGGAGGAGAGGAAAAAGAGCTGTGACCTATTTACAGTATTTCTGTTGATGCCCCAAATACAATGGACCATAGCTCAATTAACTTGGTTTAACGTTTCCAGGTGAAAAGACAGGAAATGCTTTGCTTTTTCAGTTCTCCATCTTAAGTACTTTCAACTACTGTAGGTATTTGATGACTGCAAGTCAGAACATCTAAAATTTAGGACCCTTTTAGTCAATGTTCCCCATTTAGTCAATGTAAACATGCAGAAACCTCCAAGAGTAACTCAGATTACTTAAAGTGGACACCTAATGAGTAATCTTTGTATTCTTTTGAATGTTAATACATAAACCCTAAGTTGTGATAATAACATAAATGCAGAGAATGAATTTTTAACCCTCTTTTCCACATACAGACAGGCTTCTGACTGCTAACAATGCTGCCAACAGGTATAAGGGCAAAACTCAAAATTTTGAAGAAAGTAAATGGGAACAAGAAATTATCATGGATCTCCTGATTTTAAACTGAACAAGAGGTATAAAGCCAGATTCTTTTTTTACAGTGTACCTGTTCATTCTGTTCCTTTTCTCAGCTGTGTGGGCACATTATTATCCTCTTTTGTGTTGGTACCAAGTTTATATATAGGCCCTCCATTAAATTCCGCCACATCCTCTACTCTTTTTTTTCAGCCCCACCAAATTACTCATTGCTGCGAAGATCAGTTCTAAGGGAAATATATAAAGTACCAGGAGGACAAATGCCCTACCAGAATGTACCACTTCTAGAGTATGTGAAATTTTGTTCCTAAGCAATTTGGCAGTCCTTATTTTCCACCTCAGTGATCACCTTTAATTGTTTCTCCTATTTATCTATTCTTTGATGGGGTTTTTTCCCCTCCTCCTCCTCTTTTTTGCCTTCAACTCCTTCAGCTTGTGGCAATGGTACAGAATGCTGATGACCAAGACTCGTCTCCAGGCAGGTAATTGTTTTGGGCACCAAACACTGACTGCACTTCTAAGGCAAATTTTCAGGATGAGCAAACCTTAAAAGTTCAGTAAGAGCATATGATATGCACTCATTGCAGGTGCATCCACCATCAGCTTATTTTTATACCAAAACCTGTTCAGATAAGAATTTGCTGCAGCACCAATTGTGCCAAAATGATATCCTGTATTCTTTCTCTATTTTACCTAGTATTTTGGCCATATCAGCTGCACATTACAGTAATAAAACAGGCTTTAATGTACATGTGGAATGGTACAGTGGTGATATGCAATACTGAACAAAGAGGTCTATTACTACCATATAATGTGAATCTTTGCATAACTAGTCACAGGGCAAAATTCTCAGCTGGAGTACATGCATATAACTTCTGGAAGATCAAGGGAACTTATGCTAGTGGGAGTTCAGACTTAACATTACATATGAAGAAGAATAACTCTTAGTTGGCATTTGCTTTTATGAAAAAAACACATGCAAGGGTAAATTTTTGAAGAGGTTGGATCTTGTAATCCTTTTTGCATTTGAAGTATGATTTAGGTGAACAGCTGATTATTCAAATCTCTAACTACTGGCTTCTTTCTTGCAATCAAGTATTTAGAATTGTTAGCCTGGATTCATACTTGCAGCTCAAGTGTGGGTGTAAACTGAACTCACAATGGACGAGCTCTGGTATGAAAACATAATCCTAAGTGTGAATGTGCCTGTCCTTGCTTAGGGACTAGCAATAACATTCTATGTTGATTTTCAATTTCATTATTCAAGAATCACACTGACAAAAATTTGGTTGTCTTGTAGGTCCTAAGTTAGTCTATTTTCATTATGGTGGGAACATTTGACTAGGTTCGTGGGGGAAAAGTAAAAAGGAATTTTCTGTACGCCTTTGCAGAAACACACACGGTCTCTCATCACTGGTAATTTTCCATTTTCTAAAATCTTATTACTTTGTGTTCACTCCCACAACATGAAAGTTGCTTTATATCAATCATTTCACTTTTTGTTTCACAAGCAAAAACATCATTTTGCTTTAGTAATGTGTAACAATGGAAAGTCAATAGGAAGGAAGAAGATTGCCAATATGATAAAGTGAGCACTGAGGCAAAGTTGACAGAGGTGATCTGTATTTTGTTTTCAACCTGCCTGCACTAAGAATGAGGCACACAACGATTTGGAATGGAATCTGCACCCAATAGAGGCTTCTAGCCTTAAGATCTTGCAGGTTTGTTGGTTAGGCTATCATAGCCCATAAATCATTATTACTCTTTTTTCTTCACCATCTTTCTAAAGAGTTCAGGGGAACGCATTTCAATTGTAGGTACCGTCCAACTTGAGATATTCTATGATTCTATGAACAGGTACTGTTCTGAACCTGAAGGTTTCCCTAGCTGTTTGTAGTTAAGGAAAGACTGATGACAGTGTATATATTAAAACTAATTTTATAGTCAGATCCATGTAGTGTTGGGGGCTCTGGAAGTGTATTTCAGGACTTAGAGATTGTGCCAGATAAGAACATTTTTTTAATATATAAATGTGGAACTCTGATATAATACATTTATCTTTCTTCATCCTTATGAAATGAAATTACATTTTTGTTTAAGGAGGATCTAAAAGAGAAGACTGGTTACTTTTAATGTTCAATGCCATAACTGATTTTCCCAGATTGGCAGGCTGTAGTAGCACTACTCTTGACAAGGACGTTCTTATTGGGTAATGTTAATAGTGGGCATGGAAAAAAAGTGTAGTCTTTAAATCATGGGGAAATGCAGATCCACGTATGCTACTTGCTACTCCTCTTAGCTACAGACTACTAACCAGGTACAGCCATGAGCTGAGGAGGGCAGTATTCTCCAAGTAGGAGGAAAGAAATGCACAAAATGTTCTAGAGATGTGAACAGGAAAGTTCAGCGTGGAAGCCTGCTTGCTGAAGGAATAGATGTACCTTTCTCTTTTTGGATGTAGTCAAGTGAGATATGCTCACAATAAGCTGAATCTAAACTTAGATAAATATACCGTCTGGAAATTTGTTCTGTATTTTATGATTAGAAACCCAAGAAGTGTTGAAAAGAACAGCTTGCTGAGACAGAAAAAAACCCAACCATTACATTAGAGGAAAACACCAGAGCAGTGTTCACCATTCAGTGTTTTTCTTTCTTCCTCATGACTTTATGTTCTAATATGCTCCATCAATAAATATATCTCAGAATTGCATCGACACTGTGTCTGACACTTCTCACTTGAAAAGTATCAGGAAAGTGTTTCTTTCCATCTAGTGGTGAGTATGCAGGGGTGTTTTTTACTCAGAAGAAAGTATGATGTTGCCAGCTTCTGAGGTGGGATGAAATACCTGCCTGGAACTGCAGAAATTGCAAGAGCCCCATGTAATTGCATTATGTTAACTACTGTAGTAGATCATTATGAAATAAGTCAAATTTAGCTAAGTGTGTAATTAACTTACAGATCTGATTCTTCCATTGGTCTCACCTTATGGGTAGAAACTATTTTAATTTTTTTTCTCATTCTGCAGCTTTGTATACCAGAAATCTGCAGTGTGACCTGGTAGTGAAAGCTGGAAGCAGATCTCTCTCCCAGCTGCCATCTTCTATGAGATCTTACAGTATTAATCAGATATGGCCACTGTCTTGTACCAGATAAACCCTTCCAGAGTCTGGTATTGCCCTTGAGATGTCTGACCTATAAGCAAGTGGGATCCCAGTGCCTGACTGCATTTATTTGTTGCTGTTCATAGTCATGTTCCCTTGCCTTCTTTCAAACTATGTGTTCACATTGCCCCTTGTGTTCCTTCAGGCCACAAAAGGTCTTTTCCTTAGGCATAATTCAGTCAGGTACCCCATTTTCCTGCAGAAGCAGACAATAACACATTTCTCTCACTCCTTTGCCATACCACACCATCTCCCAGGATCCTCTATAGTCCTTTTATGGATTAATAAGAATCTTTTGGCCATTTGCTGGCTATGGCTTCAGCTTTTATCATGTGGCTTCATTTTGTCATCTTCTGGATTCTTAATAGGAATATGGATTCTATGTGTTTTACTAATTTTAATCACAAGTGGAATTATACTGTGCTTGAACCTGATATTTTTACATGAGCTTTCTTAGTTATCTAAATATATCCACTAAATACAGATGAGGCTAAGACTGACATTTGTCTCTTCAGATTTGTCCAGACTATTCACCTAGAGTAGCACACAATCTCAAGTTCAAGCATTGCTCCAGTTCTGGCAGTTATGTTGTGGTAGCCAAGTGCAATAGATGGCTGATGTATACTGCTTCACATGGGATTTTTATGTCTCTATAGGTGCTTCCAGCTGTTGTGCTGTTGATGCTGCTTTAGTACAATGTGCTTTAGTGTGTCCTGTGCCTCTTTTGCTTTTTTTTATTTCATAATTAATACAATAAAATATTTTCTTCAATGCAAGCTTTCAGGCTGAACTTTTTGGTGGAATACTGCCTGTGAAGAGTCTGAGGAGTGTGGCAGTTGATTTCTGTTATCTTTCAACACTGCCCAAATCACTCATCTAAGTTCAACAAGGAAACCGACTGTTTTGTTGGATAGGCTTGGGCACTTCATACATGGAATAACAGTGGTTTAATCTTCTGCATCTTTGGCAACACCTTCAAAGGTGGCAGACCTTAGGTAAGGCTGTACTGTCACAGAATAGCTACAGACAGTCTTCTGGCTAAGCTGTCATCACAGTTCTTTTGCTCAGATCCTCTACAACCTTGCAGTCTATGGCATGCAGATTACCTCTGCTTGGGAAGCAAATGTCTTTTGCTTTCCTGGAAGCCAAAATCAAAATCCCTCGGCAGCCTTTCTTTTAGTGCTGTATGACCAACATTAAACACTGTTTGCCTCTGAAGGGGTGCTCAGTATTGCAAGAAATGCTGGATATGGCTTTTTGCCTCAAATCCGTAATACACTCATTTTCTGTCTAGATATAAATGACAGCAGAATGAGTATCACTCAAATACAGTATTTGTTTTAGCATTACATCGTTTCTTGCTTCACATAGGAAGTGTACACAGCCAATGTCATGTTATGTTTTCTACATTGTTATACTTTTGGTTTGTTGGGAAACAAGAAGACCAATCATGAAAAGATTGAAACAGAGTTTTCAGGTACAAGACAACAGTGGCTTTTATGGAGAAGTTTGACATGTAGATTTCAAACAAGTATTTGGGCCAAGTTGGAGACCTCTTCCAAAAAGCAGCTGTCCTTTGACTGCACATAGCTGATTTTAAGAAGATACTGACACATTAATGACTTTGAGCACTTTTTGATATGCACACCTTTAGATCAAGTGATATCCAGGCTACTGTCTAAAAAAATATGTACCTGCTGAAAATAATATTTTTTCTTTATTTTCTGCATACTGCTTGTAGTCCACAGACCACAGCTTGATTACCAAAAGGGCTAGGTTTTTTTTCACTTGTGAGCTGATTTTCCAAAACTTCTGGCCCCCATAAGAAGACAACCATAACATTCCTGTAAATGCTACTACCATAAAGGGCAAAATACTGTTCATTTGCCAATTCACACTACAAATACCCAAGTACCCAGAATTACTCTTATAATCTGATAGCAGAGCAAGGCAATCTAGCTGCAGGCATGTTGCAATACAGCTGCCATAAGCAGGGCTGTTAGTTACATCTAAACTTGAAGGCAAAGTAGCATTTTCAAATTCCCGAGTGCATGTGCATTCCTAGTTACACCCCCAACTCTCTTTTGGCATGCACAGGTATGAACCTGCCCCCTTTAAGCCTTGGCTTGTCTGAAGAGAAGAACCTACACATGCAGATGGCATGCAGTTTGTCATGGTCTTTAAGATGTCCTTGATTTTTGTGAAGACACGATCCCATGGTCTACCATTGACTGGGACTCACAGAGCCATTTAAATACCTCCTTAACATTTGGGGATAAAATCTGATCCATGTATAGGACAAATACGTGAAACTGGGGCTGACTGGGTCAAACCCAGGCATCTAGCACATTTACCTATGAGACCAAAAAACTAATAACATTTCAAAATCATATTCAGAAATTATTCTCTTCCCTAATGTACTAATGAGGGAATGAAAAACAAGATATCTCACTGGAGACAGACAAAGCATATATAATAGCATGAGCTGGTCTTTGCCTGAAAAAATATAACACTTATTCTCTATAGCAATTGGAGTTACTCATTTTTTGTAACAAAGCATTGGTTATAACAGATGATTGAAATTCAGATTATTGGTATGAGAGAATATTTCACTGAATATTATTCAAGGTGAAATTTTCTAGGGAGAATATTTTCTAAGAAGAAGCAGTGAGAATACCTCTCTTTTGTTATTCTGCTTGGGGGTTTTATCCTTTATAATATATTTAACCCATATTTTACTGCTGAAGAAGAGCAAAAATACCTTCAGGAGTTTAATATAAATTGTCAGATGAATGCCCAGTTGAGCTACAAACTTTATGAGTCTGAAATTTCCAGTTGGTTTTATAGTACATAGATTTCTTTAAGTCTCCCTCATGATTTTTTTCAGATAGTATGATAAACTTTCGTGTGCAATGTTCGTTTTTTTTTTTTTGTTTGGTTGGGTTTTTTCCTCACTTGAGCAGTCATCCAGAAATAAAAGCCTTCTGCAGAAATAATCAAAATATTCAGTTGATCATGTTCAGAAAGAGCCTCATTCTTCTATGCAGTTATGCAATTATGGAGCATCTTGAATGATTGTCACTTAAAAGGGTTGTAACTTTCCTGGTTTATTAGGAACAGCTGGCAGATACATCAGAGGCATCAATGGAATTATTACTTTGAAGCAGATGTTAAACAGAATGGGGCAATAACAGCTGTTGCAATTAGAGGCATTGTGGGCACATTTCTGCACATCTTTGGCTCAACATGACAATGATCCAACCAAAGACCAGTTAGTAACACATTATTTTTTCCAAATATTGAAAAAATTTAATTGCATATAACCAGTGCTAAGAATGTGATTTTTCTTATAGCTTATGTAATTTCTGAGGTAGCTTAGACAAAAGAAAAAGCTGAATGAGATCTTGAGTGCCAGCTGGTATTTTTTTCACTTTAGGTTCTGATGAAATGTCACCCATAAACATGATTCCTAAGTATTTATACCACCCTATCGTTGAGTGTTATTGGGTGAGGATAGAAGAGGCTTGCTTAGGTAGAACAGCAGGTTCACTCAGCTGCTTGGAAGGGGAAGGCAGAGGGAAGATAGAGTCATAGAATGCCTGGCTGCATGGATCTCCTGGGAAAATGTTTTCCTCAAAGTTTGCATCTAAATCCCAGAGTGGACGTGCCGTTACATGATATTCTCCAACTACTTCATACAAATCTACTATACCTTCCTGCAGCATCAGGACAAATATTTCCTCTATTCAGCAACATTTTAAATTCACGGAGTCTTGTTACTGAGTCACAGTTAGAAAATGAAGGTGGATGTGAAGTTTTGTTCTCCAGAAACTCTGCAATCTCTTGTGTAGAGGAGATACTGAAAAACAGCTAGTGTCTCACTGGCCAACATAGAATCAGAAAACGACAACACGTTTTTAGCCTCAAACCAAACACGTTATGGAAGTCCTGACTGACAAAAAGACCAGGGAGAGGACATGAAAGAGGCAGAAATTAGGAAAACCTGATTCATAATTTCACAGCTGTGTGTCCTTTTCCCCTAAGGACTTAGGAGTCATTCACTAGCTGTAGCTGAGATTTCAGTTCACATGTGCTTCAGACTCCCCTCAACTGACTGTATTTCAGACAGCTGCAGTTCGCAGATATTTCACTTAACTTTCAATGGCTCTACCAGTCTATGTGAGGTGAAAAAAGAGTTTAGGTGCTGAGGGAGGGGTTAGGACAATTTGACTATACCCAGAGGCATTCTCCTTGAACTGAACACCCTCATAGAGAATAGTTACATGAGAGAAACAACAGTATGTAAGAGACTACTGGTTGCCAAGACAAACTACACTTATCCCTCACTGGCTGTGAAGCCGAAAGCCCATCATTCCAAGTCAAGCTCTGTGACTGCCAGATTTTCTTTTCTTACTTTTTTTTAATTTATTCTTGGCTTGGCCTCTGAATCAAGTCTCTGGGAGGAAGTAGGCTATGGGATAGAGGGGAAAGAAAGAAGATGGAGGTCAAAACACAAATTTCTCTTTTTAATTTAAGTTTTTTGTCTCATAGACATACTAGTGATGAGTGATACAGAAAAGGTTGAAGCACTGGGCAACTTTCTTGCCTCCATCTATGGAAACAAAGCTTGCTCTCAAATCTCTCAGGCACCAGCAAGCTGCGGGAAGAAGGGCAACCAGAAGCTGTGAAGCAACAGGTGAGGGAACATTTAAAAGATTGAATATAATCTAATCCACAGAGACCAAAAGAGTCAGCAGATGTTGCTTTAAGTGCTGTGGTGATAGCAAGGCAACTAGTATCTGTGGGAAAATCCATGGGGTGACTGGGGAAGGTCACTGACAGCCTGGAAAAAGGCTTAATTTTCACTCATCTTTAAGAAAGAAAAGGAGGACACAGGGAATTATAGGTTGGACAGCCTCCATTCAGTCCCTAGAAAGATTGTAAAGTCCTTTCTCTGGAAACACATTCACAGGCACAAAAGGAAAAGAAGGTTATGGGGAATGACCCGTAAATCTCTACAGAGAGCATATCATGGCTGACCAAACTGATGTGGTCAGTGGACGTTCTACATATTTTCTCTGCCACACACTTCAAAGATCTGCAAAACGTAGGTTTTGGTGAAAAAGTGGAAACTAATGTCAGTGTTGTGCAGTTGCACACCTCTTCCCCAAACCCCAGAAACACTCCCTACTCTTTGGCTGATGTCTCCATTCAGATCAAGCTCTCCCTACACTTGTGCCTGAGGGCTGACGTGACTGTTTCAGACAGCTGTGGTTTGGAGATAATAGACTTAGCCACATAAATTGCTATATTAGTCTACCTGATGCCAAGCAAGGTGTAAACGGTGAAGGGGGAATTAGTGTGCAACTCTGCAAGCCTGAAGGCATTCTGCCTTTGTTGGACAGACGATGTCTCTACAGGAAAAGAAAATGGTATATACAGAACATAAGAGGTTGGCAGTAGGCCAGAAACTTTCTGTTGCCTTGATTTTGATACTGAACCTCACTGACCCACGATTTTCCAGATGTTTTGTTATTCCTCGGTCTCGCCAGATAATGATAAAGTCCACTCCTTTTTTAAAAAGTTAGAACTTATTTTTTAAAATACATATATATAATCCCTGTATCCTTATACTTACTAATACTTACTTCCAGAAGTATTAGAGTGGATTCCCACCCTTCCAGTGAGGTTTACACAGAGGTCAGCCTAAGATACTGTGCAGATTTCTTGGGGGTTGAAAGGAGTGGAGCAGTGTCAAACAAACCATTTCAAGTAGAAAATCACTTTTAATGGTCTATTTACAATGAAAGAAGTGAACTGACGGAAATGTTAAATCAAAAACTTGTTTCTGATCTATTGAGCAGGAATAGATGTCATTTTTGTTTATTTTTTGTTACTGTTAGAGGAAGACATAATGAAATGAAGATAATGAGATGAAAAGAGATAATGGACAAAAAAGTCAACTTCTGTTTTCTTCTTCCTCAGGTAATCTTGTACTCAGCTCTAGTACTTGATATTTACTGGAGATATGCATTTGCTACAGACACATTTATTGGTTTTTTTCATTACCTGGACATGAGAGAGAGGAAAAAAATTATCCTATGTTTAGTCTGTAATTCATACTGTGATCATGCCTGTAAGCCTTGGTGAAAATCAGGGCGCTTTTGGTTTTTTTTAAATGTGAAATGTTGTTAGTTTAACCAACTATTTAAACATTTTTTTTTTACTCCATGAGTAAAATTCCTTGACTTTGCTATCATTGCATCTACAAATAACTCATGGGCTCTAGATAAAGTATTTTATACTTTCTTGTCTCCCCTGGATGTTTTTCACCCTCCCTGCACCTTGTAAGCTGAGTGCCAGCTATCAGGGAGTCATCCTTTGGTTGCTGTGTGAGGACCGTCAAGTGCTGGTCCCTGACAGTGCTCTGGGACTAATAGCCTCAGCTACTGGGCTGCACTGGAGAGGCAACTGGGACACATCTCTGCCATTGTCTTAATGGTGGCTGTTTTCATGAATCTCATGAGAAAAAAAACAAACAGGGAGTATGATTTTTAAGACTTTGGCATGAGACAAGAGCTTCTTTCAAGTGAAAGCTGATGACCCTGCATCCTTCTGGTAACCTTTCAGCATTACCAGACAGTGTGACAATGCTGCAATATATTCCTGTATCTACCATATCCCCTCATTTGATTCAGGCATGTTTAAGATGGCACATGCGGGGTAGAATTACCCAAGGACTACATGTTCTGTTATCTGCTGGTCATATCAGCAGTTGTTAATGATGTTATGCAATCTTCCTAAGTACAGATAAACTGCTGCCATTTCACAAACTTGTTACTGTTATTGCCAACATTAAATTATTTCCATAGTTCACATAATTTATGACTTGCAAACCACAAATGACCAGTAAAAAGGTCGTGTCTGCCACAGACCATCATATATTAGAGAGTACAGGTAGTTTTAGGAAAAGGAATCCCCAGTTCAACTGCCATCTGACTCTGAAAATCAGCCTGTTCATCCATCACTAGTAACTTCTGCTCACAGGCTGCCTTGAAACACTTCTCTATAGGCAATGAACTGCACAGTGGGATAGATACCACCTAAAGGAAAAATTAACCTATGAATCCACAATCTTATATGCATTTCTACAACATGAATAAGAAACACTATTTCACCAAAAGCCACTTTCTGTTCTTGCTTTCCTCTATAAGATACATGTGAAGATAGTTTCCCATCTTCATTTCAAGTGAACTGTATGTTCATGAACTGTTTCTAACCTAAGAGAAAGAGGGCCTATCTTTCCAATTCAAGTTTCACATACTACACTTTCAGCAGCCTGCAGTTCCTAGAGAAATAACCTTCATATATGAGAGGGTACATTTTCTTTAATACATTTTTCTTACCTCTAAACTATAGTCTTTTTACTGGGAATACAGAGGAATGCCAATTACTGACAACTGCAGTACTGTCTTTTGCTATGCTAGCAAATCTCCAATAGTAAATCTGTCCAGAGAATGGATATGCTTTGTTTTCGTATGTACATTCCTCATTGAAAGTGCGGTTTTAAGTAGACATTTATTCTTGTGGATATCTTTGCTTTCATTGCAATCTTTGTTATTAGACCCCAGAAATGAGGTCCTCCCTGCATTGTTGTGCTGCACATTAACTTATTATTTAGAATGTATCAGATGTAAAGAAAAATTGGTGATACCATGAGTACATTTTCAGGATAACAAATGTAAATAAATAGAAAACGAGACAAATTGTGTCCCTTGTCAAGATCACTGTGATAACAGGAATGGGAAATAATGTGCAGCCAGCTTTGCAGATGTCACAAGATTTTCTAACTTTTTTTTAATGTTTTTAAAAAGTTATTATCAACTGATGCTGGAGTTACAAAAAAAAATTTATCAGCTCAGCTGCCTTTTTATCAAATATCACAGTTATCCATGTGTGTTCATCAGTACTTTCCCAGAAAATAATTAAATGTTCCAAATTATATATAGTCATGTGCTTAAAAAATAATCTTACAGAGATCTCTCTAGAGAGAAAGATCATTTCCAACCTTTTTAATTCAACCTCTGACTTAAATATTATTACAACATGGAAATTTGTACTGTCTGCTCCAAGGGGCAAACTTGTGTCCTTTTTCTCACTTCTATACCTAAGTCTTATGGTGGGCTGCTGATCTGCCTTCCACTCCTACTCCCACATAAACCTGTAGCATTGTGCAGAACCCATGACAAATTTCCCCAACAGCAGGAGAAGAAAGTCAGTGTAAACCTTAGACTTTGGAAATGCCTTCTTGGTATAAAGCCCTGTAGTTATGTAATGAGGAAGACGTATTTAAAAGTAAGTCACTTGCTCTCAAGACTTATCCAAAGATTATGCAGGTGGTTAATTATTAAGCACTATGACTGCTCCCACTGAAGTCAGCAGGGTTATTCATAATGAAGAAATTCAATACTGTTCATAGTTCTTCAGGATAAGAGTTGTTATACTAAAATGATTGTGGGGAAATGTAACTTTGGGTCCAACTATATTTATTCAAATGTCCATCTTAAAATATCGCTGTAGTTTAAACAGGTTAATATTTCCTTAAAATGTAAGTTTGACTCTGAGTTTCCTCATTTATAACACTTGGGTTTGAGGGATCAAGAATTCTTGCAATGCATTTTATTTTAAATTATTGATGTGCACTGTCAACTTGGTTCCATCATCTGCTGTGGTATCTCTGCTGCATAATTATGCAAATTAATGAAACTCATGAGCAGATATACTGGACATTTAAATTAATTTATATGTGTTTATATGTGGATATATAATTTATATATGTAAATGAATATATTGTATGGAGAACTGAAAATTTATAGCTATTCATATAGAAGTTTACATATCTTATTTCTTATAAGTATAGTAAAGCAGCAGAATGATTAACAAAAATCTCAATACTTTTTACAATATTTAAGGCATTGGTTAGAGAATTCAAAAGATCTGGTATTTTTGTCTCCCATTCTATGTATTACAATAGGTATTTTAGCTTGAAAGACAGGCACAGTAGCCTATCAGGATAATCAACAAACATTATTAAAAATATATGTATTTCTGTTCCTTTTGTGTAAATCCATTATCTTTGTGTCCTGATTTCAGCTGGCATAGAATTAATTTTCTTCTCAGTAGCTGGTACAATGCTGTCGTTTGGATTTAGTATGAGAATAATGTTGATAACACACTGATGGTTTTTGTTGTTGCTAAGTAATTTTTATAACAAGTCAAGGACTTTTCAATTTCTCAGGCCCTGCCAGCAAGAGGGCAAGATGCTGGGAGGGGACACAGCCAGGACAGGTGACCCGAGCTAGCCAAAGGGATATTCCATGCCGTAGAACATCATGCTCAGCACATAAACAAGGGAGCTGGCCAAGGGCTGCCGATGGCTGCTCGGGGACTGGCTGGGCATCCGTCAGCGGGTGGTGAGCAACTGTATTGTGCAGCACTTGGTTTTTTTTTTCTTTGAAGTTTTATTCCTCTCCCTCTCTCTCTCCTTTTCATTAAAATTGTTGTTGTTGTTATTATCATATTTTATTTTATTTCAATTATTAAACTGTTCTTATCTCAACCCACAAGTTTTATTCTTTTGCTGATTCTTCTCCCCATCCCACTGGGGGCGGGGGGAGGGAGTGAGTGGCTGTGTGATGTCTAGATGCTGGCTGGGGTTAAATTGTAACACTTTGTTAGGGTTTCATGTAAACATTTTAGAGAAAAATTTCTCCTTGTTCCCTTTCTGTTTTGTTCCCTTTATCCCTGATTAATAGGAAAAAGAACATTGTCACCAAAATGACCGATTTCAGTCAGTTCTAGAAAAGCATGCATTTTTTTTAACCAGCATCTCTCAACCTGATTTGAACTATCGCAGCTATAATTTATAAATTCCTCCAGAAAGAATTCTGACAGAATGTCAACTGACTTTCACCTGTGCTGCAGTGTTGGTAGTGCAATTCAATAATACATTGAGCCAAAAGACTTTGCAGACTACCTAAAGGGCATTCCCATTATGGGCACTGAATAGCTGCAATATGCAATCCGCTGCAGGGGATGGGGCAGCAAACACAAACAGATCTAAGTGGGGCTGGCAGTAGAGCTATACCTGTTACAGACTTTCTCTTGGAAAAATGCCAAGCACAATATCTTAATTGCTAAAGGCTATAAGCCACAGCCAGTACCACAATAGCAGAAAACCTCTGTTGGACAGGTAGCTATTAACACCTGACAGCCTTTTAAAAGTTAACTGCTGGTATTTTTCCCCAAGAATGGAAATTAAAAAGGATTTCTAAGTACATTTTACAGTTCCCTGCTTTCAAATCAATAACGGAGATCAGTGAAGCCTCCCCAAGACAACGCTGAACTTAAAACTGGCCACCACTTGCACTCTGTAAATTCACATGTTGCTAATCTGCACCAAGTGTTTCCCTGTAGACATAACCGGTTAAAGGATGATTTTAAACTATTGTGCTACTGTATGATTTATATTTGGAGCATAGCTTTATCTTTTTGTAGTCTGAACTCTGAACAAATGCAGTGCAAGATGTCTGGGACACATATGAGATGTGCAAAACATTTTATTAAATTACCTGATCACAGAGACTGTAGAAATTTTTTGAGGGAGTTAAAGCTTCTGTTGCAGACTGAAATATTGTAAGTCTTTTCCATACAATCTCCTAGCTTAATACCTGCAAAGAAGCTCTGCTTAAAGAGTGACCAAATCCAAAATCTTCCATCAGAACAGCTCATACAGAAGCTGGATCTACCCCACCCCCAGCTTGCGTTTTGGCTAACCAAGTCTGGTGGGAACTTTTAAAACAAAACTCAGGGTGTGGTCCACATACAACATTTCAGGTCTTTTGCTCTGCATGTGTGTAAGATAATTAACAGAGACATCTCTACTCAATAAGCAAATAATGCTTCACATGTCATTGTCCTTGTGATTTGCAATTGAAGATTTTACTTTAAATGTATGACCCTTTTCCTGGCTTCTCCTGGACCACAAAATCAGCTTTCACTCTTTTTCACAAAGCAAAACTATCTGACCAAGCTGGTATCACACCAGATAAATTACAGCATCATCACAGGCATGAACTTTTCCCATTTACTCTTGTAAGGATGTAAGTTTAAAAACCTACTTGTGACATTTTAAACATTCGCACTTCTAGACTTGCAGCTAAATCAATGAGCAGAATACATCCCATTAAAATCAATACTGTGAAACCTTGCCTTCGGTGTAGAATCTGACTGAAAAACAACAGCTTCATAGGTTTTAAATTGGTTTAGACAACATGAGAATAAGTCCCCAAAGATTTAGCTAAAAATTCTCAGTCGTATTTCAGTTTCTCACTCTTACCAAGGTGTCATTTTCCATAACAGTTTAAAGTCCAGACACTTCAGAGGAATTTAGGTCTCAATGTAAGCTGGAAACTTGCATTTAAAAAGCAGGTAAACTTCGAGGGACAGCTGTCCATACACTGAGTATCGTCTAAATAGAGAAGAGACTGGACTGAAGGGTGTTTGTAGTTTGGGTTATTTTTATGTATTAGACTATCTACCTCTAAAACTTGTTCTGCTGACATTACAACAAGCCTGATATAAGCCAGTTCTGAAGCAAAAATGAAACAATTACTATGAGGATGCCCAGAACATATTAACTTGGTTCACTATCTTATAATTGTGGCCTCACCTTTTCTGGATAGAGCTGACTCACACCTAGAATGAGATCAAGTTTACCTGCAATCCACAACACAGTGGGAGCCCTGCATCTTCTGCATGAACATAACATGTATTACAGCAGCTTTATTAATGACAATGGCATCTTATTTTCCAGATTGGTGGCATAAGTTTGTCCTAAGCATTGCACTATTGTACCTGGTCTTATACTTTTATTTTGCATACTTAAAATGAGAGGCTTTGCAAAGAAAAGACTCTTTGTGTTTTTACACTGTGCTGCATAATGGTCCTCCTGTATTAGCTGTTTGTAAGTCACTACAGAAGTAAAAAAAAACCAAAACCAAACAACTGTTCAACAGGAAGTATCAAACACGACTACATTTACCTTTAACATAAGGTATGAATGGGATGGTAGCAAAAAAAGACATTTCTGAGAAGACTGACAGATTGTTTCTCCAATTCTCCTCATAAATGAACCATAAGAAAGAGAGGATATAAAACTGGAAACCAATGTCTCTTTTAGAGTTCCAAAGGAAATAATATTGTATAATGTAATGGAGCAAAAATTCACCTAAGTAGCTTTATTCTAAAGGCACAGTAATTAAATAAAAGTCCATAAGATCTCATCTTTTTTAAAAAAGACACTGCAATGGTCTTTTAGGATAGAGGATATGCTCCCTCTGTGGCAGCAGTAACAATCTACTGAAACCGTCTGACAGATTTTTACTTTAAATGGGGCCTTACCCACCCTTCATACAAAAGATAAATGTTTAAGGAGTCACTAGAATAAATGTAAGCCCTGTTGATTTACATGGGAGTGATGTTTTTGTAAGATATTTGTGGGTGAAACGAACATTGACATAAAATTATATGAAAAACAGAGAAGGGAATGAGGAAAGAGTTTGTGCACCAAAACATCTTCAATATAGATGCTGGAGCAATGGTCTGGAGGGTAGCAGGAGAACCGTAAGAGGATGTGGCTGCTTAAGGTAGATGTGACCCTAACAAAGAGAAAATAGGTGGGAAACTAACAGCAAAAGCACAAAGGATGTTAATAGCAACCTGTCAATAATATCTAGTCCTTTAAAGTATACTTTTCTTCAATAGGAAAGCAGAAAAAATAAAACATAAGACAAATAACGTGTTACATTTGTAAGTATTGCTGTGTAAATCCACTTTCAGGGTGGCTTTTATCAGTGTGCAGAAGCATGGATTATTCTCAAGTAAACGAAAATATTAGACTGATTCACCTTTCTAAAGGTATAGAAAGGGAAAAACATAGAGACAAATATAGGCATTACACAGAGGAAAAATCTCAAAATAGTGTTCTGCTGATTTGACTGTCTTCATCTCAGACTGAAGAAATTTTTTTCCAAGTGTGCCTGACAACACATATAACTTCAGTTTTATTAAATGTTAAAAGACAAGATTCAAAGTTGTCAGACAAATTTTGTTGGATTTAATCTTATTGTTCAAGCAGTTTCAAACATAAACTGATAAATCTGCTTTTAAGCGCTTGTTTTTGATTAGGAGTTTTCTAGACTGAAGTTGAAGCAAATAATAAAAAAAGAAAGTATATCATATATTTAATCTTAGTGACTTCCATTTTTGTCGAAAAAGTCCAGTTGACAATAGCTGCAAATGAAAGGTGAAGATAAAAACATACAGGAAATTTGCTGATGCCATTACAGTTGAATCTCTGTGAATAGTGTAAGTAAAACAATATTTAATGTTAGATTATGACTATAACCAGTAACTGGCAGGAGTGCAAAAGATTCTTTCCCAGTACCTGATTGCAAGGAACTATGGAAGTACATTTAATGTAGACAAAGACACTAACAAATAGGTTATCAGCCAGGGCCTGTGCATGAGAAAGCACAGCTCTCTGCACATCTTGGGCACGCTGCCTTCAAGAGCAATTTGAAGTTCTTTTTCTCTCCTAAGACAGCAGCGGCAGGGGTACCTATGCCTCCATGGATAGTTATCCACACTCACATTAGTGAGGCAGAGACCCTGTGCGTTTGCCTGGCGTCACTCAGCCTTCTGGTGGGACAGGCTGGCAAGAGACCATACATTGAAGCTATTTTTTTTTCCCGGGTTATTTCCACCTGCTGACAACATAGGCTTCTGTGACTACAGAGGCCTATAGCTGTAAGTGATTGTCCCCCTGGACTCAGCACCGGTGAGGCCGCACCCTCAAATACAGTGTGCGGTTTGGGGCCCTTCACTATAAGAAAGACATTTTGGTGCTGGAGTGTGTCCAGAGAAGGGCAGTGAAGCTGGTGAATGGTCTGGAGCACAGTTCTTATGAGGAGCAGCTGAGGGAACTGAGATTGTTTAGCCTGAAGAACAGGAGGCTTGGGGGGACCTTATCACTTTCCACAACTACCTGAAAGGAGGTTTTAGGCAGGTGGGCGTCCATCTCTTCTCCCAGATAACTAGCAACGGGACAAGAGGAGATCACCTCAAGTTGCACCAGGGGAGGTTTAGGTTGGATATCAGGAAAAAATTTGTTCACCCAAAGGGCTGTCAGACATTGAAACAGGCTGCCCAGGGAAGTGGTTGAGTCGCCATCCCTGGGGGTACTTAAAAGATGTGTAGATGTGGCACTTAGGGGCATGTTTTAGTGGTGGACGTGGAAGTACCGGGTTAACAGTTGGACTTGATGATCTTAAAGGTCTTTTTCAACCTAAATGTTTCTATGAATTTACAGAACTGAGTGATAAAAAAAAAAAAAAAAGAATTTATGTATTTAAAAAAAAAGTAAAGCTGAACTTCATATCTAATAATGTGGTCCTAGGAATCATGCCTAGTTTTTCATTACCAAAGTCCTCTTCGGAGCCATCTAAATGACCATTCTGTCTCACTTTATAGATGCTGGAACAAACACATCATGAACAGCTTAAAAAATCCCTGACCAAAATTAACTCTCAGCTGTTCTGTTTGTTCAGGCCACAGCCTACATTAACTGTGCATCCACAGTCCCACTGTCTTTATTTAAATCTGGAATACCTATCAGCTTAAATAATACCCTTCGTTTGCACAGTGAAGGAGAGAGCACTCATTTGATCATTGGAGTCCAAAAGGCTCCTGCTTGTGAAGTGCAGCAATATCCACCTGGACTTACAGTAACAACAAATAATCCTTGGTGCAGTGCCATTACATCTAACCCAAGAGCAGAGCACAGCGACAGCTAGACGGGCAGCTACCGAGGGCACTACATTTGCATTATAATGGAAAAAGTAGCATCCACTTTGGTTAAAGTCAGATTCCAGGATGCCTAAACCTATGTTGATTTAAACATTATTGAGAAGTCATCCTCGTCTAGCAGACAGTGTCTATAGGTCACACTACTATTTATTGACAGTAGAAAGGATGATGAGCACATGGCAATAGAACGATGACAGTGTTTTAAATTGATATAGCACTTTATATCCATGAATATCAAAACGCTCTGTGGATATTAGTAATTCATGCCTCTTGACACCAAAACAGAACTAGCCGAATTATTATTTTACTTCCTAGACACAACTCTGTCATTTATATTTCCCATGTCATTTAGATTGGTAGTGCACTTTTCAAGTGAGACTTCTGATCATCCCTATTTATTGTGTTCTGGTCCACATCACAGAACAACTCGAGCATCCAAGCTGGATTGTGCTGGGATGTCACTAAACCAAGAAGAAGTGTTCCAGGAACACAGTCTGCTTTCATAGCAGAGAGACATTCAGTCCCTGGATCTAGTAGTCCAAAGCAATTACCCAACACATGAACAAAATATGTGCGCTGGGTCCCGAACACTGTTTGATCCACTGAGCACAGCTCTGCAGACCCCTTCTAGCACATTGCACCACTTGCTTATGCATGTGTAACTTGCATAGCTGACCCAGCTCACTTGTCGCAACCCGGCTGCATTGGTACTTCTTTGCCTCAGAAAGGAAACTGCTTTTCTACACTTGATGTCAAAGAAAGGCAAGCTGATATTCATTATTTTTCCTTCTTCTTTTTTTCCTTTCATAATTTCCTGTGAATATACCACCAAAAAGGCAAGCAGTAAAGGAGAAGGAAACAGCTCATCTTTTTACGGTTTAAAATGCCATTTCCTCTGTGTCACTTTAATTCTAAAACATGAGCTGTAAGGGTATAGAGAACACTGGTGTTTATCTTGAATCTCTGCCTTTGTTTTGGATCAAAAATGCAACACCCAGGCCAAAGACAATACTAAACATTTACCGCTGAGGTCACTGATCTGCAATTTGTTGCAGTGACAGATCCAATATTGTGCTTGGGGAACAGACTGGATGGCTGTTAATGCACTATTATAGGCACAGTTGGGAAATTGGCTGAGCACCAGGTAACTGGAAGAACTGGAGCTTATTACACAAGTCCAAGAGTGTTTTAACTTGTGGCTTGATTGCTAACATGGGGAGAGCTTTTAAAATGTTAATTGATTTTTTTTTTATAATAACATAAACCATCTGTAGCTTTGAACTTAAATTTAACTTTTCTAATTAAGTCTGATCCTTCTAGTAGAAGAACTGTCTGTCACGCATCAATCTCTTCATTCTAATTTTGGTTCAGTTTGTCACATCATTTAAAGCCCTGACCCCATCATAGCAAGGTTTTAATTAACAGCAAAATAGTGTTAGGGGAAACTCTGTATGAAGAATGAAGAATTGAGTTTGGACCCATTCAGATAACTTAGGAAGACATAGATGTGTCTTATCAATGTGTTTGTGGAAGACAAGTTATTCCATTTATCTGTGGATTATCTATGATTAATTTTTAAGCCATGGGTTAAACCTCTGTTTTTCTGTGGAAAGTTCTCCTCCCAGCCACACACTGTACTACATGTCAGATTCTGAGAACTGTCAAGACATTGGCAAACTATGCAAACAACAGATAAAAATTACTGGGGGGCATGAGGTGGGGCAGATGAATACAAGGTGTGGAAGAAATCCACTGACAGGATGATAAATCATTCAGCTCTGAAACAGAAGCAGACTTTCCAGAGGAGGAGGAATGTCAAGGGCAAGAAATCAAAGATAGGTTGTGAACAAAGCTATTACTGTGATCATCATCATATTACTACGTGTGGGTAGAGAATGTCTGTAGGGCTAATGGTTGCCATGTAGAAAAGAGAACAAGGAAAACTTCAAGGAATACTTTTGGCTGAACTCATTAACTACTTTATTAAGGGCCACATTAATTGTTAGGCAGATACAATGCTGCATGTTTGACATTAATGTTAACTGATAAAATTAATTGCATTAGGTAGTATAGACAAAAATAATGCTCTGTTCCTACAGGAAAGGCAAAAAGCTGGTGTCAATCTCTTGGAGGAATGATTTACATAGTTATTAGGGCTTCTCCCTGGGATTTCATCTTCAGGAAAAAAAAAAAAAAAAAAAAAAAAAAAAGAAAAAAGACGTTGAACTTACTACACTCAGCTAAAGAGGGATATTAGATTACTCAAGACCCAATAGAATATCATTATTGGGAAGACATGTACTAGAGATATTCCCACTTCACGTAACATACAATGAAGTTTACAAAAACTACATATTTTTTGTATGTATGTACAAACTCCACACCTCCCTAGATGCTTTCAAAGATTTGTTCTGAAGGTACAAAAAGCAGTGAAATTGCCCTCAAATTGCATGTGACTTCTGCTGTTCCAAGCATGGCCTGAAGATTTGAGTCTTCGTATCGAAAATTATATTGAGATGTAAGAACAATGTAAAACAGACTGCAGAGTGGAAGAGCTGGATTGTACCCTTTCAAAAAGCTGAGACTTCTCCAAGTCCAAGAGGAGCAAGGACCAAGAAGTGCTTCAAGCCCTCTTACATAGGCTTTTTAATCCCAGAGGGTTTGTAATATTATCTGATTTTCCAGCAACTGTAATTTTAATCAGAAGTGATGCTAAAATAGATAGTAACAGTGAGTCATCCAGGAATGCAGTAGAGTGAGGGAGCAAACTCTAGATACCCAGAAAAAGTGAAACTACCGCTACAGGCCAACAAATGCAATTGATAAGAGACTTCAACAAAATTACGCTACAGTGTGTGTATGGTTATCTGTAGCAGCTCCATTCACAAATGGTATTTCATTAAGATAGTGGAACTCAATCAAATCCATTCATGTGCCCAAAATCTAAAAACTGAAGCATCCAATGCTGTGAATGACAGTCCAGCAGATTTAAATCCTGATCAGTAAAAAGCAAGATTGTAAAATAATCTCGTTTCACATCAAGATGATGAGGTGATCTTGTTATTCTATTTTTTTTTTTTTTTTATTGCAAATGAAACTAAGAGTGATGTCCTTCCTCACAGACTAATCAGTAACTCCTTTGACAAGCATGAGACTGGAATGCAGAGCTGCTGGTTGAAGGTGGTGGTCTGAATTAGGCAGGGCAAAGATTTAAGCCTGTATTTTCCATACAAATGCATTATACATCCAAGTAACTGGAACTTCTGGGACCACAGTCTTTACCTCTTTTTCTGAACAGAAATTCCTTTCCAGTCCCAAGAAACTCTTCTCAGTTAGTCTCATGCATTTCATTTATTGAACTGATATTTCTGACAAAATAAGGAAAAATACCCGTTTAATTTACAGCCAGTTCTACTGTGAGAACGTTGCCTGTTCAAAAAGAAGAAAGAGTTCAGAAGAAAGAAGTGTTAAATGCTCCATAGAAGACAGTCTTGCCTATATTGAGAGACTGAAACACTATATAAAAGGAAACTATTTTAGTAATGATTAGAAGTTGCTGGTTTTACAAGATATGATGGGAGTTAGAACTACATTCAGCTGTGAAGCCTATCATCTTCCAGCAAATAAAAAGACGTTTGCTCAGATTGTACAATTTCTATAAGGTCATCCATATGAACACCCTTGAGTGATTGCAGAGCATTATTAATGTACAGGTAAAACTGAGAGGCAAATGAAAGCACTCCTGAATATGTAGCTAGCTTGATGAAATTAAAGGGGACCTTCCAGTTTTACAAGTGCTTTTAACTGTTACATTAAAGATCTGGTCCACATGGCATGTGTAAAATGAACGATTTGTGAATGATTATTGTCTAAGGCAGAGCTGATACCAAACCATGCCTACGAACAGCTTTTTCAACAGAAACTGATATTAAACATGCTGGGAAACTGCAACAGAAAACTTTGCAATAAGTAAAATGGGATCAAGAAGAAAGCACTACATTCATAAGCCTTATATGACAACATGGAATACACTGAGAATGATCTAGCATCTTTACAACTGTTTAATTTAGAGGGTAATAAATGAAGGAGATTGGGGATCCCTTAAAAGATGCCTGGAAAAATAGTTTAAAAGAAGCATGAAACTGGAGACTCCTGTTTCTGTGATTTCATCACAACATCATCCCAGACTACAAAATTGTAAAGCTACAGAAGTATTAGTGTTTCCAAAAGTATACATGTGAGAAGTTTTCCTCCTCTGTGTACTACTGCATTATAAAAAAAGCATAAAAATCTAAATAACATGTGCTAAATCTTTATGTCATGAAATGACTTGTATTTTCTCATAAAGAACAGCCAAGGGGGATTTGGTTGATCTGTCCAAACATATGTCTAATTTTGAACTCCACACTGCCCACCTCCCCCACCCCCATCCCCCCTGCAATTTGCTGTACTTTTGGAAAAGGATGAGATTACCATCTTATTATGTGAAAATAAGAATTGTGCCAGAAAAGAGGACAAGGCCACACTTTTTACAAACCTTTTCAGTCATTTCTGTGGCTGTCAAATACAGAGGGAGAATTCAGCATGGGGAGGACTCAGGAATTTTAACCACGGTTATGCAGAATGAATGGGATAGTTTTCCTGTCAACAATTTAATGATGTTGTCCATATTTCTGGTGATTTTAAAATTAACCCAGGCTTGACTTCTGGCCACCATTACTTTTACTAGCACAGCTTATATATATATACACTTTACTAGCATTTGCAGAACATGGATTTTGTCATAGCCAGCCTAGAAGTGGAGCCTGAAAAGTGTGACAGAGAACACCCAGAAAAAGATTTACTACAGAATAAGGTACCAGTGTGTGGAATATCATCTGCAGCTGCTGTTTGGCAAACTACATGGGCTGGTTATGCAAAGCATTTTGGGTAGCTTTATAGATATAAATAGCAATAATATGTTTATTACTGAAACCTATGAAGAATAATGACTTGAGCACCTCCCCAGGGTATTTTTTCTCAAGGGGTCATCTTGAAACAAATCACAAAAATACATACTTGCCCCTAAAGTTCTAAATATGCATTCTGATCATTGATAAACATAGAAAACAATTTGCACAGATTACAGGTTGAGAATTTAAAATGACAGCCCAAAGACGGGGTTTCCAGATATGGCAGCACAACTTTGGAGATATACAATGCTTTTCGGTGCTTTCTCTTACTCTTTGAATTTAAAAATAACAGCTGAGCTAAAAGTACATATTTCCTGTCAGAATTGCCACTAGAAACACTAGGAATACAGAAGTAAATAGGTGACTACTAATTACATCATAAAAGGAAATTAAACTTCGCAAAGCTAAAGAGAATCTCTGTCAGAAATGGATAGATACAGGCGTACCAACATTTGTTTTGAACTTTGCATAGAAGTAACAGCCACACATATTGTCATGTGTGGCACTGGAATGATTCTTCCTATAGCATTCAGGATACACAGTCTGAAAAACACAAAAAGGCTAGTTTGGAACTGTAAAAAATTAAGTTCTATCCCAGAATATCCTTTTTTTTTTCTTCATGGCAAAAGGATTGATGCACCAACAGAAGACATGAAAGCCACATCAGTCAACACAATGCATCCCTGATATACTCTGTTTCATCACTTCAAGCATTCAACAGCCCAATGGCAATCTGTGTGGATATACTAAGCCCAATATGATTCATGTCTGTTTGATTATGGTGGATTCTCATTCTGGATCACCCAAAGAACTCTATGAATTCTGGTTTCTTCTGCTCAAATGGTGGATCTCTTATGGCTTGTTTCTAAGGATGGCAGACTCTGGGCAAATTGTCCAATGGAGGAAACTCCACCCAATCTATATATGAAGACTATCAATCATTTGTCAGAAGAAAAAAATGTCAAGCATGTCACATCCACTCATTTGCACTTTTCAAAAGGAGATTAGTGGAAAGATTTATTCAGACATTCAAACAAGCAGGCCTTGATATCACTTCAGCGAAAGATAGCTTACAGGATTGCAAACTTTGTATTGGTCTGTACAATGGCAGTGCGCGTTGCCGTAAGTCACATACTGGGGATGCTGTATATTCATAAAAAGAAAAAGAACTTGTGAAGAAAGTGGCCACAAATAGACAAGTACAATGGAAGCAAGAAACTATAGCGATAACTTACAGAATTAATTGTAATCTGAAATAACTACATAGGGATAACATGAGTCAGAAATAGCCATTCAGAGAGAAGGCATTTAAAACAGCTTCTGTGCATGTATTTAACTTGATGCACCAGAATAAGCACACACATTGAATGTAATTAGCAGTCAGACGTTCAGACTGAACAAAATGACTTGTGAAAATCCACCATTTCTGCTACAAGTGTCCTAAAATTAAAGGGCAGAAAATGTTGCTAAGAAAATTACCATGGAAAGCTTATACCTTGTTTGAGATATAGTTGTGTTGACTAAAATCCATCTTTGTAAGAATGATGTCATTAACACGTCTCATCTTTAATTAGTAGCGTTTTGTACATAAGTTATTATAGATTTAACTGTAAAACTTTTGTATTCTGATTTTCCTGTTATATTGAATAATGAGAAGCATGTAGTGCCTAGGAGTTGAATATTACTCTGAGTACTTAGAAGTCCTTCCTCCCTGCCCTCTGTAGCCACCGAAATAATGCCAGCGTGGACAGATTCTGACATGTCCAGATATGGCTGGGAGCCACAGGTTACAGAAACCTGCAGCCAGCCTTCCAATGACAGCAGCCTTCTCTGAATTTTCCCTGGTAATTCCCTGCCAGCCCTTCTCCTCCATCCTACCAAAAAGTAGTTAGGGAGACACAGAAGCCAGCAGATCTCCCCTTAAGGACCCTAGCTGGTCCTCACAGGAGGGCAGGGAGCAACAAAAGCTGCTCATTTGGGTCCATTCCCTTGATTTTTCCCTGGATCTAAGAGCAGGGGAGGAAAAATGGGGAAAGGAAAATGCAGAATGATTCTTTTGCCGCTCTTATCTACAACTTGTCCTTAAGTCAGAGCAAGGGAGATGGTGACCTGCTGGAACTGGGGCTACCCCATAGCAGATAGGCTCATAGGCAGTTGTTTGGAGACAAGACTTAATGACTGGGTGGGAGCCTTTCTTAGGAAGTTCAGAGCAACACTACAGAAACGTCTACATGCTCGTGAGCAAGAGGAGTACAGAAATCAGAAGGCAGACCCAAACCTATGATGTAAGCCTCAAGAAAAAACCCTCTCTCAGACCTTGGTGATGTTTCAGATGATACTTTAGTTTCTGAGAATGGCATACTTGGCATGGTTAGTACTTCCATCACGTGTAAGCTCATCTGTCTGGAAATCCTCTGTTCAAGTATGCATCTCCCATAGGTTTAGCATGTTAGAGGAAAACCAACACGTAACATGGTGATGAGACCAATGAAAAGGCGGAACTGAAGGCAATGAGGTCTAATGGGGAGAGGTAAGGACATGAACAACATGAAAGAGAATGCTCAAAAGGTACAGCAAAACTAAACCAAGTAGTAAAATCTGGTATTGTCAGTCATCTAAGCTCTATTATTTTACTCTGCTGTTCCAAATCCATGCAAATTTTCTCTAAAATAAATTTTTGAGAGTTTGAAAATTTCAGTGAAAGAATATTTGCCAAGTTGTCTACCTTTTTGCTTCTTTTCTGCCTGTTTGGCTGTGACATAACTCATGCCATTTTCCCACCTTTCAAAAGCGCCACAAAGAGCTCTTTGCCGTAGTAAAGCCCTAGCACTTTCTTTTAAAACCAGTTGTGGACTTAGTGTAACATCTTACCACATGGCAAAATTATTTATTCTCAGGAATAAATTAGAAATTATTGCAACTCCACATTTCATCACACTGTTAAACAAATTGATTTTTGTTTGCAATTTAATTTTCAGTAATTTATAGGGGTTTGCCCTTTGTTCTCCAAAGCTCACGGATCTAAGTAGCAAATACTGTCTTTAAAGAACAGGATGTAACCATACAATTCTGAGGGTAAGCCACCATGCTTTCTTCCACAGCATTATTTTAAATTCTCAAATTCTCTTTAAATTCTCATGTATGTAGACAAACTAAAACCAATGTCTGTATCTCATGTTAACTTAAACTACATTAAAGGACACACAATCATATGAGAGAAAATTTAACTATAAATATTAACATTCTCCAGGAACATATCCCAAATAACATGTTCCCAAGAACATCTAGAGCAGTTAAGTTGAGTTGTTCTTTGAAACTACTTTGTTTTTCAAACATTAAGTTATTACTCATAAACGTTATAAAAGCTTGTCCACTAAACCTCTAAAAATTTTCATTTTCCTTAAATTCTTATCCTCTTCCCCCAGACCAAACAGGTGACTCGGTTTCCTGCTCTACAGAGCAAGAATTGCATGAGACAAAATGGAAACAAATTTAAGATTTTATCTGTGCTACTGTAATTATGTTTCTACAGGGTTCAAAACAAGTTACAGCTGTATATAAGCCCTCTTCTAAGAAAAGTTTTCAACAAAAAAAAAAGTTCCCACCCTTGCTATTACCAATGTTGCTGAATTGGCAGTGGTAACGTAAGAAAAGGCTTCAACAGCTTGCTTTATTTAAACCCCTGCATCAGTAAAACTTCCTCAGCATGTGATTGATAATTGTTCCCCAGCAGGGCAGTGGAGCAGGACTGATTACCAAGGGGATTAAAATTCCAGAAACTCTCTGAAGTGTGTCTCCGAGGTCTTCTCTTCAGTCTCTGCTGCACAGCTGATATTAACAGTGACGGGATTTAAATTTAGCTATTTTTAGCCAATGTTTCCTGGCATGATCAGCATCTAAGGCCTTACTGGAACCCCTTCAGAAAAGTGTCTGACTTCTATCCAAGGCATAACACAGCTGCAATTCAGGAATGTACCTGAGTATAGCATAGCTTGCTGGCTACAGCTGGAAGGAAAGTAGTCACAGAGCACTACATCATTCTTGTGAGCCGAGCACGGGCCTGATTCAGACAGCCCAAACAGCTTGCCCCACTTTGCATTCCGGCTTCAATTCTTTAGTCCAAGTAATTTTAATACCTTGTAAGTACATCAGTTCCTTCATTGATAAAATTAAAATTTTTATATTGATCAGTTAATATAAGATCTTGGTATTATTTTTTACTTTTCTTTTTGGTTTTTTGTTTGTTTGTTTAATTCTAAGTATGTGTATAAGTTCTATTTTATCTGGGGATGGGGGCTTTTTCTTTGCTTTTATATCAGGGTCTGTATGAAGAGAGGAATGAAACACTGATGAGCCAAACTGGATTGATCATTGACTTTCTTTAAATTTGATTGTGTCAAAGAAAGTATATAAAAAGCAATTATTCTTAACTGGCTATGAATCATGCTCCCTGTAGAACTCTGCTGAAGAACTGCTAAGACATCCACACTCATAAATTAATCAGGCTGGAGACCATTCTTATTACTGTCTAATTTATAAGTATAGGCTAGACATCTGTTTGAAAACAATTCACAAATTATTTGGTCAAATGCTGACTCGGTGCTTTTTTTCTGCTTGAAACAAAGGGAGATGGGATAATGTTAAAAGTTAATAAATTTTCTCATTATAATCCGATATTCAGAAGAAGCAGTATAGTTGTGGGCTTCTCTCAAGCTATTTGACCAAAACTGAGGAATAGTTCACCATAACTGGCTCAAGATAGGTATGTGCATGTCAAAACCTCTATGACCAGACAAAAACTATTCTGTAGCTAACTGAATTTGTTTGCACAAGCTCAATCTACCTACACACCAACAACACTGCTTAAAGAAATTTAAGCTCCACTATAACCAATTGGATGCAAAAGCTCACTCTCGACTTCAGTAAAGTAGATCAGTTGAGTATTTGGCTCACTATTTGGCATGTATAATGTGAAATCATCCATGTGCAAACAGACAAATCGTGCCCACGGGTTGTAACAAAAAATTTTACTCAACTGATCTCTAGGTGATCTGGATCTGAAGGTCCCATAACATGACAGAGCACCAAGTAACCGAGCTGTACGTGTCACAGCCTTTGTGGCACTCAGTTTTGCCAAATGTAAGATTTGGGAAGACAATCTAGTTGTGATAAGTACAGCAGTAATGGAGTTTCAGAAAGGAAACAGAAAGGAGAAAAGGTAGCAAATAGTTAATGAAATCAATTCATCTGAAGTTATAAAGTGTGACACTTTTGGAAATGTTTGGCTAAAGAAGAGTATGAAGGTTTGAAATTATAGAGACATACAGAAACCAACCACTCATCACAAATGAAGAATTTTGTGTTTGTCTTTTTTTCCCCCCCCAAAGGAAACTTGAAGCCTTAAAAGAAGGAAATACCAACAGGACACTGTTACTGAAGCTGGCAATGTCTAACACATTCTCCTCTTGGGCATTTTACTTGATACCTCTAAAAGTCAAATGCCAATATGAGACAGAAACTTCTATCCCTCCTGCACAGCAGACATGTCTGAAGAAGTGATGAGGCCTGGAGCAGTAAGTGAATGGAAGCAGTGCCTGTTGTCAGCTAGTACTCTTTCACACAGCATTACTAAAATAGCTGAAGATTATTGAGTGCAACTGCTCTTACATCTCAAGAAAAGAAATTCAAGTCACTAAATCATAAAGTGCCCGTTGTACTGCACAAAATCAGGAATTTTTAACTCTGTGTATGACTGGTGTTCCGAAGAAATCGGTGAGGAGATACAATAGGGGTATCTGTGGCATTTTAGGAATCAGGGAGAGCTTTTTCTGTTCTGCTAGGCTGAGGTGCCATTGTCAATGGTGTCTCAGACACAGTGTCGTAAAGAAACAAGGAAGAGCAAATGTAACTGATGGTTAGTGACTTTGCATATGTTTTGTATACCACTTGCTTTTTGTGCATGTGAGTAATCTCATTACCAGCGTAAGTCCTTGCAAGGACGGAACACAGACAGATTGTTTGACAGACAATGTCACAAGAAATTTTACTTTAGCTTTAAAATAGGAAGACACATGACTTTTCTCTGCCTTGTATTTTAACTTCCCTTTCAAAGATCTTTTCATCACATTTTGGAAGTTTTCTAAAAGGAATCTGGCTCTTTCTTGCTCACCAAAAATTTATGTTACTTAAGTAATTTCTTTTAAAATCAATAGCAAACAGTGCAGCTGCACACATGTTGAGAGCTGTGCTTAGTTTACCATCTTTTTTTTTCAAGGCATCTTTACTCAGACAATAATTATGTGTTTAATGACATTTCATACCGGTTTTGTTAATCAAAAATGCCTTTCCTCCCTTGGAATCTGTGCTTGCTTTCTTGATCCCAATGTGAAGTCTAGGCACAACTGCTGTATCAAAATCATTTTTATAGCAAGAAGCTGTAGCGCCCAGCAGCACAATAATTTTTTCTTCAGAAGGATGAGGTAATAGAGAAGTGGCAAAAGAGTCTACAGGAGCAAATACTGAAATCAGTAGTGAAACAAATGCTTCAATATGGCAATTTAAAGCCAATATTTGTGGGATGGCAGTGTGTCACTGATTCATATATTTTTCTTTTGTATATTCGGATTTCCAAGTCAGAAGAAAGCAAGTAAAATTTTTTACCCATAGAATCACAGAGTAATTAAAGTTCCTTTACCCTTTCTTCACATGTCAAATTCTCCACTCCTCTAATCATCTCAGTAACTTTCCATTGGACCTTCTCCAGTTTTTCAACATCCGTCCTGAACTAGGGGGAGCAAAACTGGACACCATAGTCCTGGTGTAGCCTAACAAGTGCTTAGTATGTTGGAATAAGAACATCCCTTGATCCACTGGCTGTACTCTTGCTAATGCAGCTCAGGACATGTTTTGCATTTGCGGTTTCAAGGGCACGCTGCTGGCTTGTGCCCAGCTTGCTGCTCTCCAGGACTCCCAGGGACATTGTTCCAGCAGAGCTGCCCCCAGGCATCCAGACTGCAGCCTGTTCAGCTGCTTAGATGTATTCTGTCCCAGGTGCAGGACTTTATGTTTATCTTTGCCACACCTCATGCAGTTCTCGTTGACGCAATATTCCAGCTGCTGAGGGTCTCTCTGAACAGTGGCTATTCCTTCAAAAGTATCTATCTTTTCTCCAGGTTTGGTTGTCATACACCAACTTGGTGAGGGTACAATCCCATCATCCAGGTCTTTTATAAAGGTGCTGCATGGTATTGGACGCACTACTGCCCCCTGAGGAGCTCCACTTGTGACCAGAAACCAATTCAACTTTGGGCCAGTAATTACCCTTTAAGTTCTGCTGTTTAGCAATGTTTCAGGCATCCTATGGTCCACCTCTCCGTTGATATCTTACCGTCTTGTCAACAAGGATGTTGTGGGACACCATGCCAAATACCTTGCTAAAATCAAGGTCATGTCGAAGTTGTTAGTGTTGCACCCTTCTTTGAGAGCAGGCAGCCAGTGTTTTAGGGTTGTCTTGTCTGCCAAACCAGCAGCAGTGCTGTCTTTGGATTAGTGTGCCAACATGCTCTGCATTATCTTACCTGTTTTATTGCAGTTGTAAAGCAAACAAAGCAAAGAAAGATCCTTAGGATTTTTTTTTCTTCCTTTCCAAAATGTGGTCCTCTAAGATATCCTGTTTTCCCATTGTTTAATTTTTCAGCGAGCAGTCCCAGAGGCCTCTGCAGGTCTAGGCCTTGTCTTAGAAGAAAGCTGGAATGGGAGCTGTGAGAGAATTCTCACTTGCAAAGTGAAGTGGAGGATTTGGGCCTTTTGCCAGTTCCATGTGGGTATGATGATTTCAAGGCAGTTTGCCATGTTTTTCTGTATAATTTTGTAGCAACAAAAATAGTTTTTGCATTTAAAAATGAAAAAGTGATTTCAAATAGCTTCTCAAAGTCAAGAAAAGAATAAATAAGGCAACACTCAGAAAGTAAATTTATCCTCACAGACATTAAAAACCTGAACCACCATCTATTTCGTTTGGCTGGGCTTCCTGAGCTGTTTTTTGCTCTAACTGTTCTTCAGATCTTGCTGTTAACATGTTCTATGCTCACAGACCTCCAAACAAAGAGGCAGCTACCAGGTCTTGTAACATAAAGGCACATCATCTGTGTTAGCCCATCCTGAAAATTGCTGATGTCTGTAGCAAACACAAGCAGTCACAGCCAGTATCAAGAAGCAATGTAGAAAATTTTCATTCCCTTGCTTCTTTTTTGCAAGTATCCCTCCATATTCTGCTGGTTTACAATTTTTGCCCCATGAGGCTGGAAAGATCCTATCAGAAATACATGCCCCACTTCAGCTCCGCTTTTACATGGGAAATGCACAGTAAGAAGAGCAAAGACAGTAATATGTCACACTTTCTTTTTAAGGTGCAGAGTAGAATCTTTCAATCTGCCTTACATTTATATAAAACTTATCAGAAGTTTCATGATTTTTTTCCAGATCTGTCTTGTTTAATACCCCATAGCATCAACTACAATACTACACATGCTCAGATACAGCCTAGTATGATGATCCCATATGGCATATGGCACAGTTGAAGTAGGATCTGCATAGTAGCATCCTTTCTTATTTCATATGTCAATTTGCCTGAAACATTTGCAGGGAACAGTTAATGGTGCAAGCCACAGCACTTCCATTGCACCAGCACATCTTGGCAAATCCATATCAGAGAGCATTTATCCTGAAATAATGAAGTCTATACGCACAAGTTCACATGTAACTAGTTCCATCCAACTGATACTTGTGTCCAGGATAAAATCTAGGGTGAACTTTTTAGGGATGAATTCCTCTTTGCCTTTTTTTGAATGTCAAGGTCTATTAAAATTTGGTAGTTAATTTTCCTCTCACTAACAACAGTTCCACCAGCTTGTCTATATTTTGTCTTTGTTCCTTTGTAAGTAGGGGATGATCAGACCCCTCTGAGTCAGTCATATGCCCAGAAAATGGTCAGAGCAAGACCACATTCCACAATAATTCCGATCATCCACCTCTGCAGCAGCTTCAGTTAAGTGATTTTTAATTACTCTGTCATTTTTCATGTTCAGACAAGAATCTGAATCTATGAAACTTGCTCTTGAGTATTGCCCTAATTTCAGCACAGGCCTACATGTGCCAAGGATACAGAATGAGAGGGAAAATATGCACAGAAAAACCAATGGTATCCTATATCCTTTAAAATACTATTTATTTTGAGGCATGTCAGGTTTCCTGTCAGTGCAGCCTGTGAGTTGCTATTGTTGAGACAACGCTGTTGTGATGGAAATGGCATCCTGAGCTTGACACACTCTACTTCCAAAATGCAAAAAGAAGCCGCCACAATATATTGTGCTTTGGATAGCATTCATTGCATTTGTTTTCTTTGGGTGAAGAATGGGCATTGGCTTTGCAAGTTGCTAAACTCTGTTTTTAATAAGATGCAAGAAAATGAAATATTCTTGCTCATTACACAAAGACTGCACAGGCAGAGGAACACAATAATATCTGCAGGCTCTAATTCAATTAAAAATCTGTGGCGAAAGATATGGAAACATTTTCAAGGATGAAATTTTGAATATTTTTTCCAACTCTATTTTGCTTCATAAGGCAGATCAGAGACAACCCACATTTTCTCAGGGTCCCCGAGTTCTATGACCGTTAAAGACAGCTCACATAAAATTCCAGGTCACCTCTTGCAGGTTTGTTTTTCACAGCAAAGTTAATTTAGGAATTATAAGTAATGCTCAGATTCTAGCTTGATATAATGCATAGTAAGAAAACCCCTTAACGGTGTGCACTGCTGCTTTTAAGAAATGGATCTCAACTTATTCATGCAAATACAGATCAGCTTCACGGAAGTGCTATTGTTCACAAGCATCTTCCCAGAGACCTCTATCCTTACCACTACCTGCTTAAAAAAAAGCAGAGATATTCTTTTACACAGGCCTTCAGGCCAGCTCAGTTTATACTAAGAGCCACAGGATGCGGCCAGAGAAGTCTCCAGTAGCTGGGGCTGCCTGGTACCCGGGGGGAGGCAGCTCCTGCCTCAGCCCTGCGCTAAACTGTGAGAAGCAGCTGAAGCCTTTTGTGTCGCGCTTGGCCTTGCAGAGCGCACCTGCGCCTGGGTCCACGCGGTCACGCTGCCGCAACCAGTGGCTGCCTCAGGCAGTCCTCATCCTTGTGAGGAGGATTAGGGTGTGAAGACATCAAATTCAGGCTTTACCTTTTTATGAAATACCCTTTTCTTTCCTGAGCTACGCTTGTTAAAGTGAGATGGCTTGTTTTCTCCAAGCTCTGGCTGCACTGTGCTGTTGGATATCCTTCCTTTGGGAAAGCCTGGCCATCCACCTATATACATGGTCATTATTAGGCATTGTCACAGTGCTTTAAGAGGCCTTATTCTTCTCACCCTAGGTTAAAAATAATATCTTTCTTATGCATCTGTCAAGTGTATGTGCAGCACTTAAGCTGTTGCAGTATTTTAGCATTATTTACTACTCAAAAGTCTGTGATCAGTGGCAGCAATTTATCCAATAATTTCCATTTCTTCAAAATGTGACAGGGTGCAAATGAAGGTATAGGCTGTGTCCTTGAGCTGGGCCTGAGTATACCTGCAGCAGACTTGTACAGACAGATTGCAAGTCTTCCTCACACTCACTTCTTAAGAATTATCAAATCTCAAAAATAGAAAAAGACTATTTTAAATGTCTTACTAGTTCCAAGTAAATATTTCCAGCATATTTTGGGCACCCAAGATTCTGCTCCTGATTACGCCTCCCAGAATGACAGAAAAAATTAAGCTAAAATTTGCTTTTGTTGACTTTTAAAAAAACCAAAACACTGGTGCTTGATCTAAATTCATACCTTGGTGTCTATATAAATGATAGTTTCGAACATGCTGCAACAGTGTAGGTTTTTTCAACATATTTATAGCAGTTCATTGCAAATTTCACCGTGTTCAATGAATCCAGCCGACCAGATATTTAAACACTGGTGAAGTAGTCCCTGGAGGATGTTCCACTATTAAAAATATTGGCTTAAGACTGTCCCTTCATTATGAGCAGCATTTCACTGACATGTAGGAAACAGACACATCAACAGTTGTATCAATTTAGATTGCTTACATATGTGTCAAAGACTAAAAAGCACAACACTCTTCCTGACTGAATTCTGGCTTTCTGACTTGAGTTACCACCTTCCCTGATTTTACAAAGACTTATTTTGAGTTCCCTGAAGTCAGTGGGTGGCAGGGTGCTACAGCTTTAATATTTTTCCAAATTAAGGGAAAAGTGTTGGGGGGAAAAAATGACAAAACTGTTTCTGTTAAGAATGCAGAAGGAGAAAGGCACTATAACCAGGGGTTTTCCTTCCATTTATTATATTGAAAGAAAATTAAAAGACCTTATTACATGAGAAGGGCATTGAGAAAGACTAGAACAAGCAGTGATAGTGTAGCAAAATGGATAAATAATCAATAATAAAAAAGCAGGCTGCATTTCTCCAGAACTTGTCTCTCGCATGCTGTCTTTGAGTCAGTAAAGCTATTAGTTCTTTCGTTTCTTTCCTAAAAGATATTTTTTTTTTTTTACTGTTTGAGAAAAAAAAATAGCTGAACGTAGGAAGGTAGAAACTAATTGTCTTTCTCTAAGCCAAAAATTTTCTTGAAAACAACAACAAAAACATTGTCTCTGAGAAGACTTTAGAAGAAATATCATCAGTGACCTTTTGCAAAAGCACGGCTAGATTAGAGTAGGATTCCACAGGGACAATGTAATAGCTGATGATTAAGGTAGTTACCACTAAATATGTATCATTTTTACAAAAGGGAAATATATTCCAGGTGCCCTCTGATATAGCAGAACATTTCTGCAAATCAAGTATGAAAGCAAAGCTGTCAAAATAAATGCAATGCTGTATTGCAGGTGCACGTCTCTGAATTTACTGCTCAAGCAGTATGTCCATGCTTAAACAAGATGCTGGACTTTTAAGTGCTCTGAAGAAGGACATCATTGTGCCCTTGACATGAGAGCTGCCCTTGTGAAATGCTTTCCCTGCAAAACATACTCAGTTGCTTCCAGTTCTGTGTAAATGAAGCAGGAGGCAACCAAAAGATACCACCAGGAGGCCTGGGAAGGCTTGGGGGACCCGTGCATTGTGGCCATTGCCAGCGTCCCATGCTCGGGTGAGGTAGTACTTCCCCAGTTTTCTATTATGACTTTTTTAATCTGCTTGTTTTAAGCCTCCCTCCCACCAAGCTCAAGCACGCAGGGCTGTGGAGAAACTAAGAACTACATTGATCAGCTGGTTCCTACAGATTTAGTCCAAATTTTTGTGGATCAACAGGTTCCCAGGCAGAATGCAGTCTACCCTTACAGACGGAATGACTTCCAAAAGAGAAAAGGAGCAGGTGACCTTCAGTATCTCTACTAATCTTACTTCCTACCACCTGCTGGATGAGTGTTTTTATGGGACAGAATAACCTAGTCTCTTTTATTAAGTCCTTTTATCATTCACAATGGTTAAGGTTCACATCCTTTTACAAAGTAGAATTGATTGTATTGTTATATTAGTGTCTTTGAAGAAAAATGCTACTAAAATTGGTAGGTTCACAGCTCAAAGACACTGCAGTGGACAAGAGAATCAGCTCCTCTGTGATCAGTATTCTGATTTAAATTATTCAGTTTGACAACAATTTAGGCTGCTGCTGTGCTGATCAATACCATCTCACTGCTCTCTTTTTCTAATCCCATCTGCTATTTTCATCTTTTGCTCTTAGTTTTCCGCTTGGATTGTAAAGTCCTTGAATTGTGATTGTTGCTTTGTTCTTTGTTTGTAAAGTGCCTAGAGCAATTGAGTCCTGGTCTGTAACTATTGTGCCCAAATGGTGTAATAAATGTGTCACAATTACTACCGATGCTGCAGTTGTTATCATATCCATGACCATACAGGTGATAAATGAATGGCAGTAAAGTAGTAAATTTTCCTCTTTATCACACGATACATCCCACACATCTGCAAAAGGTGTTCTCACTGCCACAGCCATAACTGTTGGAGGGACCCTGCCACTGGGCAGGACGGTAGTTCAAGCTTAACTGAGCCCTTAGAGTTTCTATTGAGGCTGTTAGAAACCTTCTGGCAAAGAAACTCCCTGATAAGCCTGAATTTTTATTAAAGGTATAGCACCAAAAATAGCCACCCTTCACTCATTCCAGTTGTGTTCCATCCTAAAGCAAGATGGATACAGCCTGGGGCCAGAGGGGGGACAGGGCTGTTATAAACCAAAGCACTGTGCCACCAGCCCCTTTGGTGGAAGCAAAAGAAGATTTCACCAAAATCCATCTATCTTTACAAGTATTTTCTCAGCTTTATGAAATCTATTAATCAGGCAACTGTGTATTTTTTTCCTGATTCATTATTAGTAGGTGGCATTTAATGATGAGTATATTTGCCTAAGTATGATGAACTAAAATTTTATCACACCGAGTTAATGAAACAATACTACATACCATTACACACACATCCGTGCACAGACTCTGTAAAAGTCTTTAGAAATGTTTGCAATTCCTACAGCATCAAAATAACTAAGCACCACATGTCAGCTGGTCCTCCTACCCAACCCAAACCTAACCAAGCTCTCCTCCCCAGCATCCAGCCCCTTCCTTCCCAGGCTGGCTTGATGCTACACGTTTATTTTCTCTTCTTCAACAAAATGGCAACAGGAGGTCCTGGGGAAACCAGCTATGGACTCTTAACAGGAGCTGCAACCACTAATGGTGGGGTGGGGAAGGTAATGAACTCTCCTGGAAAAGTAAGGGGGAGGAGCAGCACCCTTTACACCATCTCAGCCTGAGCCTTTCGTGTTCAGTACAATCCTGCAGGGATCTGGCCTGGTCTCTCCTCATTGCCAAGGCAATGTCTGAGGTGGATGGAAGATGCGTAGCAAGCATGATTATTCAAGTTGAAATGCCTGTGAGTTCTCAACCCTTCTTTGTGAGGTTGTCAAAAGTGTATTGGCAATTTTGTACTGACAAAGACAATGCCTTGATGAGCCAAAGTAGCCTTCCTTGCATGCTCTAAAAGTAACATCAAACAGCCACTCCATCAGTCATCAAGTAATGAGGTCAGGTAAATCAGGGAGGCTGGAAAAGGGGATTTAGCCAGAAGAGGAAGAAAGATCTCACCAATTATCCACACCTTCCATAATCCTCTTGTCCCTCAGTCACAAAATTAACAGCCTGGAAACATCTGATGTTGTTCTAGTACTATATAGGGGTTTTGGTAACGTACTGTAAGGATCACTATGGCCAAGGCATATTCTGGAAGAATAATTGCCTCACCGTACTGGTGATTTTCACCACTTTTCCATTTATATAACTGAAAGCTAAGGTCAGTGTTGGTCAACACCTCTATGTTTTGAGATATCCCATATTCAAGAGTTGTGCTTCTGTTAACAAGAGTGGGCACGCTTATGTTCCTATATTTTAAGCCCTCTAAGGAGAAGCGCAGTATGTCCTCTTCCCTAAGGAAATCCTGACAAGATTCTTTATATAGGAAGCTCTTTTTTCATTATTAAATGTACTAAATATATCAAAATGAGTTCTTTTATCTCTAATATAAAAGCGATTACTTCTTTGTGCAGCAGAAGTCCACAGTATTCTTGCAGATGGTTTTGTCACTGGAGTCATGTCAATCCCTTCTTGCCAAACGGTAAAGCCCACTTGTGAGTTAATGATGCATTTGGGGTTTTAATACTCTAGCGACAGAAGGAACTGTAATGAATCTCACTGAACATCATTTCAGGGCATGAACCTGATATTTAGTGGGTTGGAAAAAACTCACCTTCAAGGTTGTCAAACTATGACACTATATTTTGTTCCTTGTGATGCCATACGCTGTCTTTTTTCTTACCTTAGCTCCTCAGGATGCGGTTTCATTTCAGACCGTATCATTGAAGTGTAGCACTCTATCAAAAGATGAACAACATGTGTAGCATTAATTGTTTCCAGATTTCAGCTCAGAATATTAGTCTAAAAATATCCCTGTAGCTGAGGGGTTTATAATGAGCTAAACATGGCCATGCAACAGATTACAGAATGCCATTTTTATTGGCTATATTGGAACTGCAGAAAGATTCGGGCAGGGAGCCAATGAATATACCCAGTTCTTTGATCTAGGCTGGTCAGTCTTGCCTGTGACTTCATGGGAAAGGTTTAGAAGCAACGAAAGAAACTGCATTGGTTTTCTGAACCCCTCCCCCTGCCTTTGAGCTACAGAATGCAATTTTAGGATGTATTGGCACAAGTGTGTTTTTATTGGTTCCTGTAAGCTATAATGTATCCAAGATATGACTGCAGCAACCTGAAAAACAATTAGCATCTGTAAAGCAGTCTGTGACCATGAGTTTACTTCACAAAATGAAGATTTAACGTGCAGCTTCCCCAGAAATCGCTTGTGTTTGGGTCTGGCTTTTCTGTTGTTTTCTTCCTTTATTGATCCCTTCAGGCAGAAAGAAATGGTGAGTTATCTGATTAAAATGTGTGCAAAACTGTAGGGAAATCCTGCACAGCTGCTAACACCACCTGATTTGATGGTAGGAGTACATTCAGCTGGGTGTTGGTCAGAGCTTCTGAGTGATTTTAACAGCTGGTTAAATAATTTAAGAAAGGTCCAAGGTAATGCAAAAGCAACAACAGACTTACAGTGCCGTTTTTTACACAGATGGCAAAGTTTAAATGATAAAACAAGTAAATATTTGTCTAGTTTGTAGAAGCATCCTAGCATACGTACTGCAGGGAATATGGATTTTATTTTTTTTTTCCAAAGGCCACGTTATTTGTTATTTGTGAAATGCTTACTGAGGTTTAATAGATTCTGTTGAAATATTACTCTAACAGCAAGTCAAGTTGAACTGGTGACGTGCTTACAAAGGTTCTGAAAGCACAGGCAAGCACCTCAACACTAACTATTCAGCCTAAAACAAATCTGAAAGCTGTTCAACTTTCTTAGTGTATTTTGATCTACAGAAGGTGACACGGTCTGCAAAAGGCTTGTATAGGCTTGTTTGCATATCTGCCAGTGCATTTGCCAAATGTGTTTTTCCAACTCTATTATTTTGAATTTGCAAATTCATGACAGGAAAAATATTGAAAGAAAAACAGAGCTGAAACTACCCAGCGTGTCTTGGTGGGGTGAAAGTTCAAACAAACATAATTTCAAAACAGATTTATAAATTGTTACATATTTTTCAGAAAATGGAGCAAGTTTATAATCTTTTTCACATTCATTTTACAGTGAAACCAATATGGGGTAGGAGGTTATTGTTGTTACAATGTGCACATGACAGATTGCATTCATAATTCAAGCCCATTGCACATAATGCAAATTTTGCTCGGTTTCTTGTGAGCACAGTGAGAGTAGTCCCGAGATGCATTTTGCCTTCTAGTGGTACTACTTAGTATAGAGTACATCTCTATAGGGGAAACATGGGAAGGATTCAGCTATTTCTCTATTCTGAACAACAAAAGAAACATTCTTCCTCTTTTGGACTGAAAGAGAAAGTATGGTAGATTATTAACAGCACACTTCAAATTCTTCCCCTGTCAGTACCAAATGCAAGACACATGTGAAAAGAACACCACACTTTTACACATTTCACAGGACTCAATCTACCCCTATGAATGCACTATTATTTTGTTGAATGAGTACAGTGAGATTTATGGCTCCCATACTGCTTAATGGCCTCTTTAGGTTACTCTATTTCAAGGACACATAATGCTCTACAAAAAGTTAGAATTCTTCACATACCTCTTCTGTACTGGGCCTAATTTTGCACTGTTTGTCAACAATCACTCTCCAAAGTCCTCCCACTGTTGATCTAAATGCTCCCAGAATGTCCGTAAAGCCACAGGCAGACATTCATTTTCCAAACCGTTTGCCAGCTGAAAACATTACTGCTCCTTTGCTGCTTGTCTCTGACCTCTGACAGACATTATCCTCCCAGCATCGCTAGCAAAGAAAGGCTGATATAAGGGTTCTGTAATCTCTTCCAGGTGAAACCAGTCAGGGCTGACTTAATCGAGTATGAGCTGGGGCGAATGACATGGTTTGAGACTGATTTGGAAGTGCTCGTGCTATACTGTCCAGCAGCAGGTCAGCGAGGGTTGTGTCGCCAGCTGCAGGGCAGTGGGTATGGGGTCTCAGCCCAGCATCGCTAGACACAGATGGCCTATCAAGGCTCCCAGGAAGGCACAGAGGAGTACTGGCTAGGGGGAGGAATAGTCATAGAATGTTCTGGTACGCCCATACCAGGGGATATTTCATTCAGCCCATACAGTGATCTCAGAGTTATAGTACCGTAATAACAACTTAAAAACAAAACTCCACCTTCCCTTTTCAGCTGTCCCATGCTATGATAGAAAAGGCAGTTCTGGGTTTGTTTTTTTGTTTTGTTCTTAAATGCAGAGGTGGTTAAGAGCTCATAAATGATTACCAGATGAAGATTGTTTGTCAGACTTTTACAAGCAATTTGAAAAAATAAACGCACTTATTCCCTTGTGTGTTTGCAAATGATTTACACAAAGGTAGAAAAAGGAAAATGGGTGAATAAATTGCTGGTTGAGGGTTATCATTTGGTGTTACTGATGGCTGTTATTAAAATAGAGGGGGGAATCTGTTATAAAAAACCTGTACTTGTAAAAGGGAGTTTCAAAATGAGCAGAAGTCAGTGTGATGGATATTATGAGCACATGATACAGTCAGATAATTGCTAGAACTTCTGTTTGAAGAAGAGCACTAGAGGGGAGGCCATTATGGAAAACATTTCTTTCTAGTGCCCTCTAGACACTGGCATGGTGGTTATGTTTACATTTGCTATTTCAGATTGAGATCATATCATAGATGCTCCCAGATAACAAATAAAAAGCAAACACAGTGATAGAACGAGCAACATCTGTGTATAAAAATACATTTTTCTATAGTGGGGTTTTACAATGCACTCCCAGCTTCAGCTATTCACCAATTACTAAATTTTGCAAACTCAAATCTGAGGGTGAAAACATTTTATGAATTCTAGTAAAAACCAAGTTTGTGACTGTACTGACTTTGTTCGAAAAATCTTGCTTCACCTTTTTTTCCAGAGATCAAAAATCTATTTGAAAGAAATTGCTAAATAGAATAACATTGCTATTACATTCCTTTAAAATGCTGAAAGTGCCAGAGAGACGGGAAAAGTTGCTGTCTTTTCAGAAAGATTCATACACAATCATTTGGGTTTCTCTTTTCCTTCTCTCCCTGCCTCAATCTACCCACACCCCACCCCCTATATTCTATGTATAGGAAAAATCTGATCTGTTACAAAGCTTATCTTTTTCATGTCAGCTTACACTGTCTGCTATATTGCAAAATGCAGTCAGGTTTCAGATTGAAATAGAAGTGGTTTTAGAAAAAATAGAGCCAATTTACCTGCCCTTTGAGGTTCTTAATAACATTAGAAATGTACATGCATCACAGCAATGTCTTGGAAGAGTGATTTTGTTAAAAGACAATCATCAAATAAAGTATGGATTTTCAACAATCAAAGGATGAAAGTGCACTTACCCTTTGTGGCAGGGTTTGCATGTAATAACAAATTTCATCTCAAAGGCCTTGATCCGGCTGCCACTGAAATCAATGGCAAAACTTCCACATACTTTGATGAAGAAAGGAACAGGTCAAAAAAGTTACATACTGATTTAGGACAAAGCACTGTTTTCTGCAGATGTAATACGGTTTATTTTTCTGTGTGTTTTTAACATCAAGTAGTTGAGTTGGGATTAGAGTAGAAAGCCCAGGGGATTCTAGATCTTCATTCCTTTATGGTCTGTAAACATGAATGTCCAAACTTTAATACATTTACACTCATGTCCCATGATACCTGACCCTTCCTTGTTTCGACACCAAGTTATAATAACAGTATGCTGTCACTTTGGTGAAAAATTGCAGCAAAACCTACTGGAATAAATAGTAGTCCTATTATCAAGTGACAGTGGTATTAATGCTGAGGAGCTTGACCCACAGCACATCTGGAGGCAGGAAATCAGATACTGGTCTTGTGTGCCAAACTCCAGCTTGGTTCGTGAACTGCAGTAGGGGCAGAAAGGCAGGACTGGTAGTAGTTCAGAGATGTGAAAATGCCTGTTTGGGTAACATGCCTTTCTGATTTTCCCCACCCTGTTTGAAAGCAGCTCCGTTTCATGGGGCTGTTAGCTGAGGAAAGATTTCTGATCCAGGTATCACTGTTTGCAGGTGCATAAGCTCTGTTCTTCAAAGAGGCAGGCTAGCAATGCCCAGAAATTTTCCACTCCCAGGTTGTACCCAAGGACTTGAGAGCCCTGCAGTACACTTAGGGTAACAGACACTCTGTGAAGTAGGTATGTTGTTTGTTATTGAACAGACCATTCGGCGTGCATCAATTAACATTTTAAGTAATGTTTTATACAGGACTCCAAGGTGAAAAAATAAAAACTTTTTTCTTTTCTTTTCCCTATCAGATAAAGGATTACATGTTTAATAACAGCAATAGGAATCAGAGTTCTGAAAACAGAGCCATCTGAGCTCAGCCCTCTGATGTCAGCTTGGGATTTTCTCCTAGGATGTCTTCCAAGCAATTGGATGGAGGCAGAGTCAAGCACTCGTTCCTCGGCAGAACTGAGCACTTGCTTTAGATATTTTTATTCTCCTAACTTGTTGAAATAACAATTAACAGCACATGAAGCACACGCTAAATCTCCTCCTTTTATTTGATTCCCTATTGTGGTCAGTGGAAATACAAATGTTGCTTTGTCAGGCTTCTCTGGGACACTGAATTCTTTGTAGTGTAGATTCACCATATCTGATCTGGTTTTCCTTACCAAAGAGGTTTTGTTTCATTTTGTATCTGGATGTTTGTTGACTCTATCTTTACATTCTGCATCTTCAAATGTATTCATACTAATTTGAATGGGTTTAAATATGCTCGAAATGAATTATGGCTTGCTGCAGTATTTTGAACGTTCAAAAAAAAAAGCCATACCAACACATTTGCCTATTACCATTCTTCGTTCATCCTTGCCATTACACAGTAACTTAAAGCGATACAAAATTGTCATGATAGAGGGTGGGATTTCTGAACTGTAAAGCCCCATCATGCACGTCTTTAACTTCATGAGGCTCCATGAGGGTCTTCAATAGACATTTCATACATGCGTGTGTCTAGCACTACTTTGCATAATAGTTATGCATTACTGATTGTGTACAGGTGGGAAAACTGAGATACAAAGACCCTATGCAGCTTTGCAGATCATTTTCAAGCTAATCTGCCTTTTAAGCTGCAGTTTTAGGAGTGTCATTAATGTGATTGCTTTTGCACTACATCTGGTGAGCTCACAGAGATGCCTCAAACAGCTCATTAACATCTCATGTGGGTCTTGGAAGCAGCACAGACTTCAGACTGGTTTCATTTATCCTGCTTTTGAACAGGCAAATTAACCCACACGGAGCCCCTTGCTGTTCAGGTACAGGTCCACATAGCCAACCTGACCTGTGTACCGCTAGCTCAGGAACCTCAGACTGGCTGTGCGGGTTGCCGTGTAAGCATAGGCGGTGTGACAAGGTGGATACCCAGGCCTACAAATGGCCACTGATTTTCAAGTGGCTTTCCCTGTAATAAATAAATGCTGACAAGACTGTCCTCAGATTACATGTGCTCAGCCTCAGCAAACAAAAATATCACACCAGCTTCATATAATAAAATCTGTCGGAGTCTGTAATAACCAAAAATCAATGTTTGTTAATGTCACTGAAGAAGCCTTTACCTAGCCTTTGCCTTGTATTCGCCTGTTACTGGTTTTCAAATTCGATTCTTGTTTGATCTCTAGCAATGCAATTATGAAAAAAAAGTTGAGAGACCTAAAAGTATTCTATACTATTCTAACTGCCAGCCTGTTAACTCTTTTTAAAGCACAGTAAAACTTGTTCAAAGACAAAAAGTTCAGAGTTGGAAACGGGAGTCTGCTTCTTTAAAGCAGTTGTCTCCAAAACCAGACTCACAGGCTCACAACTCACCAAGGTTTTTGTGGATTCATCAATAATGTGATTCCACCCTTCTATGTTCACTATCACACACATAAATTTGCTTCTGTGCATGCCTCATTTTTATGCTAACTGTTCAGAAAACTTCAAAATTACTAGATATGTTATTATGATTTAATTTTTGTGGGCTGGAGTGCCTGTAAGCATTCTGTGTCTGTCTTGTGCAACGATTTTTTTATGTGAGGTAAAAAATGGATGATGTGCAGAATGAATCCTATCTGGCCCTGAAAGAGATACTTAATGTTTCATCCTGTCTTATGATTACTGGCTAGGAAAAAGCCATTATTGATTTAATACTCAAAGCTTTCTATTTCATAGCTGTGTTTTGACATACATTAAGCAGCCCTGCCATGCTAAGTTTATTTACTGGGAACTAAAAATGAGTGTTTTTATTTTTGAAGAGCCTTGTAGTTGGCTAAAAATAAAAACATACCCGGTTTAGATCCAGATCTAATGTCAACTGAATTCCCCACTGACAGGAAATGAGGGAAGGTGACAAGTTTTTCAGATTATACCCTAACTCTGCTGTGGAAAATGATGCAGCAGCCTTCCAGCATTTACTGCAATTAGAACGGAGGTGAGGATCCAGGGGAAATAGAAAGCTGAGTGAGGCCAAGACAATAAACTGAGGTTAAATTGGACAGGACAGGTAATCAGACTGGGCTTGTAGTCTCTGCTGTCCTCCTGGAGTTAGGAGTCTGTCCATAAATAAAACTGTCAGAGCACGATTCTGTAAAGACAGGATGATCAAGGTCAGCTGAGGGACAAAAGATCAGGACTAAGGTGAACAAAGTAAGCCTTTTCCCAACAAATTTCATGCACAAAATGGAATAAATTTTACAAGTGCTGTGTTCACAAGTTCAGTCCAGAATGGAATGTCAATTATTTCACAGGAAGACACATGTTAAAATGTATTTTTAAAAAAACTAACACAGAAGCACATACTTTAACTCTATCATATAAATTTACTACTTATTTTCAAGCATACTGCTGCTGCAAAATGTTGTATTTCATTCACTATGAGCAACAGAAACATGTTTATAAATCAGCAGAAACGACTGTGTTCATAAAAAGGACTGTGAAATCACTCAGCACTTACAGCACTTCATATTTTCAAAGGGCTGCATAGACATGAATAGCCAGATTGTAATTGACCCTAACCTGACTGCAGAATGAGCGATGAAGATTTAGTGCTTTAATAGATAGAAAAAAATGATGGGAGGCTCTGGGTGTGGGTATGAAATGAATTGCATCTTCTTCCCTAGTACATGGACAACCAGAAGAGATCAAATGCAGACAAGAAGCTATGTTCTTTCCATGGCTACAGTATTTCTGTACTTTTTTCTTCTCTGTGAAAAGTAAAGAATATGAAATAATGTGCTAACCTGAGTCACATTTGTAGTCTTGGTGCCCCTACAGGATGAAATACCATAGTAACTCCAGCTAATTAAGAAACAAATGGAAATGAACCAAAGGAATTAGCAGCATATCCAGGAAACCCCATTTCGTCCTGCTTTCTGAATACTCAAGTTGGTTCAAAGAGAAAAGAGAAAAGAGGGGGTCACTGGCATCTTGTGCTACTCCAGTATATCTGTTCACTACAGTCCTCTCTTCTTCAAGCCAGGAAATATGGAGGTAAGATGCAGAATATATTCTAGCATCTCAAAATCAGGTAACATAGTGATAAGGTACCTGTCAGTGGCATCACACCTCTGTTTCACAGTGGTAAGTGCTGGGGAGTGTCTGCACGCACTTCTGCTCCATTCAGTTAGGAATTGGCATTGCGACCGGTGGTCCAGTTTGCTGGAGAAAGGTTGAGAGCCACCGTTATAAAGATGTCTTTGGGTGTCTCAAACTCCTCTAGGAAGCATTAGATGGAAAGAAAGCACACTCCACCACATCTGTGTCTGAGCTCAGAAAAATTAGGTGCATATTACCCCAAAACCTCTAGCTTGCCTTTTACAGGGGCAACGCTGTATTTCTTCTGTTAGAAGCAGGATATACAGTTCTTCTTTGACTTAGGAAGAATATGGTCAGGAGTGTCTGGTGAAGGTGTAATGTTAGATGACACCATATTTGTACAAGAGGTTCATAATTTCTGACAGGCAATGTTCATTCAGTAGAAAGTTTGCCTATAGCTAGCTTTTGTGCAGAGGCTGAGCATGCCTGAGTTAGAAGACCATTGGCATAACTCTCAGAAAAGTTACAGCTCTGTGTGTAATTTTTTCTTGATGGCATGTTCCTAATGTCCATGGGAAAGTCACTCTACCTAGGTGATACTAAAGGATGCTAAATTCTCCTCCCAGGTCTCACACACCTTGCTAAAGTACAATGGGATCAAGGTCACATGTTAAAATATTTGCAATCTGACAGTACCAGAAGGAAAAAAGAAATTATATCTCATCTAACATCTCCAGATCATGAAAATATTACAGTGATTATTGCAACCTACACCACAGTAAAGAAAAGACTGGTTTACCTTCCCCCTTTCCAGCTGTGCTCGGCTGTTCCCTGAATATGTAGGCGCTCTACTTTTCATGTAGTTCTTCTGTGCTTGAAGTTCAAGCTTGTGGCTAATCCACAGTGTATATTTTTCAAATTAAATTACTGTTTTTTCAAAGGGCTGTAAGTGGCCCATGCCATCTGGGTAAGCATTAAACGACTGAGTGCTTGGAAGAACTTCCAGTCTATGCATCTTCCAAAGTCGCTGCATATTAAGAAATTAAGACTTTTTTCTTCCAGCTATGTTTAGTGACTTGAGTTTCTTGGGGAATAAGAGGGGAAGGTAAGATGATGGTAAAATATGATTAGTGAAAATTCCTCATGGTTGAATCATTTTTCTCTGTATCATCAAGGCATAACCAATTTCAAGGCATTCAAGTGATTACACAAGATTTAGAGCAACCCTTCATGCAGCCCTTGAGAACAAGATTTTTAGGTGTTCTTATTGTGGATTTTGGTCTTTCTTGTCATATCTGATGAACAGACTCTGATTCCAAAAGCTTGGTGATTTTTTTTCCAGAGATACCAGTTACCTTAGTACATGATATTACTTCTCCCAAGAGCTCTTGCCTCCAGCTGAATGAGAACACACACTGTGCCCTGATGAGCTGCATGGCAGGCCAAGGTAAAAACTATTCTTTCACCTGCAGGGGACTTTGTCATCTCTTCTTTTCTGGGCCATCATGTGATGGCCTCTGGCTGGCATCAGGTATGTCCATTCTCATGTCCGTGCCACAGACTCCTCAGCCTGGCTTCCAGTATGGCTACTCATGTTCACCAGTTAGCCAGACTTCTCTGTGTGGAAGGCAGAATGCCTCTGATACCTTACATATAGTCCTAGAACATACTGTAGGAAATGTATGTATTAAATGTATACCCTTGAAGGATAGGGAAGTAAAACCTGGCACAATATAACAAAAGCAAGAACAGAGGCTGCCTCTTGGGTACATTATTTGACTGTACAAAGATTATATTCCACCATGCTCTAATTACCCATAACAAAAATATTTTGACAGGTGAAGACTACAGTGATTTTTCTGATCCCTATCTTGAGTTGCTGATGTGAATTGTGTTTTCTGTTCAGTTCCTGGCCTGTTGAAAGACATCACAGTAACCAGATTTGAAATACATTGAAACTGATGAAAAGTGAGCAGAGAAAGGCGACATAAAAAAAATAAGTCTTTTTTTTCTACCCCCCCTCCTCCCCCCTTAATTGAGTTTGATATTACAGACAGATCTTGGATATGAATCAGACCGACAATTTATCTGAATGAAGCTTGCAGTGTCCTGGTCACAAGCAAGTTGTTCACATGCAATCAAATACTGCATGTACTGCACTATGCATGTGTGTAAATCAATGTCATTGTAACAGGCTTGCTTTCTCCAAAACATTGGATCATTTAACATACAGTATGCTTATAGTATCTGTCAGAAGGTGCCAGAACACACAAGAATGTTACACCTGGACACAGAACTAAAGCCCAATGCTTTAGAGCATGTCATCATACATGCAGACCTCAGAAACCCTGTTATCTGGGCATGGAAAAAATTCTCTATTGTCTTTTATTTCTGTGCTGGTATCAGAGGCAATTGATAAAATAACTATTGATGATCTGTTGCTACAACTTACTATTAACAACAATCTATTGATAGAAACGTCTATTAAAAACAATCTCCAAGAAAATTTCATCTTTCAGATTGGAAGTTTCCTGTGTGCCCCACTGCCAGTGCCTGGTGAGCTGTCCTTGCTCCTCCCCGTGCTCACTTGGACACATATATCACTTATCCTGGCACTTGTGCACTACCCATCCTGGCCCTGCCACCGGAATATTCTCTTTCCAGATTAGCAGTGCTGTTCTGCTGAACATCCTCAATATTAGGTGATCAGTAGGGGTTGTTAGCCCTTGGCAGAGCAACAGTAGGAAATGAGAATGGCTGAGCAGATCAATTCAGCTTCAGTCATAATCTTCCAGGCTTCTGATTCCTAACCCAGTCTTAGACCAACCCTTCAGTCTTAACTGATGTTTCCATTACTATAGAAATACTGAGGCAAAGATGCAGGATTTTTTTAAAAAATATTTCTCCTACTAGCTCCATAATGGTAATCCAGCAGCAGGATTTTGGTTGTTCTAAAATCAAAACCCACTTACCAAATTCTATAAAGAGCCTCGGGTCCCAAAAGTCTCACTAAACAACTGGAGAGTTTTCCTTTAAGAGGGAACATTTTTTCTGTCACTACAGATGCAAATACCTCCTGAACCCTGGATAAGAGAGAAGTTTGAAGGTTTCCAGCAAAACACCTCTTTGTTTTAGAAAAGATGTGCAAAGAAGGCAAATGTGAAAAACTTAGTTCTTGACTCCAGAGTGCAACCTCTACCTTGGGGAGTTTTGCATGTTACAGGCAGTGAAGCAGGGGAAGAAGAGTAGAATCTGCAAATCATCTGTGTGAGCCGACAGGAACACCTCCCAACTGTGGACACAGAGCTTGCTTGCAAAGCAAATTCTTAAGTAATAACACAGATATTTCCAAAGTCCAGCTGATTTCCAGAAAGTCCCACCACATGTTTACTGCTTCAAACAGGGTGAAGTCTGAATTACATGCCAAAAAGTCATCTGAGCCTGCCCAGAAGTGAGCTGGAATCTGACATGACCCTTTTATCTCCTTTGGCAATAGTACTGCAATAGTTATAAGGGTCTTTTCTTCCGTAGCTGGCAGATAGGCTTCAGTACATACCCTGTGATATATCCAGATCAGCCCATACTGGTCTTCACTCAATATGTCTTATCAAACATGAGCATTTCAGTCTCGAAATCTGCCCTTTAGATAGCGGAGGCTGACAGAATAGTGTGTCTGCAACCACAATTAAGTAAAGAACAAATTAAACAATTACCATATTTCTTAAATTACTCTGTTGAGTCATGAAGACACAACATTTGACCTACCTAAAAATGTAATGCTGACAGTGGTTTCTAGGATCCAAGCATTTATCTACTTTTTAATGTAACATTACACTGAGGAAGACTGAGCAAAACAGTCATCGCTTTTCCAGGGCCAAAAGACAGTTCAGCTAACTGATTTCCATTCTCTACAAACTCTTGAAGGGCTGAAAGGACTCAGAGGAAAATGTCTTGTGATTCTTTGCTGTCACTGCAGCTGCAGTTAATATGAAATTGTTTCAATGTATTGTAATCATTCATGTCACCACTGATGTTGATGCACAAACAAATCATTAAAAAAAGGACTAGAGAATGAAACCTCTAAACTGCACACTAGAAAGCCACCTTCTGTTTACCTGAATGGTCCTCTCTGATCAGCAATATGCTTTCTACACCAGATACTCCTTGGAAGAGCAGCATCAGAGAGATAGAGAGCTGCTTCTGGAGGTGGGGCTTGCAGTCAGCCATGAATTTCCTTCTGGGACTTTGTGTGCTGATGCTCAGAAGGATGCCCAGACACTGCTGCCCCTGCTTCTTGGTGCAATGAGGCAAAAGAATAACCTGCTTTGGGGCAGCCCTACTCAGCTTCTCTGTCACAGCTGCTCTGAAGCCAGGAGGAGCCAAAGCTGTAGATCTGGAGGAGCTTGGAGCCTCTGGTCAAGGGGGTTTTCATCAAACCCAGAAACATCTAGTTAATCTAGACTACTGTGGCAGGGAATACTGTCAGGTTATTTTGTTCAGCTGCTTCACTGACCAGAAATGCAAGACAGTGGCAGAATCAAAAGTAGCATTTTCATTGTCTCATTCCTCTCCTCCCAAAGACACTGGGCACACCTGCACTTTTGAACACACCATGCACACCTTTTAGCACTCTCAGTCTCTTCAAAGACTTAATCTCCTACTTAGGACAGTCTTAGATCATTCCCTTCTCTTTGATCATGTTTCTATTCATTCAATATCGCCAACTATCTGCATACTGTGTCAATACTGAGTCAGGGGGGCACAGTCAGAAAACAAGTTCCTCATGGATCAAAGCATTTATCCTGGCAAATACAATAAGACCATTCAATAAAGGGGACGCTGACTCTTTTGGGGCGTTTGTACAACCCAGTGCAATAGAAAGCTAGGTTCCTAATACATAGCACTTAGTATTACAGCAATAATGCTTAATTTTTTTCAGCCCTTTATGTTAAAGAATTTTTACTTTTCAGGAAAAAAATGCTAAAAAAAGACTCTTGGAGCATATGAGATCTATGAGAACTGGGATATGAGAGCTGGGAGCCAATATTGCATGTTTTGTACAGGAATTAGCTTACATTCAGGATCGTTTTGAAAAAAAATGCTGAGACTTTGCTTATTTTCTACTTCAATAAACTTTATTGAACAGCAATATTGTTCTACCTCAATAAGCTTATTTAATGTTCAGGCCTACACAGTACCTCTGCCCAAATCCAATGTGTACCTGGTCTTATGTACACTTTTGCTACAGCTGTTTGTATGAGCAGAATGGCTCAAGGGATTATGAATTGCAAAGGAACATTGAACATAATGTTAATATTTGGTGTCCTTCTGTGATGCACAAGAAAAAGTCCTGGGCTGTCATGGTTTAACCCCATCTGGCAGCTAAGAACCACACAACCGCTCACTCCCTCCCCTTCAGTGGGATGGGGAAGTGAGAAAACTCATGGGCTGAGATAAAGATAGTTTAATAGGTAAAGCAAAACAAGGAATTAATTCACTCCTTCCCATTGGTAGGCAGAGGTTCAGCCATCCCCAGGAAAGTAGGGCTTCAGCACAAGTAACAGTTACTTGGGAAGGCAAGATGCCACAGCTCCTCCAAACATCCCCGCCTGACTTCTTATCCCCCCAGTTTTATATGCTTAGCATGATGACACATGGTATGGAAGATCCCTTAGATCAGCTGGGGTCAGCTGTGCTGGCTGTGTCCCCTCCCAGATTCTTGTGCACCCCCAGCCTACTCACTGGTGGCATGGGGTGAGAGGCAGAAAATGTCTTGACTCTGTGTAACCACTGCTCAGCCGTGATGAAAACATCCCTGTATTATCAACACTATTTGCACAAGTGCAAAACATAGCCCCATACTAACTACTGTGAAGAGAATTCACTCTATCCCAGCCAAAACCCACACACAGGTTCACTTCCTAAATATCTGTAAGCGTTCATTTTCTTTAGTGGAAAGAAAAATTGTAATGCAAAATGGTACCCCTCATTGAGAACTCAAAACAGCAGTGAATGCCAGAATCTAAGGCATGTGCACTGATTAATTAGCATAAACTCTTAGTTTATAGTCTCTTTATATCATGTATTATCTGAAATTTTTACGCTCCTCAGGCCTTGCAGAGCTGTGCTTTACTGGTGATCATTACAGATCCCTCTTCAAATTTTATAGGGATATATGTACAAATGGCACTATAAACACAGAATAGAGCACAGCCTTGAGGCAAATAGAGTTTCTTGCATTTAGCTGCAGGATACTTCTACTGAAGCAAAGTAGTAATTTCCCAATTATTATGTTGTTGCAAGATAAATATGAGTTAACAGAAGTATCCAGCTGCCAAACCCCAAAACAAAAGGAAGACACAATGTCTTGCCATAGAGATCTTCCTGCTGCTTAATTCTCCTGTCTGCTTCTGTGCAAACACTCACCTTGTTTAATGAGGAAGTGGTCCATAAAGCTGCAAAAATTAAAAATGAGATATATATTCAATTAGCTGTAGTACTGTTGGCATGCCACTTCAGGTCAGCTGGAAAGCTTTGAAAAGCAAGACATTTGTAACTTAAAGTAGAAAATCTGAATGCAAACTCAGCTGGCTTAACTGTGAAGCTCTTTTGGCAAACCACCGAAAAAAGATAATTGAATGTAGCCCTCCTGGGAAGGAACCCTAATAAACTGGAGGACAACTTGTCTGCTAGCATTTTGATTTTGCCTTCACAGTGTTCAAGTCTTTGTGCAATTACAGTAGTAAGTTTCACTTACAGGAATGATTACCCTACGCAGTTACAGGTAAGGGCCTGTTTTATCCTCCCCCTGCAGCTAACATCCATCAAAGAAATGGCTTTCTATACATAGCCTGCTTTCTATGAGTTTATTTTCAAAGGGTGACCATCATTTTATGGGCACAGGCAACACACGAACAATTTACTCTGGCATTTTTTGTGCTTACAACCCATACCAGAAATACAAATGTGATGAGCTGCACACCTGACTGAGCAACTGCTGTGCAGGCAGAAAACAGAGACACATTTTAGCCGTAAGCCTGTGCTGCACCTGCAGGAGGACTAGTTATGCCAGTGACATTATGTATCTACACAGGAATAAAAGGTAAGGGACATTGCTGTAGGGGAACTGTAAGGGAACACATGGTCCCAATTCACTCCTCACACCAATCCACAACCAGAATAATCCCCCCATAGTCAATACCCTTAGAGGTGCCTTATAAATACTATTTTTTTTCAGCCTTTTGTTTGCCAAATTCTAGGATAATTGCACCAGCTGCATCAACTCAGAAAAATACTGTCACCTGTGATCTGATTCAATGCAAATCCCATCTTCGCACAGCTTTTCCCATTTGAGGCATATAATTGTACCAATGCACTAAGACTCCTGACATTCTGTAACGTATTTTTAATTTGGGTTCTCCCATTCCCTCAATATAGCCACAGTATTCACCCCTCAAAACAACAGGTCAAACATGAGATAGTCTCCTGTCCATGCTTAGTGATGCTTATAGCTCAGAAGGTGACAGCACGACGGAGCGGCTGCACTTGTGTCAGACTCTAAGAAGCACAAGTATAGGCAAGACGCGAGAGAAGAAGACACAGAACTTTTATATTAGGAGTTTAAATGAACCATGCACAGCCAGTCAGCTAGTTGTTGGGTTCCAGCTTGCCTGCAGATTCATGTGATACTATCCTGCCTTAAAGGGTCACACAGAATCAACTTGGACTTCTGCTGGATGGTGTCTGAGAATCCAGCTCCTGGAAGGTACTCAGTATCATTTTATTCAGGAGAAATGTCCAACATTTTGATTTAAAGAAAAGTTCATGAGATTAAACAAATTTCTTGTTGCATATAGTGGTGGTAGAAGTTAACTTCTGGAGTGGCCTGTGGCATAGCTTTATTAGATGGGTAATGATTGCTGACTGTATGTCACAGTGACACAGGCACATTTAATTCAGGTTCAGTGAGGCCCAGGTGCTTGGGTCTGACAAAACCTTTGCTGGCACAGGCCCAGGGAAGGGAAAAAGGCAGTGAGACAGTCATCTTTCCAAACTTCAGGGCAGCGTCACCCCAGCAAAACTGTGGTCATTCTGGCAAGTCAGCCAAGGGTTACAAAGGACAATACGCTTAAAAACCTGAGTCAAAGCATGACTGAGCAGCATGACAAAACAATCAAGCCTAATTTCTTTCTTCCCTTTGTCTTTCCTTTTTGTGTCTTCCAAACTATATCCAAGGACTTCATCTTCTCTGAACTGCAGTAACCTTCACTTTCCTTTGTTACTATTGAAATCCCTTACAATTGCTTTGTTTTGTTTCCCACAGATTCTTACAATTCTGTGCAGAATTAATCCAGTTATTTCAGCATTTTTCTTTCTTTCATTTGTCCCAATTATTTTAATGACTATGAACATTCCAGCACTAAAAAAAGATACTTCTGAAGTGCTTCAGACAGCCTGGCATAGGAGTCCCTGGAGGTAGTTTTAGATGCTGCAGATTTGGGTTCACATTTTCCTGCCACAGTGCAGCACTAAGAAAAATAAAATCCCAGCTGGCACAGACAATGTCATTAGAGAAATGAAATTACCCTGTTCTTTTTCAGGTAATGCCATGGCTGCATCTGACAATGGCTGTTAAATTCAAGATTACTTCATATGCATTTATTTCACGAAATGGGGACATTAGGACTGTATTCTTATCTTCCTTGCAAACCAAAGGAGTCACAACCATATATATGTCACTGCTTTGTTTTTCTTCCAGTCCTACTCTACGCCCAGTTCTAGGAAACCATTTCATAGTGCCAGACTTCCTGCACTGACCACATTTACATTGCGTCTTCATGCCTTACTGAGTGTAGAGGCAGAAATGCAGGACACTGTGTTCTACATATAAGGGTACTTATTTAGAAAGGTATTTTAAGTATATTTAATCAAGAAGTTAAAAGAGAAAGAAGTGGCTATTTAAACTGCTTAGAAAAATTGTGGTAAACTGCTAAGAGTCAGATCTTTGAAGTCGTTATCTAACAGGTTTACTTATTTAACAAGTCTCTGTGAAGATGTACTGATTGCTAATACTCAGGCCATCACCTGGAAAATAGAATGGCTGGAACAATTCAATAACAGGCAGTGAACTGTCAGATACCATCTTCAAACGAGCAACAAGAAGCCAGGAGAATGAGGCCAGCAGCAGCAGCACAAAAGAAATTCTATCATGCAAGAGAATATGCTAAATAGCAGGGAGCCAGCAATAAAGAAGTGACCAAGCACAAAGCTGAAACCATTAGTCAGAAATTCCCACTCAAATCACAAGAGAAAGCTCTCACTCACACACTTGATGTTTCCAGAGTAAGCAACTGTTCAGGAGCACTCTTGATTTTGAACGTAAGGCAAACGGGAAGCAGACCACAGATGGAATAGGTCAACTCTAGCTATAAACCCAGCTGCGTTCGGCTAAAAACTCTACAAACTCTTTACTGAAATAAGTGGATCTGTGCCAGTTTGTGGCAGCTGAAGGGCTGTCTCTGCCATTTTATACATTTTGCACATTAAGACCACACCAGATTTCATCATATGTTAAGACAAAAGCACTGACAAATAAATTAATGAATTTAGTTCATATTCAAAGGGAAGTAAGGGTATGAAATCAATCTTTCATTTGGCAACTGGTCAGCCAGAGAAAATTATGAGTAAGCCATTCCGTAGAAATGGTAACAATTACCAAAAATGTTTTAATCAAATTCAGTGGAACTAAGAAACTGAACTGAACATGGGTTAGATAATTTACTACTAACGTTCAGAGTCTGCCATCTGTGTCTGATTCATATAATTCACTCCAAGGTATACAGACTAATTTAATCCAAAATTCTGGGTCTTTCTGATGCAGTCACCTTCTATAGAGCTGTGTGTGTTCGTGTGTGTGTGTGTGTTGTTTTTTGATTTTTACCACTTCAAGGAAACTAATTACTTTCAGATTTCCTCATAAATATGAAACTTGAATCACCTTCACCAGAGTTTACAGAGGTCAGTGAAAGTTTTAGTAAATACAGGCAGATTTATGGCTTTTAATGGAACAATATAAAAGTTGGCTGTTTTCTTCGGTTCCATGTACCTTAAACAGCCATATGCCAAAATATGAAGACTTGGATACTGTCTCCTTTGGGTAAGAGTTTATCCAAATCCTAAATGCAAAAGTTAAAAAGTTCCTTCCTTTTCTTTTGTAAAAAGGTGTTTAGTTACTCTTGGAATGATGCAAACCTGAAAAAAAGTCCAAGCCAAAACAATCAACGTAAATTTTGCAAAAGAAATATGTATACTATGACATAACAAACTGCAGATCCAGTACTATCTCCCATTTCCATCCATTCCCCTCATATTAACAAAAATAACAGGTGTATTTTGCAGAGTAGCCAGAATTTTACTAGACGGCAGACAGCATTGAACCAAAGGGAGGAAAGCAAATTCTAAAGCCAAATATTATCCTTTAGGGTGTTCTAAGTAACATCCCATTAGACCTAGGCTAACTGGTTTCAGATATTATTGCTTAAGAATTATAATTTTATACCGCAAAATGTCTGTTCTATTACTCATACAATAATGCATCACATTTCTAAAACAATTCTGGATCAATGATCAATAAATTCCATCAAAAGGATGCAAAGGTGTATAATCAAGCTTTTATCTTGCTTTATAACTTCTAGGCAATTAATATTTCATTACATATATTAAGACGGTTGGGGTTTTTTTCTGAGTTTCTACCTAATGTAGAACTCTCTCCAGTGAAATATTTGCCAGTGGCAATCTCTTTCATACAATATTAGCATATCAAATTCTTCCCTTGTGGGATGTTTTGGCATATAATATTAATTCACCATTAGGTAATATACTCATTTTAGCTATCTCCTGTGTTCTCATTAATTAACAACCTGGTACAACCCCTTGTAGTTTATTCCATTTTACTTTGCTTCCTTTGTTTTGGCTTTTTTTACTTACATTTTTTTTTCCTACCTTGTCTCCAGGGTGGTACTGCTTTTTTCGTAGAAAACCTCTATCAATGCCTGCCCTATATTCAACAGCTACTCTCATATAGGGGTCCAACAGCTTCAGGCAGGATGGTCCTTTTCAATTTGGTAAAGTGTAATTGTAATATATTTATTACTATATATGTAATTGTAATGCACCAAAAAGTTTGCTTTGATTTAGGATTAGTTCTATTGTACTTTTCTCTATAGTCTAAAGTCTGAAACCCACTTCAGTTTATCTTTTTCTCCTCAGAATTGGTCATGAAATCTCTACAAAATTGCATTCTTACTGAAATTCTCAGGTGAGTTGTACAAATTATGACCTGCTCACCTCCCCATTATATAGATAATTGTGAGCTGTTACTTAAACTTCCAAACATCTTTTGATTGAGGAAATTAAATCATCAAGCATGTAGCATGAGTTACTGGAGAATCATCTTTCAAAAGGTTTCATTACATGTTCAGTTCTCATCCTTCAGGAGCAAAAAAAAACCCCAAAGCAGGGAGTCACTATAATGAAAATTACAAAGATAAAATAGTAGATGAACAAAGATATAAAGCCTGTGTCAGCTCTCTGAGAGACAGATACTGCTGTCTAGAAGAGATTCTGCTAGTAAACCTCAAAGTTGTATCAGAATTTTCTTTAAAAAAGGTCAAGGAAATTTGGACTTTCTTACTAAAGGCTTTTTTTTTTCTGTAAGTTAATGCTAACAATTCCCATTCTATATTTAATTGCCTGCCTGTAGTGCTTATTTTGCTATAGGTTTTATTTTCCAAGTTTTTTATGACTAGACGTTGTATAAGTGGTTAAAAGACTGGTGAGGCCCATCGGGAGTGCTGGGCCCAGCGCTGGGCTCCCCAGTCACGGGAGACGGGGAGCTGCTGGGGAGGGCCCAGCGGGGGCTGCGGAGCTGGTGAGGGGCCTGGAGCACCTCCCTGGTGAGGAGAGGCTGGCAGAGCTGGGGCTGTGTAGCTGGAGAAGGCCGAGGGGGGTCTCACCCGTGCGTACCAACACCTTAAGGGTGGGTGGCAGGAGGACGGGGCCGGGCTCCTTCCAGTGGTGCCCAGCGACAGGACCAGGGGCAACGGGCACAAACTGCAACACGGGAAGTTCCAGCTGAATATGAGGAAAAAGCTCTTTACTTGGAGGGTGGCGGAGCCCTGGCACAGGCTGCCCAGGGAGGCTGTGGAGTCTCCTTCTCTGGAGACATTCAAACCCACCCGGGCGCGATGCTGTGCAGCCTGCTCTGGGTGAGCCTGCTTCAGCAGGGGCTTGGGCTAGGTGATCTCCAGAGGTGCCTTCCAGCCCCAACCAACCTGTGATTCTGTGATTCTGTGAAAACAGCGCTTTTAAAAAGGAAAGTAATTATCAGAGAAATATCTAATTTTCACTCTAGGAAGCCAGAAAGCAAACTCCTTTCAGAATAGTTTTATTTATTAAAATGTTTGTGCTTATTGTAACAACATTTTTTTTTTTTTCCTTTCAGGATACTTTTCAATCCAGATTCTGGCAAACTAACATCAGACAATCTGTTCCTATTTATTGGAAAAGTAATCTTGACATTTATGTATTTATGACGTACAGGTAGACAGGCTGGCTTGTGTTTCAGAGAAAAAAACATGGTAGAACAAAACTTACAGAGGGAGACAAAAATACACTGGCAAAATTGATTTATCAGGTGAAAGAATAGAAGGTGAGAGACCAGATAAGAGGCAGATGGAAAATGAAAGAAAACAAACGAATGTGGCATCAGTTATTGTAAAAATAGTTGAGCCTGGAAATCCTAATACCCAGAGTATGTATGCTTCTGATAAAGCAAGTGAGGCTTCAGAAAAGAAGAAAAAAAAAATTTGCGAATGGGTTAATGAGAGAAGAGGAATATGCAGGGTGAGAGGCCCACCAAAAATCAAATTCAACTCGAAAAACTACAAGCCAGAACATCTCAGGGAAATGAATGCAAAACACAGGCATCTAATGATCAGATTAAAACCAGGGAAGCTGTAACAGCAGTTTGTCCTTTGCAGAAATTGTAAGCAACTCACTAGCCATGAATTAGCAATGTAATATGACAGAAGGGGGACATAAAATCCAAGTAACAAACACAGGCAGCTAATCACAAAATACAGAGAAAGCAGTTCTTTTTCTATATGGCCTTGCTACAAATTTATCTAGAGGATTTCATCAATTAAGGGTACCTTATGGCCAAAAATATATACATGCTGTGAAAAGAGAAATGGGGAAAAGAAAAAAAATTACTAGGTTGATCTGGGCTAGTTTTTATGGGAATGAGAGGGAGAGACTTATGAGGAAAGAATAAATAAATATCGGTATGGCTTAGATGCTTAAACATGGCTGGAGGAACTAAAGTAACCAGGTACAAACTGGTATAAACACTAGAAGAAAGTATAGTCCTTATAAGACAACAGGAGCAGATTCCAGATATCTAAACATCCCTTTAAAAAATTATCTGAATGATATGCTATTGTACAGACAGCAACACAAATTTTCGGCTCATAGCCCTCAATCTGGTTCTTATTTCAGCTCCATTAAAAACACTAAACTCTCCCTGATCACCCTTTTCAGGCAGTTCTTCCCCACTGTCAGTAATCTGGCGATATTAAAAAAAAACCTCAATACTTTTTCCAAGGAAACGGAGATGTCTAGGGTGGAGAAAGATCACAGACACAAATAGGTACAGACAGTTCAGTATTTATACTCATGAACACCGAATCAGGAAGGCATTTGCTCAGCCCCTTCAAGCAGTGTCCCACAGGAGATGCTCCCACCCACTTCTGCAAGAACCTCTCAGCTTTATGCTGACATGTCTCTGAGAGTGTGAATGAGGTTACACAGAATCAGTCAGGCTCAGCTCACCGCCAGCATTGGTACTGTGCCGGCTGCGTGCCACAGCCTCTAGCCCAAAGCCTGCACGTTCCTTTTTGGGGTGAAGTGTAGCCCTGCAAAGCAGCAAGATCAGACTAGATTGGGGGTAACTGCAGGCACTTCAGTATTATTTTCCTGGGATTCACCTTTGCATAAGGAGCTGCTGCAGCTTGTTTTCCTCTGGCTCCCTGGGGCTGAACACGCCTCCACTGTAGCTTGCAGCACAACGTGGTGAAAATACACTGAGGCAGCTTTGGCACACTCATGGCAGTGTGGACATCACCCACTTAGCATACATTTGTCCACTGAACCACTTTCCTGCAGACTATACGGGAAGTAATCACTCAAGGGAAGATAACCAAAAAGCAAGACTGTGCTTAACTGCATTGTCTAATGAACACAGCGGAAGAGACAGCTTCAGGAAAAACAAAACAAAACAAACAAAAAAACCCAACAACAACACCCCCCGCCAAAAAAAGCCCACAACAACAGAAAATCCCAAATCAAAACAAAAAACAACACCACTTTTCCAATATACACCAGAATCTTCTGAAGTTCACTTGCCATACAGGCTTTGCTTACCTCCAGTCTCAGACAAATGGTTTGTATTTAGCTTTGCAAGTTACGTTGTCTTTACGTTCCCCTAAAAATTTTTGACATGGAGGGTCAGAACTGCTAAATTCCCTCAGCAGATCTGCTGTTGGTGATTGCAAACAATGCTTCTCCATTTAAAAAGAAGGAAAAAAAAAAGGAAAATTGCTCTCTATCCATGGCTGAACAACCACACACCACATCATCAATACCATGTCCCTGAGCAGCTGAGAGTAACTGACATATTTTGGAATTTTTGTAAAATCCTTCAGGGAATATCTGATAGGTAAAACATCTGGAAATCAAAAATTCATGGAGTTGTGCAATACTCCAGTGAGGAATGCTTTATTTCTTCTTTTTGTCACACCTACTTTATGTACTTTTAAGCGCATTTCTACCTTTAAAGCTAGCTCTGCCAAGCCTGTTCTCAGGACACTTTGCTTATTACCCATTCCCAGCTGATGCTATCAAGCTGACCCACAGTAAGGCAGGGCTGTCAGAGTAAGTGGATTCCAATGTACAGTAGTTGAAATAATAAATGATAGGGGCTGTACACCAGAGAAAACTGTGATTATATCATCACTCCAGCGCCCATTAAGCTCAGCAATTTCTAGCTATTTGAAAAACTGAGATGTCATTTCTGCAACATGTAGGTGTTTTATTGAATGTAATAAAATCCACCACTTTAACAGTGATTGCTTCTCAGGACCTGCTCACAAGATTGTTATCTAAATAAACATTTCAGGACGTTACTTACCTCTATCAGACTTTTAATTCATAATGTGAAGCTATATTGTTTTGGAAATGACAAACACTCAGTGACTCATTTCTTTCTGTGTCTGCCAATGATCATGGTGTTAGGATTTGCACCAGGACAGTGTCCAAAGCCCAGGAAGTGCCCAGGCTCCTGAATCTCTCACTTCTGGAAATCTTGCCAGGACTGGCTCTGAGAAGTTCGCACACTCTCCTCCCACTCTTCGGACTAGCACAGAAGTACAGCAAAACTGTACTTTTAACTCTTCTACTCTTCTTCTGCAATTGGACAGTATAGTTAACTGAATTGTCTGAACCTTAGATAGGTTTGCATTTCATTTGAAGGTATTTTTTGAAAGCTTTTTATATTTTCTGGACTAGTTCTTCTTCCATGAAGTCCTAAAACATATGATTAAATTCAAAAGTGAATTTCATCATCTATTTGTACCAGAATGTGCCACACAGTCCTGGTAGAATTTGATAGGGAACTGATGGGAGGCTCCCCCTGATCAGATGGGGACTGCATCAGATCCTGAGAAAGTCCAACCCCCTCTTCTTAGCCAACTTCCACTTCTAGTTTTGTTGGCTGTGTCTCGAAAAGAGAACTGAGCCCTTCTGAAGTAAAAGAACCCAGAATCAGCAGCCAGGGAAGAGATCATAATACATAAATGCCCTTGGGAAGAAAATATAAAGCAACTCTTTCATCTTTGACCCAAAGACACTTAATGACCCTGGATAGAAAGTATGGTTTCTAATTGGTGAAATGTGTACTTAAGAACCATCTGAGTGCTCATGTGTGAGCTATGACTGCAAATTAACTGGAAATCTGGCTTAATGAAATGAAAATAAAAAGCCAAAAATGCAGAGAAGAAAACACATGTAAACCAGTCCTACTAAGAAGCCGATGATACAAACAGTATACAACAGAACAGAATGAAAGGACATATGTAGACAGATTGTAGACGCAAAATACCCTTACTTCTTTTAAAACCAATTAAAAAGATGAGAGAAATAATTCGATCAATGCTTGTATTTTACAAGAAAAGGATGCATATAAAAATATTTGTGAGTGTTTGTGGGAGGGCACATTTCCAAGCTGTGTCTCTGTGGCAGCATTAGTTTGTTTGAAAATAAGCCATAGTAAACTAGGCTTGAGCAGTTTTAGATTTAAATCAAGATTTAGGGCTAGGACACTGACTGTTTTCTATCTGAGACTTCACTGTTCTAAATACATTCACAAGGGAAGATTGTAGATTTCAGACGGAGAGTAAAAACAGTTAATCTCTTTCTTTCAAATGTTATTGACTTCAGCAGAGTTTCTCTTAATTTACTCACTGTTAGTGAGAAAGCAGAAGCAAGTGTCCTCTAGTTGCTGGGGACTCACGTTTTTCACTTTAAAAAGGTGAAATGTGTATATTACTAAAGATTAATTTTACATTGACCTACTAAACCTGACCGGATTATGGGATTCTTTGTGTTCTTTTGTACTTACCTGTAGCTGTCATGGACTAAGCACCAAAGTGTCACTGGTTCTAAAAAAATTATATTAAAAGGGAATATTTTTGCATCTCGCTAAGGCTCTGCTTTCCATGAGTTGCTCTATGCTGAACACTGTGATGTGGTACTCATTCTAGGCTTCGTGGAAGGAAGCAGCTCCAAACTCTTCTCCTTCTCTACTTTCTTGAGCTAATCTGGTAGCCCAGAAAAGGACAGAAAGGTAACATCAGCAACCAGAAGACTCCCTCTTGCCTGTGTTATTTCCTACTGATTTTCCAGCTAAGTCCTCAAGCATGGCCAAAATGTTTCACACTGCTGCTCCTTGCCAAGATCTCCAGGTTTATGTCAGGATATGAAGCAACTTACATGTTCATTGTGGTGCATAGGAGGCCTTCCACTTTCCTTTATGTTCTTTTTGTGTCAGGATCTGGTCCAGATTTTTCATCTTGTGAAATGTTAGTACAAAGATTTCAACGTAAATCTCCCCCTGTCATTACTCAGGAGATTCTGATGCCCTAGAAGCTCTGGGCAAACCATAGTATACAGAGCATCCTAAAATACTCAGTGCCACTCTTGAGATGGAGCTAGAGCCATACTTCTTTGCTCCCATTTTAGACTTGTTTTCCATTTTATCATCTTGCTTTTCTTCAGTAAAAGTATCAGTCACCCTGCTTACAGTCCCCCAAATAGCTGCATATATTTTGAATGCTGAAATACCTTAGGTTTGACTTTTACTGCAAGTGATAAAAATCCTGAAGACCACATTTTATAAAGACCCTAGATAAACAGTTTCAAGGTACAGCAGATGTAATCCTTCCTAAGGCCTGATTTAGGACAAAACTTGCACTGAGACATAAGGGCAAGTAATAGAGAAGTCTGGATAATGAAATTTGCAATGACTCATTCCTTTAGTAAAATACTCTCCTGCAAGCCCAAGCATGCCTTCTTCAAGTCCATGATTTGTTGAAATAGAAAGTTAAGGAATGCCACATTTATGTGGGATGGAGATAATCTGGATCTAAAAAGAAAGATGTGACTCACGGTAAGTGACAGTTATGTATTAGATCGCATTTGATTTTTTTTCTTCCCTCTTCAGCTACCCAAAAATTATTACCATGCTATTACTGTCTTTTTCTGAAGAGAAAACCTGCTTCCTCTTCCTCTCCTGCCTTCTCCTTTTCCTCTGGCTTTCAACTTAGAATATTGAGGAATGCTTAGAATTTATGAACATTTATGAACACACTTGATAACGAAGAGCACTAGAAGCAACAGTGCCAAACTGTCTATCACTAGTGCCTCACACACACACACGCACACACAGACCACAACAAATGATCCTGTTCATGTTTCCTTCCTGGACAATCTGTTTGGCCCCATCACAATGACTCCGTAAGCTCTAAAATTTCAGGGACAACCATTATATCACACCTTTCTGTCCATAGCATACGCTTTGGCAGAGGAATCCTGCCAGAGGAAAAGGGAACGCCTCAGCTCAAGTCCTGCAAGCTCTTAGCACCAATGTGGACATTACTTTCAGAAACCCCAGTACCTTAATAATTTAAACATTTCACCTTCCAGATCATTAGCCACACAAGGCCAAGGCTTATTTATAAATTCAGTAGGATGTATGACAATAAGGAAAATGGATTCCCAGACTTTGAACAGGAAAATCAGCCAAATTCAGTTATTCTTTGCAGAAGAAATACCAGACTTAGACATAATCCTAAAGAGAAATGGACCTCTTTCTTCACCACTTGAAAAACCTGTTTGGGCCTAGGGCAGTGCTCTGTAGAAACTCATAAAGCCATGCTTCTGCATGGAGAGTCTTTCTCCATGATCTAAACAGGCTTTCTCTGCCCCCACTGTTAAATGTGACCCTCTATGACCTTGCTCATCTTTAAGCAGTTCTTCGCCTTGTCCTCCCAGGTTTGTAGCTGGCATTAACACCTCTTTCCCGTGCTCTGGCTTTTCCCTTGTCCTTGCCCTTCCCTTGCCCTTGCTTTACTGGCTGCCTCACAGCATTCTGTATCATTTGGAAGAGGCTGGGCCCTCCTGTGATATTGTCAGGCTTTCATCCTCCCAAGGCAAAGGTCCAGCTACACTGTTATTGTTCCTAGCTATTCACAGACAGACACAGCAATGACATGCCCATGTCCTTCACACCAGGGACACGGAGTGAGCCCCTGTGTAAGAAGGTAAATGCTTTGTGAAATCAAACCAGAGTCTTCGAATTTTGGAGACCAATGATCAAAGCTATCACTCCAGAGCGTCTCATTGTATTTTCTACCCTCAACATTCATGTGACTTTGAATTTGAGAATACCTGCACTTCAAACACAGCATATGTGTTCAGACAACAGCATCCTTTAGCTGCACTGACACAGAAGGAACAAAGACCAGAGAGACCAATCGTCAGCTAATGGAAGAAGTCGTATCTCCACAAAATCAGTTTGCTGAGGTTGCTTTTGGTGAAAGCCACAATACCATGGGTAGTAGTTTCTCAGAGCTGAAGTACTGGCTGTTAAGGAAATGAATCACACGGTAACTGAAGGCTTTATAAAGTTAGTATTTGAGGCTTCAGTCCTCGGCCATGTGAAATAGTTTGTCCTTGTGCGTTCTGGAACATAAGCTGCAAGAAGCAAACGCACAGACCATGTATGTCAATGATCTTTCCTTTGTAAGACCTTTCCAGGACTGATTCTGTTTTCTGAAATAAATCTAGAGTGACATCTTCTGTCAAGTAAATTGCAGCCTCGTAAAACGAATGGGCATAACAAAACCCTTTTTTTCTTTCTTTTAACCTAATTTCAATGCTATTGAAGTATTCATAGAGATTTCTACCTTCTAGTGGCAGAGATCCTAAAATGCAGCATGCAAAGGGCTAGTTAAGAATGACATAAACCTTGCAGTAAAAAAGAAAAATGATAGGACACATTTAAAAAGGTTCTGAGAGTTACTGCTCCTCACAGAGTTCTATCTTATCAACTTATTTTTTTTCTAAACCCTGTAAACTTTCAGCATGCATAAACTTCAATAAAAGGATATTATTCTCATACTAAATTCAAAACACAGACTTGTACCAGCTACTGAGAAAAAATTACCTCTATCCCAGCCAAAACCAGGACACTTACGTACATTAAAATTTGCTTAATGCATATGTCAAAGCTTTTTAGAAGAGTATGGCAAGAGAATCATTTCAGGGGTCTCTATTCAAAGGTATAAATTAAGATGCTTAACCTCACTTACTTTATTTAGCTTCTTGACCAGTAAGTTACTATGCAGATTCAATTTCACACAAATATGGATAAATAGATGTCAGGAGACCCAAGTGAATCAAACTATTTAAGAATTTAATGTTTATAAAAAGGCCAAAGTATAACATACATGTAACTTCTGCCTTTGTCCAAAATTAATGTTTTTATACATAAAAGTAATTCGGAAATTAATAAGTATTTTTTGTTGCTTCTTTACTTGTTCTTGTATCTTTTTGTGAGAGTTTATAAAATATTTCCGGTTCTTGATTCCTCTACACAGAAGTGGGGAGAGTGGCTATTTGGGCAGGTGGGACACCCAGCCACACGGACACTCTTCCATAGCCATGCAGAGCAGGAAAGCTGTAGGAGGGTAGAGTCTCCTGAGACATCTAATATAGCTGCTTCCCAAAAGCTTATTTGAAATAAACACAGCAGATGCAGAAGCTAGACATTGCACTATTGATGCACATCAGTGTGAGAAAAAAAACATCTACTGTACATCAGACACAACACACTCTAAAGAATGAAGATCGTCTGTGTTTTTCATGTCAAAAGAAGGAATTTGGGTTGATATGAGTTAATTCTGCCTATGATACCTGTAGGTTCTGGCTTCCCCATCTATGAAATTCAAGACTCAGACTGCCCACAGCCTCTGACTTTTTAATTTGAAGCTGTATTAGTTGCTGTGTTCACCTTTCCCTCTAAGACAATTCCTGATGGCAGGAATGTGATGCTATTTTTTTATTTTACATAAGAGATGACTGTCCTTATTTGTAGTTTGGAAAGACAATAACAATTAGTAAATCCGTTGTCTTGAATGAAGACATCCTGGGACAAATTCTGGAAAGGGCTAGGGCCTGAGGAATCCTTGGCCTTTCCAGAGGCTCCTCAGGAGATGGAGAGAAGTCAAAGAATTCTTCTTTTTTGCTGCCCAGAGCAGCACACAGTACTACCATGCTGGGTCAAAAGCGAGTTGGTGCCTGGGAATAGCCAGCAGCACATCCTTGGAGAAGAAGTTAGGAACGAGATATAAAGGAAGTCACTGTTCCCTTAACCTTCTTTACCAGCTGTCAAGAATTTCTTAAGGCAGGTTATCAGCTTTTCTTTCAGTGTGTTCCCACTGGGGGCAAAATTACTCCCGTCAAAATAACACCTAGATGCTCATGCACCACCTAGACTTCCCAAGTATGCCTGGGAAGGAGACGGTTGTAGCATTTTTAGTCAGGAAAGTTCTTCTCCCTGCCCCTCCAAGATGCTGATTCATCAAAACCAACACTTCCAATGGAAGGGCTTAAGACTTTTTAAATTGCTTTTCTTCAGTCTCTAGAAATATACTTCAGAAATCATAATGATATTTCCCAGGGGCAGGGTGGGGGGAGATTGTTATCTGCTTCAAAGCAAAGTTTGGAGGTTATTTTGATGTTATTCTTTCTGTTTTATTAAGCTGCCTACCACTGCAACTTTAATGTTAAAAAGCTAAATGAAGTATTTTGATGGATAAACACATTTCTTTTGAATTTTTATTTGATGAATGTTTTTTGAAAATTAACTCCTTGTCTTAATATAAAACAACATGATTTATTTAATCTGGGAAAATTTTTTATAAGACAGAAAAATTCTTTTTTCTGCAGCTATAATCAAGCAGCATCTTATATGCATCTTTGCCTAATAGGCCCCTCCATATAGTATGGTTGAGTCCTAAAAAAAAATTGTTTCAAATTTTCAGGGCTAAAAGTGGGTGATTTAGTCATGAAGAGAGTCTGTTTGCTTAGGCTGTCTAAAAATAAGCCCGGTCTAAGCAATTTTTTTAAGCTGTTTCTTCAGTTAATGTAAAATTAATATCAGCTGTACAGGGTGTTTGTTCAAGTACAGCGTCTAAGATAGATGGAATTAATTATCTTGAAGACTTGCCTACAGGCTGACTATAGAGCAAGCCAGGTAACTAGCTCAGACTAGATAAAAATCTTTTAGTTATCTAAAGTTAGATGAGATTAATGCCTCCTCTCCTTCCCAGTGAAATTAATGAAAACATGGAGGATTTATTAGCACTGTTTAAGTTGTTAGTCCTTTTAAACTCCTACACAATTTTAGGTTTTCTGGCTTATATTTTTAATGATATTTCTTTCTCACTAACAAAAAAAGCTTTTGTTTTCCTAAATGATTTGATTTTATTGTTTGAACTCAAATCGCCAGACAAACTTGATTGAGCTGTCACACTGTGGTCACAGGACCATATGGGAAAAAAAAAAGAGGAGAATATTTTTGTCCCTATTTTATGAAAGAAGACATAAGGGTATACAGAGATGAAATGAAGCTCCATGTCTTCCAAACCTTTCAACAATTATCAATAGAAATACTAGATTGATGGTCAGCTGTTATTACAAAGAGAAACTAAATCTAAATAGTAGCAGACAAGATACCATCCCGCACATCTATGTAAAGGTCCATAACTGAGGAGCTCATGGACTCTTTTTTTCAGTACTGCTTCTTTTCTGATTGTGAGTGATCACTTACGTACACTTGTTAAACATATTTATGTAACAGATTATGTCAAAACAAAAGTAACATAATTCTTAGTAAATGCAAACCTGGTTTTCTCCTTTCTTCTGAGCTCACCAACATAATGGGAAAAAACAACAACCTCTATTAAACAAATCAAGCATCTGTAATGTAAAGCCAAGTCAAAAGTAGCAGAAGTAGTGTATTACAGGCTACTTTATGTTCATCTTCCATGTCTAAGCTGTCAACCTTTCAGTCTCTGTTCTTTGAAAGTGAGCACAAGAACTGTCAATTAATAGTCAAGGGATATTAACAGTGAAAGAACTATCATTTAAATAAAAATAAGAGTTGTGAAAGTGATGTTGCAGCTGTCTGATCTCCAGTTAAGTTTTGTTTTGTATGTCAGGCAAAAACATTTCATTCAGCAATTCCAAAACAGATACAAATGATAAAATTCAACACGCCTTGAGCTTAGACCTCTGGCAAGAAACCTGGACGGAGCGGGTACGTGGCAGGCTGCCCCAAATGACTGGCACAAGGCAAGTGCTAGATTTAGCATGTCTTCATTCGACAGCTGACCCAGCAGAACAGCACATCAGTGGGCTGCCAGTCTTTTTTAATATCTCTGCTCTCCCGATTATAACGTCACATCCCATTTAGCACTCCACATTCAGCCATGTACGGACACCACCCAAGCCTAGGCAGTCAGCGAAAAGGATCTACGGCTCTCGTGGTTCTTGTTAGCCGTCAAAGTTCAGAAACATTGTCATCTTGTGGCAAACTGGGGACATGACAAGGGAAACAGCCGCTTCTCCAGGCTCTTTCCCTGGCCCTGAAGCCAGCCGTCATGCCGGGGGAGGTTTCTGCTGAAAGGCACCTGTGGGAATGGCTGCAGAGGAGGCTCCTTGGTGCCACGGTGTGAACGGACCGGGATGAATCACAGCAGACTTAATGGCAGGATCACGACTTCAACTTGTAGCGCTGTGTTTTGGATACCCATTGTAACAATACTCATTAAATACAAAGCCTTTTAACCATTAGACCCACTGATGTTTTCACCAACCTGAGGAAGTACCAGCAGTCTGCATATTTATACCTGTTGCCTGGCTATGTACATAACTAACTGATAAAAATTAGACCTGACAGAGGTTAAAAAGTGAGATACAGCAACCTAATGCTAGTAATTGCTGTACCACCCAAATATTTTTTTGCTTGTTTTAGAAAAGGTCCTACAGGAAGAGCTTTGTCATTTTTGTTTTGTACTGTCACATGCATTCTTTCAGAGCATCTGAAGGACATGCTAAACTCAGCACAGTTCTTCCCAGGGACTACACTGTGTGCACTCATTATCCGAGAGAACAGTGCGTCACCTTACCTTGAGTCATCACTGAGTCAGAGTTTTAGCTCTTCAACTCAGTGCCACAACTTTCTGCCCAAAGCTCCTGAATCACACAGAGGAAAAAGAAAGGAGAGCTACAAAAATCCTTCACTTTACATAAACACCTATGGACGTGCCCAAGCCAAGGGCATATCTGTCAGGGTGGATGTAGACACATCTAAGAAGGAAATATTCGAACGGACTCAGCAATATACCAATGTAGTTGTATGGATCTTAGAGTGAAGATCTGTATTCAGCAAATTTGAAGACCCATGCAGATATATCGCTGGATGTCTTCACTGTCTAAGAGAACCCAGGCTCCAGCAGCATGCATGTCTACCTTCTCCCATCCCCAGGTCTTTGCTAAAATATTTGTGCTAGAAAACAGGGCTCATACAAGTCCCCAGGCCCTTTCATATGAAATCAAGTGAATGAGTTACACTAAAAATGATCTGACAGCATCACATCTGGCTTAAAAGGAGTACTGGAAGGTTTACTGTTTGCTGAAGAGTCAAGCCCAAGGCCATCCGGTTCACTCTATAATGTAAAAGGTAGAATTATCATTTTCATATGTCACCTGATGGTGGACTGTGGATGGAAACCTCATGGAAGCTAATGGTAGTCTCATGAGATGTATAAAGTGATTAAGTTCCTTATTCTGACTGGAATAAAAAAAAAAACAACAGCCACCACCACCACAAATGCAAGTCAGATCAGGATCTGAGCAATGTCAGTAGGGAGAGGTTCAGTAGAGAATGAAAGCAAATAGATACAGCTGTTTTTTTCAGTGGAGATATGTGCAGGCATGTGTAAGCATGAACAAAGACACACAGAAATATCACAGATACACAGCACAACAGAAAGTCAAAGGCAGCTAGTTGTTGCTTGACCCTGACCTGAAAGAAAGCCGAAGAGCTTTGTGAGGAGAATGCAGACTGGAAAACAAAAGCAGACAGGAATTATAAGAGGAAAAGCATTCTGCTCTTTATTTTCTACTGATTCTGAGAGACAGCCTTTTATGTACATTTTTTATTAATAAACATTATCAAATCAAAGAAACATTGTCTCCCACTGAAATATTTCCTCCCAATAGAAACAATTTACAGAAACCTAAGCATCTGCTGAAGGCTAGGACAGCAAAAGGGAGGGATGTACCACATTTAGGCTCATGTATGAAGGCTCCTAACTCGCCTGTGGGGAGCATGAGGCCACAGCTCTGCACTGAGCAGCCTCAGACCTGGACTTCCCAGGATCACTCAGAACACAACCCTGACCTGGATTAAGCAGGTAGGCAAAGCTCTTTTATACCACTCACAGGAGAGGAGAAAGTACCTGACTGCCAGTACCATCAGAACTGAGCAGTCAGATAATATCTGAGCTGGCATAAAACCTAGTGTATAGCTGCCTGACACAAAAATCCCTGGAGCAAACTGGAGCAGTCAGGGTTACCTTGCACCAGTTCAGTGCTGCACCATATAGCTATGACATTTTAAATCCTATGTTGCATTTTCTAAAACCATATTTTCCATTCCTTGCAGCCACAACCTAAGGAATAAAAGAGCAGAGAAAACACTGCAAAGATAGCAGCCAGCTGAGAGGCAACATTAAAGCAGAAGTATGCCTCAAATTCCATCCCTGCATGGGATTTATTGAATATAAATAGAGTAGCAGGAACAGAACCGAGGTGCCCCAAGCACTCCTGTATCATGTTTATTATCTGGCATGATGCACATTTCTTTATTCCACATAAAACAGAAGCTTTAACACAGGGAATGAGAACATCTTCAGTCTGCCCACAGTAGTTAATCCTAGGTTCAAATCACTTCAGAAAGATGAGGAAAGTTAAATCCTTCCCATCATCACCATAAAGTCTGAGCTATAATTAGTAGGTGAATGATTAAAAGAGGAATGAGATAGAGACAGGGAGAGACATGTCAGCACTTCCAGAGATGCTCTATGTGAAGCCCAGTACAATAAGCAGCACTGGAGCATGCTTACAAATCAGTCACAGAGGGAAGCTAAACGATTTGTGAATCTAGCTCAGACCTTTAGGCATTTAGGGAGCTTCACTGTGACAGTGTTCAGCACTCGTGCCCTTTGGGTATCACCAGTGCGAGGCAGCAGAGAAGCAATCCAGATTTCAGACCTAACTACTAAAAGCACTAGTGAGATGGGTCATCCGCTCCAGCTGCTTTGGGATAATAAGAACCCAATGCCTGGACGACAGTGCACGGCATACGGCCCCTGCCGGCTGCAGCCTGGGAGAGGACCAGCATTTCCCCTCTAAAAGTATAAAATTGCACTGTGGATTCTTTGCTATCATGGCTACCTTTTAGCATTAGGTTGCATGTTTGGGTATGAGAAGGTGGATATTTAATACTGTGCCAGATAAATCTCTGGTGTAAAGTCTGTCAAGACCAATAAAGTTTCACCATGGAGGAATCTGACCTACTGTTATAATTCAAGGAGATTCAGGACTAAGGGAAAGTAAAGGAGAATGAGTTCACTGCTTTAAAGGATGGTTTTAAGCATTATTTTTCCAAAGCCATTCATTAATACATTTTTTTGTGCACCCATGAGAGTCACACTCCTACAAATGCTGGCTCATATATTTTGAAGCATAAAAGGTGACTGGCCCCTACTTAAATGGATGAAAACAATGTTCCTTTCTAATCAGATTTTAAAGGAGATCACTAATCAGCAACTTTTGAATGAGGAGCGGTAGCCAGCTAATCCATATCCTGTGATACCTTCACCTTCCCATTTACCTTCTCACTGCCATTGTTCATATGGTTATATAGCCCATCAGATGTTGAAATGTTGGGTTGGCATTTATTCAAGCTACGTAAGCATTTTTATGCAGACCAAGGGAAAACATCTAAACAGTACCCAAGCAAAGAGCAGATGTCTGCAGTTTATTTTCCTTGATTGAATTTCAATAGAATTTACATGAGGTCCTCTTCATATTCAAGTTATCACATTAGGGAGTTTGGGCTTGTGATGGAGAATGACAGACGTTTGAGAAATTTGTCTAGCATTTGCAAAGGACATGCTTCCTGATCCAAGCAGAGAAAACAGCGGAGTGGAGCTCACTCTTCCAGGACTGGAAAGGACATAGTGGATTGCTTTCCTGTTAGGTTCAGAATTGTCACTTTTCTGAAAGAGCTCATCTGATGCAGCACATTCAATTCTGTATTAAGTTAGGGTTCTTTAAGGTATTTAGCTTTTAAACTGTCTTAGCTAAGTACCTTTGAGGGTTAATATTTTGGCTTCTCTTGGAGAGGAATTGTAATGTCATCTACTTTAAGCAATTTTGTTGAACAGCTTCTCAGCCACTGCAGTCACACAGTCCTGAAGGAGTTCGGACACAAGCTCTGCTTCCCCTTCCTAACTCCTTCTGCATTACTTTCCCAAAGCATTAGAGCAGATAAAACCTTATCGTCTTCACTGATCTCCAGTGCTGGAAGGAAGGCTGAGAGGTCAGTATTATATGAATGATCCTGTCATTCCTCTGGAGAATCATGCTACCTGTGGTAAAGGAAGCGTTCTTTCTTGGAGAACGAGCTGATATTACTGACTTGAAAGATGGCTGCTATCATGGCTGCTATCTTGACTTCGTGTCTGGAGTCTTTCAAAGGCAGCATGTCAAACAATATTTTACTTTCCAGGTTAGAAGTTAAGCACATAAGTATAAACTGAGCAAAAGCCAAGAGATGTTACCTTAAAAGCAGGCAAAATGCCATCTGTCTGCAGTGCTCAGCCTCTCCAGGAGGCAGTGGTTTCTGGCTCACACTGAGTTCAGAGTCCTGTGCGACTCAGAAACTGAAAAGCTTCAATATCTCCTCCGTGAGCTGGCCCTGCCTTGTCCGATTCAGAGTCTGGCACCCTGAGGTACTGACCCATGATGGAGACAGTCTCCACAGTTGACAGATGTTTGCTTCTACAGCCCGATTGATCCTTAAGAGACGGGTATGCAGGACAGGGCAAATACCAGTGCAAATCCAGTATGAATCAAGGGAGCTAAGCACACTGGCATACAAGCATTGTGCATTGCTGTCGTGTGCTGTTCTCCAAGACTGTAGAACGCAGGTGACCCTCCTTGGCAGGCATGTGTTACGGACAATTTCTGAAGATCTGGTCTTTATTTTTCCTCTGGCCAGAGTGCTTTGTGTGTAGTGTATTAGAGTACCAACCCCAGAAGAATCAGTGCCTTTTGTATTACTGTGAAAGAAGATGCAGAGCAAGTGCATTTTCACAGTTTCTCTCACCCCATAAGCAACAATGGCAACAGACTGCAGACCCTGTTGGAGCTCTTCTTCAGCCAGGTGCCGTCACGAAAAGGAGAGGTTGCACTGTCACACTGCTGACTGCACCTGTAAGGCACCTCACACCCCCCTTCTCCAAATCATCATCTTCTGTTCATGATGAACTACTCTTTAAATGGTGGGGGAAGGCCAGTATTCTGGAAACCTGTAAGAACAACTTGGGACACAACTGCAAACGGGTCTGAGACATGTGGTTGAAGCCATTTTCTAGAGGAGTAGCCAAGGCTGCCCAAAGGGAAATGCAGCAATCACAGGTGACCTTTTCTCTCACCAGCCTCCACACTCTCTGCCTTTCTGCCTGTTTCAGTTGCCCTGATCTTTTGCAGGTACATCTATCATTTCCTATCATTAAATACAGGGAGAAATGGGTGCCTTTGAGGGCAAGGAAAAAAGGACAAGGGAAAGGGTATTTTGTTTGTTCAGAGCCCAGAACAACTTTCATTTACTCTGGCACTCACAGGCTCCTGAAAACCTCATTCAGGTTAAAGAAAAAGAGTAATTCATCAACTTTTCCATTAAATCTTACTTACCATCTGTCCAGGCCATTGTAATTCAAGTGTTTTCCTTCCTTATCTCAGACGGAGCTTTTAGTACCTGTTCAGGAAAGAGCTTTTACTTTTGTGAATATATATATTCATGTGCATATGAATACATGAATATGAAAATACAGAAGCATCATCCGTACTTCATCACAGACTGTGCACATTAGTCATCGTGCTTCTTATCTTTAGTCATGGGTGGTCGTTAAAAAAGCCTTTTAGCAGAATCTTTAATCTTATTAAAAATTCTGTTATAATACATTTCCTACAGAGTAGTCTATAGGTGTCCTGGTACAGTGGTAATCAAGAAATTTACAGCTGAAGCTAAACTATACACCATTAAAAGAGGATGTGTACATTTGAGAGTGGACTGTCTAGACTGCCAGCAAAAGACTGGTCCCATCCCCAAAAGCTTCATTCTAGTCAAAACCAGTGATGAGTGGGAGAAAGGAAGCACCATTAAGCATAGCGCATACATGGGGAACGGCAATAAAAAGGACTTGCCCAAGATCACACAGGAAGACAGAAACAGAGCTGGTAATTGAACCCAAATGTCCTGAAACTCAGCCCAGTTGCCTTAATAGTAACTTTTTCCATTTTATGCTCTTTAATTCTTTTTACTTCACTTAGATATTATGGTGACAGCTGCCTTACAGGAACCCAAAATGGATGGAAAACAGGTGTCAAGAATTTCTTGGACACAAAAGTAAGCAAAACAGAAGAAATTTTCACTTTCTTCAAGGTGTATACTGACTCATCTGCTATCTTCATCATAAGAACACCACATTACTTTGATAGCTTCCCTAGCCCTTTTATATAGATCATTTTGTAATTGATAGTATTACTGTGAAAAACAATCCACTGCTGAATTAAAGATTAAACAAAACCTAAGCCCTTAGTCAGTGTGTATGTGTATATTATTCAAGGATCCTGTTTATTATAAAGGTAATTCTACTTTTTAATGTCCACAAAGATTAAAAATTTTCAAAGGCAAAGCAATGAGTTTACTGTGAATTATATTCCCAGAAGGAATGAATCTGAATTGTCATACCAGGATAGTCTGCCTCTATCGTTTTGAAAAAGGTTGTGTTATAAAACAGGATGATCTGTACGCATTTTATACAGCTCAGTTTCACCTAATATTTTCCTCTGTAAATTCAAGAGCTGGTGACACATGCATGTTCCCACGCTCTCTTCATTAACAGAAGAGAGAGATATCTTTTCTCAATACACAGTCCAACTGAAGCCAAGCGCTTAAGTAGGACAACAGAGAGAGGAAAGAAACAAGCAACCCCACAAACTGATTTCTGCCTGTTGTGTGCAAAGCACTAACCTTAAAGCACAGCTGGTTAAAGAAACAGCTTATTGTCCTGGCAGCAGGCAGGAAAATTTATCTGACTGCTATCCACTGGTGTTCCCAGCAAGTGCAGTATTAAAGTCTTCATTAACTTGGAAGACAGAAAACCCAGGCTCTGGCCACAGACCTATGGGGCTGCGTGACCTTGTTCTGCACCTGGTTCCTCTAACTAAATGCTGATTACCTACATGTAAACTAGTCACTTAATTGAAAGCAAATGAGCTCATCTGAGCAAAACGTCTCAAATATGGCCACAAAAAGCCATCCTGAAATTGCTTCTCTCTCTCTCTCCATGAAGCTGAAAAGGACTTTTGGGCAAACATGCTTAGCTGAGAAGGTGTAAACCCAGTGAGACAAATCAGAGCCCAGCCTTGTCTCCAGGCTTTTACAGCAAGTGGTGTGTTTGTTACTTATGTGTCATCTCCACTATACAAAGTATAAGAAAGGAAGACATGGACCTCTTAGAACAGGTCTGGGAAGGGCCACAAAAATGATCAGAGGGCTGGAGCACTGCTCCTATGAAGACAGGCTGAGAGAGGTGCAGTTGTTCATCCTGAAGAAGACAAGGCTTTGGGGAGACCTTATAGCAGTCTTTCACTATTTAAAAGGAGGTTATAAGAAAAATTTAGATATATTTTTTTTATCAGGGCCTGTAGTGACAAGACAAGGAGCAACAGGTTTAAACTGGAAGAGGATAGATTTAGATTAGATATAAGGAAGAAATTCATTACAATGAGGATGGCAAGACATTGTAACAGGTTGCCCAGAGAAGCTGTGGATGTCCCATCCCTGGAAGTGTTCAAGGTCAGGTTGAATGGGGCTTTGAGCAACCTGGTCTAGCGGAGATGTCCCTGCCTACAACAGGGTGGGTGGAACCGGGTGATCTGTAACGGTCCCTTTAATCCAAACCATTCTATGAGTCCATGATTACTATAAAAGAGTATGGTCTTTAAAATACTATAAATTCAATCCAAAGTCACAGTTAAGATAACAGTCCCTTGGGGCATGGGTTTGTGATCTTCCATCCCAATGTGCCTGCCCTCATCAGCTCCTCTCTTTGCTACGTAAATATGCAGCATTCCTGCAGCATGTAGGACAGCTATTCATGGCATGACTGGCTTGCATTATTTTGGCGCTGTATATTAGCGTCTGATTGCCTTACAACCCTGGCTTTGTTTACATTTCTGTGGTATTGATTTTATCAGTTGTGCATATGTACTTAAAGGCTATTTTAGTGCAAGGCCATTTAAAGCCTTTCAAGCCAATCAGTGCCATTGAAAACTCATGATTTACAGGCACACAGGAGACAGGAAAATTTTGCCATCTGGATCTGAAGCAAGAAATGGAAACAAGAACATTTTACCTTAATTCAAATAAGGATGCACCAATAATTATTTTACAAATCTCGGTCATCTCTTATGAATGCATTTTCTGTTTCAGGGTCCCAGAAACGTAGCTGTGGTAACTTCCCTCTGAGGAGGGAACATGGTCCGGATCCATGCTCAGAGTTTGAACCCAGCTACCCTGCAAGCATTCCCCAGAGGTTACAAAGCAGAAAAATGTGGATCAAAAAAACCTGCAAACACACCACATACTACTTAGGTGTGCAAAAGGCAGATTCAGCCCCGAGCCTTGTCCTGTATTGAAAAAAAAGCTGTAAGATCTTGTACGGCCTCAGAGTAACATTGAATAAAATGCTGTGGCCAACATATCTGCTTGCCAATAAAAGACCGTCAAAGCTATTTGAGATTTCTTTTGAAGACATGGCATATTTCGGTGGGGAAAAACATTTGTTAAAGGTCAAAACATTTTGTCTGCCATTTTTAAAGCAAAATAATTTTTGGTTCAGACTGACAGTTGCCTTAGCATTTACCTTTAGGGTTTTTTTGAAAATTATTTCTCAAATTAACTCCAATAAGATATTTTAAGACTTCAGTTTTTTGATAGGATGAGCAACCTCTCCCCCTGAAGAAATCACTTCTGGTCAATGTGAATGAAAATCTTTTCAGCCAGTGAACTGAAAAATCAATTATTCCAACAGCAACTGCTGTGAACAACTCAAGGACAATGTGAGACCAGGAGACAAATTGGGAAAGAAAAACCGACTGATCCTACCATAATATTTTCAATATAGTGCTACCCATTTTTTTCCAACAGGTTCCCTTTTAAAGTTTCCAGCTGAAACTTTCACGTCTCTTGCTCAAATCTTGCTTGGGTTGTTGGTGTTAAAAAAAAAGGAAAATCAACAAACAAAATAACACAAGAATGAAAATGAAAGCAGCAGAGTTCCACTTCTGCAGCTGGAAGCTGAGAAGCATATAAATACATTTTAATATTATTTAGTTAAATTGGAAGCCATTTTGAGAAACCATCCTGTTAATGTCCTCTCCAGTCCCAGGCAGAGTGGGCTGTGGAGGAGGGACAGTAAAATACTCTTCATAGGATCATAACACAAATGCTAACACCAGTGCTCTCACGCTCATTTCCTGTGGTTCTTAAAATGTCAATTCATTTCTCATTTTAGGAACTTTATTTCCATTCTCTGCTTACTCTGAAAAAAGTACTGCATATTTATCCTTATTTAAATACTTCAGACTTCTCCTGCCTCTTCTTTTTTTATCTCATTTACTATAACTGGCTTGGGAAGCATGTAGAGGTTATAATGCATAGCCTCAAGACAATTGGTATGTGATTGTACTTATCTGTATCACTGCAGAAAAACCGAAGCTTTGTTAACTTATGAGCTCTCCCAACAGCAACATAAACCACATCTAGTTCTTCTGGTAAAGATGTGTCAAAACATAGATGGGGATACCAACACTGATAATCCATGAGATCTGCAGTTTTCTCTCTTTCTGCACACAAGGTCAAATGAAAGTAACAAAAAGACCCATGAAACTCAAGATCCAATCTCTTGCACAATGGGTCACTTAGTTCTATGTGCACCAATATATTCCGTTATCAAAATCATTTTTATATTGGGGGGGGAGGGGGGAATTCTATTTCTAATTTCATTTTCTCACTTCTCATTATTTCCCTGTTTCTCTACAGCAAAAGTTAAATTGGTTTGAGTACAGGCGCAGCAGCCTGAGAAAGAGTAAGGATCTGTGCCTGGAAAGTGGAAGGATCACATGAAGTTTGTCATCTGGCCATGGGGTATAAATGTACGATTAGCATCATGTTTGACCACCTATTACTTACTCCCTTGCTTGGATAACTTTAAAAATAGCTTAACATCCTGTGGCAAGATTTTTAAGTAGTCTTCTTCCACAATCCTGCTATAGATGAAAATAATTTCATATTGAGGTGCCAAAATTAAGTGACCCAGTTCTCACATGGGAACAGTATTTTCTTAGGGACAACACCACCTTCAGTTTCCAGGTCCAAAATAATTTTTGGATTCTGATTAAAAAAATCTAAGGCCATGGAACAACATTTATGGAAGAGTAAAAGGAAAAGGAGAGTAAATTAATTTTAACTTAATTGAGGATCAATGCCTTTTTTCCTTAAACAACACTGCTTAAAAATCAGTCTGATGCCTAAAAGTAACGTGCTTTTTATTGTTTGGCATAACTCCAAGGTTTGCTATAACTACAAATAACTGGAAAAATGAAAAACTATTTCTGGTTCTTTCTAGTTTGTTCACTTCTGCATTTGCATGCACCCTGTGTATCTTCACTTTCATTATTTTCCGTGTTTCTGTGACTCTTCAACACTGCAATAGCAGAATGAAAATCATTATTATAAAGCCCCAAGAATTTGCAGAGCAATCACAGAATAAGAATTTTATCTGATACTATTTTTAATGCTTTTTTTTAGAAATGAATATATTTCAAGTTGATAGGTCCCTTTAAATCCTTCTACTCTGATAATCTGTATTTCTGATTATCTTATGCATAAGTATCAGCTTGAATTTTTCAAAGCAAAACCTCATTTTCTTATTTTCTGCAAAGCTTTGCAAGATGCATTTTTTGGATTTTCCCACTGATGTGGAGGTGAGGATTTATATGACATTTCTAAGTTCTAAAAGTGACTTGATTTTCCTCTTCAAACACCCCAAGTACCTTGTCTTCTTTTAAGCATTCTTTTTCATGGCCCAGTTCAGCAAAAGCATTTAAGCACAGTCTTAATCCTCCAGTCAAGTAAAGTACATAAACATGTTAAGTTAATACAATTGCACACCCTAAAGCTAACACTAAAATGTGTGACCATTATATCTTCAAAGGACCAGTAGTCCAGGTATTTTCAAAAAGGCAACATATCCCATTTAATTAAAAATATGTATATATATACTTATGTTTCCCTGATCTTTCAGATCTTCTGAAAGCCAAAATTATTTCCATCTAACTATTGCCTCATATCAGAATAAAATATAGCTTTTGTGGTTTTGACAGCAAAATCTTCTTTCCATTCCATAAAGGGAGGTCCATACTGAAACAGTAAAACTCAGAGGTACCACAGTTTAATGTGTTTGGATTCACCATCCTTAGTAGTTGAGTGGGCTGAGAATTTTTCAGCACAGTACTTCTCTGCTGGAAAATGCTGTTTCATGGCTGAAATGTGCTGCTTTTGGAAGTCCCCTTCTCCCCTGCCTGCCCCAGCCAGACCCTACCCTTTGCTATGCCTACGGGACCGTGATGAGAAGGAGTGCAAGAGGAGGAGTGGGAAGCACCTGCCAAGCCTGGGGATGGCAAGCAGGACTGAGATGAGATTTACAGACTTTTTGAGAACCAGCTATATTTCTAACAGCCAGCTGGACCGGACCACCTGCAGCTTTGCTCTGGTTTCAGTGAAGCAGCACTTTATAGTGGTAATTCCATCATTCTTTTTTCCTTACTTTGTCAGGATCACTGAAAAGATACTCCACACTTAATTTTCACCTGCAAGTTTGACTCTAGTGTTCTTCAATTTCTGTTATATTTGGTCCCTTTTAAAAGGAAAGTCATCAGCATTTGTTCACTGCAGATCCAATTTAGCAAAGCTTCACTCTTAAAACACCTCACGCATGAAGAATTTATGTACAATGAGAAAACATGTACATTTGCAAGGCACATTTGCAAATTTATTAACTTTTTCAAGACCTATCAATTTTCCCTTTGATTTAAAGGAGAATCTCTGCTTGAGTTTTTTCTGACCTTTAGAAATGGGATATCACCACTGGTTACAGTGTCCAGAATTGCTGGGTGAGGATAGCATTCCCATTTTAGAATGGGCTATTCAATCTTTGTCTGTCAGGATCCTTGGGCAAGTCCCTGCTGTTGTGTACAGAACATTTTCGTAAAGTACATTTGTTTGTGTCTTGCTGAATAGTAGCTGATAGAGTTAAATGTGGCATGGCATTTGGAAACGTTGCAAGCTCAGAACGTTTCATGATTAATAATACAGGGAAAAAATTGAACGGAATTCGTTATGGCAGTGTGCATTTACTGTACGTCTATGTTTTGTGCTGACTGCATTTGTTACATTAGCATGAAAAACATGCCACTAATGAGATTTAGTGCATTTTGAGAAACACTAACAATGATCTTTGAGAAAACCCAGAATACAAATTCTACAATCCATTGTCAAAAATAACATTATACTGATCATATTTTTAAATCTGGTGTTGTAAAGGCATCATGATTTCTTTTGTAGCCTGTAAGCAATGTATAAAATAGTCTGTGCTGGTGAAATTACCTGGCAATATGATGTTCCATGATCATTGTTCCTGCAGTACAGCTGGAAATCCAGAAATTCAGCAGGCAGCATCTGATTAGCCATGCTTAAATCATTGTGAGCAGCAGCTCTAGGAATATATGCCTACCCCTGGTAACTCAGTCTTGTCTTCATCTCCACAATAAAAAGGTTTCCCTATCTACAGCGTATTTGCTTGCTGTTAACTTGATGGTATGGTATCCATTGGACTCTTGCATTGCCTCTCCAGTGAGGGAGAATTATTTCTTGATCTGCCTTGAAGCAAAGCTGTAACTTTTCCAGACTGGTCAGTGAGTCTTGCTGGTAATGAGATGACTACTCCTTTTCTAGATAGGAATGATCCATTTTAGACCAGAAAAGTTCAGTTTACATTAAGTTACATTGTTCAGTTTACAATGCATTGCTTGCATTGCAAGTTGCCTTAGTATTTGTAAAAAAAAAAAAAAAAGAAAAATTATTTGCTATTTTACTTAAACCTGCCGTACATTATTATGAAAAACCAGATCAGCAGTAAAATTATTTTCTTTAGGAATAAAGGTAATGGGAATCTTACAAAACCTATCTTTTGCTGAAACCAATTTTCAATAAAAATACTTTATATATTCTATAAATATAAAATTCTTGTTACAGCAGGTTAAGAAATTACTTTATTTCTGGATAGAAATATAAGGCGGGAACTATCATTTTAGCTTTTAGTTTAAAATATGCCATCCAATATCAATGCATAAAACCAAAGAATTTGAATTAAAGTGCTTTGTTTTTCTTTAAAGTATTAAGTTTAATGCAAAAATGAAAGTGGAGTTGTAAGCATTTTGAGCAGCTCTTCAGATGTAATAAAGTGAAAACATACATTATTGAGTCACTGAGACTGGTCCAGGGCTTGTAATTAACCATTGCTGTGCTAGTGGAAGAGGGTCCACATGCAGAGCCTAACCACCTTCTCCAAAAACTTGGTTTCAGTCATAATAATTTGAAAAACAATTAATGTTTTAGTACTTCTGCCCCTCTGTGATCCCAAGTACAGAAGCAGCAATGTGTATATACCTACCCAGGCATGCAAATATTTACAGACTGCTTTAGCAGCCCGCCCTGAAAAACTCTGTGCCTGGAGACCTTCAAATGGCTACACAGAAACTGCCACATCTGCAGGGATCTGCCTACCCAGAATGAGTAAGTTCGTTAGCATTCAGTTCACTCAACAGAAGGTATGTCTCATTCAGCATTTTCCTAAGCTTCCAGTGGACAGAGGAGATGTTCTCTTTTTCTGACCTTTCTTTCTTTCAGCCAATGCCAGAAGTAGGATGCTGAGCTAGACAGACACTTTGTCTGACCCTGGCCAGCTGTTTTACAGTGATCAGAACCAAGGTTCTGCTACTTACGATGTCCTGGTACTTAGGCTCAACACTTAGACTAACTTAAGGATGAACTTAAGTTGTACTTAAGTATGAAATTTATAATGTTTCCCCTAGGTGTTTGCAGAAGCAGTTCTCCTCCTATATAAACAGAATATGCTAAAGAACACAGTGGTATATAAAGAAAACAGCTGAGACGCACATAGGCGTGATGACTGAGGCTTAAATTATGCAACTTCATTAAAATTTCTAGACAGAAGAACCCCAACACCAGCCCACTATTTCTCTCATACTGACATTGGACAGTTTGAAACAGGGACTGAACAAAGAAGCTCCATTTTCTACCTCATGCAAAGGTTATCCCATCCACAATACACCCCCCGAGCCCAGAAAAAGAAAAATAATAATAGCAAAACCAGAAAAAACTCAAACCAAAACAAAAAACCCATAACTCGAAAAGTTTAGGAAAAAACTTCTAACCAGCCACACTGAAGAAAAAATAAATGTTATAGCCTCAAAGTGCTCCAGCTGAATTTCTGAAAGGCATCTTTAAAAGCTTTCTGAAGCTTTCTTAGCTTCTGAGCTAAACAGCCATCTAAGCAGGTTTCTGAAAGTCGTCTTTGGTAGCAAACCAATACCTTCCCTATCGCCTGTGCAGCTGTCAGTCTCTCTTCCATGTCCTAACCCTGCTAAGATTTGCAGCTGTCTTTTATGAACATCAGAATTGCTTTAATGCTGCAGTGCCCTAAGAAGACGTGCCTTTTTCAGGTAATCTAGATCTGTCAATCTGTCCAAAACTAGCACATCATTCCATAGTCAGTAGTTTATTTTGTGACATTAATAGGCAATAAAATAATGCAATGAAATATTTTAGTGTTAGGAGTCTAATACCATATAGGTTAATAAAGTCTAGGTGATTCATCACGGCACATTATTTATCCACAGGAATTTACTAGGTAGATGCATGGAATCCCATTGTAGTCAGTTGAAATTTATGTACTGGGTGGTCTTTGGCTTTTTTTTCTTTTAACTACAAAGGACATTTTCTTTCCCCATGGCAACTGAGCAATAACCAGGAGGTGGAAGGATTGCATGATATCTGGTTAAAAAAACCCTAGATGCTGATTAATGCTGAAGCTGAGAAAAGCTTTTAAAACCACTGCTTTTTAAAAGCGATGCAAACCCTGATGAAAGCACTGTAATGGTTAAAAACAGTTTGGGAATTAAAACGCTTTAGGACACTGATTTGAATGGTTAAAAAAATATGTACATCAATAGAAACAGATACCTAGGACAATTTTTGAAACAATTTACATTAAACCACTGTAGTTTATTTGCTAAGACAAGCCCCACTAGCCTGAATGTTGGAATAGAGCACTAGCTAATGGAAATTTATGAGAAATGATCACAGAAAACTGCAAATGAAAATGTTATTAATTAAGTGCCTGAGAAAGCATCATCATAAAGCACTTGAGGGTGTTTTCCAAACACTTTATTACTGATGGTAAAGGCTGAAAACTTAAGAAAAAAGTTATCTCCTCTCTCCCATAATCAAAGCATCTCTGGTGCTAGCAACACAATGTCAGGCTCATCTGCGAACAAAACACCGTCTCCCTGGAAACTGTTAAAATGTGTTACTTCATCAGATCCCAAAATGAGATATAAGAAACAAGATATGTGAAATTCTTCGCTGTGGAGGTTAGCATTTTACTAACAAACACCTGCAGTTTGATGTTTAGCCGTACCTGAAAGATATGACTTCTTAATTGCTGCAGAAGGCATTGAATCTCCTTTACAGTTGCATTTATCATGAAAGAGGTCCTTCCTTTCACTGTTATTTCCCTGCCTGTTTAGCAGATCACAGCTTCAAAACAAAAATATAAATATGTCCTTCTGGTAATTTCCTAATTAACCCCCTCTTTGGTTCACTAAAATTACATTAATACTTTTGTAGAAGCAAACAACATATTTATTCAACACCACCATTAGGACTTTATCAACATAACTGCTATGTGTACACTAGGCATAGTTCTAGGATTGCTCAAAACAAAGTCACATTAATAATTTTAATTAGGAACACCTCCTAAACTAAACTGTAGAAAACCGACATTGATTTAGTAGCAAACCAGACAGTGTGTGTCACAAGCAACATTTTTTTTTTCTGTTAAAGCTGCTCTGGATTCTCTGATCTGACTGAAATAAAACTTGCTAGGGAGCTTCTCTGTCTCCGTACAAATAACTCTCCAAGTTTAGACAGGAGCTTCTGGTCACAACGAAAGAAAGAAAGAGAGAGAGAGATGTGGGGCAGTAGTCATGTGCAGGCTGATGCCCTTCAATTACACAGCCATTTCCATACTACATGACCCAGATCCATGCAGGGCTGTAGTGGAGGTTGAAGATAAAGTGTCCTTAGATTTCTTGAATAAATCCATGTGTGGAGAGAAAAAAGCACAGTGAACACCAGGTTCTTGGCTATCATGGGTTGAATGATGTATCCATTTTCTGTCTGGTTGGAAGGCAAGCTGCTTCAAAAGCCCCTCGTTTCTTACTGCTGCAGAAGGGAAAGGAAATTAATTTCTCTAGAAGGTACATTAGATACAAACCATCTTCATATCCAACCAAGTTATTTAATTAGTCAGAAGGAAGCTTTACTGACATGAACATACTCCCCACCAAGCCTGTTGGGCATAAGCAGAACTCTGCAGTGAATAACATATTTGAACACAGGACCCTTAACTCGACTAAGAAAGAGTGCCTGAACACTGCATTTGAGAACTGGACTCTAGACCTGCTTTTCTCTCACACAGTTCCAAAGTACTTTACATATTGGGTAAATGTCTTTGATTGCAGTTTGTCCATCCATCATCATGGTAAGCCTTTGAGTTGTGACTGCTCCACAAAAATGCTGTAGCAGTCCATGGGCGGTGAGATATAAAAATCTACATAATACTAAGTACTCTGGAAATAAAACAAACCATCAACTGAGTTACATGAATTTATCATTAGGTAACCCCCCCAAGTGTGATGTTTCAATCTTGAACTGCCCATGTTTTGGTATCTCCATCTGTAATACAAGAATATCTCGACCATTTTTTGTAGCATGTTATGAAAGGCAGTTCATTGATAGTTAAGAAGCCCTCAATCCATGTGGAAATTACTGTCTTTTTCTCTAGAGGACAGTCTGAGTGACGTCGTACAGAGGGCACGAGCCAAGCATTAGGCAGTGAAGGTAGTAAGGAATGGTGAATCCCTATTTGTTCAGAGATCACTTACACTGTGATGAGTGGGGACCATTTAAAACAAAAAAGTAGGTGATAATGAAATTAAAGAAAGTATTATCTCTATTACAATGCAGTCTTTAATAATTTGATCATACAGTACTAATGCTCCAAAATTAATTAATAGTTAATTTCAGTATTTCACAGCTTTCAAAAGGTAAGTTTGCAGTTCCTTCTGTATGTAATTATATATAAATAACTGAGACAATACCCTCTTTTGAACCTTGATAGCAACACTTTCATAATGCAGATCTCAATATGAGGTTAGCTGTACAAAAGTAAATATGAGAGAAAACTGATGGAAAGTGAATGGAAAATTAAAAGCCTGGGCAGACCATTCTTTGAAAGAGTAATATATTTGCTAGATTTTGTTTCCAAATGTATTAGCAAAAATCTTTGCTGAAACACTAGCCAGCAAAGACTGTGGCATTGCTATCAGAATGAGGGACAATCATGAACAAAGAGAAAGCTAAACAATTATTAAAACATTAGGTCCTGATTCTGAAACAGCTGACATTATCTTAAATTCTTCCGTGGAAGAATAAACTCTGTCATTCCCAGCCCATTTTAAACTAGATATTCTGCTATGCATTCTGTCTTGTCTTCCCCTGTACTCTTTAACATTTAGATAAGCGGCCTGCCTTTTTAGCTTCTTTGAACCTTTTTGTTACCTTTGCAGTGGAATTAATCTGTGGATCTGGATCTTACAACTACTGTCATTATTAGCTGATAGAAAAAACACTGAAGTGGCTAGTCTGGCCAAATATTGACTACTGATGGATTAAAATGTGTACAGAAATCTCCTTACATTCCTAGAAAACGTCAGAAATTAGAACTGTGACTTTTGTTTCTAAAAAGATTGGACCAGATGATCCTACCAGGCTCCTTCCAAACTGTGCTGTTCTATGCTTCTATGAAAAACAAAATCTTTCAGGACAGGATTATTTCCTATGAGAGTATTATTTTTTTTTTAATAGTGTGTATCATCATGGATAGAACTTCAATAAATGATAACTCTCTTAGCCAGCTGCTAAAAAGAGCTGTTGAGAAGAGAGGATAAATAGGGTGGGTTTTTTTGTTCTAAATAAACAAGGAACAGAGAAGTGAGTAGTTCAGCTAGTAGCTAAAGTGACAACAAAAGGATACATGGATCAGAATCTGAAGAAACAGAAAGCAGGACTCATGGCAAGCATTTGAATAGCAATCTCGGGCTCTCTAGTTGCCCATACTGATATGTAAAAACATAGCTGGAAACTCATGCTTATTAGCAGAAGGATATTGCTTGTTATTTTTGATTGCCTAGTGTTTCTACCTAGAAAGAACTAACAGAGGAGCACAAAGCAAAATCTTCTGAAATTACTAGCAAATTTCTTTGTTGATGCTGCTTCAGAATACCATTTTAGTTACTTTGATGACTCTGAAACCAAGAAAAGAACAGCTCTGCTAGTGTGATGGATAATGTTGCATGAGATTTTTATGTTAAGTTTTCAAAAGGTTACCAATAATCTCTGTCTCCTGGAGCTGCAAGACCTTGAAAATATCATTTCCTCCAGCTGCAGTATTCTGATCCTGAAGAAAAGAACCTGGTATCTATGAATTTATAAGACAAAGTACCTACAAGAATACTATACTGATTATAGCATGATCTTTTTCCTTTTTCACTAGCCCCAGGCAAGTCCTCCAAATCCATAAGCTCACAGAAACTCTCGAAAGTTGGTTGCCTATAGCTCAAGTCTGTAGCAAATCCCCAAATGGCCCCTTGCTGCCAAGCATCAAAAATGTAAGCAGAGGTTGCTGGAGTTGTTACACAGAAATACCACAGAGAAAATGCTATAAGGAGCTGTAATTCTTCCGAGAGACACATTCCCCTTCCACCTGGAATCTAAAATACATGAGAGTGTACCAGAAATACTAACAATGGTGAAAAATATGTGGGGGGAAAAAATTTATTGATGTAGTGATGAAAGAGCTACTGAAAGAGGAAGGGCAGAGTCTGAAATACCATGGGCTTCCAACATGTTCGTAGTCAACCTCTGCATACCCCAGGGATAAAGAAAGTTTTACTAGCTATAGAAACAGGACTTAAGCAACCCCTGTTCCTTGTGGTTACATTTCTGTTAGATCTGTTCTGAGATCCTGCAGAAGCAAGCTTGTAGCTGAAGATTGTACTATAAGAAAGCAGCCCTGTCTGCTAACATTCATTAATAATGCTAGAAAAAAACAGCACTTGATGTAGTTTCTCAAATGCTTCCTATAGTTAAAATGCAGTACTGAAAGATCAGCAACAAGAATCTTAGGAAAAGAGAGGAGTGAAGTGGTATAGGCATAGGAAAACAGCTCCATTTTCAGTTGAGGAGGGTTTACTGTACTGAAGCCTGAGGATAATAGTAAAGGAGCTAAAGGAGAAAAAGAGTAAAGGAGTAAAGAAAAGCTAAATAAAATTAGAAAGAAGAAAAAGGATATCGCCCTCCCTCCAGAAGTATCAACCCAGTGCATAAATTGAATAGTGCGTCATAAAAAAGCACGATTTTGAAAGTTATGGATCTTTGCATGTCTTCAAATTCTAATGCTTCCTCATGTAAAACAGAGCTTGTCTGTTCTATAATTTTGCTGTCTTCCAATTATGTTTTTCTCCTGGAAAATATTCACCTGTAATACAAAATCTGTTAGAAACCTGACCCATTGCCATTGGCGATAGGAGTGAGATTAGGATTCTTCACTTCTTTCTTTTTTCCATGGTAGTCCAGGGCTACCCTTATGGTTCTTCACAAGCTAGCTCAACTGCAACTGTCAAAAGAATAAAGCTTAGAAAATGCTAGTTTATTCTTCTGATTTCCTTTCTCCACTATACCTCACCACTGAAATCTGCCTTGCCCGTCAGATTTAATGGTGAAGCAAGGAGTGGAATAGGCCTTTGTGGCCCTAATGCTGCCTCAGGAGGACTCAGAGAGGTGCAGACTGCCTTACACTATGACTTAAGTAATGGTAGAAAACTCAGTTTCCCTGGGCACTTCATTCTGATATTTGGGATTTAAAACAATGCGTTCGTTATAACAGCTTTACAATATTTTCTCCGTGTGCAACCTATTTGTTGTGATGGTTTTCTTGGTTGAGACCCTGTCATCTATTACTGCACGCTCCCTCAATGCTTCCTTTGTGCTAACATTGCTCCCACACAGATTTTTCAGGACTGCTCACTAGTACCAAAGATCTGATTTTCAGTTTATGTCAAGATTTCCTAAGACCACGAAGTTGCCTAAACTGTCAGATAAAAGTTGACAGAACTCGGTAACAATTTTAATGCTGTTTTCTGAGGAACAGATGATGCTCTAACTTCTATACCTCACATAGATATTTACTAATTCAGACTTTGCTTTGGGTATGTGGCTTGTCATTAATTCTTTACAGAGGTATAGGTCTGTTCCTGTGAATCAGACATACAGGCTAACAGAAGTTTTGTGCTAGCCTGCTTCTTGTTGATAACAAGTTTACTGTGATCTGAAGAAGAAATGCTGTGCATTCAGGTTAACCTGGACCTTACTTGACCTTTTGCAGAATATTTTTTTTAGTAGAAAATGGAAAAAAACCAGTTAGGAAGGCTGGTTTCCTCACAGGGGTGTCCATCCCTATGCTTCAAAAATAATCTGGGAAATAATAAACTAAGGGAAGCATTACTGCAGGATGTTCTGCCAAACAAATTATATTAGTTTATGTTTGCTTACCTTCATTTCCATAAGGTATGTCCTCCACTTTTCTAGAAATGCCTGCATAGCATGCAAAATGCCATCCCAGAAAAATCCTTAATGTCCACATTGCTTGCTTTCTGCAACGTTCTGCATGGTATGAAGGGGAGAGGGATAAACCCGTGGTGTGGACAGAAGAATACTGTAGCTATCACAGCTTTCATGGCTCTTACGCAGGGCTTCAAAACACAGTGTATTGAGTAGAAAAGGAGTTAGCCTTCTAGTGAAGATAAAAAAACCTATTTTTGCTTTTAGCAAAAGCAAACAAATACTTTTATGTAACTGGTATAGACCACACCAAATTAATTTAAGCAAGAACTTCAACAGAAACGTCTTTTTTGTCATACACAGAATCTGTTGTCCCAACTGCCAACAAATGCATCACCATTTAGTTCACTCTCACAGGCAATAGACTTTAAAACACATCAAGGGTTGTGCCAGACTACTGCACATCTTTTAAATTCTGCTTCAGACTTTGTACAGCTCTGGTTATAACATGCTCTGAACATCAAACACAAGCAAAGCACAAAGAAACTGCCACATCAGCAGGTCTAACTAACTGCAACATTGATATGGAGAATTATGACATTCACCATTGAAGAGGAGAATTCTACAGTTGATCTGACCGTTAATAAGCAAACTTTTTCCTTACACCATTTCTTCATCTGTCGCAAAGGAAGAAAATTATGCTAAAAACAGTGGCTTAATTGGTAAATAAGCCACCTCAGTTGGCAATCTAGTATTGTAGATACAGCTATGGAAAGGTGGAAAAGAAGATTTAGCCTCTCACTTTCTGTTAATTAGGTTGTTACTTGTCTAAATCCTCTATTTATGCCCACAGCTATATGGCATGAAAGCTAATTTGAAGTTCACAATTGCACCTTCAAGTTTCAGGAAAGCCTCTACATGTAAGGCTCATCTTCCTGAACTAGAAATGCATATCAGAAGCCAAAATTAAAAATCCCTGAAAATATCCAGATGAGGCAGGAATGAAGAAAAGTGTTTCACCAAGATCTAAGCTTTGTTTAGACTAAGAGAAGTCACGGTGACCCTAAAAATGTTGATAGGCACAAGCAGCTGGGCACTGGTTGCCAAAACAACGCAACATCTATTCTTTCACTTTCTTGTACAGAGCTCTCTAGTGCTCAGTCAAAGGGTCGTGGCTAGTCTTGGACTCTCTCCAGCCCTTCTGAAACATTCAGACACTTTGTCAGCTCTGGCTCCTTCTTCTGGGGCACGCAGCCAACAGCCTTGATGCACGAAGCATAGACAGAAACAGTAACACCTCACCTCCAGTGTGGGAACACTGGACGTTCAGGAAGGGAATCTTCACTCACTGCATCTCAGTGCAACTGCATTCCAACTGACTTTATTTGGTCACACGTCTTGATTTTTTTTTTTTCTAATACAAAAGATAGAGTGACAGTGGAGCAAGTGCCTCTTGACTTTCAATATCTCAGTAAAAATTATTCTCTTAAAGGAGTAAGGCATCTTAGAAATCTGATTTAATACCTTCTCCTAGAAGGAAAAAAAAAAACCATTCAATTCCGAGGAAGTGGAAGAGCAAATAACATTATTTGCCTTGGAAAACTTAAGTGCATCTCATTTCTGTCAAGTAACAAAACCAATAGTTGAACCCATCTAACAAAAAGAAAGATACGAAATAAGCCAATCAACAAACTAACAAAAAAACCTTTCAACTTCTCCATAATTGTGACCCATGAACCTCCTCACTTCATATTTATTTCCATCTCCCTCCTTTTCCTGAGGTCTCTCAAGCTCTGAAAATGTTGAGTCTTTTCTCATCCAGACAGCAGATGCAGGGACTCAAAATATCACCTTGATAATTTCTTGATATTGGTGAAAAAAATCACTGTTGGTATGGATCTTTGCCTTTTGTAATTTCAAAAGAAATGAACGGGGTGTCCAAGCACAGAATGCAGGTGACTGTTGCTGGTGTGATGGACGGACAGTTTAGGAGCATAGAGAACTGAAGACTGAGCTGTTGGTACCCATAATATGTCCCTCTAATAAGTATCAACAAAAGATGAAACAACCAACATCCAAAAATAACTCTTCTCCTCCCATGTATTTTGTCCCCTTCCCATTAATTATTTCTTGAAAGTCAACACATTTTGGCAATCCTTTCCCTGCAGTCTACTTCCAGAATCTTCTTTCACTGGTAGCCAGCCAAAGGACACAAACAAGGGGAAATGCAGAAAAACACAATAACACATAAACCAATATTCTGTTTCAAAAATCCTGAAACATAGCTACAACCCGGAGCAGCAGGCAATTCTAGATTCTCCAAACCAAGCCAAAACCCAAACCTGGTAAAAATTAAGACAGTAGCCTCACTATTTTAAACTAGCAGCCTCTCTCCTACCTATTCCTTTTTTATTTATTATTTATTTTTCATTTAGGAAAGAACACTGGAAAGGCAAAAGTGAGATGGATGGCCTGGAGCTGTAATAGTGCTTATTACTTAGGGGTTAACACAATGAGGAATTCATACCAAGTGACTTAATAATGTTGATAGTATCATCAATCTCACCAAAAGAAAATGGGTAATCTACTTTAGCAGCAAGTTCATTAAAGGTTGAGTCTTTTTTTTTTTTTTTTTCCTCTAGAAGAGGAAGGGGGCCAAGATAAGGACCTTACAGAGACTATTTGCAAACTATTCCTATAAGCAAGCTAATATGGAAATTCACAACTAGGTAGGGAGAGAGGAATGGGAAAATCATAAATTCTTAAGAAAACATTATAGCACATAGATTAAAAAGGTTATTGCTTAGAAGATTGAAGAGATTTAAATGAAAGTGGCTGAGGCAGAATAAAATTGATATCCACAAAAAAAATGAGATTCTAGGAGAAGAGTTAATGATGAAGTGCCAAGCTGGCAGGAGGCCAGTATTGTCCAGATTAGTTCAGTTGAGTAGGAGGGATAATGTCAGCTGACATGCTGGCAGCAAGAAAGGCATAGGAGATGGATGGCAGATTAAACACAGGTTGGTCCAGCAGTCAATGGAAAGCTTGTTGCAACGATCAGACTGATTGTTCTATCCACTGGGATTTGGGGTACTTCAAAGTAACTACAGAATCCACCTGTCAGGGAAACAGTTGGGAAAAGGGCAATTCCATCAGCTGAAAATGTACACGACTGGTGACAGACCAGCCATATCACCAAGAGAGACAGCAGGCTGTATTTGCATCAGCGTAACACTGAAGTTAATACAAGGCAACTTTACTGACATCTTCAGAATTGACCCTAGATTTACACAGAAACTAATGAATACAGAGTATGGCTGTATTGCAATTTCCTACCAGGTGCACAGGAAAGACTTTTATAAAGAAAATCCACTGCTCTGCAAATAGAAATTGTAGCTAACCTTTGCCAGAATTTCATCCATGGGCTAGATGTTCAGCCAAGGTAAATGAACAGACTTCCACGATACCAGCACAGACTCCAGCCCCCTGACACCTTTCATGGGACAGTGGCAGTACATGCAGGACGGCAGTCTTTCCAAAGCAGATGTTAAAACATCTTGAAAAACTACTAGGGTAACTGTAGTATAAATATTACTCACTGAACTACTAGACTGAAACTGAAAATCCAATCTTGTTGTCCATCACTACACTCAGAATTTTGTTGCAGGACCTAGAGAACTTAACCAGATGGGATCCTATCAGGACACAGACTTTAAAAACACAGGGAACCCAATGACACCTTGCCAAAGGACTTACAAGGGAAAGGACAGGTATTGTGAAATGGATAGTCAGGGTGGAATCTAGACTTGGGTAGCATTTGACTAAATAATTATAACAAACCTCAGTATGAGATAGAGGAATTGTTATGAGCATGCTTCCCTTACAACAGAGACCAACTCTAGGGTGGGGGCAGTGAGTCTAGGAGTAAGATGGTAAACTGGGGACTTCCTGGGTTTGAAACTAAATTGAGCAGAGGGAGAGGAGAAGCCACCTGCAAGCTGGGATAAGAAATCAGCAGGCAGGGATCAAGACATCCAACTCAACACCGAATGGGCAATAAGGAAGAACTACTCTCTGTGCCAGTTTTCTAGAGGAATCTGAACAGGTTAACAGCAAAAAGCTGACACACTTCATCATTGCTATACTCGACTGGAGTATTTATAGAATAACTTTCCCAGTAAGCAGGAAAGTCTCCTGTGTCATAACCAGACAATTATCAGTTATAACATCATCTGCATTTTATTTTACTGTGGATAGCATTCCAGTTTTACTTTCCACTCATATTCTATGAACAAGGTAAAATGTACACTGAAGTAGAGAAGGGTATGACTTAAACGTTTATGCAAACCAAACCTTTTCATGAATAGCATGGTGGACAAGTTAGAAAATGGACTGATTTGTCTATGTTTCAGTTCCCATTTTAGAAACCCAAATTAACCATTTCATCTTTGATGAGATCATCTTTCTCTGATGTCAAGTGTCAACATGTTAATTTGTGATACTTTTTTTTGTTTATTAGCATGTTTAAGGTCAAAAGGACTCCTCTGCTGTCTCACATAATTGTAAGTAAATTCAGATTTTCAGGGTCTGTTTCAAGTCTCATTCCGTTCTGTTACAACTTCAGTGATGTCACTTTGACTTAGCAAACAATTACACCAAAGACATCTTTCAGGAGACAAATACTTCCCTGAGAATATATCTGGTTGTTTCTTTAACTTTTGCAACAGAGGAACAAAGACATTCCTGAAATTAAAAGGTGGACATGAAATCTGACATAGTCGGAAGAAAACATATTTTCCCACAGATTTCAGTTGAAGATTTAGGTCATGAAAGATATTAATGGAATTATTTCTCCAACTCTCTCTACTTCTTGCAATCTAACTCTCAGTCTCAAACTATTTGCCTCCAGCAATATCACTTTTACCAGACTTCAGGAAACATTATAAACTGGTAAAGCTCTAATCACATTAAAAAACCCGGGATTTCCATGGGCAGCAATTATTGTTAAAGTAGTGACTACAGCTGGGTGCAACACAAGCCATCATACAGCAATCAATAACAAGTTTGAAACCTTTGGTTCAAGAAAGAAATGAGAAATGGAAGTCACTGTCATAATCAACAGGCAACCAGTTGCCTCGCTTGAATTCTGGAAGGGGTTAGAGGGCAACACAGAAATCAACGTGATAGCAGCCAGAACAAATTTAGGAAAGCTTGTGAAGTATACTTAAAGGGGATCAAATTCAAGTGAAACTTTTTAAAATTATTAATTTTTTTTAATGCTATGAAGGTGCTAAGGGATAAATGGGTTTTTTAAACTCCCTGTGCAATGTCTGGCATGCTGTATTCCTCAAGATGGCCAATCAGATAAAAACTCTGGAGGTAATTGAAGAATCTGTAATTCCATTGAATTTCTTTTTAAATTGGCCTGGCAATCATAAAGCAGTAGAGGCAATAAATACATTTAAAGAATTGGTATTAGGTGTTTTACTGAGATGCACTGTTAAAGATTGTAGGCTTCAGAGCAGAGAATAGAACAATCTAGATGAACAGGGCCAAAAAATTCAGACTTTGCTGATTTTACCTTTCTCTGGTTTTGAGTGTATGCCCTTGAATAATTACAGCTATGCTGCATGAGATGCTAAGAATCAGCAGTTTTGATTGATTTTATTCATGCTGGTTTTCTCTGTTACTGTGGTTGGAGAAAAATAATTAAACAGAGAACGGGCAGACAACTCCTTCAAATAGCTAATAATTCAACCTACATTTTCTGGAGCACCTCCTGAATTTGCTTTCTGCTGAAACGCTTTTGTTGCTGGTACAGGGAGCAATGTAATGTAAAATTCCCAGGACATGTTCAGATTCCAGAAGGAAAAGAGGTCATTTCTATTCCTATAAGCTGACTAACTTAACCACACTGTTCATCTTCTGACTGTTTCCAAACCTCAGTTTAGTTTTCAGGTGTCTACAAATCACTGTCACTTGGATTTGCAATGCTGTTCTTCAAACAGAAGATGCTTTTGATGCTTAAATAAGACCAGTGGCAAACACAAAAATTTTACTTTAATTTGCTAGAATAAGAGTGGAAGACTTCCATTCTTGATTGATTTCCACAGGTATTCTGGAGGAAAAGTACATGAAAGTAGGTATGGTACACCTATTTTATGTCAAAAGAAATTACTTTGGAGAAGTTTTACAAACATTAGTTTCTTTCTTTCTTTCATTGATTCTGTCACTTTTGCTGTCGAAGCATGACATCACATTTTATCAGAAAAGTGCGTCTTATGCCTTAAATCCTATCGTGGAGCATTCAGCTAAAATCCATTATTAATTCCACTCATAACGGCATGATATTTACTTTTGTTCTCAGATTTTTTTTAAAAAAAATTTCAATTTCTTAATATGCAGAGCTGGTGCACAGTTGAGAGACATTAAACTAATATCAGATTCAATAGCCTTTTGGCAGGTAAGCACCATGTGACTTGTATGTTAATGAAATGGTAGTGAAATTCCAACCATGGAAACAGCACCCTCTGTTCCCTGGCTGCAGCACCAAGGTCTTCAAATAGACAGTAATCCTGGCTTGGAGGAGGTCCTGCACCCAAGATATTTTCTCCCTGTAAGAGCTTCTTGTTAAAGGGCAATTGTCATGGTAATCATGTCAAAGGCAGTAGAAAATTCTCAATGCAAATTGCCTTCCACACTGTTTTTAGTTATTCTGAATTCCTGGTGGTAGTTTAATCAGCCAGATTTACGCTGATAGCCTACTAGTGAAAGACAACTTCAGTTTCCTGGGTTCTCTAATCCTCTATCAGCCACAGTTTTGTTTCCAGCATGTAAACAAATAGAAGGACTAACAACAGGCTAAAGCTGAGAATTGCCATGAAGAATGGCTGTTCATCCCCAGGGAGTCTCTGATCAGTTCTGAGCAAGAACTGTTTGCTCTACGCGTTAGAAACAAGCAAGAGCTCCAACTCATTTCCCTCTGCGGTTCAGCTTTGTTCCGGCATACAATGGGTAAGGTGAGCCAAAAGACAATCTATTCTGCCTTTTCTTGGAGAAAAATAGATTAAGGAAAAGAAATTAAGACTCCCATGAGGTTTTTTTGGTATGTGACCACAGGGATAGCACAGGGAGGTAAGCAAGATTTATACCTACTGAGGATCTGACCAACTGTTCAGCCAAGTCACACAAAGCAGAGAAAGTGACTTGCTCAAGGTGAAATGGTGAACAAATGGCAGTAGTGAGCAGAAAACTTAACTCTTGCTCTCCCTTTCCACTAGAGCACTTCTCTCCCAGGCACCCACTTTTGGATTTAGCTGGAGGTAGGGTCACACCTACACTGCAAGAATACAGCAGTAGCAATTTTAGGGTAGCTGGAAATTTATACTGGGCTCTTTCAGCTCCACCCAATGAGAAAGGAAAGAAAATGACTCAGCACCATCATTCATGTTCATAATCAGCCTTGAGACATGGCAATGTGGTCGAGGATACATTACTCCCACAGAGACTGGATACCTTGAGAGAAAATAAAAAAAAAAAAAAAAGGCAGATAATTGTTTTTTCCAAGGGCCTGAACAACTGTAGAAGAATAACCTGAGTATGACTCTTCAGACACAACGCAGACACCGTGTGGTTCATTTCAGATAACTAATATTTGGAGAAGTTGAGAAGGGAAACTTGTTTACTTTGAGGATGGGTTAGTTTTCAGGAATTCACTGCAACACTAAATACATTCAATAACTGCTATGACCTATTATTATAAATTCACTTCAAGGAGCATATGAAACATCATCTTACATTATTCTTTTTTTCTGTTCTTTCGTTCTTTATTCTTGTTCCAGTTAAACTTTCATTTAAACTATATATTTAAGCGTGAAGTACTGAATAGCCCAGTTACGAATACTCAGCCTTTCATTTCTAGCTCAGTTATATAAATATAACTGAGATAAACAGTAACCAATATGTAATGATTAGTTGGCATTAAATTTGGTTTTAGAAGATAAAGAATATTTTTTTTAAGTGTCACTGGCTACCATTAGTTGGTACTTATTAACCTATGGAGGAACACATGTTATGGTGCTAGTCATTTAAAGTCAGGATATAAAGTAAGAGATAAACATATATTTCATATTTTTTCAGGCTGTTTAACTTCACCATACCGTTTTATCACATGCCTGATCTTTTAATTGGCTGCTACTGAGCCAGGTGATATCTAGGTATTTTAAGGAACAGAGATATATTAAAAAACAAAGCAAAAATATATTAAAGTTAAGTCAGAGTCAAAACCAGTAACTTCAGCAATATAAAAAACAAAACAGAATAAACACACACACACAAAAAAAAAAAAAAACCAACAAAAGCCAACCCTTCAGGGAACACAGAATTATCCAGTGTTATAAGCCTAGAAACTTAAAGCCAAAGTTAATTTTAAAAGAAATCTAAACATGTAAAGGCAGCAAAATGCACAGAAAATTATGTTATTTCTTACTTATTTATTTATATCAGCAGCAGAAGCCACATAGGAAAAAGGCAGCTAAATCAAATTTTAAATCGCAAATAATAAAATGCAATCAGCATGCACTGATCTTAATCATATGGCTATAGCACGAGTTCAGGTTGCTCATTTCTATACATGGATGATTTAGAAATTAAGCTGCTCATTTCACTAATGACAATAAATATCCTTATATTTCATATCTTTTCCAAATATTTAGGCTCTGCAATCATAAGGCTCATTTCATCAAAGAATATTGCATGTACACTGAGAAAAGGATCAAAAATCAAAACAAACAGATGACTAGGGGGCCTTGATCAGGACCTCCTGCAAGAAGGATCTCTCTCAAGTGATGTGAGGAAAAAAAGCAGAGCCACCAAACACAGAATCAGTGAACACAACAGGAAAAAAGAAAATAGCAACACGCAACACAGTAGAAACCCTTAAATTAATGACCATGCAATTCACCTGAGAGAGGAAAAAGAAAAACAATGCAAAGGGAAGATGTCTGCAGTCATCCTGCCAGCACTCAGAATTTTGAGGTCACTGCTACCTTAGGAGATGACTGGTTTCTGCTTTACTAGAAAACACCGGTTCAGAAGTGTGGAGAAAAAACATGTGTCTGAATGTTGTAGGAAAGAAATAATGAAAAGGTTGTTTTTGGTTTGGGTTTAACTATTCAAATTAAGATCACAAACACAGAAATTCCTACTCAAAACGACATGGTTTTCTATGCGGCCATTACAAGGACAAGCCATTAAAAGAAGTCCTATCTGCCCATTATCATACAGGGGTCTTAGAGCAAAGCTTAAACATAACAAACGGGTTTCTCCAGGCTCAGATGAAAAAGGTACATGAATATGATGAGGACTGTAACATTTAGTCTGGGGACAACTGCAACAACCCTGAAGTGGACTTCCCTTAAACTACTGATAGATAGTCTAAAACTTGTACAGCTCAGTCTTTGTTATCAGAATGTGCATGTGGGTGCGTGCATGCACATGCGCACGCACACACACACAGAGTAACCATCCTTTTAGCAAGTTTCTGTCCAGCCAACACATGGTAACTAACTGGTTCACCCTCTAGCTCTATGTCATTGCTTAAACTCCTCTTAAAATGGTCAAGGAACATGTATGCAGTCAGATGTTAAGTTTTTGTGAAGGAGATCATAACATCTAGCTGCATGGTATGTATGTGGGCAAGGTGGGTACAGACAGTAATATATTAGTGGACCAATTAGTTGACTAGTACAGCCTTCCAGTCACGCGAGCAAGCCTGAAGGTTTAACTAGTTTAAAATGTATTTTTCAGTTTACTGTTACTCTTCCTTTCTGATACGTAAGTTTACCTCATTTTTCACTCTATTTGACTTATGCACAAATGCATCTGCAGGGCATCACATTTTGTCTGTGGGCATACATTTTTGCACGTGTTAGAACAAAACTGAATTTGAAGTTCTACTTATCCTCTAGCAGAAATGCCTTTGTAGGTATGAATGGCCTGTCTCAGCCTCGAACTCAACCCCTGCTATGAAATACTCCTTTACACCAGCCCGACTGTTTTGCAAGCCTGTTAACAAGATGATTATAAATTAAACACACATATATGTACATATATACATTATATATATGACATACATGTACATGTTAAAGGCAGGTAATACATTACAGTGAATATTCCAGGTTTCATGGAGATCGAGGGCCAAATCCCCAGCTGATGTGAGCTCCTATAACTCAATGGGTATTGATCAAAAGCAGTTTTAATGTTCCTTTCATCAACATTGTAAGACTTTGCCACACAAATGAATTAACTGTATGAGGTCAGAGAGTTCAGTAAAAGTAGCAGTGTGTGCATTCTAATGATATGATTTCCTCGCTACTTTTTAATCAGATGTGAGAGTGTGATACACTATTTCAAAAGCAAAACCCAGTTCTGAATATCTCAGTTTTGGCAGTGTTCCAGAGATCTTATTTGTAAAGACCTAGTCCCCTTTGCCGTCCCTCATCTTGAATATGCAAAGGATCAGGGCTCTGAATCACCAGTCACTAGAAATGTAGGTCATAGGTTTTTAGCTGTATTTCTCGTTGTTTCGATTTACTGAGCACGGACTCACTATGATGGCTGTTAAACTCCGTTACTGCTAGAATGTCAATGTTCAACATGTTTCTCTAAACTGAACCATATGATTTTGTGTTCCTACAGCAAAGTGAATTCTTTCCTCTACTTTTAATATTCCCTTTGATAAACTATACTACCATAGTAATAACAGTGAAGTCTCAGAAGCTACCGCATACTAAAAATAAATGTTCTGAGATGCTGTTCTGCAGAATGGGATATGCAATACATCTTAGAACTCAATTTTGAAAATTTTATGAAAAAGTACTGCAATGCAAAATAAAACTTACTGTGTAAATTATCTGTTAGCAAATGTTATTCTGCAATTTTGCTTCTAAATTATTCAAAATGAAATAGGTCTTAATATTAAATTGTCAAATGACATTCCTCTTCCTGTAATACACATGGAATTGTTGATATAAAGAAAACAAAGTACTCAAACCACCTTCTTTTTAACTGTTCCAGTGCAGGATAGTTTTCTATATTTGCATTGACATTTATTTAAACTAGAAGATATGTATAGGATTACCAATTACTTTTTACCCGACTTATATTATTTCAAAAGGGTATTTAAGAGCCAGAAATTGTCAGAAGGAGGAAGATATTGAGAAAGGAAAGCAAAACAGTAAAGTACAACAGTTCTTAAAATGTCACAGAACTGAAACCCAGAATTTTGAGTCCTTTCCAGTACTGCATAAAATCTTATCTTTGAAGAACAGCTAAAGCTGTGATTCAGTGTTATCAATAATGTGCACCTGATTAAAATTAAATAATTGAACTCTAAGGATATTATGTATCACAGTGACATTTTCCATTAATCTTTCGTTATCAGCTTTGAGACTGAAATAAGGAGTCGTCCTAACTTAGATAACTGGATTGACACCCCATCTAACATAATTTTGCCATTGAGCAAGAAATAGAAGTACTAGGTCATCTATAGGGAGGATATACTTTTTATACAGACCACAAACATAAATTAAAATTAATGTATACTTCATACAGATAATAGGAATTCAGAGAGGACCAAATAATTCCAGAGTAATTGGAAGAACTTTCTTAATTTCTAAAACTGTTTTCTAACTAAGAGAGAAAAAACCTTGACACTGGTTTTAGATCACAAAGCCAGCAGATTGTACAAAGTAACTCTTCAGGTCCACAGAATTACAACTGGATTACAAAGGCAAGTAGAGAAAATTCTTTCTCCTGTGCTCTGATCACCAGTCAAGCCATTACAGGAAAGCAGAATACGAAGCAGAGTGTTAAGGAACAGGTATGGTTTTGAAACGAATTGCACAAGACAGGAAAAGGAGTAATGGATGATAGTTTGACCTTAACTTCACCTTTATGTCTTAAACTACTCATCTTCCATAAATATATTAGACATAATGAACAGATGACCCGTTGATTGGGACAGACATATCCATAGAACCCATTTTGCTGGAGCAGTATTGATAAAAAGTGGCAGTGGCAGTATTCATTTTGCAAGTGTTGGTAAAAAGTGTTGTATAAAAGTCTCCAGTAAAGGTTCTGCTTATAGAAATATAATGTAGATTTTTGCAGAGATTTGAATTACTTTACCATCTGTGTACAGTAAGTTACACTAAAGCCTATATTATGAGACATGGTTTGGTTTCAAACTCCAATAAAATCTAAAGAATGAACCAAGAGTGAAGAAAATCAGTTCCAAGGTTTAAAAAAAAAAAAAAAAAAAAAAAAGAGAAAAAAGGTTAAATAGTGGCAGATAGAGCTAGAATTTTCCACTGGTGTTGCACTGTGAAAAACAGCCCAAAAAACTCCACCAAATATTTGACCACAGTTTTACCTGGGTTTTTTTTTTTTCATCCTAGCAGTTATTCCATTTTCATAGACAACAGAGGATTCTCTGCAATCTGTGGTTCATCCTCTACAATAGTGTCCCTTCAGCAAGTCGTTGGGTTTTTATTTTCACATAGGTTCTTTGTACATAAATATACTTACATGCACCCATACAGTGCCAGAAACAGCAATGTCAGCATGGAAAGGAAAACCACAAGTGGAAGTCAGGGTTACAGTAGTGAGCTAACACTGGTGAGTATATATGCCTGTAGTTATCCACTAGATATGAAGCTACAGAAAACTACAGAATTAAAAGGAAAATTTTCCCCACAAAACTTCACATTACTAACTTCAGGCAGCCTCAAAACCTTCAAGTTCATTATAAGAAAAGTCTCATTGAAAAGACAATGAATCCAGTTCTGATCTGAAACATCTATACAAAACTATACAAGCATCTATAGAAAGCCACCTACCTTTTTTTCCAAGGAGGACTTTGAAACCAATATCACACTGCTGTGGCACCAAAACCAGTAGTTCTTTCAGTAGAGATGTCAATACACACTAACATCAGTGCATTGCAAGAGAGGAGAAAGTTGTGACCTTATTCCACAGATATGCAATACTGTGTCCCTATCTGGGGGAACGACAATGTAGGCTACTCATGAGGGGGAGCATGAGATGGAGTGGGAGGGTGCTGTGTCACTCCTGAGGAAAGGTAGGAAGGATGCAGTTACCTCCCACATCTCTCACAGAAGCAAAGGAAATGTTATCCTTATTGTTAGACCACAGTTTGGGATGGAGAGACACCAGGTTCCATACAAAGAATGAGATTTGCTCAGCAGTCTTTGAAATTCTGCTTCGTTGAATCTGATTTCTACTACTTAGATTGGAAATGGAATCGTGGAAATGACATAATTTCAAAATTCTGGCATTAGCCAGTTGTAACTGAGGCATGTTTGCAGGGACACATGTGGACTGGTCGCAAGGTAGGTGAAGGGCACAGTGGATCTGATTTCTTGCCTTTGTATGATCTCTGATTCATTTTATACAGGACAGGGAGTGCTCCTAAATACTTGATGAGGTTTTTATGTATAGAACTATCACAGAATCACAGGTTGGTCGGGGCTGTAAGACACCTCTGGAGATCACCTAGCCCAAGCCCCTGCTGGAGCAGGCTGCACAGCATCGCGCCCAGGTGGGTTTGAATGTCTCCAGAGAAGGAGACTCCACAGCCTCCCTGGGCAGCCTGTGCCAGGGCTCCGCCACCCTCCAAGTAAAGAGCTTTTTCCTCATATTCAGCTGGAACTTCCCGTGTTGCAGTTTGTGCCCGTTGCCCCTGGTCCTGTCGCTGGGCACCACTGGAAGGAGCCCGGCCCCGTCCTCCTGCCACCCACCCCTAAGGTGTTGGTACGCACGGGTGAGACCCCCCTCGGCCTTCTCCAGCTACACAGCCCCAGCTCTGCCAGCCTCTCCTCACCAGGGAGGTGCTCCAGGCCCCTCACCAGCTCCGCAGCCCCCGCTGGGCCCTCCCCAGCAGCTCCCCGTCTCCCGTGACTGGGGAGCCCAGCGCTGGGCCCAGCACTCCCGATGGGCCTCACCAGCCCGAGCAGAGGGGCAGGATCAGCTCCCTGCACCCGCTGGCCACGCTGCCCCTAACGCGCCCCAGGCTCCCACCCGCCTTCTCGGCCACAGGGCCACCGCTGGCCCGCGGGCAACCGGCTGTCCCCCAGCACCGCCCGGCCCTTCCCCGCAGAGCTGCCCCCCAGCAGCCCACCCCCAGCCTGTGCCGGCGCAGGGGCTGTCCCTCCCCAGGGCAGGACCCCGCGCTGGCCCCTGTGGGACCCCATGAGGTCCCCTCCCCCCGGCTCTCCAGCCTGCCCAGGCCTCGCTGAGGGCAGCACGGCCTGCTGGTGTCCCGGCGGTTCCTCCCAGTTTGTGCCATCGGGAGACCTGCCAAGGCTGCGCTCCGTCCCCTCAGGTCACCGATGACCCAGCTGAACAGGACGGGACCCAGCGCTGACCTGGGGCACAGCGCTGGCTACAGGCCCCCGGCTGGGCTCTGCGCCGCTGGTCGCAGCCCCTGAGCTCTGCCCTCAGCCCGCGCTCAGCCCATCACTGCCCGCTCACCCAGCCAGCTCCTGAGCTTGCCTGGGGGCTCGGGGGGGGGGCACTGCCAAAAGCCTGGCTCAGGTCAGCGTAGGCACCACCCACCGCTCTCCCCTCATCTACCAGCCAGTCATTCCATCGCAGAAGGCTATCAGAAGTCATCATTTCCCCTGGGTGGATCCACGTTGACTACTCCCGATAACCTCCTTTTCCTCCACAAGTTTAGAGATGGCCTCCAGGATGAGCTGCTCCATCCCCTTTCCAGGGATGGAGATAAGGCTGACTGGCCGGTAGTTTCCCAGGTCCTCCTTATTGTCCTTTGTGAAGGCTGGAGTGACACTGGCTTTCCTCCAGCCCTCAGGCACCTCTCCTGTCCTCCAAGACAGAGATGGATGGAGAGTGGCTTAGCAATAACATCTGCCAGCTCCCTCAGCACTTGGGGATGCATCCCATCGGGTCCCATGGATTTGTGGATGTCAGGTTTGCTTAAGTGATGTCTAACATGATCCTCCATAACCAAGGGAAAGACATCCTTTCTTCAGACTTTCTTTCTTGCCTCTGGACTCTGGGATACCTGAGGACCAGCCTTGGCAGTGAAGACTGAAGCAAAGACAACATTCAGTAACTCCACCTTCTCTGTATCCTTCATCACCAGGGTACCCACCTCACCCAGCAGCAGGCCCACATTTTCCCCAGTCATCTTTTTCCTACTGATGGACTTGAAGAAGCCCTTCCTGTTGTCCTTGACAGCCCTCTCCAGATTTAATTCCAAACAGACCTTATCCTTCCTTGTTGCATCACTGCATGTTCTGACAATATTATTTATTCTGACACATATATTCTTCCCACGTGGCCTGTCCCTTTTTCCACATTCCATGAGCTTCCTTCTGTTTGAGTTTTTCCAGAAGCTCCTTGCTCATCCATGCAGGCCTCCTGCCCCCTTTGCTTGATTTCTTACTCATAGGAGTGCACCAATTTTGAGCTTGGAGGAAGCAATGCTTGAATATTAGCCAGCTCTCTTAGACCCTCCTACTTTCCAGAGCTCTAACCCATGAGATTCCTCCAAGTCAGTCCTTGAAGAGGCCCACATTATCTCTCCTGAAGTCCAGGGTTTCAATCTTACTTATTGCTCTGCTTCCTCCACACAGAACCCTGAACTTCACCATCTCATGGTCACTGCAGCCAAAGCTTTCCCCAGTCTTCATACCCCCAACCAGTCCTTCTTTGTTAGTACAAGGTCCAGCAGAACACCTTGCTTCGTTGGCTTCTCCACTGCCTGTGTCAAAAAGCTACCAGCAAAGCTCTGAAGGAACCTCCTGGACTGTGTGTGCCTGTGTTATCTTTCCAGCAGACATCAGGGTGGTTGAATTCCACTTTGAGAATCAGGGCCTGTGATCATGAGGCTACTTCCAGTTGTCTGTAGAAGGCTTCATCAACTATGAAGAGAGGAAGAACATTTCTATTCACATCACTAAGGCCACAAAGATTTCCCTGACATGCATCCTGGTTGGCAGAGGAATGTGCCAAAATAAAAATCTACGCAGTTCTGGAAATACCTGCAAAGGCATTTAAATACTGTGGGATGTTTATAGAGGTGCCTGTTTTTCACAACACCTTCAGTGACAACAGGTGAATGGGGAGGGGGTATCAAACTGGGAAGTCTACAGTCTAGACTTACAGTTAAGTTACGTTTGGGAATGAAGCCTTTATCTCCTCTCAGTATTTCAGTTTGTGAAATGGGTACAATAGTGTTCCATAAATACTTACGAAAGTCTGTGAAACACAGAAATTATGGTAAGAGATAATTATCCACAAAAAAACCCATGATTTCTTTGTTAACAAAAAAATTTTAAAAATTCCTTGGTATACAGCAATTCCCTCTGGCTTGGCCCAAGATTTTCCTATATACTTAAGATCAGACTCTTCAGAACTTTTTTACTTGCTAGGGTGCCAGCATAAAGCAACACAGTGCCTCTGACATCCCTTCAGTGATATTGGTCAAGAACCTTGGTATAAAAATTACCTTCAGCACAGTGCTACAGTCAGATGGCTGCTCTCATAATGACTTACACACTAAGCATGTAAGTGTTTGTTGGGGTTTTTTATCCATTCAATGAAATTATATAACCAAATAGTTCTAGAAAATACTACAGCATATTATGATCAGCACATGTTTCTGCACTCTTCACATACTCCACTCAGGGAAGAAAGAGGGGAAGAAAACCAAAGCTGTTTTCACAACACAGTTCTTTATCAGTGTCTTGTGGCTCCCCATGCACCATGCTGCCTGGCTGTGTACGTGTCTCTGCCTTTCAGGCAGCCCATCAGCCTGACTCGCCAGGGAAGTCACACTGACTCAGGAAGGATGTTGTGCTGAGCAGCGTTTGCAGCACCTCCAGTGACATTCTCAGGGATGTGCAAGATACAAGAAAGGGAGTGGAGGCTCTGCAGCACAGCAACAAATACATTTTCAGCAGAATCCATCTGTGAAGCCAACAGATAATAATCAGCTAGAGACTAGAAGGCAGCACATCATGAGCCATTACAAAACAAACATGAGATGCTGTTGAGCACAGGCATAAACGCTGTCAAATTCAGAACTGTTTTGTTAACTAGCAATATATCCCACCAATTCCTACATTATATTCAGGGACAGGGAGCAGAAAGAGACATCTCTTGAACGATGGCAGGTTAATTTAGTTGCCTGTGAGATCCTTCTATTGTTAAGGGCTTTCTGGGTTTTTTTGGTCATGTTTTTTTTAACTGAAATACCTACCATCAATTTTAGTGAAGTCATTTGTTGCTCTTAGCGTGCAGCTGCACAATAGACAATTTAAATATGATTGAGAGGATTATTCTTTCTTATTTGTTTCTATTTTAACCAGTTCATCCCATATGATGAAGAAACAAACTCCTGCTCAGTATTTACAGAGATCTAATCCATAGAGGTTTTAACTTCTGGGAAGACGTACCATTAAAAACAGTATTTCCATGATTACTGCAGTGGATCCCCAACCACCTCTTAGTCAGCTGTTGGGGAAAAATAAGGAAAATGTTGGTGTGGCAATTCTTTCTAATTACAAAAATACACATACTGACTGCACAGAAATTTTCCTTTTGGTATTCAGTCACACTTGCTTGCAAAATGTTAATACATTCAGATGGCATATAGTACAACAGCAGTGTAGCTTTCAACAGAAATACTGAGCAGCTGATTATGTGGCCCCGTGACTATTTTAGATTTGTTTACTTAAAATTGCAACCATGAAACAAGATTATGATTTTAAAAGGAAATAGGCTTTTAACGGGAGGTACCAAGGGTCTACTCATGAAAGATTATACTGTTATGCTTCTGAGCTCAGGAGAAAATAAAATGGAAGGTTTTTAGGGTTGGGTTTTTTTATTAAAATTTATTAAGTATTACTCACATTGCCTACAAATGTTTGTCTTTTAGTTATAGCACCCTAAAGGAGATTAATTTATTGCTTGGATTATAAGGAGATGAGCTAGAGCTCTAGGCTCTGCCACCAACATCTTGAATGAGCTTGTGGAAGTTACATTATCTCCTTGAATATTGGCCCTTTCACATGAGAGAGAGAGAGAGAGAGCAGTAACTTGCTCTCAGAAAAGTATTGAGATGCTAATGGTTTAATTAATGTTTTTTAATTGTATTGAGAGCCCCAAAATGGAGGTGCCATATTAATGCAAATTATCTCTATTCTTAAGTGGTAGAATGAATCTCCCTGAGACAAAGGCTGCACAATGCTTTGTCCAAATAACAAAAATCCAATGTCACTTGTTATACAAAATCATTTAGAAATGTCATGAAAAGATCATGGTAAAGAAAAAATTTAGTACAACTCAAAAAGCCCACTCAAATCATAAGGAACTACCTTATGTTCATAACTAGTGAACACAAGAAGTATAGAAATGGGAATGAATTAACTAAAATTGATATGCTAGAGCTTAGCTCACACTGGTAAATAAATTTATGAAAAGAAGAGCTACCCTACTAATTCTAGACTTCTTTTTTCAGTCCCAGGTTTTGGTGTGGTGAGCAGTCTAGAAGGAGTGAGCTTTACTGTTGAGACTGCTGTAGCCACCATCTCCCCCGACCAGGATCCTTCCTTATCACTTCCTTGAGAAGAGGTGATCTGACTATAGACTAAAAAAAAGAACCCAAATAGAATCCCTGAGATTTCTGCCTCCTTTGGGTAAGTAAGTCTTGTGAACCAGCTTCAACACCCCACCACCCTTTCCTTCCTTTTACTTGCTTCCTCTTTTGGACATCTCATCCTTTCATTTAGCCTACTACAGCCGCTTTTCTTATTTATTTTTGTGTCACTGCTGTGAGCTCCTCTCATGTTAGAAAGGCAGCTAAAAACACAGTCCTAATGTTGATATTTGACAGACCTCACAGTTGCTGAGGAGACCAGGTGTTGTGCCTGTCTTTAACTGTAAGATTTGCAGCATGAGCCAGAAACAGAAACTGTATTTTTAGTCTTTGCTGTTCTTTTTCCCCCCCTTTCCTTCTGTGTGTGCGTTGCTTTGTCTTCAACAAAAGCAACCACAACAGCTCAAATCCCTAGTACCTGACTTCTTCAGTCTTCCTTGAATAGTTATCATCCTCAGTACCCTCTAAAACACTGTCAGACAAGGTTTTCTAAAAGCAAAGCAAAAAAGAAAAACAGCCTGTCTAGAAACACTCTAAGCTAACAGGTAAGGGAATAATATCAGCTCTTAATGTGAATTTTTTTCTTAATGATTTGCAAATCTGAGTGGATTCCCCTGCCCCCCAACTTTTTATACCTTTAAATAAAAACTTAACATTTAATCTTATTTGCTATGAGCATAACCAGGCTGAAGCCTGTACGTACACAATACTTAATGCTGTTTCACATTTTGTAGTGACAAAAGCACGTTAACTCCTTTAATTTATATTTTTCAAACAAGATTGTTAGTAAAGCATTACCACTAAACTCTAGTGAACAGAGCAGGCAAGCATTTCTGTGAAGGATGGCTACACATATGTTTAGGTCTAGCACTCTCCTCTGTTGGAGGTGGTAGCTAGTCTTTATAGACCAGTGCTGCAGAAGACAACCCTATGTGTCATTGAATCTGGCCTGTAGTTATATAGCACTGTAAAGCACAGCTGCCGTAGCCAACTTTGTTTACTCAGCATCACACGGAACTCCATCTGGAGGAGGTTTAGAGCTCTTCAGGTAATTGGAGAATCCATAAGTACGTACAAAAGCATCCTTCCCCAAACAGCATGGTGACAATGGAAAAAAATGAGAAATATTTTCTACCCTCCCCATTTCTCTGATAAGAGAGGATTTGTCCCACTCAGTTTTATTTCTATCCTGCTTGAAATCTGAAACTGCCAGTGACAAATGCTATTTGGAGAGTGTGGTCTCTAAAATATCTCACACTTTATGATTATTAGATATCAAAAACGTCAAATCCACAGTTTAATATGCCTATGTAATACTGCCTTCCTGTGATCTGCAAGGTCAGAAGACAATCAAATTTATGACCATGAAGTTACATTATGCAATAATCTGAATGCACTGGCTGTTGAGATGTATTGCTCAAGATACCTGCAACGTTCCCCTTGGGCATAGTTCAGTCAGTCTTCATGCTGCCAGGGGGAGTTTAGGATTACAGAAGGATTAGGGACAGAAAATGTAAAAATTAGGCTTTATGTAAAGCTTTTATTAGGCAAAGTACTCTGAATTTCACATGGAAGGACCTTTATGACCACAGAGCAGTTCTACCAGGAGTGGCTGAGATAGAGCCATCATCTTTCCTGGAAAGAGGCAAACATGAAAACACTTAAAATAAAAGTCATATTAAGACTGATGCATTTCCAGGGGTGGGGGAAGCCCTTAGTATGTCATATACTTTTCTGCTTCAGAGTAAAAATTACCAGAAACTTCAATGCAGTGTTTAAAACTGCCCTTATATGATCAGCTTTAAAGTATAGAAACACAATCTAGTTTTTGTTTTGTTGTTACTTTGAAATCAGTTCACTACCATTTATACAAGTGCAGTTAACATTAACTTTAGATTTTAGCACAAAGAGAATGATGATTCAAAAATTTTGCCACCCATTCAAGGATGTTTATACTAGGAAGAAAAAAATTTAAATTCTTCCTTCCACAAGTATTAAGAAATCCAGAGCACTAAGACTGAATAAAAAATAGATTATTTCCTAAAACATTTCGTGCAAACAAAAGTGTATCTGTCAATAGATAATACAAAGAAACCATGCACATCTTTCTGTGAACTTCCAATCTTTCAACAATGCTTTCAATTTCCTGATAAATCATTTTTTTAAAATAATGTGTTTGAATTGGATCACAGTGACTGTTCATCCTAATGACATTGTGAAATCTCCTAGCAAAGTGTGTATTTATTTATTTATATATTTATTATTCCATGCTAGTTTTTAAATTAGGGTTATATTAATAATAAAAAAATTGTCATCATATCTTTAGCATAATTTAATCTTCAGTAAAAATGCATTTAATTATAAAGCTTATACTAAATAAATAGATTGAAATTTTAGACTTTTATTTTAAATCATACAATACATTATGAAGAAAGCAATATAAATAATAGTCACTGAAATTATGTCATCTTAAGATCTTTATAATTTCTTAAAGGGCTTTAAAAATGGACCTTATCTAATGTACAAATTATTTCTTCAATGTGCTTTTAATAAAATTGAGAGTATTTTAGCACTCATGCAGCTGAAGACTATGGAAATCATCATCTTGTGGGTGTATGGTTTTTTTTCATTTTCATTCATTCAGACTTTAGAGAATGAAACATCTGTAACACTCGGCAAACAAGGAAAAAAGTGAAATTCTGTTACACAATTTCCATGAAAAAATAATAACTAACCATAGGGTTCTCTTCTATATTACAAAGCTTCTGAAATGAACAATTAGCTGGAAATATATATTCATTCTGATTTTAAAACATTTGTTGATAGAGTAGCATCTCTATAGTTAACACTGTCATGTCCACTCATAAATGAAAATACCTCTCGAAGTTTAAATCTCTTGACTATAGTAGGCTTTTTACTTTTCAAGTATTCTTAAAAACACCATGATGGCAACTGATTGTTTCATTTAATCTGTGTGTATCAACAACATTGTTACTTTCTCTTTTGGGTTTTTTTTTTTGGAGGGAGGCATTGAGGACTACAGATTGCCCTTTCTCCATTGTACCTTTAATTGTTTAATTATAAGAGGAAATAATACATTACTGGAAGTACATGAAACTTTTGCTGTACCAAGATGTTTCATTCCTTGGGAAACAGAACAGCATAATTTATTATCCCGATCAAGTGATCTATGTGAAAGAGTTAGGTAATATCTTAGTGTGTTTGTATTACTTCTGTAGCAGTAAACAACTGTGCCTTGTAATTTTCTGTGTCCTTACTTCACAGTGATGAAAAAGAGTTTCAAGAATTGTTTTCATAAAATTATATGTTAGAATTATTTTTATAACTCAGTTCATTTGCATGCTTTGTTGCATCCGACAGACCACTCTGGGTACTTAAGAAACCTCTTCTGTAAAAATTGCAGTAAGCTTTATGGCTATTATTGCTATGTTCACTGATCCAGGCAAAATCATTTCTCTACTCAGAAGACAAAGAACTATTTTTAGAGTGTGGTCATGACAGCCTTCTCAAAGACAAGAACAATACTTTTGAACATGCAGAAAGTCACACAGGTGTGACAGAAATTTGCCTTGGCTAAACAAGGAACTTCCCACAACTCCAAGGCAAAACTACTGCAGAGAAATGTTCTAGAGGTCCCTTCCAACCCAAATTATTCTGTCATTCTATGATTTGTTGATGGAACATTACCCTCAAAGTCATTGCACAGTCACAATCCGTGTGGGAGATCGTTAAATCAACCAGAAAACATAAACAATGCTAGGAATCAAAGGCGGTTTTTTCCCTTTTATTCCTGGATGCTGTATACCATACAGCAAGTACTCATCCCAAAAATTACTGTTAGATAGGAAGGGATGAATACATGAGTTAGTCCTAGCTATGTTTTTTCAAGGTAGTCTTGAAACTCTACCTACAAGGTAGATCTTCTAGACTGTAATGTCTTAAAAACACATTTCAATTTTGGAAAAGCATCACAAACAAACAAGACTATGTGGAGAAACAAAACAATCTTCAGCAAAGATAGATAACATTCATTACAAACAAATACCTCTAAGGCAGTGAGTATTCACAGTACATCTCTTGGCTTTCCCCAGTTCTTTAACTCTGGACAGTTTCCTCATCTTCCAAACGGTTGTCTCACTGCAGTCAGAGGACATTTCACCCTTTCCTTTCTCTAAGAGTGCCTTCATTTCTGAGAATATTCCTCTGAAACACACAATATTTTATCTCAAAGAGACATTCAAGAGAAGCTCAGAGACATGTCAATCCCTTCTCCTTCGCTACCACTGTGGTCCAAAGCCCTCTCTTCTACAATCTTCTCAGCATAACAGAATACCACTTGCAATTTCTGCTACAGTTTGATGTTAATTTCCACACTGCTCCAGGAAGGTCTACACTCGTAAACATTGAGGTCTTCCAGAAGGCAGTGATTAGCTATTATGTATAGTATGACCTAAATCTTTCTAATAAAACATACTACTATGCACATGTGGGAAACATAGCTTGTTTACACAGCCATTAATTAAATTGTACATAAGACTTTTTCTTTGCATTTATTTTCTTATTGTGCTACAAAGGCAGAAGCAGATGCTTAAAGAATATTCATTTTTAATAGTCAAAATCTGAAACATGAAGTCACATCTCTGAATTTTACTTCAGACAGGGCTCTTACACTATCTTCTTAAACCACAAAGGGTTAGTTGTTTTGTGTGTGTGTGTGTGTGATGAGGTTTTTTTAAAACTCTAAGGTTTAAAATTATTGCTACACTGAAAACAGGATTTATCTACACTGAAGGAGTATTCTGTGGAGATCTGATTAACTGATTCAGGTTTATTCATGCTGGAAATGAATGAAATATAGGATGGTGCTTTAAAATTAGGAAGTTTCACTCCAGGGTACAAACCCCCCCAACATTAGCAACAGTCCCTTAACATAACTAATAGCGGATACTCTTGATTAAAGGGAACTCCCCGAAAAATTTGTCAAAGAAACCTCAGCTGTTAGTTAAGGAATTCAAGTGCAAATGTACTCTAGGCTCTGATCACACCAACAGTCTGGAACAGTCTCTCCTTTCTAGTTGAATGTTCAAGGTTGGTGGGTATTCTGAGGGGTGTTCAAGAATATTTACAGAGTATTTTGAGGTAACTCTGGACATCCTAAAATCAACCTGTCTACCCTACCTTGCAGGAGCCATTCTACTTTTTCTAAAAGAATTAAATAGTGCAAGAGACCAAGAAAGCAACAATCTAGCCTCATCATTAGGGCACCTTCCTTGGAGCCAGATATACCACAGTTCCCATTCTTGCTCCTGGGAATGCTCCTTCACAGAAATAAGACAGTGTCTACAGCAAATTGTCAGAGCTTTCTCTGCTAGCCTGGCAGCTGGAAAATTAAGATCCACATTCCTCCTAGGCTGCATAGAGAATTAAAATGGGGGTTCTAGTCCCTTATCTAGTGGATATCTAGTAGACATATTACCATGACATTTTCCTTTCCACAGCTGATAGTGCTGCTGTGTTAAACACAAATGATTGAAGATCTTTAGGAGAACTAGATCTATTATTTAGAGAAAACTTTTGCCCAGCTCCAACTGCAAATCATAAAGTTATGCTTGTGCCTACTTCTTTTGTATCTGCAGTGAGTGGGCAAGAAGTCTCAGGTGGGATGGCGGTAAGAAGTTGTCATTCTGCAATGCTAATGTCATGGTTCATATTGCAGCCTTTGCTGGGGAGGCTGTCTGAAAAGGCTAACTTATGTTTCTGCAAAGCCACATTGGTTTATTGCTGTCGAGAAGGAAGAGGGATAGAATTATCAGCCTCATGAATCATCAGGAAAACTACCCACCAGTTTCTCATTTACAAAGGCTTTACTGATGAGCATTACTGAAAGTATATGCAGGGTTAGATCTAATTTTCAAATACCCTGATGAAACAATCCAGGAAATTCAAATGGTACCATTACTGTTTTGGCCAATGTGAAGAACCTAAGTCAAGGCTCCAAAGTCATTCTCAGCTGCAAGCAACCAGCTACTGCAATAACGAGGTTGATAGCAGAACAAGTTAACCGCAACAATGTTATCTCTTATAGTCCAATAAGAGGAATGCAGAAATCAACTATCTATTTTTAGCTTGGTTCTGGGAAGTGTTTCAATAGTTCACAGACTTCCCCTATTTGCAGGTTGTATTAGAGTATGAAAACTGAAATTCTTCAGGAGAAACAAAACTGGAATATGTGCTCTGTTCAACTCCTAACACTGTTCTGGGAACAGAATGGAGCTAAGCTTGAGGTAAGTTCAGAAGAAACAAGAGCAGTCTGAACATCAGTTTTCTCAGCCACAACTATTTAACTTCTCAAATCCTTTCCTAACGTATTGCACTACTTGCTAATACACAGGAATCACTGTCTTATAAGTCTGTTGAGGTATTCTAAAGAATTCTATATTCAGAATATATATCTATTTAGAATATATATATTACTGTTTTTAAAATTCAATTTAAGGTATTTTGGGTTTATTTCTCCATCAGATTTTTGAAAGTAATTTTGGAAGGCCAATTTGTAACAAGGCAAAACCTCAGAAAAAGCCCCATATGCTTACACAGCACATTTGAACAGCATAATGTCATATGAGTCCAAACTACAATGATCGAAAACTATTGCCACACTTTAAAGTGAGAATAATAATCAGTTCAGGCTACACATTGCCATGTTGAATGGACAAGTAAGTCTCTTCTTATTTCATCTAAACTTGACTTGGAAACAATGGGTTCAATATTGGCTATTTATCTAGAATTTTGTCACTGACTTCATTGTGAGACCATTACTGGGACTAATGACATGAACTTAGGCAATAAGTTCCCAGATGAATGGCCAGGGTGGTACTTTCTTTCATCATTTTTATACCTTTGTTCTTAGCAACTAATTAAAATGAAGTGTCCTTCTAAGAGACATGTCAGGAGTCTTACTGATAGAGCTACTAACTGAAATGACGTGGCCTGCACTACACAAGAGCTAAGACTAATTGTCAATAGTGATCTCTTCTGGCCTTAAAAAAAGGAATCTACCAGTGTGCAGCAAAGACTGTTTTGAAGAATACCATCTGAGGAGTAGATCCTATTCAATGTGAAAAATTATTGGTTTTTCCCCTACAAGAAAGAAGCTTCATCAAGGAGAAATGAAATATCAAGTTTTTCAATGAAATGTTTTTGACTGTGTTTTCATAGAAACAAGACTTGATATGTACATATGGATGGAAATCAGTGTGTAACAAACTGGAAAATGTAGTAAAGGAAATTAAGCAGCAGGAAGTAACATAATTGCCAATACCCTACATAATACTGGCGTATTGCAGCAATAACCTACAATGCAGGAATGGTAGACTGAGGAAAATTAGGCCTTGAGCCAAACAGATACGAAAAGAAATATTACAAAACCACAAAAGCACCTTTCATGAGGTATCAACTACTTGGATACTGGAGAAACTACTTGGAACTGGAGAAAAAGTCTAAAAAAATTACTGAGGAGGAGAAGTAACCCGTAGCAAAAAAGTGAAAAAGCTATTGGAATCAGAAGTAAAAGCAGACATCAGACGGTGAGAAACTGCTGCTGGATTGATGTAAACTCTGCCCTTGAGCCTCAGATCAGCAGAACTGAGAAGGTATAGAGCAGAAATATTTCCATGTGTTTAACTTGTTACACCTTTCCCTGGGCGTTCATCATTTGCTGCTACTGAATGAAGAATTGTGGTTAGGCAGAGCTGTAGTCAGATCTAGTCTCTTCATACCTTCTAATTACTGCACGTGTTCCTGCAGCTTAATTGTAAAGGGAAAAAGAACAACTCAAGTAGTACATTATCAGAGCCTCCATCTTTTTTATACTAGTTTCAGTAGAAAAAGAAAGTGGTTTATTTCACTAGGGAAACAATATAGCTGGACTTTTCTAGCACAGCATTTCTTTCTGAAAGTGAAGAAGGATGTATTTCACCCTACTCTATGCTTTCTCTACATTAGTACATATAGCAGATCTTGACTGTCTTACAGTTCACTGGTGTAGATATCTACTGCCATTCAACTAATGACAAGCTGCATAAGTTCCCATGGTTAACAATACCTCCAAGCCTATAACATCTGATTCCCCAAACCGATGTCTGATTTCTGCATCTAGATCAGCACTAACGTGAACATCATGTTGACACTGCTTGATATTGACTGAACACACCATTTCCTTTTCAGTCAAGCATGCAGCTTATCGAGCAGGCTATAAGGCATAAAACTCCATAAAAATGTTGGAGTAGAACCTGTTTCTCTGTCACACACATGCTATATTTGTTCATCTGTTTTTCACAGCTAAAAGAGTGGTAACGAATTGGCAGGAAAGTTGTATCAATTTGCTCTAGTAAAACTGCAAATGGCAAGAATCTATTAACTTTTATTGGAACTGGCCAACACCGCCCTCCTCTTGAATGAATGTGGGCTCTGTTCCCCCCAAAAAAGTAGTAAACCAGACTGTTTATAATGGTTGGCAGCAGCAACATCCATACCACAGACCTTCACATCCAGCTATTTGGATTCATGTCAGCCTCCAATATTTTGAGAAATCGATCCACAGAACAATCTCAGTGTTGTGATTCAAAATAAATTGCATTAGGTATGGCTACCCAGATGGCTGGGTACCAGCACATAGTTGTTTTTGAGACCAGGCTGATGGATCATGCAGCCAATGAGCTTCCAAATGCAGGCTCAAAGACAGCTCAAGTGTCCTCTGGGGAACACGTGCCTGTTCGATTCCCTGACACAGGCTCCCTGCTGTCATGGTTTAACCCCAGTTGGCAACTAAGAACTACAGCCACTTGCTCACTCCACCCCCACCCCCAGTGGGATGGGGAGACAAAAGTGAGAAAGCTCATGGACTGAGGTAAAGGCAGTTTAATAGCTAAAGCAAAAGCTGCTCAAGCAGGCAAAGCAAAACAAGGAATTCATTCACTCCTTCCCATCGGCAGGCTGAGGTTCTGCCACCCCCAGGAAAGCTGGGCTCCAGCACACATCATGGTTACTTGGGAAGACAAGATGCCACAACTCTGAACATACCCCACCCCTTCTCCGTTCCTTCTTCTTTGCCCAGCTTTATATGCTAGAGTATGACATTATATGGTATGGAATAACCCTTAGATCAGCTGGGGTCAGCTGTTCTGGCTGTGTCCCCTCCCAGATTCTTGTGCACCCCCAGCCTGCTCACTGGTGGGGTTGGGTGAGAAGCAGAAAATGTCTTGACTCTGCATGAGCACTGCTCAGCAGTAATGAAAACATTCCTGTATTATCAACACTGTTTTCAGTACAAATCCAAAACATAGCCCCATACTAGCTATGAAGAAAATTAACTCTATCCCAGCCAAAACCATCAAACCCACATACAGACTGCAGGCTGATGGGCGACCATGCTGCAAGAAGCTGCTCTAGAAATCATGTTTCTAGATGAACTAGATGAAAATAACCATTGAGCTTGTCAGAGACCAACTAACATGACCACATTAAAGGTGGTTCAATAAATACCAGTAAAAGGTAACAAAACTGATCACAGCCTGCCTGCCTCAGTGGAGGAACTGTCCCAGGCAACATCTTAGACTCCCGTACTAGGATATATACTTCCCTTGACAGAGTAGATGGCAGAAGAGGTGCATTCACTTTTGTAAACTTGTCTAAAATTTAAAAGAAAAAAAATCTTCCCTCTGGACATCACTGACTGAAAGCTTGAGTCTTAATGTCCTTTGAGAACTGTGGTAAAAGAAAAAAAAAATTGTTTTACAGAAGTCATACTACTCTTTACCCTTTAGTACTCCAAAGGCCATGACACTGTTTTTACCACCTCGTGGATTTTCCACAACACTAAGATACACCAATTTGACTTTAAGTTTTTGTGTTAGTTTTTGTTTGGTTTTAGATCCTCTGTACATTTTTGTTTCACTGCAATGGCTAAAGGCATAACAGTGGGAGAAAAACACTCGGGATTCTGTTTAAAAGAAAAGAGGATTTTTGGAAGATTGGAAAGACCTGGTTTTAATTTTTTGAAAGCTTAAATCTGAGACTAGCTCACAACAGTTTCAATTCTATTTCAAGCATATGGAGAAATCATAAACCCAAATTGCTTATTACTTGTTTCAAACTACAAACCAAGGCTAACTGCAGAGAGATTGGTATAAAGCATAACAGCAATGGAAAGCAGAGCTGAGAAGAAATGGAATCTGCATTAGAAAATACCCGGACAATTGTTACTCATGCATTGTTTCTCAGTTGTCCTGTCCAGGGGGAACTCAGTAACAAATAGCATGAATAAACTTATCATACTGTAATTACCTTAAATAGTTTGCTTCACTGTGTTCCCCCCGTGAAACAACACATACTTTTTCTTCCATTATATTAATTATTTAATTAGTCACTGAGCAGACAACAGAACAGATTAAAGAAAATCTTAGAAACATTCAAAATCATTTATATTTGCTGCTGTATTTATGGTGAGAAAGTCCATCATTCTGGCACTAATGCTGAAGTCAGGCATGAGGAAGGGATTGCAATGGAAAGGTTGTCCATTACTTGTAAACAAGAACCCTGTAGAAAGGCTGAATTGCTGGCAAGAATGAGCATACCTTCTAGTCTCTTCTAATGAGTCACACAATGGCTCAGAGTGTCAGGCTGAACTGCCCTGCCAAGTCCTTTCATTTTGTTTCTCTGAGAAAAATGAAATCTGAAAAAACCAGGAACATTCAAGGAAGATGGGGTAAATATCAAGGTTCTACATAAGCCCAGCAAAATAACTGTGAAGCACTTATACTGATTCTCCCATCTAAAATTAGTGCAAATAAAAGTTATAGAAATTCCACGAGAAATGGTATTTTAAAGCTATTTACAGCAGGCATGTGCATATGGGAAAACAGTACTAGCAAATAACTTGTAAGCAGACAAATACAAATAATTCACATTAGCACAGACATTTTAAAATTCTTTTCCATTGTTTTTTGGGATTTTTTTTTTTAAAAAAATCTAACAGTGTGGGTTTTTTGTTTGTTTGCTATTGATTTTAGGATACTCCCACTAAATTTACAATTTTGTCATACAGGACTTTTAAAATATGTTGATTAGAAGCAAGGGTTAATGTGAAACAGCAGCTGTTACTTAGGTCTAATTGCATTTTCAACACAACCAGTGGCTAGATTTAAATATTCATTATAAAGCTGCAGAAATCATAAGTAATGAAGTTGTTATTGCTTATACCTCTTAAGGACTTATGTATAAAGTCACATACACAGTTAGATTTCAACTACCTTAAATGTCTGAATTAGTCCTTACAAAGACTAAGTTCTCACTAATTTTAAAGGAATTTCATTTGACATCAGTATATGACATGTTATTCTTCCCTCAATAGTTATGTTCTGCAGAGTGGAAGTAGTACAGCAGACGAGAGAATTTCCAGCCTAGCTGTCATTTTGGCTGATAACTGATCCGATAACTGAAAAGTGAAAAGGGGTGAGGTTGTTCGGGTGGGGGAAAAAAAAGAGAAGAAGAAGAAAAAAAAAAGCCTGAAATAAGAATGCTTATTTGCATCCAATTTTGCACTGTTTAGAGTGTTTCACATACACAGAATATTTTATATGCTTACCCAAGCCTATGATTTAACCAGTACTTCACCAAATAAGCTGGCACGTGAAAGTGTTTAAGATGTCAACCACTGGCTACCAAAACTATCCAGTACCACACAAAGCACTGGGTATTTTCCTTTCTCTGTTTCTTGCTTGCCTTAATCATCAGAAGTTGAAGTGCAATTTCAGTACAGAATTTCAACTAGGCTCCATATTGGAACATGAACCTTATTTAATTCAAAACAAGGTAGCATTCAGCAACATCTAAATTATAATCTCACAATTATAATTTTTTTCTACAGCTTGTGTCATCTTATCATGATCTTTTGAAACTAGTGAAAACGAGCTTATGAAATTCTTCTGTGCTATAAACTGTTTCTTCAGTCAAGATAACCAGGAGGAAATGTACGTAAGGGAAGAATACTAAAAATTACTTTTTTCAGCCTTGAATAACAAATTAATACTGCTGATTGTTCTCTCCCTGTCCTCTTTAGCACAGGTATGCACATTTGATGAATGCAGTACCCAAGTATACTCGGTGTAAACTCTAGTAACTGAAATTTGGAATACTGATCAAACTATAATTCAGTGTGAATTTCCTTGAAGTATAATCTTTCTGAAGCCAACTGTAGAGTAGAGTTATCTAGGGAAAAAAAAGATAAAAGACAAAAAGTATTACTTTAAGACCACGTTCTGCTACTCAGAGTCATAGCTAGTACTTTATAATTTAAATTCTGATAATGGTGATGAGGATGAGAAACTAGCATTCAAGATGAAACAGAGGGAGGAGCTAGGGAATCAGGCCTTGGTGAACAGGAAAATAGACAATTCCTAAAAGAATCAGAGATGATATTTGCACTGTTAATTCAACACCATAAGAATGAGATGCAAATAACCAAATGTTAGGGAAAAAGAAAAGCCTCTGAGGGATGGCTACAGTAGTGAGGCCAGTACTAAAAACAGCCACATCCAGTATTAACCTTGGCATTTAGAAGTAACAGGAAATGATTCTGGAATCTGGCAGATGTTTCCCAGAGAAAACATATGAAATACTGTAGGGATACTGAGGCTGAGCCAGAACAGGGAAGTTTGAAGTCTGACATGAAGTGGCGGATGTGACAAGAGAAAATCAGTTTAGAAAGATCAGTTTAAAACATCTTTGACAATTAAGGAAATGCCAAGTGCTGTTGTGAAAGCTAATAGAGAACACAACAAATGTTAAGGATTACAGAGAGCTGTGCACAGCTGATCTAGAACGGCGACCTCATCCTTAATTAACAACCGTACTTCAACAGCTCACTCCCCATCCTCAGCTCCAGTGCAGCAGGAGATTTACAGGAGAAAAAAAAACCAAACAACACAGGAAGTATAAGAATGCACAAAAGTAGGAGGACACCTATCTTCTCACTGGCATTGACTAGCACAGCAAGTTCCCTGCTGCAGAGGCTACATCCAGCCCTGGCTTTATTATCTATGATTTACAGACACCACACATTCCCACTTTTGGACTGAGCTGTATCATAGATGAACAAAGGCTGAAAAGACAGGCTTTTCCATAGAAATAGATTATGGTTATTGCATTTCTGAGGACGGATAAGTTGTGTGCTTTACACGTTGTCACCTGCTCAATATGAGATGGACAGAGACTAGTTCATATCTCTGTTGATACGCTGCATATGTAGTATACCACAGTTAGAGACCTGCCTGTAACTCCCTGAGAAGGCACGCTGGCTGCTGCCTCTCGCAGGGGGGGAGACTATCACTCAGCAAGGGGCTGACATTCTGGGTAGCAGTTTGTTTCTTTTGCTGCCTGCTGCACTTTCAGAGAGGCAGCTGAACTGTGGAAGAGCATTTACTTTCAGAACAATTGTTTATTTGCATAGATTTTGATGATACTCAATGTTACTGGACCATAAGGACTAACTGTGCCTCCCATCTGCCAGATAAGCAATGACACTGGAAAATGCACGAGTGAGCTGGAGGTGTAACTCCAGAAGGATAAAAATAGTGGGAAAAAGATGCAGGAACTTGTGAAGCAATGGGAAAGCAACTAACTCCTTAAACTGACTTTAAGAATATTGACCCTTCCTTTGTAAAGAGTCAGAGAAGTTCTACACACCTGGTGAGTAAGACAAATCAAGATTTGGAAAAACACTATAAGGAAGCTCAGCCTTAGGGAGCTAATAAGTGACAGAAGTCACTGTCTGAGTGACAATTCCCGCCCAATCCCAATAAATTTCTAGGAGCAAGTTCCTATTTGCAGATGTCTCTCAAAGCCATCATTATTCAGAGAGAAACACCAGCACAAAGGCTCAGCAGTCCAAGCTGGCACGGGAACCAGCACTGTGTTGTGGAGCTGTTGCAGCCATGAGGTTTTCAGCCAAGCTAGACTAAGCGGTGCTCCTGCCCTTGTGTCACAGTGCAAGCATAGTGGGTATTGCTTGCATCTCACTTGCAACGGTTATTTCAATTCATTGTGAGTAAAATGGATTTTGCTGCGTGAAAATGAGTTCCACATACCAGAAATCTTTCAGGCCAGCCTTTTAGGTCAAGCCCATGTCTGCCCAAGTTCCTCTGTGTTTTCAAACAGCTATTTATAAAAACAAGTATATATCACACAGTCTGAGTCCTTTAGAAAGCAATCAGTGCTTGGCTACTTTTACTCAAGTACAGCCAGGACTTTTGATTATTATTACTTTTTCTAAATGCCATTCTGTCCACGATGGCACAATCTTTTTCTTTAACCTTTCATTTTATGACAAGCAATTGTGCACAACCAACACAAGGTAGCTACACCTTCCCAGGTCAAGTCAGTGACTCAGCACCAGCTTGGACCAAGCTGTGTTGACATTAATTGTCTTTTTCTGCATCGTATTTTCATACTACTTCCAGTCACCACTGGAATGATAAGGACAGTGCAGCAGGTGACGCATTTACCTAATGTGAGCACCAGACACTGGAGAAATTGTAGCTGAATTATTTTCGCTCCTACAGAGAATATTGCCTCTAAGCAGGTTGGGGGAAGGAATCTGTCATGAGCAGAAATGAAGAAAAGTACTGAGATCAGTCAGAAGGAGAGCTGGTCATTGTGCAGTAATTGCTACCTTACAAAGCAAGAAGCAGAAAACGCTCAACGGTATAAGTGCTTTAAAGTAAACTTCATTGATCAGCCAAATTCCAGCACTATGAGGAGTATTTTTCAGTTCATAATCAGACAGGCCTTTTCTTGTGTGTTTCAACAACACCACAGATATAAGTCACTGAAAGGGACATTAAGGGAAAATAGACAAGCAGCCTTTGATGCCATTTGGAATTAACATAAACTTGTCTTCTGGCATCAATGCAGTGGAGATTTTTGTGTCCCCATATGGTTATTCTCCTGGCTGGAGCATGTAGAGCAGATGCACAACACATGGGAAGGAAAGAAAATTATACTTAGATAATAAAATTAAAGTTGGAAAGTAAAGGAGAGAATTTCAGGAATCACTAAAGTGAGTACCTCCCAGAATATACTCTTTGGGTTATTTCTTCTTCCAAAAAGAAAAAGGAAAAAAAATTACCCCACCAGCCCTCCTGTAGTTTATGAAAATGGTTTACTTTATGAAGAGAGTTCTGCTGCCAAAGTCCTGCTGCTCTGCAGAAATGTATCCGTAGAGAGAAGGCTGAAAGCCACTTATGCTTTTGTTTTTTCCTGACTCAAAATGGATGGAACACAGATTCTGTTTTCCATTCAAAATACATTAAATCTTCATTTAGGGATACTATTGAACGGTCATAAGGACAGCTTCTCAGGGAATATCACTTCTTCGCTGCCCTGTGACAACAAGCCTGGATTTGACAAGTGCACTTGATAGCAAAAATAGAGTTTCCAGCTAATAATAAGCTCCAGTAAATACAGCAACCGTGACCTTCCAAAGCTACGTCAGCTGTATATCTCTTCAGCTGTGCTCAGACCAGGCAATATTACGACTGACTGTGCAGTGAACCATGCCTCTTTCAAAAGCATCTGTGGATTTTAAGTGATCCCTAAGTATTGTAGAAATACAAAGCTAACTATAATTATGAAAGGATTTCTATTCACCCTTTAGGGTAGATGCTTAACTAGTCTTGTTAGCTGCTGAATTCTATCTTAGCCAGAGACATTAGTGGGAAGTTTGTGATGCTATACAGACCAGCATCCAGTCTGGTTAATCAAATTAGGCTTTCTTGGTTACCTTGCTATAAGAACATCTGATGGGACACCCAGTAAATGCCTGATGGTAGTTTCAAGTACTAGAAGGTGCTAAATAATGGATAAACTATGGGCTGCTGCAGTCTGCAAAAATATCCAAATTGCAATAGCCTCAAAAGAAAGTTTGCACCACTACCAATTAATTTTCATTAGGCTTTGCTGTGATGCAAAAGTGGTCCCAGCAAACTAAGAGCTGTTACTTCTCCCCAAAATACCTGCAGACAAACAGAAACTTGAAGGGGGGAAGGATGCCCAATTTCAAGATAAATTATCAAGTGTTTAGTAAAATATGGGTTAACACAATTGCCAGCTTCCCAATTCTAGAGACCTGGATTCAAAGTAGGTTGCAAATAAAGCAACACTTATCATTTCAGTCCGGTCCCTAATGGGCATCTGTGTTTCATAAAATCATATGGCTTAATTAAGCAGCGGTGAGGAGACATACAGATCTGGAACAGAAAAGAGAAACTTTGAGGTCGTGGCAGAGGTACTCCTGCAGTAATACACACGCTAGGGATGGCAATTGCACCAATCACTTGAATTTTCTGTAAGACAGCACCTGCCCCAGCTTCCAGCAGGAATTGCCAAGATGTAACCCAATAGGGTTTTGAAATTATGCCATTTTGTGGAACAGGGTGAGTAACACATAACAAATTATTTTTTCATTGAATTTACCTCCAGTTTCACCCCTCTTCGGCCCTATCCTCTTGTTTACTGTTGCCAAACACCCAGGAAACTGGTGTTTACAATTCTAACCTTACCACTCTTCAACAATAGACAAAAAGTAGTGTAAAATACTTCACTTTCTAGGTTACTTATTAACATCCAAAATGCATCTGACTGGTCAGATATGTTCTGATATATCTGTTAACTTCCTTGGATAGAAAGGTGCAGAAGTACTTCTGCTGTGAATTTGCAGCCTTAAAATTTGGTTGGTAAATGCATTATCATTTTGCTGGCATTTCTACAGTATCTGACATCCTCATAGACTCCCCACAAAAAAAAAAAAAAAGGAAAAAAAAAAGGTTTTTTGTTTCTTTGTGTGTTTACACAAGAGTGAAGGGAAAGGTCAAAGCCCTTGCTTGAACCTTGTCAAACAAAAATGTCTGAGGAAGGAATAAAGTTTAAATTCACATCTCCCATTTTGCAGACAGTTGTGAAGATTTGTTTTCTGAGAATCTTGTGCTACAGACAAATAATGTAAATACCAATTACAGAAATAATACAGCTGAGAGGAAAATATCAACAACCACATTTCAGTCAATTTGTGTTATGCATACAGGACAGCAATAAGGCAACATACTTGTTGAAATACCTGCACTAAACCCTTTCATGAATAGCTCTTAAAGCCTGGATATTTTGAGCTCAGTTTGATTTACAACTGGAGGATATTCTACAGATAAGAAAGATTTCCAGAGAGAGGCTGAGAATCTTAAATCTGATTTGAACATAAGCGTTGTCAAGAGAAGACGCTGCTCGGATTCCATCTAATATGTTTACCTTTTCTAAAGCTACATCTGAAGTTCTGAAAGGACATGAAGCAGGACAGTCCTAAAGTTTGACCAAATCTCAATGACGTAAGTTTAGTGAAAGTTTTGGCTTAGGTCTTCCCCGCTTCAGAACTTGGGTCCAAATTCCTGAAAACATTTTTGCTTGAGTTATCTCATTTAGAAAATTATTTTTATTTGGACATTACTACAATTAAAAACTTAAATGTATGTGAGATGGAAATACATTCTCTTCTGTTTTGCAGTTCAGTCTTTTTATAAGCAAACTCATCTCCTATAGCTTACACTTGTATATACATTCTGCTTCATTCCTTTCCACAGTCTAATCTTGACTTTTACCTTCTATATTTGATCCTTTCTGCTTTCTTCCTAAAACTCCATCTACAGACAAGAGTGAAAAAAAGATGAGAAGAGGATGTCTGCAAAATTCAGAAGATGATAATGGCACATTCAAAACTGCTGATTAGAACTTCCTTATCAAATGAAAATATTGCACATATGACTAGCTAGCTTCAGTAAAGTAAAAAAAAAAGTAAAAAAGTAATGATCACCCCTTCCTCTTCCGTCTTGTTCAGTGTGCAAAATTGCATAGCAGTTTCCTTTAACTCTGGAAGGACTTAAGGCCATCCTCTAAGTTATCACAATCGAAAACGTTCTCAGTGAAGTGTCTGGAGTTTTAAAGATGCAAATATTCAGGCTTCTGGACCATATGTGAATGACAGTACTTCAAACGTACAGTAAGCTTTAAAGGAACCATTTTCTATGCCACTTAAAAGACTGTCTCTGTATTTGTGTTGTTTGTAGGTCAGATACAGCCTTCAAAGTGTTGTTCAAATAAAAGTTCACTCCATTGACACTTATAATAAAATTCTCATTAATTACTGATCTGCTCAGAAAGCATGAAACTTGTATTCGACAGCCAGAAAATACAGAGAGTTTATGGCGACTCAGGCTCCAACTGTCTTAGAAAATGTGGTCTGGAACCTAGGATCTGGATAAGGTGATGATATAACTCATGAAGAATCATTGTATTGATGGCCATTAATGATCCCAAGCAGACTACTGTATTAACAAAGAGCTGCCCCATGTGGAGGTTGAGATCCAGAGTCCAGTTAAACTAATTTAAATTTATTTAAATAGCTAAGACTTTTCTACATATTTTTGCTTTTAAAACAGTTGCAACAGAAGCTACATGAAGTCCTAATTGCCCATGAACAAGGTTTCCTGGATTTGAGAATGCTTTGGGACCTACAGCAGAAATCCAAGTTCATTTACGGTCACAGAGCAGCAAGATCCCCAAGAGTATTTTGCATATAACTTTTGGTGAAAATGAGAAAAGTTGGTAAATAATTGCATGTAATCACATGATTTATCAACAACTGTTTTCTGAAAGAAAGCTGAGCCAGCTAAGGAACAAATCTACTGTCATAAATGACCATCACATTGTAAGTACTTTAGCATGCAGTTGCTGAAATACTCTTCCAACTTTTCCAAGCCTAAAATGATCAGATTATGTGCTTCCTTGAATGAGAAGACTTATGAAAAAGAAAAACTCAATTTAGTTCAGATTTTTCATGGAGTACTCCACTGCTGGTGCATCAATGTTACCTGGGAACCCTAGCAGGTGGATCGTTCTTAGCCCCAAGTAAATGAGGAATATTTTGTTCATTTTAAAATCATTCAAGGGACACCCGCAAAAACCACTGACAATCTTCCAGGTTTGTCTGGGTTTTGTTTGGGTTGTTTGGGGTTGTTTTTTTCTGCAGGCTATAATGAGCTATTAAAAGTCATGAATAACACAGAAGGATCGATTTTTCAATGGCTTCTTCCCCTCCACCTTGCTCAGAAAACTCACAGAGAATCTCCAAAGCATAGTGTAATTCTCTCTTTCCTTCCCTTGCCTGGATATCCAGGGGAACAAAGAGTTTTATGGGTGGGTTAAAATAAACAAAGCTCAACAAAGCCCAAACAGCCACCTAAGGACCAGCTTTTCTCCCCTCTTCATTGGTATTAATACCTCTGCCACAAAAGGCAGTACAGCACAGGAGCTGCTGAATGAGAAAGCTGTAAGGTCAAGATTTTCTCTCAAACCCTGTAGCTGTCATGCAGGAACCCTTATTCATGCTTCTTGAATAACCTGAACCCAGATGCAAGCAATGGCAGAGACAACAGGATGGGACATGCTACTCCCCATTATTTACCATCTCAAGCGCTTTGACAGTGAGAGCTACCTCTTTACTAGTGCTGAAATCACGTCAGCTAGGTCAAAATGATTCCAGAAATGTGGATTCCTTCTCAAACAATACTTCAATAAGAAAACTCTATTTCTAACAGCTGGACTAAAACCTGACAACAGCTGTAAAAATAGTGACAAGCTTTTGTTTTCACAGAAAGGAAGAAGAAAAAAAGTTACTAACATTCATTTCTCACCTTTCAGTCCAGTGGATCCCATGGAGGTCTGCATAAATACTTTCCTGTTAATGTCATGTAATGGAGCAAATAGAAGCATCCGGGCAGGAAGAACAAAATTTTGTGTGGCATCTTCTAAGTAAATCCTTAAGAAATTATAAAGGTTTTTTTAATCTATTATTTTTACAACACAAAGTGTAGGACTATTACGCCCTGTCTATAAAATGTAACTCTGGCACAAACAAAGATTTGACAAGCAGCCTTGAAAGACAGGCCCTAAATAAAAGAAAAATAGAAGCTATAATTAGATTAAAAATCTCTGATCCTCAGGGGATTCAGCTTCAACCAAAACTCAGTTGTGAAGTAGGAACAGCTTTAAAATACTTTGTGCTCATTTGCATCTTAGCACTAAGATTCTGTCCAAGAATAATTAGCATAAGTTACATTAGAAAATAAAAATGTTTTTTAATAAATGGATTGTCCTCCTTCTCTCTCTCTGGATGATTAAAATTAATGTTCTATTCAGTCTCATTCCCTAGTTTCAGGACTTAGCTCTTTCCATTCATAAGGATTATGTTTTTAAAGAAAAACACTTGAAGTATTTTTCTTAATTTGTGTCTCTGGAGGGAATTTTTTGTCCCATCTAAAAGAATACCGTGCCCAAGTCCGACATCTGTGCATGAAACTGTTAGTGAACATAACTGGAATTATTCTATCTAATTAGTTTATTAATATGCTTAATGAGAATGTGCCACAAAAAGGAAGTTCTACAAAAAAATGTGCAGAGTCATTTTTGTCTACTTCAAAGCCTGTGTATCCAGCATTTTCCAGGTCCACAAAGCCAAGCTAGTCAACAGCAATCTTAATTGCCCCATCCCACTTTGCCAATATCTACTAATCACAATAAAATCACAATAAAATCTTTAATTCTTGATCTTGACATCCTCCCATGGTATCTTTACCGCCTTCTGTACTAGGAACAGTGTGTTCTTACACAAGGGGTCAACAGAGATTCACAGTGTGTGAAGCTGCAGAATTTGAAAGGTGTGGGGCAGATGAAGCAGTGGGTTGTGAGAAGACAGCAAACAGCCTCACCACTAAGATAAGGGCTCCAGCACTGGATTCTACTCTTGCCTCTGCCACAGCCATCCTACATTGTGTCATTCTCCCAAAAGATACGTTTCATACCATGCCGTACCAGGGGTCTCATTTGGAGACACCCTGTGAACAAAGTCAATGGAGCTGCACAGGATGAACGTGCAGGTGTATATGGAGAGGTCATATCCTATAAGTTTCCATCTGGGTTCCCATTACTGGTCAATAGTGATCTTATTCTCTCTGCATTTCAGGCACACAGCTTTCAATGTGGGGTAATAATTGCTCATCCCCTGCTTATCAGAATACATTGGAACATCTGAAAACACACTGAATGCAAAGCAAACTAAGCTTTGGACAGCTGGGTTCTGTTTGTCACTGGATTCACCAAAGTCATTGGGCAAGTTCTGACAGTGCTGTGCACCTAATGAGTTATGGGTCCTTGGGAAATGAAAGCACAAGGCCCAGTGATTGAAGACTTTATTGTAACACAAGCACAACGTGGGTATAAATGAAGGTGGATGAGGTGATTTTAATTCCTAAATTTCCTAACTCTTAAATGTTTGCCTTACAAAGTTAACAATTAATATAACTTTGAACATTTTAACTTGATTTTTTGGGTGCATTACATATTTTATCCAGTGATATGGCAACATGACTAATCGTTAGACAACTTTTAATATAGTTGTAATTATTTTTTAAACTGTGCTGAAAATATAGTAAAATGTTATAAAGGAAAGTAATCTAAGTCATGAGTGATATAAACTAAAGAAGCAGAGGAATAAAGATTATTCAAACTTTTTGGCAACAGAATTTATTTTGCAAACATATCCATTCAAGTCTGATAACCGTTAGATACCTTCCTAGCTGGATGTCTAGTCTTAATCCAAAGTTTGGTCCTGAAAGCCCTATATACTTGTGTCAAATTTAGCATGGACCAGCTGTAAGCTTTTCCTCCCCTTTGTACATTCAAACAAGACAGTTTGTGCTACGCTCAGAACAGCTCCGAGACACAAAGTCTAGCATACCCTTTGCTTGTCACTGCTGCACTGAGAGAAGTTGACCTTCAGCCTGACTGCCTGATTGCTCTCTGGTCCATTTCTGAAAAACGAACCAGATTTACAATTAATAAGTGAAAAACACAGACTTGGTCAGAGACAGAGGAGATGCAACCATATGGCCTGGGGTTAGAACCATGTCTAGATGCTCGCTAGACTGAAGTGGAACGAAAACCTCACACAACAAAACGACAGACTCAGCTGGACAAAAGCAGATGACAGCGCTACCTCTCCAGCAAGGTGCTGCTAAAGTTTTTTCTCACTGCCACTCTAACACACACGTGTGGAGTAACGAACAGACACACTGCACTCAGGTTTTCACATAGTGCAAGGTGGTTCCAGCGCAATGACCAGGATGGTCCTTGGTGAAGGTGTGAGCTTAGACACAATTATCAGCCGCCAAAATTATATGTTTATTGTTGAAGAAATTCCAACCCTATATCTGGACTGAACTTGCCTGAGAAAGAGGATGGGAAGAAAATGGGATTTGATTTTGAAAATGGGAGAGAAACAACATGAAGTGATACATAAAACAGAGATGTCAGTAGAAGCCTGGCTAGAGTCATGGAGGCATTTGCCAAAACTGCAGTATGACAACTGGAGATCTTCTACATTATTTCCTTGCAATATTGTTGCTGAAACAGCTTCCCAGTTGGCAGTAACAGTCAGCAAGAGTCAAACTGTACTTGTTTTGGTATTCTTAAGGAAATAACTTTCCACTGGTATTCAAAAAATGGCCATGATTGAGAAATCCATTAGTGATTGACGCTGAAGGATAATGAATCTCTCACTGCTTGGTATATGTGTTTCTTGATCTTGGATGAAATCTCCATGAGATGAAAGAGGAACCTTTTTCTTAAAGAGCAGACAAAGGAGAGACTGTTTACTTATCTTTCCCTCTGAGGTACAAACTGATTGTCAGATGTTATCTGACTGTCTGGGTAGAATTTCTTCTGGTCTGAAGCATCTCTGTCTCATTAAGAATCTAATATCCATTATGTGCAGTGCTAGTACAAATTACTAAAAATTCAATCCACTTTTAAAAGCTTAACTACTGTCTCAGTGACAAGATGACATGCACTGATGAAAGTCTAATGCAGCTCAGGTAAGGAATAAAGACTAAGTTCAATACATCCAGTAAGGCATCCTAATGGTTTAGCCTTAGAATGCAACCTTATCTCCTGGAAAGCAACATACTCCCACAAAAACCAAACAAACAAAAAACCAAAAAAAACCACAAAAAAACACAAAACAACAACAACAACAAAAAACAACCAAAAAAACCCCACACACAGAAGAAAAAGCCAAAGCAAAAAAACCCCACACAACCAAAACGTTGTGTGCAATGAAACCCACAAGAACACAAAATGGATGTGATTTCAAGCTGCATCTCAAAACTCTAAGCCAAGACCAGTTACCAATAATTTCCACACATTCGTGAAGCCTCTGCTCAATTTCAAGTAGACATCAGAACATTTCTAGTTTCACAATGAAATCCTTGAATGACTCTGCAATTTTCAAATTAAGTCAGGGCACTGATACTACTGAAACTGAGGGTATTACCCTAACCACCTACTTTGAAACGGAGGATTTTCACTTTTAGCAGGTCCTTTTATTTTATTTTTTTTAAAAATCTGGGATAATGAAAAGAAATTATAGATGTGATGGCATCCTGTTTTTGAGGGGTCACAGCAGAATCAATGCCTGTGCAACCAAACAGAAAATACACATTTTCTAAGCTTAAAACCCTGACTGGAGTCCTTGCCTGTTTTTCAGTGTAGTCATGAATGCAGGCTAAAATTCTGAGCTCCCACAGCAAACTGTAAAAACCAAAGAAAACAGTATGATCAGGGCATGTTCTCTTTCTTCGAAGCAGACAGCCCCCATCTGTTTCCTGCCGGACAGGACCCCAACCTCTCAGTGATGCCAGAGCTTAGCTCCACTCAGTTATGTCTGATTAACTTAATGCAGAAAGTCATTTCCAGATGGGACCCCAATTTAAATCCAAAAGCTATGCCACAGTTTGGCTCATCAGGGCTTCCACTTCACATACAGCAGAACCTAAGGGATGGCAGCTTCTGCCAGACACTTTCCTAATACCCTACTGAGCTAGGCAGTGCTGTTATGCAGAATTTACACAGTAGAACTGAAAGCTGTACAAAAAAAAAAAAAGGGAAGAAAGGAGATAAAAAAGAAACTAAGAAACAAGCTCCTGAACTTTGTGCCCCACCTTTTTACACTTGATGAAAAGTTCACACTTCAGAAGGTTGTCTGAGAAGGGTTTTTGCTCATTTTGCTTCTTCTATCTCTATGTATCAGAGAGATTTTAAACAGTTAACTGATCTCCAGAGCAGACTTCGTCCTTTAAAAAAGAAGCATCTGATGCAAAAGAAACCCAGATTCCATGAAGTCCACATGTTAGATAGTTTGTTTCTAGTAATTTACAACATTGTCAGTTTTAGATTATTTTTGCAATGGAGCTATTCCCAGCTGGCTCACATGCAGACTTCCAGTCCACTGAGTCAACTGCAGCACTCTTCTATCATTCCTGAGCTACTTCCCAAAAGTGTCTAAAGGAAAAATGGGAAGCCTTTTAACAGTTTATGCAGCAGAGCAAGTTTCCATGGGGCATTACTAAAATTCTTTCAGAACTATATTATGATTTTTGTTCCTATGAAAGCACTGAAAATATTTAAATAAATATGCATGAATATTCATGAAGCAAAAACAATAGCGGCAGTCCAGCTGCTGGAATTATCATTGGGGCGGGGGAATGGGAAAACAAGGTCTACATATTAAATTATGTTGTTCAGCATTAGCTCACCAAACATAAGCCAGACTGTGGCCTGTGTGTTCAAAAGAGGAAAGTGATGTATATTGCTGTTTGAGATATCCAGCTTTCAAAAATCAGGGTTTTCTGCTTGATCACCAAGTCTTTGTGTGCCAGGAAGATTGCAGAGGCTATGTTCTTGTTGACGGTTGCTTGATGGAAAAGCAACCGTGCATGTAAAGAGCCGCCACCTTCCTGCATCCCTACCCACTCTCCTAACTGTCTGCAGTCCCCAATCACCCCCAAACTGTGATACTTAAACTCACACCATGCAATAGAAAATGTAGGCTTCTGAGTTAGACAAATGACAGCAACTCATTTATTTATCTTAGCTTCTTTTGAAAACATTCACCAAATTTCACTGTGTACCTGCCTGACTGATCAGCTGAACTTGATCTCTGCCAGAGAATTTTTAAGAATTACCCAGAGTTATTACTATAAATTCACTCATAGTTCACTCTTACACTAAATTCAGCTAAGCCATCATTAGAGGTGTCGGCAGACCAGACCATGTTGATTATATTGCAATCAAAAGACATTCAACAAGGGAATACTGAAATCGGTGTTGGCAAGCAGACAGTCTAGTGGATAGTATCACTAACTATAGCCTACCTGAATTATTAAAGTTATTATCCTTTTTTACTACAGATAATTCCTTTAAAAGCATTGTCATATAGAATCACTAATGAATTGTACAGAAAGTATGAAATATTGGTTTACTAATCCTACTGATTGAAGAAATTTATGTGACAAGAGAACACCAAAGAGCACTATGGTAGATGATATTTTAACAAAGAATAGGCAGGCTCTGCAACAAGAAACAATAACGTTTTAAACTTTCAAATGAGCACTTCCAAGCTGTGCGCCTGCTATAAAATTTTGAAAATGCATAGGCCCTCACTGCAGAGCCCCAATTTTTTAAATGTTGAGACTACGTGGAGGACTCATAAGGATTATGAGCATGCAACTGGTAAGAGTAGTATAATTACAACAGTTGAAGTCCATCTGTGAAATATGCACACAAGTGTTCTTGCGCTTTCTCCTACGCTGTATGATACATTTGTCTTCTGAAAACATCTGACTGGTACTTCATTAATTGCACTTTGTCACAACAGCTACTAACAAATTGAAAAGATTAGGATTTCAGTGTTCTGACCCAAAGCTCCTTTTGTGTTAACCAATACCGCCTTGTTTTCACACGTCTTCCATCTGCATGTCTGTTTTATACTTGGACTGTAAGCAAATGCATCATGCTTCACAACTAGGAATGGTTAGCTGTACCAATACAAGTAGAAATAGCATTATTACTACTATTACTATAATAATAACCATAACGTATTAGATTAGTTTCCCTACTGAGGCAACCTTAGAAAAAGAACTCGTCTGTATTTTAGAAGCTACACAACCATTTCATGAGCATACCCTCACAAGAGAAATATGAATCATTCAGAGAGGCACATGGTGTATATGAATGCCATGTTTTTGCATTTGGATTCCTGATTCATCTGACAGATGTGAGAAAATTCATGAAGTTAGACAACTCCCAAGTGACTGCACGTGTATGGATGCTGAAAAGCACAAGTTATTCCACCTACTCTGGCACTAAAAGTACTGAGCTTTTTTTTCCTTCTGGTCAACTGTTCATCATGATATAGCTGCAGTTGTGCATTATTAGAAATGCCACCTGGTTTTGCACATCCATTAAGAAGATTTTACAGACCTTATAATAGTCAAGAGTAATGGTAGATTACACTCTGATATTTAATCCAACCTCGCATGGTTTGAAACCCTTTAAAAATAAATTAAAATCTCCCAGCAGGCATCTGAGGTAACATGAATGACATAAGGACAAGGAGAACTTTTTTTTACATAAAATTCAATGACAGAAACCCTGAAATATGAGACAGATGCCAAAGTTATATGTTAAGTGCATACATATATATGTTTTGCCATCCTTGCATGGTACTAATCATTGCAGCTTTAGTAACAAACAACACATGGACTGATCCTACTAAGTTTTTACTCCCATATGATCTTTGATATCAATAGACTGACAGCTCCTGATGCTAGAACTTGATGCAAACCTCACTGAGCTCCCTGGAAGTCCTCTTATTGAGCATCCTGAGCTTTAGACAGGTCTCTGTAATGAAAATTCAAGATGGCTGTGTGTGGGAGGCTGTATTTCACAGATAACGTGCATCTCCCAGTCCCTCTTCAACTGTCTCAGAATCATTCTCCATAAAGTTTACAAGCATGGTACTCATGCTTTGCAAACAATTTGTTTTCAGTTAATGATCCTCACCATCAAACACACAATGGACCTCAATTTCCTAGTCTATTTCTTTTTTCTTTCCCTTCTTCCCTCCTGCTGTTTATTACCACCAAATGTGGTCTCTGTCATGCAGAGTGCAAGATCTGTGGCCCAGCTACAGTGGTTATGCATTTGCACACCACCCAGCACAGTGTGATTTTGATCGTAATTTGGGACCGTCACTCTGGGAACACATTTTGTTGTGTTGCTTCCTTTGGAATTCACAAGCAGAGAACTCATGGCTTAAAATTAAATAAATAAACTCTATGATTAAGCATCAGAATGAGTTACAAATGTATACAGGCAATGCCTCTACCACTGATCTAAAGGTGGTTCCTTCCCTTGCAGGTTCTCTGCATCTCCTTCTCACTACACTCAGAGTGTCTAAGGATAAATTTCAATAAACTGTTTTTAAATAAGTAAATCTTGTACTTCTTAAGATATACAGACTCAACGGCTATCACAAGCTTTATAAAACATGCCCAGTACTATGATTCTAGAGGCATGTTAGTTCTTTAACATGAAGCAAAACAGACAATGCTAAAAAAAGTTATGCTGTGTTTACCCAAGGTATTACTTAAATTAGTCACTTCTAATTCCTTAGTACATTGTATGGACTATTGGCCTTCATTTAGAGTATGTATGCAGTCCTGTGAAAGATTTGGGTTTTTCTCCTGACTCTGTCATTTTTTTTTATAAGTAACCACAGAAAAGTTACAAATTTTTCCAGGCACCCATTTTCCCCATCTGTAAATCTGGCTAACAGCAGTTTACAAAACCATATGATGCCGGAATTCATTACTGAATCTGTAAGCTGCTTGGGGCAGGGAATGCCATTTCAGTTTGCATTTATACCACAGCTAAAGAGGCAGAGTTACCAAGGGGATGCCCAGGGGAGTTGTAAGCCAGCTCCTCCTCCCAGCCCATTAGCCTTCAGCACTCGCTGCCCTGCCAGATTCCGCAGAGCACTGACAGCTCGCCGAGGCTGAGCCGTTTGACACTGTATTGCTTAAGAACCACACAAATAGCACCATCAGCATTTCAGAAAAGGATGCTGTGATCCTCCAAAACCAGACACCAATTACAAAATAATTATTTTCTATAAAAATGTGTAAAATGCAGTAATTTTTTTGTGCTGTGTGAGTCTAACAGATGGGTGTTACGAAGCATGAGTGACAGATCTGTTCTATTTCAGCATCCACCATTTAAAGCAGAATCTTGTCACTTAGTAAAAGCAACTGCAAGGAAAATGTCTCTCACTGGAGGTCACTATGCTCTCTGAAAGGTACGGTGGTTGATCCCACCTGATGCACATCCATCCAATACCCAGATAGCATGTCACATTTTTTTAAGGAATATGATCAGACTTTCTCAGCCAGTTGGATTTGCTGGTTCAGCAATCTTATGACTAAAAACAGGAATGAAATACTTTTAGTGCCTGCTTTCAAATTGCAAAGCTTGAAAGAGGCTGAATCTTGATTAAGAGACAGGCAGGCAGTTGTACCTTGAATGACTGTCTGATGCGCAATTTCCTATCATCCTGCTCAGTGAACCAGTAAGGTGAATGTAATAAAAAATGGTGTCTTGCATGGAGAGTTTACAGCATGATAATTGTAGGAAATGAATACAAATTAAAGCTTTTAAAAGACAGACCCTCTGCAGGTCGTTGTAGCCAAAACACTGCTAGAGATTTTCTACAAACAAGAATATCTACCACAAAGATGAAAAAGTGGGGTCTAAACCCTCATATTTAAAAAAAAAAACAAAACCCACAAAAAAAATCCAACAAAAACCAACAACCAAACCAAAACAAACAACACACACCCCCCCCCCCCCAACAAACCATACACACAGCGCATCAGAATCACCCCAGAGGTTAACTGGGTAGTTTTACAGTTTAGTCCCAGTTCTGATTTCACTACACATTATAACCCAGCTTGACTGATTTCACTTTGCTTTTCAAAATTTACAACACTGTTTTCAGGAGGAGGAATGAGTCATCTAAAAACTGGTGGCCCAGATATTCTAGGACAGTTCATCTGGCATGACTCAGCCAAAACAGAAGTAGCTAGTTAGCAGACAGTTTTAAAAAATTTAGGCTTTATGTTTACAAAATGTATATTGTTTTTGATTCAAAGATATTTTAACAAAGCCACCCTTCACTCTACTATACTAGCCTTCATTCTATAGAATCTTCACTACTATAGAATCATCAAAATAAAACATATTATTTGTTGAGTGAAAAAGCTTCAAGGGGGAAAAAAAACCTCCCTTCCATTTGGCACCAGAAGGCAAATATTTATACTTTTCCTTTAAAAAAATAAAAATCCCTCTAGATCCAGAACAAAGCAAAAATACTTCCTGTGAAGTATAAATATGCATTGTATAAAGCTGAACTTAGACTAAGAAGTAAGGTTTTCCCATGTTTCTTTTTTAGATTTTTGCAGTACAAATTGTGCTGCATCTTCCCTGTGTGTCTATTTTAAGACACCCAGTAGAAATTAAGTCTCAGGAAAACAAATTGTGCAACCAGGGAAGCAATAAATGAGCACTCTGGGAAGACATAAAGAGGTGAGAATCAGTTTGAGAGATAGCTATGATGAACAGATCGGGTAGTGAGAATTTTTAAAAAGTTTGACTAAGCAATTAACATAGGACTTTTGACAACAAAAACATTTGTAATAACACATTACTGACCCCTCAATTAATTCGTTCCATTGTAAACTGGCTGAACAACTGGACTTTAATCTTATTTGCCTTTTTTTTTTTTAAATAGAAATAGCTGAATAACACCACTGAATTACTCTCGAATCTGCCTTCACACAGAGTTTTCGGAACAAGCTTCCAGACTACTAAGCCTAAGGTCCACATGGACTGCAGCTCCATTGGATAGGCTCTGCCCTTCCTGCTGAGCCACACCAGCCCACCCCACTCCATGGATCCCCACAAGTCCTGCGGGACTACCTGAGCATCCCCTGTTCAACAGTGTCTGCGTACATAATGTTATAACAGGGTCTGTGTCAGTGGTCTCAGTACAACTCAGAGCAAGCTGAAATAGGTCGTTCCTGAGATCAGATTGTTGTAAACTATAGGGGGTTTGCTCCTGAAATCAGACAAGTACAGCAAAATTGCTCAAATATTTCTTTACCTTAATAGCTCATTTTCATTTGGTTTTTATTTGGTGACAGTGGGGGGAAGGTCACAAAAGCAGGATTAAGTACATTTCCTGCAGGCATTAGCTTGAAAGCATGAGCGTAACTCATACCATGGCATCTACATGAGCTTACGCAAAGGTGAAACAAGGCATGTTATGAAAACAAAGCGGTAATTCCAAACTTTACTTTTCTGAAGAAAGCCTTCAGTCCTTGAGCTAAGGTCCCTCCTTTCTTCACTCCAGACATACATTTTATTGTAAAATGTAACCCGGAGCCCTGTTAAAACCATCTCTGGATCCAGTACCTGACACATACCAGAGAACTACAGGCAAAGTACTACGAGCTGCTTTTGATGCTTCTGCAACCAAGCAAGCCTTACAGCAAAACCACCTTTTTTCAAGAGAGCAAATTCCTCTAAGCTAGGGGACCTCTCTGCCTTCACAAGATACAATCCCCTCTTTCTCCAGAGCACCAGACCTCTCCATGTCACTGCTGCTAGTGCTGGGTCGAGTACGGCCTGTTGGCCCTCAATGGGAGAACTGCTGCTGCCTCTGAAGTCTGCTGAAAGGGAGAACACCAAGAAAGTTGGCAACTTATGAGAAATATTTTTTGGTGAAAGGTTGCCAATTTCTCAGCTACACTCCCAGGAAAACACAATTAACTCATCTGTAATGAGAGCACTTATACACACTCGATTTAGTTACAGCTTGTGTGCAAGCTCTTGCCATCCCTGTCCCAGACTGTTGACTTGCATGGAACAAAAGACTGACCCTGGAAGACTAATAGTGTTCCATACTAATGTAAAAATGAAGTGAGGTAATTATGTTAGCTATACTTCTGGGGAAAAGCCTTTATGAGCTAGGCCTGACAAAGTGAGTGAAAAATCACAAATGTCCAAATCGTCTAAGAACTTAAGAAAAAGGGGCGAACAGGTGGGTGAGTGTGGGTGGGTGTGCATGGGAAGAAGGTGCTTGGAACTTGTTGTGACTCTGGTTTTAGAGAAGGGAAGGTGGAAGGACCTTTTGTCCTCATTCCTGGGCCTCACTCTTCTCTGCTTTGCACCACTCATAATCTCTCTGGTGTAAAAGGGGAAGGGCAGAGCTGCTGTGCATTAATATGGCCTAGAAAGTTCACCCCACCCTACACAATGTGGCTTTCTGCAATGATGAGAAAATCCCTTCCCTTTCCTCCCAATGACCAGCTTTTCTATACTAAAACGTGAAGCGTGCTGCATGACTGTTGAATCACGTTCTTGTAGCTTAAGTCGCTTTGTGTCAATTGAACCATGATAACTAATTGTCAGTACCTTTGCCCTCCAGATCACGCACGATAATGTAGTTTGGCTTAAACAAGCCAAAATTATTTTGTACTAAGTCATGTATTAAGACACAAGCACAGCTAGGACTGTGACAAAGAATTAATACGCAGATCCTCAATTCCTCATAATTTGATTATATTATTTAACCAAGCATACCCGCTCTTCCCACTGTGAGTCACCATCAGCTCCCCTAAAACCAGAGAAGCTACCTGTGTCCTAAAGGCAGTAAATGGGTTATATAAGTCAGAGCAGCTCAATAACAAAAAATTTGAAGACATCTTCAACCCACAAATATCAGCAAACTTAAGGGTTCGGGAAGAATGGTTTACTTCTCTAATCAGTGGCAATTAAAAATGCCATTGGCCAATAGCTTAAACTTGACAGATCATAGTAAAGAGGTAAAAAATATTTTCCAATCATAAAGTTATTGTTTTCTCAAGTAGACAAGAAAAACAGGTGAGGCAGAATGAGAAGAAAGTATTCAGAATTTAATCTATATAGGACTACAATCAGCAAGATAACCAATAGTCAGAACAACTCAGAGTGATATCAGTAAAATATTTTTCCCTTGGTAGAAACCAAATAGGCTAGGAATTATTGTGGATTTCTGATGAGGCAAGATTGCTAGTTTTTCATTTGTTTTAAGCTAAATCAGCATTGTGATTATGTGACTGGCAGGAGGCATGCATGATCAGCCTTCACTCTTTGCAATGGGCTGTACTATGCAATGCTGCAAAACGGGTAGATTGCTTCTCCATCTCAGTTCCAGGTCTGTTTCTGCAGTAACACAGGTTATCACTTTTTTCATGGCTAATGAATGAACTTGCAGAGGCTATTTATGTTCTATTTGCCTCAACAATGTCATACTTGATTTTGAATGTAATAAATGAATTGGCCTCTGTAGAATCAATTCAAAAGTATTTAATCACGTTTGTAGGTCCATCCTTTTGAACAACACTGAATCAGATGCTTAGTGTTAACTGGATACAATTCTCTGAAAATAACAGTTTTATTAGTAGAACAATTTACTGGTCATTCCCTGTCTCTTACTCTGGAAGGAAGAGGTAAGTTTCCACAAACATTATTCATACCAAGGTATGAATGAAAGACACTGTAGCGCTGTCTATAAAGCATCAAGCTGGTAGTGAGTAACCTGATCCAGATCTAAAAGCAGTACTATGCTGTGATATCTACACTGTAAATCATTTGCATCTCATTTTTTCCTAGCAGGGAGAGACTCTAGGCACAGAAAAGGAAAAAAACCTATATATATTAGCTACCCTGCAGTCAATCAGATTTTTTTTCTGTGTTGCTTCTCCCCCCCCACCCCCTTTTTCACACAGAAAAGCTGCAAGTCATACATGTGAAAATATATACATTTCACATCAGCAAACGACTGTCCCTTAGACTGACAAGCTTCATTAACAGACAGGGCTCATTAGCCTTGGAAGGTCAGTTGTATTTTGTTATATATCCTCCGAGGGCTGTTGTACTGCTCTGAGCCAAGATAGAAGTTTGGTTACTCCTAGCAGGGCATTATGCTGTGTGAGCACATACCAAAAAACCTTGAAGGTAAATCATGTAATTCCTGCTTTTGCAGGAAACTTTATGACACCCCCCTTTCTTGATGATAATTCTACAATGATTTCCACAACGTAGTATTATTAGGGATGTAAGAGAGGGCCCAGCGGGGGCTGCGGAGCTGGTGAGGGGCCTGGAGCACCTCCCTGGTGAGGAGAGGCTGGCAGAGCTGGGGCTGTGTAGCTGGAGAAGGCCGAGGGGGGTCTCACCCGTGCGTACCAACACCTTAAGGGTGGGTGGCAGGAGGACGGGGCCGGGCTCCTTCCAGTGGTGCCCAGCGACAGGACCAGGGGCAACGGGCACAAACTGCAACACGGGAAGTTCCAGCTGAATATGAGGAAAAAGCTCTTTACTTGGAGGGTGGCGGAGCCCTGGCACAGGCTGCCCAGGGGGGCTGTGGAGTCTCCTTCTCTGGAGACATTCAAACCCACCCGGGCGCGATGCTGTGCAGCCTGCTCTGGGTGAGCCTGCTTCAGCAGGGGCTTGGGCTAGGTGATCTCCAGAGGTGCCTTCCAGCCCCGACCAACCTGTGATTCTGTGAAACTGCACATGGATATGCATGCATGATTTCTGTACTAGGAGTTAGCAAAAATAAAGTTTTATATTTAGAAAAGAACCAACACTTTTTATAACCTACCCCAAAGCCAGATCTCCAAAGCCTCCCAAACTTCTCCTGAAATTCTTCATCTGCGTTTTTAAAAATAAAATAATTGTGCACACACCAAACCAAATATTTTTATGTAGCCATCAGGAGTATCTCAAAGCACAGGATTTTCCAAAGCACTTTATACTAGATCTGCATATAAATTCTTAGCTACTGGATAAGTATCACCCTGGCTGAATTTTTGCACCAAACCCCATTTGAAATTGCCCTCTATTTCTCTTTTAAAGGAGAAAGAGGTCAGATCAAGTCTAGTCCTGCTGTTACTTGATTTGTTTTCCTCAGATTCATAAGGATGGGATCACATTGCAAAATAAATATCCAAAATCCCACTGAAAATGTTACTGATTTTTCTGGCCAAGTTGTGGGGGACAGTGTATTAGAAGTCTCAGAGATCAAAACTTTTGTATTGTGACAGCTTCCCAAGAGAAATCAGAGCTGCTTTGGATTCAGGATTAACATGCAAACCCTTAATCACTTCGGCTGTATATATGGCAGCCACCAGCTTAAACAGAAAGCAGATATGAAAACATTTGTAGCCACACCACCAAGTGTCTACATTAAAGTATAAAGCGAGAAAGCCTTTTGAAGCTACCTGAGTCCCAGCACTTGGAATTTTGAAATATTGTACATAAACGAGTACCAAGTACTGCAGAAACACTTCTCCCCTCTGCTTCCTGCTCTCTACACCAAAAAGCTCTGTACTCAGGCCAGATGCAAACCTCATACTCAACCTTTTTTTAAAAAAAAAAAAAAATTAATGCAAGATCAATAATCAGAAAGGGCAAAGTTTCTCTTATTTGTGAGGGGTCTTTTGTGCTTTACCAATGTTTAGGACCACCACATGTTCTGCACTGGCTGCAGATCCTGACCTGCTGGCAGGGTTAGAGGATACAGCAGTGGAAACTCCATGAATTCCCCTCATGCACTTACATGCAATAAACAGATGAGCAAGCTGCAGAGACTGCACATTTTTTCAGCCAGGAAAACATACTTTCTGGATTATGTTGTTTCACTTGATTATAAGAGAGGCTTTTTCACACACTTCAAGCTGTCACGTAACCTTTAATAAAACCTGAAAAAGTTTCTCAAGCCAAGGTCTCCTAGTCAGGGTGCAACAGTCTGTTTCTATATCTTGGGAACTGGGCCTCCAGTCCAACATGCTGTGCCCCTGAACGCCTCACAGTGCAACTGGTCAGAGTTCCTAAAGGCTGTAAGCACACAAGTCAGCTCAGACACAAGGGCCTACCAACCCTAGGCACTGTACCTTCAGAAAAATCAAAGGTAATTCCTGTTCAATTCTACATAGCAATTATGCACAACTTAATCACGTACCATTTCCCTTATGATATTTTCCCCCCCTCAGGAAGTTCTGAAGCTCTCCATGGTTTACCTCGTTCGTAAGACTCAGAGCTGATCTCCCTATAGAGAGCTGTAAATCCTGGACTTTTACCTAGCCTAATCCAAGCGTCAGGTATTAAAGCACTGAATCCCATTCATTCTCTTGTATGATAGAAGAAAATAGCAGAAGCCTAATTCAAAGTTGTTAGGTACTTCTCTCCTACCTCTAGTCAGCTTGCTCCTTTGAAGATTATATACTGTACCTTTGGAGAAGTCTTACACAAAGCACTGAAACAACAACGCTTCAGATCAGCATTACAGTGAACTTGAATCAACAAAGCATTCTCAATTTCAACAGATCTACCCTAATCTACCTCAGTCAGGGATCCAGCACCTTGAAACTGTGACTTCACACCAAAGTGAAAGAGGCCAACAAGGACGCCCCTCTGGATGCTGCTAGTCACTACTTTATGGCAAGAAATCACACCCCTCCTCCTCCTCCAGGATCACGCTATTTCCTAACGCACCCAGACCCTGCTCTGTGCTATGAAAGTGTTTCTGCAGCAGAGCCAGCTCCCTCACCTACAACTGTAAAGTCACAGCCATATAGTAGTCTTAAAGAAGCAGTCATTAAAACAGAAGCCACAAATATATTCTGTTCTACTTCAGCATGTGGATTAATTTCTCTCTTAAAAAAAAAAAAAAAAAAAAAGTCCTTAGGAAGGGTAATAAGAAACATCTTTGTCATCATAATCTACTTTTTACTCCTTAGGTGACACAAATCAGTGTTGCTCCACTAACTTGCATTTGACCTGCTTTGACTTATACCACCTGTAGGTCTCACTCTTGGTGCTGAATGTAAAATAAACTCATGTCTAGAGGCCAAATGCTCAGATGGATTAAATCAGCATATTCCCTTCTTTGAAGTGCGTGAAGCACATGGATTTACAGCAGCTGTAGGTCTAGTCTTGAGCTGTTTGCTTGAGTTTTTTACTTTGAGTAACCTACCAGGTATAAAGAGTGGTAAAATTGGCAAGGGTATAGTTTATAAAACTAAATATTTGACTGTGTGTTAGTCTCTGTATGTATGATCTGAGGTACATATACATAAATATGATATGAGCAAATTTCTATTGACAGTCCATCAAAACATTTTTCTGTATAACAGTCAGTGTGAAGGAAATACAAAAGCCAGTAGTTGTTTGTGTCTAGAGTTTAGTTCCAGCATTCATTCTCCCATTTTTGCTGGGATTTCTTATCATTTGTGGAATGGACCCAAAAGACACACATTTTGTTGCTGTAATCCAGTCGATGTCTGTCTAGCTACAGCCAAGTTTACTGGCATACTTTCAGCTTAGAAGGACTTTTATTTATTAAAGCCAAAATTGTCAAGCTTAAGAGCCTAAAGTCAAGTACCAAAAAATCTATATTTAGGCATTTATATAAGCAGCCTACTTTTCACAGGCAGAGACACCTGTAAACTTCAAAAGAAGTCAGCACCCAGCACCTCTGAGAATCAGGTCACTTACTTAGCTGCACAGATAGGCAACTACCCACATTTAAAGGAAACATGCCTTTATTTGTACAACTCCGGTATATAAAGCAGCATGGTGTGCCCTATGAAGAACACTTTGAACACACCTTTTGAGAACTGTAATTCCTTCTGCAAGTCCTCTCACAAAAGCAATAATCTTCTAATTAAATGTACCATCGATTCCTTTCATCTAGATTGAATACAATCCAACTAGTGAATTGGCTAATAATGTGTTGAAAAGACCCCAGTGTTTTGACTCACTTTCTTCTCATTTAAACATTGTATAAATCTCAGGCTTTGTTTCTGTAGTGGTTGTCCAGAGCTAGTTGTGTGGCTGAACAGATCATCTTCATTTGATTTGTATAATAACGTGTTAATTGCAGTGCTGAGATCTGCTTAAGGCATATTGATTACCAGATGACCTTCTGTAGTTCCTATTTCCCGTGCTACAAAAACATCTAGTCAAAATCTTTAAAGGTGAGCAGAAATGTCTGTTAGAAAAGCTTTCGTTTATTATTAGTCTAAGACTGTGATAAAGGATGCTATTGCTAGGATCAGAGTTGCAATATACTTGCTGCTGCTCCACCCATCAGTAAGCCCCTGGTCATGAGACAAACCCCTTCACTGGTCCTAACACATTCCTAATAAATTTAGTTGTAATACATCTGTTTGCTAGAAACAGAAGTGGCTCAGCAGGACTTGCACTGATGGTGTTCCAAAGATGCTCTATAATTGCAGCAGGGATTTCATAACTTCATTGTGGGGGTTGAACACCTGGGCGGCTGAAGTGACTAAGCAGGCAATATCAAGGACTCCCTTTAGAATAAATAACACTAGCTTTCCTTTGCACGTTCGACCAATAATAGTCTTCAGAGCATAAGCAATGTTATCTTGATTTTGCAATTCTGGAACTAAAACCAACAAAGATGTGACACCTGAAATGTGACCTAATTAAGGTTGCTTTGCTCTTCTTCCAATACTTTAAGCAAATATGTTAACATGTAGCATCTACTTTAACATATGAAGTGTGAGGAACCACACAGAGGAAGGTACCTACAATGTTCCTGGCATAAGTTTACAGGAAGAACTATTCTGAAGGTATTTTCTATATTCTGGAGTACATCTACAGGCTCCTTGGCAATGAACTCATGTGTGCATACATATACATATATATATATACATATATATATATATATATTATCCTGTGTTATTGTGGTCCCTAAGAAGTCTCATCAGGAACCAGATTACATGCTTTATTATACTATACTGATTATACTACGTGCCTGATAAAGGCTAAACAATAAGGATCTGTCTCTGCAAAGACTTGACAGACAAAACTTCCACATAATACCTGAGTTATGGCACCCATTCCAATGTATAATTTAGCTGCATTTCAAATCATATAAACAACACCAGCTTGAATTGTAGAAGGAACTAAAAAGCCATTGCTTTTCTAAGGCTGGAAGGTCCTGATTTTCTTACCATGAATTGATTGCATTGTTATGAGTTTAAGCAAAGAGGGAAACCAATAATGTTTGGCTGTTGATTCCCTGAAGTACAAAAGAGAAATTATATTATTTTGGTTTTACAAAGAAACTCTCTTTTGGATGCTGTCCCTGCAGCATCCCTTTTTGCCTGTTAATGGTATGGTAGTCTGTCATGTAAACATTTGCAAATTATGAAGCGCAAAAGATAAAATATTGTAAATACCAGTCTCAAGAAACAGCTAAAATGCAGAGCATGGATGGACTGTTGCATGCTTATCACAGCATAGGAGATTTTATGGCTGACTTCATACTGCATACAGTATACACCTCAAAAAAGTTTACAGAAAAAAGAGCTCTGCTCTGCTGTAACCCCACTGATTTCCATCCAGTTGCACTGAGCTGAGTATAGGTACCTGTATGTAACTAAAAGCATTTGGCTTATGCCATTGTTATTGCACTGACTGTTATTGAAGCCTTCTACTTTTATTGAAAAAAGTCTGTTTCAAATTATAATAATTTTATTAACTTATAATTTAATTGTCAGCCTCAGTTTGTAAGTAGCCCAAGACAGGAAAACTGGAAATGTTAGAAATCAGGGGTGAAATACATTGGCAGGATAGGATGGAAGGAGCTTGTTTAAGGACCTGCCAAAGCCATATAGTCTTCTAATTCAGTTTTGTGAGTAAAGGGTATCAACTCCTACAAATTCTTAGAAATTCATTTCCCAAGAGTCAGGCCGAGATTTGGATAGACACACACACAAATAATAATAGAAAGTAAAGAGAAAAATGTCTTATAGTTCTTTTCTAGCCTCACCATTTTCCTGGAAATAGAGAAATGCAACCAGTCTGCCACTCCCTGTCCTAACGAAGCAGAGGCAATGGTGGCAGGATCTTAGGTCTTTCAGATAGGAAGAAAAGGATACAGTATGGAGAATTCACAGGATCTCTGATTTTGTTTATCTTCTGTCGGAGAAAGATTGGCATTTTTAATATTTGCAAGTACTTTGAATAGGACGTTTCTTAACTAATTATTCATACTTCTCACATTTCCCTTGGAAGACTAATCAACTAGTTAATATAGTACTTCTCAACCAGTGCAATATGACAGCCTGTAAGTGCAGTCTGTCAGTGGGGCAGGAAGCTCCGCTCACAGCTAGGATCTATTCCTTACAAGGAATAAAACATTTCTTAATTAGCTGAAACTAATACGGAGTAAAAAACTTGAGAACCTGGTATAAGTCCTTTGCATTGAGAAAAGTGACCTTTTTAGTGCACTTGGTTCGCTGAACAAAGTACAGCGAACCTTTCCACCGACTTTAATGACATTATCCTCTTTTATCTGCTGCTAGACTTCAAAACTCCACTGCCCTAATTGAACTCAAAATTGGGTTCATAAGTGCAGGCTTTCCTCAATCATTTTAATTATTTTTCCTCTGCTTTATCCATTGTGTCATAAAAAAAAAAAAAAAAAAGAAGTATTCAAACTTCTTTGGGGTGAATGCCACCATGGACACAATGAAGAAAACAGGACACCTGCAATGTAGAGCCACATCGTTTTAAAAATACAGCAACAACACGCATTTCTTTTCTTGTTAAACTGTACCACTAGATTCCAACAGTTCCAAATGACTTCACAGTTTCACCACAACCTCAGAAATTATTCATATAATAGAATATTTGAAAAAATAGATGGTTTTATCCAACTAAATGTCTCAATTTCTCAAGTCTCTCATGTATTCCCTGGCAAAATCACATTGGAATGGAAGAATACAGGCCATGTTTCATTTGCCTTAGTGACATAAATGTTCTCAGTCAGAAAGTAGAGGTACTTTTTAATTATAATAATAAAATCAGACATATGTCACTTTTCCTGTCTAATTGCTAATAAAGCATATCTGTGCCTGCTCTTTGAGACACAATATGCTTTTGGCATTGATAGTATTTAGCTGGCACTTATGGAAAGATGTTAGCATGAAGAAATCTGTATAGGTTGCAAAGCTGATTATATAGATAGTCCCACCAAAAAATAACTACCTATCTGTTGGAGATTATTGTGGGTTTGCTATTTGTTGAGCCTTTAACATTTTAGCAGTACAATAAAGCTCTTTAGATACCTTGAAGTACCTACACAGCAGGTTAACAGGCACTGATTTAATCATTCAAATCCGTCTTCATTGAAAAAGAGATGCCCATGCATACAGAATGATATTACAAGAAGATAGATGTATCTTGCATTCATGCATATAATTACAATAGACATTGTGTAAGTTCTGCTGTCCATTTGACTTTCTGATAGCACTTGATGCCCTACTGAAGCTGTGAAGTGTTTCTACCGGAAATGAAAGCCTAATCTTATTTACTTTGTCTTCACTCATTCTACTTCCTTGCTGTCTACGGGAAATCCACTGATACAATTCACACAATAGGGGTAGAGCTATTCCCCCAGAAGGTTGTTGCTCTATTAGAAGAAAGCTGAAGACAGTAAAATCCTGCCAGGCACAAGGAAGTTATTGCCCAGCTGACAGCTGCATCCACTGCTAACAGATATTGCATGACCAGTACTGCACAACACTGCCAGACTTGATGAAGGGGTATAACTTAATGAAGTCTGACAAGAATAAACCCCCTGGAAGCTCTTCTTGTAGCCACAGCTATAAGGAAAAGCTTTAGACAAAGAAACTGCCTCAACAAGCTTCTTAAAATGTCACGAAAGGCAAAATCACAGGCTAGAGAGATGAGTTTTGAAAAGGTGGTGGATTATGTTGAACAAAATATTGTTAGTTTTGGAGGAAGAGTAGGTAAGAATGGCTATCTCTTATGCATCATCAATGGATGCAAACAAACTTAAGAGAATGTCTTGTTAAAATTACAGGAGGCAGAGACCATCACTTCATCTCCCTCTTAATGGAAATGCCTCATAAATACACCTTTCCCTCTAACAGACATTCCTCAGTAATTGATCAAATACTCCATGTACTTTTTAATCCACTTTTTTGCCCATACAGTGCGGAGCACATTCTCCAAGTTCAGTGCATAATAAATGACAGTAGCCCCAAGATAAGCAAGTGCAATTCCTTTATCAGTGTAGCATTAGAAAAGCATCAAAAGGACTATTCACACACAGTGTGCACTATACAATTCTTTGCAGTGACATATTTTTATTTTAAAGACATAAACCAATAATCCAATAGATTATTAGTGCCATTACCCTTTCTTCCTCTCTCTCTAATCCCACATACACTCATCAAAACACATCTTAGAACATAGCAATGGCCCTTGGAAAGTTCTGATATAGAAATCATTTGTCTTTCAGGTAGTGGGAGCTAAAAAAATATTTTAATTTCTGTGTCTTTTAAAATCGATTTTTCCTCTTGAGAATGGTGCTGCAGTGTATAAAGAAATTTTTCATAACACTGAGATAGTCATGAGCTCCATCTGGTATTAAAAGACCTAGTAGTCATGTCTGAGAAGAGACGTGCTGAATAGTTATGGCATATCCCTGACAAATCATGTTTTTATCCAGCTCAGTCTGAAGGAAAAATAGATAAAGTAGATCATGAAATTCTTTCCTAGACCAAAAACTGTATAAAATATCAGCTGCCAAGGTCAAACAAGTTCTTTCTTCACATGGTGTAAGTAGCCTAATTTAAAAAAAAAAAAATCCAGGTAAAGGAGGGCCCTACATTACCTATGAAAACACTCAGATATTGTCCAGATTTAATTGATAATTCTGTTTTTATGAAGATCAGGATGCTCTTTTATGATTTCCTAAACATATATTTCCATCCTGATTTCATTAATTCTGAGCTGTGGTTTTTGGGGCAGTTTATTTTACGTTATAGCCCACTGAAGAAAATTGTTATTCTGGATATCTGGTTAAATTCTAGATTCCAGATATTATGCCTATGTATACAAAAAGGCATATTTTGTTATCTTAAAGGTTCAGCATTTGTAGGGAAATACTTTTTGGTTGTCTCTTAAGATACTCACATCTTCAATTACATTAGTAGACATATGATAGATAAAATTAAAAGGCTTTGAAATAATAGAACATGATAAACTTCACCTTCTGCCTAGTAAAGGTAGTGTTGAAAACAGTTTTTAGGAACATACATATTTATGCCAAAATATATATCATTATATAGCATTTCACTTCACCCTCTGCCAGACTGCTTCATTTGGTCACGGTACGAAAACACACACTCTATAGCATATATGACTGAACATACAGCTGAACAGCATTCAGTGATATTCCTGTATAGAATAAATAAACAGAATCACAACAGATATTTTTTAAACTTTCCACTTCTCAGTAAAACCAATTCAACACTAGGGCAGTCATTATCCACTTCAGGAACTGATAGCACAAACGTATCTGTTAAATATTGGTAGGAACAGTACAAGACAGACACGGACATACTGGAGAGTCCAACGAAGGGCCACAAAGATGACGAAGGGACTGGACCATGTCCCATATCAGAAGAGACTGAGAGCTGGGACTGTTCAGCCTGGAGAAGACGAGGCTAAGGGGGATCTTATCAATGTGTATAGATGCCTAAAAGGTGTAAAGAAGATGCAGCCAGGCTCTTTTCAGTGGCGCCCAGTGACAAAGCAAGAGGCAGTGGACACAAACCAAAACACAGGAGGCTCCATCTGGACATCAGAAAACAATACTTTTTTTTACTGTGAGGGTGACCAAGCACTGGCACAGGTTGCCCAGGGAGGTGTGGAGTCTCCATCTTTGGAGATATTCAGAAGCCATTTGGACACAGCCCTGGGCAGCCTGCTCTAGGTGGCCCTGCTCAAGCAGCAGGGTTGGGCTAGATAATCTACAGAGGTCCCTGCCAGCCTTGACCCTTTTGAGTAGCTGAGCAACACGTTATCCTCACTAACAAGTGCTCTAACATTTCACTTGTACTTTTTCTCTCAAACTATCTAAAGAGGGAAGGCTGAGAGAAGACATATCCTGTAAAATGTTGCTCCTGCTGCTGCGTTACTTTCTATGCTGATTTGTGGTGATTCTTTTTTAACAAGCCAATCTGATTAACTCCTCCTACCTCAAAGCACAACACGACACAGCAAAATGAAGCAGAGAGGGGTGGTGGCTGTAACTCGTGCCTAACCTGCCAATTCATTCTGCTGCTTCTCAGTTAAGACAAAGCTAACCCTCTCCTTGTGTCCTGAAGGTCCCCCACAAAATGCCAAGAGAGGAAAGGAGACATGAACGGTGAAATAATTTCATGTCTAGTCTGTATCCCCTCAGAACAATTAACTTCCAAGAAATCTATACTTTGCATCATACTTTAAATCAATAATGACCAGCAAATGTGTAACAAGTCTTGTGAAATCAGCTTAAATGTTGCACTCCAATGCGGGACATATCATTTTATACCACTAGGGTTGGAGAGGGGGAGCAGTTTGTTTATTTTGTTTTTCCTGATTTCTACAGCTAACTGCAGTTAACAAACCTGTCCACAATACTTATATTCCAAAACAAAATGCAAACTGTCAAAGCTGCGTCACCCTTCCCAGGATACATAGTTGCAGTTTTGGAGGGGGGGGGGGGGGGGGGGGGGAGGGAATAGTCCGCTATGATTTCTGGAGTCCCTTCTGAAATTATTATCAGTGACTTTAAGCAGTTTATTAGTGTCACTGTCAGGTTCCAAATCTGTGAAGGCAGACATATCAATCATGTATAGCAATGATGACAGTAGCTGCAAATCAGGGGAAAGTGCATTAACTGCCAAGGCCTCCCACACATGGAAAAACATTTAACGAAGACAGCTGATTAACTCATTCTCACACAGTCATTTATACTCCACTGCTGACTGCATTTCAAGAGTAATTTCCATTACTATTATAAGCATACTACAGGACTTGCTAATAGGAACAGTTCACAGTCTCCTTGCAACATTAATATATTAAATACAAAAGACAAGGAAGAGGTTCTGCAGAACATTCCAGGATCCCTTAGAAAACCTGTAGCAACAGGCATGACAAACTCTCAGGGGTATCCAAACCGTTGGCACACACTGTCTGCAGAGATATCATTACGGCCATTCACACAGGTTGTCAGAGTCCACACCTTGTTCCCCAGCTGTTTCCTTTACCACATTTAACCTCTGCATGAATATCCTAATGCACAGTGTGGGATCCCTCCCCTGGCCCTCCTGCAGCTTGCTGTTCTATTATTCCTCCTCGGAGACAAGTATGTACACTAGGTTGTTTTGACTGTGAAGGTGTTAGTCTCTGTGTTTTTAACTTCCTTCTTCCAATGCGTGAATGTCTGCACAGGGATTTCTGAAGGTTTATTTTATTAGTCATGCATGATATTTATATCGTTCTATGGCTCTTCCTCTGGTTTTCATACACTACAGTTTAAAGCATTCAGAGGAATACATGAACAGTTGGGAAAAAGTATGCAATTTTCTGTCTGGTCTTTCTGTTTGAACACTGCCTGTTTTTTTCCTGGCAAATGAGCTGGTTAATTCTTTGCAGACTGTGTTCCTGAAACAGCTCTTGAGGAAGAGCCCTCGTGTCAGATCTAAAAAGTCCTAATAAATCAGCATCTGAAAATGATAGTGTGCAGAAGTGTGGCATGCATGAGCCTTTACAGAACTGCATGCAAAAGAATAATTTCACTTCACTATCAAGTCTCAACCAGCTGGAGTGCTCTTGACTGGCGGTCTTTTTGACTGTTCAAGATCATCACAATTTTTCCTTCATTTCATCGATGTAAAATCACTCAAGGAAACAATACGAGTACCTTGGATATCTCTTGCCATCAACAATATCAAACTGAACATCAACTGAAAAGCTACTTTATATCTGAGCTTCCTCAAAGAGATTCCCTAGAAGCCAACAGCAGTCCTAGAAGAAATTGAACACATTGTCACAAAATCTCCCCTGTACTGTTTAAACTTTCCACTACTGCAAGCCACATCAGTAGGTTATTGACAAGTGTGGGTTTTCATACAAGTTCATCAGAGAAGGTAATATTTATAACTGCGAACACAGCCATTGACTATAACTGAATTCCAAGAAAGCAGAAAAAGGCTCTATAGACTATTGGAAGATTTCTGTTAAGGTACAGAAAAAGCTAATGAAGACATAGAAATAACTAGTGATCAGTTCAGAATTCATAGACTTTAATTAGGGCCAAAGGAGATGATTAAGACACTTACTGTGACCACCCTTATGTCCCAAGATTTTATATTTTGTTTAGAACCCACAGACTAAGATGAAAATTTGTGCTTATCTCCTAAAAAAATGTACAAAGTTGAACTGGCAACAGTACACGGAGAAATCGTTATTCCCTTGAATGTTTTTTTCCAGTGCTTGGTCATCCTCAACGTAAAAATAATGTGACTTAATTTGACTGTGAACGTTCTTGGCTTTAAATACTAGCCAGGTACTTATTGTGTATCCTTCTTCCAGTAGATAAAGAAATAATTAAGGAGTTAGCAGTACTTTCTCCCATTTGATCGGCTTAAGCCCTGCAATCAAGTTGCTTCCGTCCTGTTCACTGCAATGAGAGATGACTGGGCAGTCTTTTGGTTTTGGCAGGGTTTATGGGAGAGCTGAACCATGGTTGCTAGGCTCAAGAAGGTGATGAGGTTACAAATTTATTTCATACAGATAGGCCATTAACATGAAATTTGAACTCAGCAAAGATAAATGGAAGACAGCCCATGAGCTGAAGAGAAAGATGAGGAGAAAAGGGATAATGAAAACTGACTGGGTGAATAGCAACAGATGAAGGGAAGGAAGGAGGATGAAAAACATGCTGCACTGCTCAAAAAAATTTATTAAATTTCCAAGTTCTTAACTTCACATTGAGAGAAGTATTTCAACTTGCGAAGAAAGGAAAAAAAAAAATTTCTAACTTTGTACCTCAATTCCTTGTTACACCAGAATTCCCCTCAAGGCAGTACATGATCTGGATTAGAAACTACTTTCATTGATTCAAATAGGTGTTACAAGCAATGGATTATAAGCACCTCATTAATAACAATTACCAGTTTCTGAAGCTCTAGCCAGGATCCCTATTTATTATGATATTAGTTAATAGGGTGAACATTTCTCTCTTAGCCTTTCTCATCTCTTGCTGCCAGAAACAAGAGAAACATTTTTCAAAGACAACAGTCCTCTGAATGAGGCAGGCTCCATATCTTGTGGATATGCACCTGCGCAGCATCAACAACACAGTTGGTGTCAGTGATACAAAAAGTGCATGAAAGCAGTAGACTGCCTCTTCTTCTAAACTATTCCATTTTTGAAATCTAATCTGGTTTGCATGCACACTTAGAGTATGAGAAAAGCACATTCTGGAGCATAGGTCTAGCCAGAGCTATTCTCTATGTCTTATATGGAAAGCAACCTTCAGATCTACCTCAACTGTGAGTTCAAAAGGTTATCCAGAAGGTTTTTTTACAGGAAGATTCTAAAAAAAATTCTTTACAGTAGTAGATTCACTCTGTCTTTCTAAAGAGTAGCTGCTTAGATGGTTACAAACCATTATATCCATAATTTCCTACACCCTGAACTAGCCAGAACAATTCCAGTGCAGGTCATGCAGATTCACTAGTGAGATGCTAAATGTAAACTAGTCTCAACTGCCCAAACAGGCTTTATTATTGCTTAGACCAGAGCTGAAGTAGGTTTTAATCTGTGCAACCACAGGACTATATGCATGTAAATGTGCGGACATGTCTTAAGGTAATTAAGGGGACAGAGCCAAAATTGTTCCTGAGGTACGACATCCAAATAGTACACGTAAAGACAGGTATATTTGTTTACAAGGTTTTTCCACATAAGGTTGAAAACCAAACCATACACCTTAACCCTGAAGATTCAGTGCTAGTATGAGACGTATCTCAGATTGAATATTTAGTTCATGTAAACACAAAAATAAATCAGGGAGAGAAAGGAGGAAAGAAGTCAGCATTGCCAGGCAAGGGAACACAGCTCTTTCTGGACCTGGTAAGTCAAAGATAAACATTCCTGAAATACAAAAGAAGCAAAAACCTGAGGGACCCCTAAGACTGAGCAAAAGGCATGCATTAAAAATAGTCACTCTTGGTGCAATACTTGAGTTTACTAACATAAAATCAGGTGGGCCATCTGGAGGCATTTATTTTCGGAGCAGTATAAAACAAGTCTGCACATAAAAAAGCAACTATTCCAGCTATGTCTGCAACCATTTGCATTTATTTTGGGGGCATACAGAACCCTGAAGGTATGTTTCCTTATACTTCTGTGCTAGAATCTGCAATGCACTTAAAAGCAAATGAAGTGCCTGAGTCCCATTCAAAAGCAAGTGGAAGTCTATCTCCCTAGTCCCTCCAAAATAACCAGTCTTAAAATCTTGATGGTTGAAGAATGCATTATCCTCTGAGGGTTGTTATTGTCGTCTCTTCAAATTCATTATTGATTGTATCCATTCTTACCCTGAAAGTACCCTCAAGAGAAAATTTGATAGACATGTTGAAACACAAGTTTTGCAGCTGCTTGCTGAGGAGTTTGCATTTTATAATTATTTACATAAAAATTGTGTAAATACTGTACAAAGCTTACACACCATCATTTGATATCTAATGTTTTAAAAGTTTGGTTAAATTTTACCTTATAAACATCTGTTTAACATTAGCCTAAAGTGAATCCTGGATAAATGCTGAGGAACTTGGCCCTTCCTCCTCACATTCTGTTTTCTACAGCACTAAGTTTGTCTTAGAGAACACTTCATTAAAATAAATCTCATATTTTGCTACCATCTTATAATTTAGCTCATGGTGGGAGAAAAGTGATGCCAGTTTACTGAGCTTTAATACATTTGCTCACTGATATCGGCTCATTTCAACATATCCCTTGGTTCTTTTTCTTAACACCATCTTGTAGATTATTTTTCTAGAGTGGTGGGGTTTTTTCTGCACCATTTTGATGCAGTGTGAAGCCATCCATCACGAGTCAGAAGCAATGTATCCACTAATGGAAGGCCCACTGCTTCCAGCTGAGTGAGCACATCATCCATCTTCTTGAGTGTGCCACAGCACTTCCACCCTTTGCGTCTCCCCTGGATGTGGTTTCCCTCTGGCTGGAGCAGCTGCCCAAGGAACTCCGGGGCCAGCCTGGGGCGGCAGGGCTTGCTGCCCTGTTTCCTGCTGCGGGTGAGCTGCGTTTCTGTCTAGATCATTTCCATTTTTTTTTCACCCACTCACATTATTTATCAGCTTTATCTTTTATTTGAAGTTATGCTTGCTCCTGTAACTGCCTCACTACTACTGTGCCAGTAACCCAGAAAACTCACCACAAAAAAAACCAAACAGAATAAACCAGAATGCCCAAATATTCCCCCGCAACCACAACTACATACTTGGCAAATATTTTTAGTTTATCAAATCAAAACTATGATAACTTTCCTGTTTTTTACGTTCCCATGCAATCTTCTACAAATCTGGTTTCAAAAAGTGGCCTTCTGTTAATTGCAAACACAGTTAATGGCAGGTGCAACTGATGGCCTATAGACATTCATCTATCTGACTATAATCACAGGATTCATTTACTCTGAATGTTCCCCAGTAATCACAAAATCAATAATCACCTTCTTTTAACAAGTTCCTCTGTATGTGGAAGTTCTTTAATAACTTCCTCCACTTCGTGTATCACTTCTCTGTGACTATTCAGAGGTTTTCAAAAAGAAGAGTCTTTCCAAAATGAGGTATGATTTTATCTATTCTACAACATCTACACTAGCAAGATTCTTTGCATTATTCTGATTGGCCTAAATAGTTTTTCATTTTTTCTGCCAAGAGTTTCAGCACTTGTTCAAATGTACTGAAAATTCCAGAAAATACAACAAATGATGGCTCAGTGGGGGTTATTTAGAAAGAAATTTTGCAGAACAGCAGTTCCCCAGAGTTTTGTTTTAATGACATGGATGACATTGTTAGTGTCCATGTTAGACACACTATCCCCACCTCCTACCCTTGGTCACAGGGGTTGTTAATTGAAACGTTAATACGGTGATTCTGGCCTCAGAAGTAAACTTCTGAATTCACAATGTTTGAGAGCATCCAAAATCAGGCAAGAGGAGTTCGCCCATCCCAAATAAAAGGCAGCAGATTCAGTGTTACTTTTGGATGAGAAAGTCAACTACCTTTTAACCTAAACTGACTTTGAAAACTACTTTATTACTCTATATACTCTCACTATAATTTTTCATGTCATCTCCTTATTGTAAGATGTTCTGAGTGGCTTTCTCTCTCTTTATTTTTGCAGTTACTGCTCAGTAACTGTAATCTTTCAAATGAAGTAGAACTCCTCAGTATTGCTGTATTAAGGGAAATTATAATAGCCTATTGACTGCAGTTTAGTCAATGATCCATTCGTTATTCTGTCTGAAAGGCTTCTGGAGTTTGTAAAATAATGTATTTGGTTATCACAAAAGTCAATATAAGCACAAATGGGGGGACCGCAATGAACCAAACCAGTTAACATAATTAATGCAGTTGTGAAAACAGGGTATCAAGCTGTTCATCCTGCCCACTACACCTAAGGCTGAACTGTTTTACTGAGCTAATAGTCTGCACAAATAATCGGGTATAATCCCACAATAAGGGATTTGTCGTTCCAAAGACCCTTAGCCTTAAATACTAGCCTTAAATATGGTGTGAGCACACATTTTAGACAGGTGGAACAAGGTAACAGCTGTCTAAAGTGCCAGCATTAACATTTAAAAGGTGAGACATGGTACCTCATATACTTGGTAGGTGAAGCAGCTTTGTTGAGTATTTGACTTTAAATGTCAGGACCCCAATCAGAAGACAGCAAAAGAGAGAGACTGTGCATGAAAGTTAGATATTTAATTGGATGATCCACTCCCACAGCACACCTCTGTTACTTCCCACACCACATTCTGATCCTGATTTTTTAGTTCAATGTAATTCTTTTTCTCATTGTAAGAACAAAGAACATGAAGACAAGAGAGTTAAAAATCAAACTAATAGAAAAGTAATGGAGTAAAGAATCAATCTACAAATATTCATTTTCTTCTCAGTTTGATTTTACAGAACCTCCAGTACCAACACCCCACACGGACTACTGAGAGGTCACTTTGGATAAAATCAGATGGACTAGAGATGAACTAGAAGACTTATGGGGCAGGCAGATGCCATGTTCATTTAGGAGTCTCTGCCAGGTGAGAACTGGCAGAGAAAAGCATCTACAACTAACCTTTCACGTTACCTCAGGAAGAACACCACTTACCTACCAGCAACCACATATTTCTATACCTCCTGCAGCCATATCATTCAGACTAAAACATGCAGAAAACACTTGGCTTTCAGACAAACAATGGGGAAGGCAGAGTGCTCACACACAGCACGCTCCTAAGCATTCCCCCCTGAGAGAGATGCTGAAGCTTCCTTTCATGTTCCTGCTTTTTTAAAAAGCAACATGCAAACAGCAGTCCTGTCTCGCTTCAAACTCAGGACTGCATTAGTTCATCCTAAAATAGCTATAACAAATACTCATCTCACTTAAATGGTATTTCTTTTGTACTTGATAATACTTCTTTTAGCCATTAAAGCTTTTTTAAAATGCTATTTACCAAAATTCCTGTCTTCCTTTTTCACCCAGAACCAAATTATCAAAAGAGAGTTTTATAAGAGAATGGAACAGCTTTTAATCACCGTTGTGTTTTCCCATGTCCTTATCTTTTCCTGCTTCATCCTCTCTAATGACAAATTTCTTCCTCAAACATTCTGCACTTTCCCAGAATATGTTTTTGAGTACTTTAAAGGCAACAAACCAGCACTGATATTTTGGGCCACGTATCTGCCACACCCTTTTAGCCTGTAGTTTATACTTAACAAGACTTTTCTGATCAGTACCACCAAATAAAAGTTAAACTCCACTGAAGAAAAAAAAAAAATGGAGTCAACTATTCTGGCTAGCAGTATATTCGCTTGGGTTTAATCTTTTTTTTTTCTCCCCATTGGGTGTAGTCAGCATGAATTTGGTTCGGTGGTTACTCTGGAAATTTGTGTCTACTAGAGGATTTCTATCCTACGGCAAAGGAATGGTATCCCCAGGTAAAAGAAAAAGAGTAGCACTATTGCCCTCAGGAATTTCAGCAGTTATTAGCCTTCCCCCAGAGACTCTGAAGAAAGTTAGAAGTTGTGGTGCAGCCCTCAGTCCTCTGGAAAACGGCTGGAAAGCATTAACTCATGTCACACAGTCTAAGCCATAGCCATCAGGTAACACTGACACGTCATTATTGTAATCAAGATTTGGGTCTCTACTGTTGAAACAAAATGCAGTATGAGATCAGAACAGGGCTTATGCCAACAGAGAACAGCACCAGTGTCAAAAGAAAGCACAAGCAGGTAAAACGCAGTGGGTAACAACTGAAAACATAGCAACGTGAAACATGCTCCTGTCAGATTTATATGCACTAGTTTCAATTCAGCTGAATTCTTTTCGATCTTGCATAATGAAAAGGGAACACCCAAATTATCTTCTTAATTCACCAGTTTGTCACATCTTTTCATTTTGGTTCTTTTTCTTGATTGTATAAAAATAGACTAAAAGTGTAGGGCTATAAAGCTACTTCCCTGTGCCTCCATCACTTTTATCTCCTGTATTAAGATCAATTCTCTTTTCATAACTTCTTCCAGGAAGAATGACCAGACCAGACCACAATATGCAAAACAGAAGTTTTTTTCTGAAATGTGCATGATGACATTAGAGCATTTGTAGGGTTTTTTCCTACCCTGTTCACAGTACATCCAGTCTGTTGTTGTTCTGCCTAGTACTTTACGCTGAAGAGGCTTTTACTGGGCCTTTAGGCAAAGGTTAATAGAAGCTCAAGGCTTTCCCTTAGTTCAAAAGACAAAGATGCCATTCTGCTTACCTACAGCTTTTTTTCCCTTACAACAAAACCTTCCTTGCTTGTCAGTCCTTTTCTGAAATCGTTCATAGTCCTTAATTCATTAAGATTTAGTCCTTCATCTTCTCAGCGTTGCATGAAGATCTTTAAGTTCTCTCTCACTTCTCTTTGTAATGTTCAGAATTATTTCAATTCATTCTTCTACATTTTCTCTCCACAACCTAAACTTAACTCTTGTATGATCTCTCAAACTCTGTATTTATTACATCTTAAGCTTGGTTTACAGTCTTGGTTTACTTTCCCAGCGTTACATTTAAAGGACATGTGAGATCCAGTATTTTCGTATTCAACAAGTAAAATTAATCACTGCACATTGCCATATTGATACTTCCCCTGATTATTGGAGCCGGGAGACTGCATTTTTACCTATATGCTTATTTTCTAGAATAACTTTGCAGGCACTTGAAGAATAGATCAGCCTCCCTTACTTTTTTATGAAAAAAATCAGTGGAGACAAAAGTCCTTAGACACTAGAGCAACCAATGCTATCAAACTACAAGCAAACTAAGACAAATAAACAGAGCTACACTATGTTCAGTCTCTGTAAAGTTAGCTCTATAAATAATTTTGTCCCCTGCTTCTCTTCATCAGTACAAAACGATTTTGGCTTCTTAAACCTGGATTCATCCTGTCTCATTTTAGCCACTTACCTGAAGAATCTCAGTCTGAAAACTCTATCACAGAGGAGACATGGGGTAATACCAGAGGGAGAGTCCAGACACTAAGTAGGCTGAATTGCCTTCAGACATGCCTATCAATCTTCTTCAATTACAGAGGTGCTTAAAGTAACTCAGCTTTTAACTCAGGCATTACAATTAAATGTCTGGAGTTAATTGTATATAATAAGTTTCCAAATCTGATTTAAATCAGGGAAAAAGCCAAAGGATCCTTTTACTGACTGTCAATCATCTCTCTGTCAATAGTTCTCACTTAGCCGGGGTGCGTGTGTGTGTGTCACAGGACAACCTTCCCTCTACTCCATTTTGACATGATCATGTCAAATTAATAAATACTTTTTATATTCCCTCTCTCTTCTGTTCCAAGAACAGTAAAAGTTTGCTACAATACCTGAATACTTTTTTCTACCCAACACTCTTTCTTCTAACTACAACATGTTAAACCAAGTTCTGTGTACTGGCACCTGAGAAACCATATCACTACATTCAGTTAGTGTCATCTTCTTTTCAACGTATGGTGCACATTATTCACACTAAGCACTTTCCCTAGCCCTTTTTCACTTTTCGTCTTGGCAATTGCATTAATTACAAATGCAACATGGAAACTTTCAAAGAGGGGGGAAAAAGCATCCCTAGGTTATTTCTTTGAAGAATATTTTTCTGGAAATAACTAATGCAGAATATGAAAATGCAATAATTTGATTTGCAGCAGAGATGTTCTTTCTTCTAAGATTCAAAATAAATCACCAAAGGCTTTCAAAGCTGACATTTAATCCATGAATTTAAATCATTTCTAAGATTTATGATCCAGTAGAAAGACAGCTTCAATTCCCCATGCCCTTGTAAGATTTTAATGTATAGCTAGCAGAAAATTCATTTACACAGTATGCTTTTCATAGCAACAATATCATTTATTGATAAGGCTTTAAAAAAAAACATATAGCTGGTTATGTTCTTTTTTATTCATTTGTCTATAAATAATAAAGTGAGGCTGAGTCAACACTGCACTTGCATAAACCCTGTTGGATAGCATTTTTTGTAAAAAAAGGAATAACCGGAACTTTGTAAAATAACAGGAAGAATTCAAATAGCAGTGGATTTTGTCTTAAAATGTTTGATATATGTACAACCAGATTTAAGTCAAAGTAAGACTAGTCCAGCTCTCCTCCTCTTAATTTAGATAGAGGGCTTCCTATGTGCCCTCTGTTACTCTCTAGGAGTGTTACGTTACATCTATGGCATGGACAACGTGCATTTCAAATACCTTGAGAGCTCAATCTAGGAATGAAAAGTAGAGAATATCTGACAACCTGTGGCATTTTAATACTGGTAGGTCAAAACTGTAATCCCCTTTAGTTCTTTCCTTAATGCTAGCATCTTGCTATGCTTAATATAAACTAAATCAGAGACAGGAAATATCTATGTTACCTTCTGGAGTACTGTATATAGTTTTTCTCTGTAGTCTTATAAAGTATCATGTATTGGTGTCTCACCTTTCCCATTGCACAAGGACTCCCACTTAATCATTTCTATTCACTAATGTGAAATATTTGTGTGTAGGATTCTAAGTTTAAATAAAGAAATAAGAGTTTGCTACATCAAATGTACAATGGATACAAATAAGAATATGATGAGATTGGACAAGAGGTTCTCTATTACACTGAATTATCATCAAACAATCTCATGCTCAGTCAGACCTTATCTTCCCTAATCTCAACTGATCATCAGACAGCAGAAAGATTTTTCTTTTGTAGGTGTCAACTCCCATAACGATGTACCTTTATTTTTATAAAGACATCAAAAGAACAGAATTCCATCTCCAGGCATCATCTGAGATTTTTAGGCTGACAGCTAAATGTATATTAACTGCTACTGGAGCCAAGTTAGAGTCTCTTTTAGGACTTAGTGTAAAGTCCTTCAGTTGCACAATAAGAACTTCTAGCTCACAGCAGATTCGCATTTATTAAAAAGCCACTCTCTCTTGAAAACATCAATTTAATTTTGTAACATGTTATTTTATTTTTAACCAAAGGGGGGAAAAGAATACCAGTTTTAATTAACCATGTTAAATTCTATTTCTCTCTCAAATCAAAGGATGCCATCTGGATTCAAATGGTTAATCTCTCTTCCCTGATAAGGCATTTGTACTGCTTCAGGATGACTTGCCTTAGACATGCACTTCACCCTCAGCCTCATTAATGCATGTGTTCTACTGATCCTCTTTAGCAGTCCAGATAAAAGTGTGCTGCTACCAGACTTCAGCTTTAGTGGTGGATATTTCTTCCCTTGAGCTATACCTGTCTCTTAAAACAGGTTTGAGTAAACAGGAGTAAAATGCTGTTATCAAAACAGAACCACCAAAAACTGTGTTGCTAGATTATGGATGTTAGACTAAAGTACAAAATATGCTTTGTGGACCTTGAAGTAAAATAAAATCCAGAAAGAACTCCACTTGTGAGCATCAAGCCCTTCTTCTAGGTCATCATCCATTGTCAACAGAAGTCAGGGTGAAACACCATGTTTGCCATTCTGAATATTCAGATTTGTAGTTATATGCATGCCATCCCCAGTAGTTTGTTTGCTTTTTAATGGTTTCAAATTTGTGAAGCATAATATGAAAATTCCTAGCACAGGGATATGCTACTGGGATAAACAAATGTATTTGCATGAGACTGTAATAAAAAGTACTATTCAAATATAACAATTGAACATTGTTTATGGTAATTATTTGTTAATGCCTCTTCTAAGCTGAATTAGTTTAGAATAGCATTTTGATCATAGTTTAGCCATTTTTGCCATTCCAAGGCAGTCCTGTGTTTTACATCAGAGAATAATTGCTCTTCCTGAAATAATGGGAATTTACACACAGGCCCTGGACACTGGGTTTTAGCTTTGGTATTTTGGACTTAAATCACAGCTTTCTGCATCAAAAAGTAAAAAGTGGTGTCTCCAGAGGAGATTCATCTGGCATGCTGCATGTGCAGTTCTTACTAATGACATAATTGGCTTGGTAATATGTCCTCTGTGTGGCTTTCAATAAGCCTGGAAAAATCCTTGATCAACAAAAAAGTGACAAACAGCATATATTTTTATATATATATATCAAAAATAATGTGTAATTGATGCATCTGCAGTAATCTCACAAGTCTGCTGGAAAATTACAGGTCTGGAGGGAGGTATCTTCCTGCCCCACCTCCCCCTCTTTTTGTTTTTCCAGTTAAAAGCTTTCCATCATTGCCTCAGAATGAGTTTCCCAGCTTTTATGTGATACCACAGGCTTTTTAAAACAATTTATTCTCAACCAGTTCCAGATGTAGGCCCTCAGAGGTGCCAGATTAGCTGTTTTTCCTTTTCTTCCCACCTGCTCCCCCCCTTCCTAGTTCCTCTTAATAGTTTTCTCTCCTTCCCCTCCCCTCCCCCCCCCCCCCTTCCTCCCTTTTTTTTTTTTTTTTCCCATGGAATAATCAATGACTCTTCTGAGGACTAAGTTCTTTGTCATATATTTGATTAGTGTAAGCATAAGTTAAGAGGTAGCCATATTAGCAGATTTTAAATTAAGCAATTAAAACATTTTTTTAAACACTACCAAACTGAACAGAAATTTGAGATTTTTATTCACTTTGAGAAATAAATTTCTGAGAAGAAGTAAGAAAGGAAATAATTGGGGAAAAAAATCCTTTAAAAATGTGGAGTCGTAGGTCAGAAGCTGAAACTGTCAATCCATATATTAGTCATCCTTCAGAGAAAAATGAATTTGACTACTTTCGTGTGAAGAATGCACCAGTATTGCATTGACATGATGAGCCTTGATCAATGCATCCGAAAGCTCTCTTATTAACCTTCTCTACTGGACAGAAATCATCCTTTACTATAAAATTGTTCAAAAAACAAATGGTATTTGACAACTAACCTGAAATAAAGAGGATGAGGCAATACGTGGCCAAAAGTAGAAAGAAAACTTGGAAATTCTGTCTTAGACTTCCCAGATAAATCTAAGGTTTAATCCAACCATGTCTGGAGTTGATCAGTCAGCCAGGCTGACATATCTGGTAACTAGACTGCAAACATAACAACCCGGGTTGCCAAGCTTCCCACTCACAAGCAAGAAAGCTTCCCACAGTAAGGTCTAAAACTCAGAAGGTAAGGCAAATAGTTTATGTCAAGAGAAATTAGGCAAGCTTTATAATCTGGATTTGTGCTATGATATTGTTCAAATTAACATTTGAGAATTACATATGTGTCTACTCTTCAGAATCACTGTATAACAGATACTCCTTTCATGCTTTTACAAGGCCCTAGAAATGGCCACAGCTTCCCATTTCATGAAGAAGCCTACTTCCCCTAAGGCTCCAGTTTCTAATCTGAATAGAGTTTATATAATTTCCTGCAAAGTAAGAACCTGTTCTTTCAGCGTTTCTCCTATACATAAGAACTAAAATTGTATGATATTACTCCTTTCCTACTTTTAAATATTTGAGCTGCTTTTATATTTTTCCCTGTAAAACCAGTGTTTAAAAGAGCCAAGCATTCTGGAAAGCACTCTAATACACTTACTAAATCAGAGTGTCTATACAAACTTTAACTTGTGAGGGATTCTGTAAACCGGCACTTATTCACAAGGAGACCTCAGGTTTGTTGCCAACACTGTCTCAGGGGGGACAGTTGCTGTCGGCAGGTAGAATCTGTTTCTGATCTGAAACTGTGTAGTTTCTAAAGAATGGTTAACAAAATCTGCAAGATGTAAACTCATTTTACTTAATCTAGATTTGAACAAAGTTATGCAAACTGTAGGAAAAAGTAAATTATATATATATATATATCTCCAAAACCACAATAAAAGATAACAATCATAAAGAGCTCAAGAATGTTCTTCTGTTCTGTAGTAACTCAGGAATAAAGAGATGCTTCACACAGAACACGCTGAGAAAGAGAGAAAGTTTGAGGGTTGGGTGTTATCAGAAGTCATTTCCACTGAAATGAATAATTGTGCTTTTGCAGGACAGCCAGTTGTTGGCAAAGAGAAATGCAAAGCTACGTTAGAACTATTCCTAAAACAATAACACATAGCCTGCATGTCTTGATACTAAAGGTTTTCACCTGGCAATATTACTGATATTGCTAGATTCATCTTACTATAGTGACTGATACATTCTTAGTGGGAGTGGGTCAATATATCTTTTGGTATGATCGTTACTAATCCAACCACATCATTCTCCTTTTCAGTACACTGCTTTGGAGCACTGCTTTTGAAATGGCTCTTGCACCGATTAGTTATTTATTGAATATTTCTACATCTAGTGCAATAAAAAGTCACTTATCTAATCTGATATTTTAGTTTACAAGAATATTTCCCTTAAGAAGTAGTTACAGCAACAAGAATTGCTATGGAAACATCTGAACTACATGGGATTGTACTGAACTACAAGGAAGATGGGAACAATTTTTTAAGCACATAGAAAACCTGTCTGGCTGCAAAATGATAAATGGTAGAAGGAGAAAGAACCTGATGGGACTTTAACAACTTGATTTTACTTTCATGCCCATCTAATAAAAAAATGTTCTTTTTTCTGTGGCTGCAGCAAAAATTCTGAAAATTCACTGGAGACATAACTGAAGGGAGCAGGGAGAGAAAATATTGCAAAAACATGGCTTATATTATAGCAGAAATAACTCCTGGTTATTCCAAGAATATTCTATTCAAGAATATAAATATTCTGGTCACAATGCCAAAATTTAGGGACCACAATTATCTCACATAATATTCTTAGGAGAGAGGCAAGAGCTAAAACAAATTAAAACTGTAAGCCCCAAGAAAAAGCGAGACAGATCCCTAACCTCCTCACATCCCTCTGAAGTCCCGCTCATCTGCTGTCTAAAAGGTTAAATAGGCACTTTTGGGGATATCAGTATCTGCAAAGGTTCAAACAGAATCACCCATGACTGGATGATACTCAAATTGCATACATAATTTGCAGCTCCTTCAGTATCTACCTTGACTGGAAGGACTGTTAAATTGCTACAGAGGCGCAAATCAGAAGACAAGTCTCACGCTGCTGGTGTTACAGCCACCAGAGAATACACAAACTAAAGATGACATTTTCCTGGCTCAAAAAGCATTGCCTCAAACTCCAAAAAAAAAAAAAAAAATCTAAAGTTTGCATCATCTTGACAGAAACAGGACTTGACTTTCCCAAACTCAAAAGCAGTTGCTTGAGCACAGGAGTTCGTGGCTTCATTATATCCTATGTGTGCAAAAGCAACGGAGTCCATATCACTAACATATATTTTGTGCTTTCAAAGACTGATTTTAAGAAAAATGGAAAGAAACATAAGCTAGATCTTCTGTGAAAAATAATTTAAAATGAAAAAAAAAAAAAGAAAAAGAAAGTGGATTATGATTTGAAACATTTCCCTAGAGGCCACAAAATCTGCAAACCTACGGTCAAGACAAGAGGAGACATTAATTAAGACGCCAGATGAAACATAGGAAAACAAACAAAAACTCTTGAAAAATGTCATTTAGAAAACGGGCTGGTAATAGCAATGAATATGAATTAGGCAGTGGGAAGCACAACCACTAATGAGGAAAGTTGAAAGTCATAAGAAGAATCTGTGACCAGCACAGTTAATGCCAAAGGAAGACTCTTTTTATTCCACTAAAAATGATCAGTATCTTAACAATTGTATTGGGACATTGTTCGATAAGCAAGGGCAAGTGTTTATAACAGAGACAGATATTTTCAGTAAGTACTTCTGCTACATGTTTTGCTTGTAAAAAGTAAATTATGTGTATGCACCGTGATTAGGATGAACCCATCCTGTTAGTAACAGAACAGAATGTTAAAACAGAAGCTATTTTCAATTCATTTAATTCATAAACATTTTTGATGCAGCCAATCTAGATAACTCTCAACCAATAGCTAGAAAAGAACTGCTGTAGGAGATGTCTGAACTGCTGATGTGGATTTTCAATGAGACCAAAGGCTCATTTCCAATACTTAATGATAATTTCCACAGAACCAAGCTAAGAAAATAATCTTCTGCGAAGACTTGGAAAAGGGTAAGTGGGGCAATACCTGAAGTAATTACACACGTGTCATCCTGCGTTGATCCCAAAGAAAATAATCAAATAGCTGATAGTAGACTCAATTAAAAGACAGTAGTACAATGGAGTACTAATCTAAATGCTCATACATATATTAGATCTCAATCTAATTCAGTATTTTTATAAGATTACATTTTTGATTGATAAATGTTAATAGTGTTATGCAATAAACTTAGATCTCTGTTAGGCACAACTAACTGCACACTGCACAATATCCTGATTAATAAACTAGAATGCAAAATCAGCATTGCATACATTAAATGAATTAAAAACAGTCAAGGATAAGTCTTGTTGATCTCGCTGGAAATCCCTGCACCGTGGCTGTATTTCCAAGGGCATTGCCATAGAGCAGAGTTGTTGGCCCCCAGCTGTTTAATATTTTTTATAAGTGAATTGTGGGGAAGGAATCAAATTGCCCCAAAGATTAAGGGAATGGTAAATACTGAAGATAACAAGTCATTGAGACATAAAAGCATAGACGACTTCATAAATCATAGCAAACATTCAGGATGGTGTGAGCAAAGTCAAACTTCGTGGAGCATTCCAGGTAGGCCATATTAGCTTGAGTAAAATGCTGCTGCATTTCAGACCATATTTTGGGCAGCCGATTAGATAAGTTTTAACTGAGCATACAGATGAAAATTAAGCTTTCAGGGGAATTTCTAACATTCATAAAGCCATGTTTTGAAGCCAATGAGGAGAAATTATACCTGAACCCATCAGACACCCAGAAAAGCACTTCTGAGTAGCAGTGTACTTAACCTGAAAAATCTGTAAACACATATGAAGACCATTGACTTGAGGATTTCCAGAAAAGAAGAACAAAGTAGAAATCAAAAAGCAAATTTTACAGTCTTGGATACCCCTGAATCATAACTATGTGGTAAGGAAATGAGACCAAATAACTCAGAAAAAAACCAAACCAAAAACCAAAAAAAAACCCCTGACATTTCACATCTGTCTTAGGGATTCAATATCACTGGTGAGCATGGCAGAACGCTAAGAGCCAAGTCAGACACATAGTGCTGTTGAGGTGGAATAAAAGCAAGCCTCCAAGTCTGCAGAAACTTATTTTGTATTCAGTTGATGAAAGCCCTGAGCAGAGCCTGAGAATGCCCATGTTGTTGACAATGAACTGGGCATGCTCACTTGAATACTGAAATGAAGGCATAGCAAGTACTTGATTTGTACATTAACTCAGTGTAGTTACAGACCAAAATCATTTAACCTTTTTACACCCCAAAACAGGTATGAGTGCCTATGCCTCTGAGCTCTTTAGAACGCTTAGAAATATGTAATAACAGTGAAACAGGCCCCACAAACTGGAAGAATTACACCCAGAACTTATAGGTATGGCATGGATAAACAAAAGTCACTTCCCCGTCTTACTATAAGAAGATTCTTATCACAGGGAAAATGTTTCCTCATATAATGGCATTATAATTACAAAAGCAACAAATATCAAATGAGAATTGAATACAATGCATTTTGATTACTCCATTAGAATTTGTACTGTAAGAAAGCAGCCTTGTGAACAGCATGAGAGTACAATGATGATCAGAACTAAATACATATGCAGTGCACAGATCATTCCTGGAGACATTTCTTCATTTATTTATTTTTAACTTCCAGCCTTTGTTTCCATAGGAATCAATATTTCCTTGCGAAGTTAACGACTACCAGAACACATTAATGAGCTATGTTAACAGGCAATAACGACACTATTAACGTTTGTCACCCCTATATCTGTGAACTAGATTCAACAGAGAGTAAAAAGTAGCACTGCACTGATATGCATATTACAGGTGAATTATGAAATCCAGAGTGATTTCCCAACTTAGATATTCTTAAATGCATTTTCACTCATTATATCCAACAAAACAGTAAAATATCAGCATCAGTCATCTCTCTTCTGACTATGCAATAACAAAAACAGTTACACACATGAAGTTTTGCAAGTCCATCTACGATTCATTTTGAATACTATCAGTAGTATTGATAATATCTCTCCTTAATTATAAGCTTATGAAATTTTCCATGGAAACCTAATTTTTAGTATTATATTGCCTTTGCTGAACAAAATATCCAAAAGAGGATAGTCACTTACCTCAGGCACAGTAGAAATCTCACTTTTCTGTATCAGGGGAAAGAGGTAAGCAATCTCCAGAGAAGGTGATTCAGAACACCCAGGTTTGATGCCTAAAATAGAGGTTATAACTAATTTCCTGTACATATGAACTTATCTAAGTTTGATTCTCTGCTGAGACAAGTTTAAACTTTAATACAATAAAAGTTTTTTAACCTCTTTTTTCTCTCTTTGGTAGGAGTCCCATGATTCCAAATTAATGTAAAACTACAAATGTTCATGTTAATCTATAGTAAGAACTCTTCCAAAGATTACTTTGTAGTTAATTGTTGGAATTATTAAAAGTGATATTGCACAGAGATTACAAAATATATGTGGCTCCTGAACTGATGCTTTGGATCTCATAGTCCCCAGAATTTTGCAGCAGTCAGAACAGCAAGATTTGTGTCGTATGCTGCTAGCATGCTAGCAACAGCAAGGAAAAGGTATAGTATACCTAGGCTTTCCTTTGAAGAAATAAGCAAGCCATACTTGAGCCAGGAGCAACGTTTATGGTAACTTAAACAATAGTAATCTGTTAGTCAACTTCTCAACTGCACGCCAGCCAATGTGTGTCCTTAACTACATCACTTTCTTTTCCCCGGTTCATAATTTATTATGAACAGAGAAGCATCCACTTCTGGTATGAGATAGGCAGCACAGCAATGAGACATAGTACTTGTCTAGGTGACCTCAGATAGTAACATTCCTGCCACTTTATTGAACAGTAGCAAAAATTAACTGCACATATTCCAACGGCAAGGGAACTTAGGGCTTACTGGCACAGGAAAGTTACTGCATAGTAAACCTCATGCCAATGGAGATGGGCCAACAAAGGAGATAAGAAGCTAAAAGCAGGAACAGGGTCTTCAACATTTTGCCTTCTCTAGCGATCTGTGTTTGTGGGAGGTGAATACAGAGGCTCACTTCTGCCCCTAATAAATGGTTCAAACTGAGTGCCAATGCACTGCCTGCCTATAAACGTACCAGTGACTCTGCAGACTAAGAACAGGTTTTATAAAGACAGCAGGCTACCTTCCTATCTGTTCATACCAATGTAAAATTTTTCTCCTAAATTGAGTTTTCTGCAGGACAAAAAAGGCAGTATTAGCAGATCTTCAATTCATGGAGAAGTACTTTTTTCAAAGGTCTTAGGAATCTTGGTTGGTAAGGAACAGAAATATTGATGTGTTCTCCCAAAACAATTAAGCAGAAATGTCTGAAGCACATATAGCATTCTGAATCTGAGCCTCAGGTTTGAAATTTTATGGGTTCATAAAACTCCATCCATGGTCACAGAAGGTTTACAGACTTCAGCTAACTTTGCATGAACATGACGTAGCCAGAGAACAAAACTCCTTCCAAAAATCTACCCATCCTTTTCTGATAGGATCCAGAAACCTTCTTCTGACTTTCAGCACATGTAAAAGTTATGTATAAAAAATATTTATTTCAAAAGGATTGATATCTCATGCACTGAACAGTTATATTCCTTCTTAGAATCTGCGACCAGAAATACATTGTGTAGTTTCGCAATTCCATTATTTTGTAAATTACTGGGATGAAAAGTAAAAAAGAGATTTCAGGATAATATATGAACAGCTCATTATCATGTCCAGCTGTGAGGTTTTTTAATCATTGAAAATTTTGAGGTGGAAAATTCCATTCTCCTGTCATACTAGAAATCAAGTTTATCATCAGTTACTTTACTTTTTGGATAAAGCATTGGATTACTGCAACGTAAAAGTCTACATCGGAGATCAGGACACATCTTTCAAGGCAGGTAATCTTGAATTTCTCCACTGAGAAATCTGAATACAAATTCATGAAACAAAATAAAGCACATCAGAAAATATGCAGGTTGGAAGAGTATGTTAAAGGGAACCGCTATCTTCATCTTTGCATATTTGTCTGTGTCAAAATATAATTGAATTTTTTTCAGTTTCAGGGTATTACCTTGATGTGGGAGATTAAGATCATACACTCCTAATGGAACCTGATGCTTTAATCTTCAGCAGAACTTCCTCCGTTAGCTTTCACACACAATACTGCAGATAGAAATCCTTCCCGCATCTAGTCCTGAAGTGGGATCCTGTTGCACGTAACTTGGAGTGCTGACAATCCTCAGTATTACAAGTCCATACTATGCTCTTAGACGGAGGCATAACAAATGTGAGACTGACTACTCTCTTCAACAGATCCTGTTTAGCATCACTGAATTTAAAACCAGTATTACTCTTTCCTCAAGAACTAGCATGTCAGCGGAGCTCTGCTGGATGCTTCCCACTTACCACACCGTGCTATGATTTTCTACAGCTTATCTCACATCCATCTTTGGTGATTTACTTCCAAATGCAACTTAAAGTGAAAAGGAATTTGGATTTGGGTTTTGTTGGAGTCTATTTAATGACAGTAGAGTATTAGAGAGAACTAGTCAGATAATCTTTAGTTACATTCATCAGCAAACTCACAAACTCGGCAAACACACACTTTTGGCTTGGTGAGTCATGCAAGCTTTCAATGCACCTGGACATGCGTGGAGTTCGAAATTCAGTGCAAAATATCTGATATTATGATATCACTATAGTTCTCTTATGAAAGTGTAAATTCCCTGTTGAGCTGTACAAGCAAAACCACAGGACATTAAGTTCCCTCATCTTCACCTGGAACTAAGAAAAATGGGACCACTTTAATGCACTTGTTAACAGTGTACAGGCATAGACACAGATAACGTGCCTCCCCATTATGTTACAACATATTAGTAAAAACAACAATTAATACATTGCTCTTCTAGCACAATGCTAGGAAGAAGTGCTAATGCATTTTTTAAAAAGAGGTGTTTAATTTTCAGATAAAACTGCAAAAGGTACCAAAACTTACTATGAAGATTTTAAAATATTTATGCCACAAATTAGCAAAACTGTACCCTTTCATCTAGCCTATTTAAATTTCTTGACTAGGCAGTGTAATAAGAGCACGAAGAGCATCAAGAAGCTGTATAGGATATTAAAATGTAATAAAAATGCGAAACAATGAACTAGTCAGGATTACACTGCATAGTAGTTAGCTATTATTAATTATTTAAATCTAGAAGCTCTGTGAAACATGTATAAAACCAAAAAAAGGTCTTCATTTGTCTTTTTTTTAAGCCCACCCAGAATCTGAGCTTTCTGGAAAACTATCTTGAAACATTCATTTTTACAGTTAGAGTTTTATGCTGAAATCATAATAGCATGAACAGCCTTTCAGCTGAAAGCTTTACTTGATCGGTTGTTCTGGTGGCTGTCTTTTTATCCCCAGTAGTTTTGCTTTCATCTGGGGATTTTTTAATGCATATTAGAGAAACAGCTATAAGTAAAGATAGGATCATTTCCATATAATGACTTCTGGAGTGAAAAGCACAAAGGTATGAAGAGCTTTTTGTGGTAAAGTCAGATTAAACTTGAAAATGCAACATTAAATTATGAAACAGGTTCCTATAATGTTCTTGTCTAAATGTAACTGGAAAATACAAACCTCCAAATTATGACTGCAGAAGAAAAACTATTCAGCAAAAGAAAAGCTGCTACCACTTGGCTCTATAAAATGAGCCCTTGGCCTCTATGAAATCAAAAGTGAGAAGCCCGGGTTGCCCCTTTATATCTTGCAAATTTGAAAGGAAGTGATTTAGCATGTTTCTGACACTGAAAAATTCTCACACTAAAAATAGCTTCGCACAGTGAAGCAACAGGCATAGATACATATATGATCAGGAAATTAAAGTGTAACTAATGGATTAAATGACCTCCAGGAGCAGCTTTCACATGTGCTCTGAAAAAAACCTGACTACCTGGGTAACTGGTAGTGACTTCATGCACTGACTTAGTATTTGCCACATTTGACCTCATACTCCGTAGCGATATGTTACTATAGGAGATTAGAATATGTAGCTGAGATTCAGCTTTGCTCCTTGCTTTTCCAGTGAGCTAGGCAGTCATGGGCAAGTCAAAAGCCAACAAGTAGAGGGTTATTAATTTTAATAACCTGTTGTCCACTTTAAGGTGCTACTTCTCACAAATGCATATGGGGCAATATGTCACCTCCAGCTACAAACCAAAGTCTTCAGACCTTGCACCTGGTTTGCTATCATAACTTATCTGGAAACTGCGAGTGACTCCTTTATGACTCTGCTTTCCTTTAATTACACCAATTTGTATTTATTAGCGTTTTAGGTATGTCTTATTAACAAATATAACACTGATTAAATTAATCTTGGACTAAAAATGCATTGTATTATCAAATACATGCCCACTCAATATGCAGAGGACAGAAGTTTGCAGCACTACTGTAAGTCCCCAGCACACAGTAGCATTTGTTAATAGCTTATGTCAAGCACAGAAATGGAAGAACAGCATAAAAGCCTGTTATAAGTTTGTCCACTTGGCCACCTTCACCTGAAACAAAACCCATACATCTTCTCAGTTGAAAGCCTTTTAGCTGTTACTTATGTGCCACTGTGTTTCATTTAAACATATCTACAGATCAGCCAGGAAAGCCTTGCTCATGAGCACGGGTACGTTTTTGTTTAAACCAGTTACATCACAGAAGAAGTTGGCAGTTGGGCTCATGTCTCTACCGTGTGACATCAGAAGTGTGTAATACAAAAGAAGAATCATTCACCAAAAGACAAATAATCTTAAATGGTTAGCAGTTCTGCACAGAGAGTAAGAAGGCTTTGATAAGTCAGTGCAAGAAGTGGAGATCATTCTGAATGCACCCAGTCCCACGGTTTTTCTCCTTTCTGCATGGCCATCAATGTCAGATCTTTGTGCTAACAAGGCAGTCTTGGTTAAGCATGGCCACATAAACGACATGCCTAATAATTGCCAAATTCTGGGAAATAAGCCAGCTCACACAACATATAGCTTAGGTCAGCTTTATACTGGATTTGAACTGATTGAAGAGAGCAGATGGTACTCGTCTGGAGGGAAACAGGAGTGGTACAGGCAAGGCTGATCTGGCACAAAGTCTCCAGGTTCACCTGCCAATGTTTTCCAAATGCACTTAAACCAGAAGAGGGAGGCAGATTAGGACTCTGTGCCACAGGACGATAGTGTTTTTCATCTAGTGCTAGGATTTATGTTAGCATGCAACCACAACTTTAGCTAAAGTCTCTGCTGCCTTCATTCTGAAGTGATGTATTGATAAGAAAAATGGCTGTTAGAGAGGAGAAGATTACAGAACAACCCATAAAGGAGGATTCAGGACATGAGATGACAGAGGCTTGAATTGAAATACATAGTGTCTTATAGCTGGAGCGGTAGAGTCTATTTTTCTTGCTTTCTCTTCTTTTCCTCTACTGTACTGAATACCGCATTTCTTCTCTTCCTTGGCACCTTCCATAAATGTAAACCATCCTCTTACTGTTCCTGCAATGGTACTTTATAAAAGAGAAAATGAAGAAATATGAAATTAAATTTCCACAGAAAGCTATTAAAATGTCTTTGTACCGCTTACACATCTCTGCCTTAACATCCTGTTTGAGTAATATGCAAACTACGTAGGGTATTAGCAGGAACATGGGAGAGGGTGGTGTCATTTTATTCTCAAGGCATTATTTGTCCTTTCTATTTATGTCCCATTTAATCACCATCCTTCCAGCAACCCATTCTTTTAAAGAGGACACCACTCTTCTGAGTCATTCAATATGGATGATCTCGACACAACTGCAGAGCAGCTGAATGACAAGTGCCTGCTCATTCACCCTAAAATCAAGTCCATGAGGGTTAACGCGCTCCCCTCAGCTAAAATTCCTGGTGACACTGTCCAGAGATAACAAAACCTCCATTTCCTCTTGCTGGTAGGACTGGCCTTCTGACTGAGCCAGGCTACAAAATTAAATCTTAGGAATGGGAAAAAGGGATGGAAAAAGGTGCTGTAATAGGATGGTGAAACCTATAATCATCCTTTAAACACAAGCCAATGGCCAAAATTGCCAGAGATCAAAGCTATTTGGGGATGAGCTTCTCTGACTCTTTTTTAGTTCGCTGAAAGCAGAAACGCACTTAGCATCTGGTAAAATTAGGTCCTGAGCTTTTTTCCCCCATGATCTGGAATGTCTCTAAACCCACTGAGCACCTTTAATCTTTTATTTTATTAATTTCTGGGATGTCTGCCACAGATATATCTGTACCATCCTTTTTTCTCTAATGTCAGAAAATGCATTTTTATTTAGTGGCAGGGAAGAAACAGGATCCAAAAAAATAATGCATTTAAAATGTCTTCTAAAGTTTCAATGTCATTCCCAGGTAGCAGTTAATGGATAAAGTATTATCTTCCCCCCCTCAAACAGCAAGCTCAGCAGAACTGCTGTAGACAACTAACTGCAGATCAGGAGACGTGATATTGCTTAATTAGCACAGGTTATGTGTTACCTTGAAGTAGATAAATTTGCCGGCTAAAACATTAAAAATCAGCTTTGTTTCCAGTCATGTGAACACATAAATCCCCAAGCCCCTCAGAAATGCTCGCTAGTACCCATTCATCCAACCATGGATCTTTGTCAGGCCATCTGGGCTGAAGGAAACCCTGGACCTGCTCAGTCCTAGCGTCATCCCAAGTATTTGTAAAAACTACTTCAGAATTTGAAGACAGAGATTTGATTTCTTCTTCCTTGTCTTTACACAGCAATGATCAGGAAAGGTTCGTGGTGTTCTGACAGCAAGTAGAAAGCTTTGTTTCTGTTGCTTGTATTTCATCTGAGGGAGTCACTTGTCCTGATCATGGTACCACTAACCTATCCCTGTCACCAAGCACTTCTCTTTAAAGTTACATTTTTTTGAAGTTACAGCTTTTTCTGAAGAGCAATTCTTTGCCTTAAAAAATGACAGGGTAGCATCACGTGATAGTTATGAAAGAGAGAGAGGCTTTAGCCATGTGAGTCAGCAAATTCCCTTTCCTTCTACTGACCAAACAAGAACCCTTTAAGAAGATAATCCAAAGGAAAATAAGATTTGGAAACCAAAATACGCAACAAAAAGGATTTTTGTTCAAGAAGTTAGAAACCACGCTGCTCAGCATTTAGTAGCAGACACCGAATGACAGGAGACCTGGATCCTAACTGTGCCAGGCAGAAGGAAACTCTGAAGCTTTCCTGCTCCGGGGCGAGGATGCCTGCCCCCTGCCTGAGCCTGCTGATGCTCTGAGCATCACAAAGACCTTTCTGTCTAAAGCCTGAATGTCCTCTCACAAGCATACAGTGCAGTTACACCACTTGCCCCCCCAGGGCTGCACTGAAATAATGTAGAGGCAGATGAATGAGGTCTGAACTCAAGAGATATTTCAGCGTCCATGTGACATCAGAGCAGTACTCACTTATAACCCCAAAGGAAGGATTCTGTTTCCCAAGGCACAACGTGATATACTGTCTTTGAAACTCACTAGCTAGATACAAGTGCCGGTGAATTATGAAGTATTCAACAAGACAAAAACTTATACCACGGTGGTGCGTATTAGTGGTCCTGAGGCCGTGATATATTAACGTGCGCCAACTGACAACAATAGCTCAGGGAAAGCCTGAGTGCACGCAGCCTGAGATAAAGAAACAAATTGCAGAGCTCAGCTTAATAACCACAGTGGGTGGCAGCCAGCCAGTACAGTCCATATAAAACCTTCAGAATAACTTCTGTCAGACTGGCATTAGTATCAACTCCAGCCCAAGTGCAGGGTAACATGAAAGATCTCTTCACACAGTGGTTTCACTCCGTCAGCATTTCTTTCAAGGTTATCAATACTACAAGCAGACCAGCAGAGTTAACCTTTTACACTGAGGCTGACCCCAAAAGAATAAGCTACCTTTTTTAACTTGTCTCTTCTGTTTTCTTATTCCTTTATCTTTGCCTGTAATCTTGCAAGATTTCACAAGCTAACTGAGGTTAGCTTGGGTCACTGGTTAGATGTGAGATCCAAGCCACTACAGTCAGGGTCTTTCCATGGAGTTGCTATTAAAGGTGGATCTACAACAAACTCATTCAGCTGAGGTGTGAACTTCCAAGAGCTTGGGAGTGCTGTGATTGAGGGCTTTGGCGCAGATTCATTACTAGGTCAGAGCTGGACTGTTATTAGGGCATACGGTTAAAGACATAGTGATACTGAAAGGTCTCAGCTGCTCAGATTCATTCAAATTCTCACAACACTGCTGGAAGGGCAGTTCTTCCATAATACACAAAATATGATCATATGCAATGCTATGGAAATCATTAAAGTTCTCTAATTACTTCCAAAAGGGGAGTGATGAAGATTATAATCCTATTCTCTCATTTATGTATTTTATTACCTTAAAAGTTCCTTCAAGATAACTCTGGGTGAGTACTTCTAGACACGTACAAAATATTGTTGTTTTCAAAAATATTTTTCAAAAACACCAGGCTTCTGACTGGTCCTTGACCGAAAGTGATTTGTTGTTCAAAAACAGCATTGGAATTGCATTTAAATCTTATAGTTTTAAAGTGACCCTGCTGGCTTTAATTCTACCAAAAAAATAATGCAATGAAGTACAGAAATAATATCCAGGCAGTTCAAGGGCTTGAATGAAACAATTAATGAGACTGATTGCAACTTATTTCATAGCATCAAAAGTGTAGCTATTTTCCAGCTCAGGTGAAGGAGAAATACTTATATTTCATATTAAAAATAAAGCAAGACTGCAAATACAGAGAATGCCTAGGGGCTAACTACTCAGAAGCATGTATCAAGAATCTAACCAATATATTTAGTATTTTATTTAAAAGTCTATAATTGAAACTCATTTACTTTTTAGATATTATTTGCCTAAAATTAGAATCAATGTTAAAAATCAGTCATCAAGAAACTGATTCTGCATTAGAAAATAGAAACAATTTATCTGAAATAAATTTTTCGCATTCGTCTGGATTTAATGAAACAGGCTCAGTCTGATAGTATAAGGGAGAAAAGCAAAGGGTGAAACAGTGTAATAGATCCTTTGTGGTTTCTGAGAGGGGACAGAAAAACCTGACAAAACAGAAGCCGAGATTCTGCTGCCCACAACTTGTCTGCTTCTTGGATGTCATAAAGTTCAAAGAGTGAGAAAGAGTTTCTTCTAAGCACTAGACAATGCCACTGTCTTGGAAGTTTGGATTTAGTAGTCTGGTTCAAATAAAAAGGAAAGATATTTCAGATTCTTCTAGGCTGTGAAAGAGTTGCTTTTCCCAAAGGTTTTCATCCTGTCTGTGTTACGTCATTGAAGAAAATGCATTTAATAACCATAACTGGCTGTAAGTCATGGACTACTCTGTCCTTTAATTATCATCCTACTTGCACCAAAACTTGGTTCATGACATCGTACGTTCAAACAAGCAATCTGACTGAAGGGCCTTCCTCAGAAATGCAATTTTAAATACACAAAGGGCCCACCAGAGAAAATGGGTGTATTTTCCTTCCTGACAACCTATTGCATTTGGGGAAGCAAGGCCAAAATGCAGAAGATACCAAGGTAATGGCCACCGTGGCTTTCCAGCCATGTTCCTGTTCATTTGCCCTCCGTGCCAGGTACAACAAGATAGCCTATGATCCGTGTAAAACTGGCAGGTTTAGGAATTACAGACCACAGCTGAAGATATCTCTTTGCTTGAAACAAACAGAAAGTTCAGCAGCTTCTCAGGTTTGACATCTTTGCTGCAGCTGAATCCATGTAACGTAGCTTGCAGCTGAAGCCATGCTAAAGCTAAGGAAAGGCCCTTGCATAGCTAGTGAAAGTGGATAAAAAAAAAAAACAAGCAGGCCTGATGACAGACTCCACCAAGCCTTGAATTTTCTTATTTTTTAATTCCCTGAAGAGGAGGCCACTACACTCCTGAATTGAACAGGATTTTTATTATTGACTTCAAAATAATGCAGATCTCATCCATATGGCGTGTGCCTGTGCTGTCACTGACCTAAATTTGACATGTTTAATTTTAATTCACTGAAGCTCCAGAATTTAACATCTTCCAAATCCCGTAGCATAAATGAAACACTGGAGTGAATTTTAAAAAATTATAAGAGGTAAGTACTGTATTTTTAGAAACTTATTTCTGTCTGCCACATTATAAATACATTGTTAGTTCCCCGAATAGGGAATTCCTTATCTTACTACCGTAACATTGCTCTTTAAATTCTTCTTAATATGCAGAAAGAAGCAGCAATTAGTTAATACTTTCTTAACACAATGCTGCATCACAGCAGGTGCAATTGCAGAAGAGTTATGAATATAAAGCAGAACAGCAGTAAGTTAGCAGGGACATCTAAGGCTGTCTTTTTTAATCCAACTGCATTACTGACAACAGGAGAGGAAAATACCTGTTACTAGTCTGGTTAATATTTACATCCTACTATATGGTCCACTGGCATGAAGGGGTCTCTGTATTCAAAATACCAGATGTTGAGGGAGCAGTGCTAAAAGATAAACAAATTGACTCAGAGATCGTATCACATACATACTCAGACACATAAAGCTTTGAAAATTAGAAAATTCAATATGCTTCTATCCTAGATGAAACACTTCTTATCATCTTTCCTTTGTACATCTCTGATCCCATCTGAAGATGGGGTCCAATTACCACGTGATAAGAAGAGAGGTTGACGTGCTATTTTCTGCTATGCCGTAGCCAGGAGAGCCAATGTAGTGAAGTCAGTGCTATGCTGTTATGTAGACAAGGTCTCCTCTCTCCTGTAAAGAAATCTTTACATTTCACAGGCCGCCACCGAAATCTTCAAGATCAGTTGCGACTGAAATAAAGCTTGCAGGAGAAAGCCTAAAACAGCAGCTATGAGTCCTTGTCTCTTTCTCTGGGGTGTTAATTTGTATAACCACAGATGATGGATTAAACATTAGCATTAACTGCTCCGCTGAAAGAAAACAAGGACGGGCGAAACTGCAGCGGCATGTCCTGTGCAGGGAGGTACCTCGTTTTATGAATAACAGTGCTATGTTTCCTTTCTGCTCTTCAGGCTGGAGCTCCAAATGACAATATTTTGCTAACTTGACCTCTTTTCTGTGTTGAAAGCACTGCAGAAGCTGCTGCTTTTTTCTGCTTGTCTTGATGGGTAGTTTAGGTAGTTCTATTTTCTCTTGTTCTGTGCCTCAGGATTGTTCAGTCCCAGGAAATGTTACAGTTTTTGTGTCAGGAATAGTGCAAGAGAGGAGCAGGAGAAAACAAAAACTTTAGGAATTACTCTATAGCATCCTACCAGTGCCTTCAGGAAGGCAACCAAGGGTATCCCAGACGACTCTGCCTGGCCATCCACCTATTCTATACAAAAGTGATTTATTTTATGTTTTGCACTTGGAAAATATCCATTAATAACATTTTTCTTGAAAGAAAAAAATGACTTGATCAAAATCTGTTAAATAACACAGCAAAAATACCGTGAATTGTCTTGCCCATGGTCGCTGGAATATCTAGGGAGAGATTCCAAGTCTCGCAGAGCTCCAGCCATAACCAAGAGCCCAATGTTGCTAGTATGCTTCCATTCCTCTTTACTACCCCAATCATTTCCAGAGATTTTACTCTTTCTACTTCCCTGTACTTACTTTCCTCTACTTATTTCCAAAGCCAAAAAAAGTAAATCCATCCATTCCAGCTGCAAAGACTCAGCACTTTACCCCTATAATGACACATTATTTCAGAGCCCTAATGAATCTCTACTGTAAGTTCATACTGTAGTCATGTTACAGGATGACATTTTCTTTAGAGAATATTTGAAAGCAAAAAAGAGAAGTAAGGGTTACTCTTCAATTAGCTTCAAAAAGTATGTCAACAGCCAAAAGAGTAAAAACCTCCACTCTAAACAAAAAGTCATTGATAAAATAAAATCTCACTAAAAAAAACCAAAAAAACACAAAGATAAAAGAAGATATCCGCACAACAAATAGTGATAAATGGCTTATTGAAGCTATGGACTGATTTTTTATGATGTCTAAAGGCTCTGTTTGTAAAATTTACCTTAAAAACAAGTTTAAGGAAAGTGAATGTTCATGGCTTTTCAGGGGCACGTGAACCTTTCCTTTCTCAATTGCTGCATTATTGCTTTTAGTTCAGCTCAGGTTGGCGAAGACTAAAAGTTATTACCAGTGGAATACCCTCGGTAGATATCTGTGAACCTTATTTAATGAACCTGAAATTCAGTCAAGGTTCAGCACCTTCCCAAACAAGCTAATAATGAACTTGTCTAAGTACTAGTCAAGGATATATTGCTTTTACTCAATCCTGTGTGAAATTTTACCATTTTGCTTTGATTTTGAGGTCCTCTAGAGGTAAAACCAATCAAAAGATAACAACAAAAGTTAGAGAAAAAAATAAACCTTCTTGTGTCTAATGTTGGTGTCATTCATATGCACTCAACAAGACAGAGACCATAGTTTCACATTTTCCAGACAGACAACATGAGCTGTAGCAAACCTTCTGTTGTCAACAGGTGACGAGACCACAACATATGTACTTAGAACTAGCGCAGACTGACAATCTGAAGAAAAAAATCAAGGTCACGGTGAGCAGGAAGGTCCAAAAACCTGCTCAGGCCCTTAGAAAGTAATCATCCATCTTTGACTACCAATCTCCAGTCCAAACTAAATCTTTCATCCACATTTAGAACCTTTAGAAGGGAGGCTAAGAACGAAAGCAGTGATGGGCTCATAACTGCAATGATACTACTGAATATAGGATAACTGTGTTGACTAATCCATCCTAATGCCATTAGGTAAATCAATCTTTTGGCTAAGTATACACAAATATCCTGAGCTGAAGCTAGCAACTAAGAATAGAACTTCTTTTATTCTACATTCATCACCTTTGTATTTTATCACCTTTGGCTACCAAAAAACATGCAGTGCAAACCCCAGCAATCCAAGGTCATTCAATTTAGCAGTTTCATGTAAAAATTTACAAATTTGACTACCACTACATATCACAAAGCTGGAGGCTGATCTATGGTCCTTAGAAAAGGGTGATAAAAGAATTTCTTGGGACACACTACACACATCTGATTCATTTTACATTAGATCAGTCACTGTCAGTGTATGCCCTGCAGACTTTGAGGGCCCCTGTCCACTTCTACAGAGTCAGTGAAAGACAACCAAGAAAAGGAAAATTGTTGTCACTAGGACTGAATTCTCTGCATAAAGGCTGACATCTGCTTCAGAAAATGCTTAAAGGTCTGCAGGTGAAAAGAAACTGACAACAAATGTATCAGAATAATATTAATATAGGATCTGGAGTCTCACAAATCGTGGCACCGGTGACTCATCTCCACAGACTACTGCTGATGAAATGCTGCTCAGCTGGTGACTCTTTGCAAACCTGCCAGTCTGTTGAAATCAACTTGTTTTCAACAATATCCTTGCACAGAAAACAGAAAGGTATTCACTTTTCATTATGGAGAAGGAAAATAAAAGCATTCTATCCGTTTCCAGTTTTCATAGTTTCCTAGATCTTTGCATCTGTGAGTTTCCAAATCTGTTTGGGGAAAAAAAAATCCATCCAAAAATTTCTATTTTTATTTAGAACACCTTGTTTTCAGCAATGTGTTACTGAATCCACAGTATGGTTCTGAAGGAATTGTGGCTTGGGTCCTGGGCTCCTGTATGGACTATTGGCTCCTACCGACCTGGTACGAGGGCAGTATTTCCATATCAGGTCTGTTCAGAATTAGAGATATGGATGGCTTCTGCATCTCTTCATTGCCAACATCCTACTCAACTTCACTACCACTCTCAGTTTTAAAAGTGACAAGAATATAATTTGTCCTCAGCAGATGTAGGGATCTTATAGTCTGTGGGAAATTTTGTGTTTGTAATTGTGTTTGTGTATAATATATACCATATTATACATATGTTTAAATAGAAAAAAATGAGGGGGGGGGGGTGTATATGTATATATCTTTTTCAATTTAAACACAAAAAAAAACCCCAAACAAAAATCCAAACAAGTGAAAGGAAAATCCTTTCTCTCCTTGATATCAACTCTGTTACATTACTGCTTCAACCACTAAACATTTTGATCATTTCCCAGGGGCATAGCACCTTTCATTTCTTCAAGCAGCTCCATTTCTGTCTCACTTCCTAAGTCAGAAGTTCAGTGTAGGTCATTTTTCTAGTCATCACCCTTCTATGACTTCCCATCACCTCCTCCATCAAGTTCACAATCTTCATCCCCAGGGCACAAGCTACAATCTGCTAACATCCAAACTCTCATTCCCACTTTCTCTATGTATTTTGCCTTCCTTCCACAAAAAACAGTTCTCCTTTACCATTTTACCTGGTAATTTTCATTTTTTATAACAATTACTTCTTCTTTCTGTACCATCCTCCAGGCATTTTTCATGGAACCTTCCAGCAATGCATCTGTAGTGGCATTTTACGTGACAATATTGCAGGATTCTATCGCAAGTGCTGGGCCCACCTCCCCACAGCTGGTTAGAAGTACTCCAGGGAAACAGACTACACGCTCTGTGGCGTGTGACAGGGCGTCAAATAGGCATGCTTGTAGTTTTAGTAATGGAGGGTTCCACTCCTGTCCAGAAATAGGAGGTTCAGTGACTCTTAACCCTGGTCCTCAGGATTTGTAACAGAAAAATTGTACGCTGTGATCTCAGCTCGTTCCCTCTCTTTGTAGCATCATATGCAGATAATGGAGTCGTTTCTGGCAGAGCAATGAAGTGGGTAGCCACATGGCCTATCAACCAGCTCAAGCGAAGGAAAATATGCACAACAGACACAGCAGGTTATTTACAAGAATCCCACAACACTTTGAGAGTACCCTGGCTATCAGGGATAGATTGTGCGACGGCAGCTGTGCTGCACCATCCCTCCAGTTTGGGTTGTAAACAACCGTGGACATTCAGCAAAGTAGGACCTCTGTGTGAGTCTGCATATACATGTGGCATGGCTGCGGGCAAGCCTGTAAAAAAGCTGCTGAGTTTTAAGCATCACCCTCAGGTTTTTTAGGAAGCTGCTGCCAAATGGGATGTGTGGTGCTCTATGACTTCCCAGGCTGATTATTTGATGCAAGGAATAGATGGGCAAGCTTGTTAACCAGTTGTTATTATATGCATTACATAGGTAGTTGTAATGAAAGGATGACATCAGTGTAAAGTGCTACAATGACTGCACTTTCCATTCTAAACATTCAACACAAACACTTCCATCCAGGCTCCAAGTAATGCTCCACCTAATCCTATATCCACTCTCCTGCAAAAGGGATTCCTTCACTGTTTTGCTCACACAGGTGTTTGACACATTAAGTGGTTATGATGGGCTCTTCATTACTGACAGTTTGTGGGGTTTAGCTGTTCAGGGTTGAAGTCTGCATCTTAGATGTTACGGCCAGCAGATGTGCTGCAGATGGCAGATCTGCTGCCCTGAATTTAATAGTTGCTGTAGAAGAAATTGTCATGCTAGCTTGCAGCATGGTAGGAGCTCTGTGATATCTGAAGGACTGGGAAGCAATCTAGTAAAAGCTCTGTGATGTACAAAGTTAAAGAAGTTGCGTTTCAGTAAAATTTTAGATTGTTTTAAAGTGGGAGACTCCCTCAGAATATCTTGTCACTGTTGCTTGAATAAAACAGTGTATGATGCATTATATATCATTTATACTATCAAATCAAAGGCAGTATGCTTATAATGACTAGAACTCACAATTTGGATATTGATGCTTGTTTTACCCATAAACCAACAGACAACGTGGAGAGACAGCCAGCTGAGAGACCAAAGCAAAGTCCTGTGAGGTCAGTAAAGAAAGATAGGAAGGATGGAAACAATTTTCAATTTATGTTTGGAAATTGCATTTCTTCAAAGTTACCCAAAAAACCTCCTGTAAGTCAGAATCATGACAAATTGGGAGAGGAAAGTGAAAGAAACCCTGCTGTTTCAACTGTGTTGTGAAAGAGCTGCATCAGGAATCCTGACCCACTTTCAGAAATAAAGGAAAGCTTTTTCTCAGGAAGGCACCCCTGGTGCCTGCTCTGAACTACTGGTTACAAAGAGACAGAAATTCCCCCTGTATTTCCAGAGTAGTGAAGTCACCTTCCCATCCACACAAATGCTTGAGAGATCTCAGCTTCAGCGTGGAAAGAGGTTGTTTTAATATCCCTCCCTTTAGGAATGCTCATTCTCTATTGCATAGTCTTGGCTTTGCCACAATTCACTTTATGCCATGTCAAGCTTTATCACACCAGGACTCCTTTCTAAAGGAAGGGGAGGGAGGTAAACCTACAAGAGGTTCAAATAAAATTCACATTGCCAGTGAAATCAAGACCTCCCACGTGCTTGCTGAACCCCCTTCTGCACAAAGGCAACTCTTCTTTCCCATCCCTCAGAACATGTTTCATGTTGTGTTTTCCATTTCCAAGCTCTCTCCAATCAGCAGTTCCCATCCACCTGTTAATTTTCTTTAACATGAATTTCCATGTATCATAAAAACAATAATCTTGGAAACAATAAAAATTGCTAGACATGGTGAAAACAGTTAGGCCACCCCTACCAGATGCATGAGTGCATGGTAAAGAGAATATGCTCTGGGTACTGCCCCACAACCGGTTCATGTTTCTTGAGGTACTCGGGTGGTGCACAGATGTGACTCCTCCGAGGTAGAATTGTTGGAAGGATGTAACATTGCCACATAAAAAGTGTTTCTCCTCCACAAAAGCTTTCCACCTGTTCAGGAGGGCAGTTGTGCTCTACCGCCTGAATCATCTGACTGAATCTTTTCAACCCTGCTCTCCCTTTGTGTCATGCAGTCATCAGAAACAGGATCTTAAACAAAGCAATATTTACATCACCTGTATCTCCTCCCCTACAAATGTCAAGCCATGTCATCCATTTCAGAAACAACAAAAGAAAGATGAAAAATTTGTTTCATGAGTTTCACAAATAAATTCTGCACCTTCCCCCACACCAAAGAAACTCTCTGCAACCCTCATGTAAAGGAGAAACACAACACTATTAAAAAAAGCTCTCTAGTACTCCATTTCCACGATCAGAAAACTATTTCCAAAGGCAGCAAGTTAAACAAGATATAGCTGTTGGCCTCACATTTCACTTGAAAAGGTTCTGGTAGAAGCACATGAGGCCTTTAGTAAAAGCATGGTTGTTTGCATTTACCTCTCCTAGGAGAATTCCATTCAGAGACAGAATCTGGTATCTAACCAGGTCTTGTCTGTCATCCAGTTTTCCCGTTGGACCAGGCAAGGGGCAGGGAGATTTAACTAGCTGCCTGTGGTCACAGAGGCACCCACAGCTCCATCAGGTGAGAAGCCAGAACCTCTGCTCACCTCTGGATTCCAGAGGGCTCTGCAAACCTTGATGTGCCAGACCCTCCATGCTGAAACACTCATCTGGCTCCCAGGCTGTATACAACTTTTTCTTCTCTCTCTCTTCATTCTGAATCTGTAGCAGATGCGAGTCTTTGTTTCAACCAGGTTATTTTAATAAAGGGAACAATGGTCTTTCCAAGGCCGTATATTGAAAGCTTGAGAAAAGCCACATCAAAGCCAATTAGGGGCCAGATGTTGCTGATACAGATCGCCAGCAAGCCCCCAACCAGAGGTGGGAGTGCTGAACAGCTTCCTAGAACTATGTGCTTGAATGTAAAAGCTATAGCTTTGGGCTACCCGTGACCTGGCAAACCAAAAGTGGGGGGCTGAGATCTCCAGTACCATTAATATACTTCACCCAAGGCATGCTTCTTGTGTGTCCAACGGTTAGGTCCATACATATGCAACACATACCTACGTGTATTTTATGTAAGTACATTTAAAGTATGTTCCAGAATACAACTGGGTGAATGCAAATAAAGAAAACAAAGCTCTCATATCATGAAATGCAGCAATTTTACCCTCCAGTAAGGCCTCTGTTTATTAAATCATTAGGCAGTAACCTTATAGGGGAACACATTACATAAATGCACATACAGTCTTCAAGTTTAAACAGATCATTATGTTTAATGGGAGCTAACGGGATCATAACTAAAAAATCTTGAGTCTTACAGAGTAGCAAGGATCTGTTGATTTGAGATTCATATTTCATTTCTTTTCAATCTTTCCTAACTATACCACGGGGGGGTGGGGGTGGGGGGTGTATATATACTCATGTATATACAGAAGACCTTAAGTAAACTTTCAGATCTCTATGTGCCGTTATAATGTGGTAGTCTTAAAAACAAAGTGTAAACCAGAATTAAATTAAATCCAAGACACCTTTTGTACTCCAAGTATCCTAGATCACTTTCAAAGAAATTACTTGGAAACTGCTAGTGCAGTCACGCAGCAGTTGTTAGCTCAAACTCAGGCCTGGATGTCAGAACTTATTTTGGTAAAAAGGCAGAAAATACCAGACAAAACCAGTTTCCTCCTTGTTCTTTCCATGGCATCCATTAGCTCTTTGAATCACACCTGGTGTAAGCAGGAGAGTTCAGCCTGTTACCTCATGTTGCCAGTTATTCACCGTTGGTTTAAAAACTCTTTTAAACCATGTGCACAGAGATGCTCACAGACACTTCTATACACACAACAATTTAAAAAGCGAATCAGTGCGAACAGTTCCACACTTTAATTTCCACTACAAGACCAGACAATTCACTGTCCTTGTCAACAGCATAATGCTCATTTGGGGAAGAAGATTACTAGAACGTCTCCCCAGGAGACTCAGCTCTCTGCATGTCCACCTAGGGACAACCCCATTTCACATCAGAACTCACCAAACTATGGGTCGGTCTCTCAGGCTTCTCCTGCCTGCTGTTTTAGCCTAGACTAAGAAATACTAATTCCTCAGGCACTTTTGCCTGTAGGAACTATTTGCAGCTCCCAGCAACTTCCACAGGAATTAACACCTCCGTACATAAAACCAGTTCTGGACTCTGGCTGTTTTGCTAAATAGTTTCCTCTAGCTGTGCAAAATCTAGTGCTTTTATTTGTAGGTCAGACTTCTCAGTCTGTGTAAATATCAGTCTGTGTAAATATCTGTGTAAATAACAGTTTCCAAACAACTGTTGTGGAAAAGAGAGCAGAAGCAGCAACTACTAAACCTAGATGTATTTCAGAAAGTATCAAGTTTTCCCAGAAATGATTTCCAGAAGTTGAAGGCCAAGACAAAAGCACAGTAGAGTTTCCTCTTCACTTCCCCCCACAACATACAAGTTAATTTACGCCAGGGTTCATATGGGTTGTCTTTTTTTTCCCCCCATTCTTTCAGAATTAATATCCTTTATCAGACTAACTAACACTCTGCTAAAAAAGAAAGATGGATTTAAAAACACTTCCTGGGGCCAAAACACCAGGACAACTGTCAAACCATACAGAGGATTCTAGTAGAAGTCCTGATGTCAGACCAGCAGCAGGCAGATTGTGGAAAGCAAAAATGGTGGTGGACACACTGCAAAAAAAGGAATGAGAGAAATGAGACTCTTTTTAACCAGTGTAAATTCACTGACTTTGAACCAAAAGTTCCAAGACAACATCAAGGTAAATGGGAGGGAATAAGCAGGGAGAGAGTCAGAAGACATGAGGAATATCTGAGGACCAGAGAAGTAGACGGAGTTTTTCTTTCTTCTTAGCACAGTGGAAAAGACTGCTGGGCTGTCTAGGGAGTTGTAGAAGGTAAGAAAGATTTTTCAGCAAGGCCACCAACGCCAGCAGAGGCACTTGACCTCACCACATGCTAGGAAGATGTTATTCACTTGTTTACAAGTCACGTTCTGCTGCAGTTCAGACAAGAAATAGGAGCAATCAGGTGAGCAGTTAAATGAGAGCCACTAGTAAGCAGGCAGAAGAACCAGGCACTGAGGAGCTGGAGTAATGGGGGGTGCACTGGCTGCCCCCTTCTTCACCCACCCACCACCTGCCTTTTCCTTCTGCTGCAGGTCTGTTGTAGCCAGCACTATGCTGACTCTTGTGCAACCCTCTGCAAAGCAGCATCTTGAAGAATTCAGAATGATCAAAGAAAAAAACGACCCTTTCTTCCAGTCTTTATTTTTAGCTGTGCTTGTGCCCTTCACCTGACCACTGTGTGAACAGCAGCTGAGGAGTCACACTAAATGGCAGGTTGCTATCTATCTCAAATGTGGCAGAATTGTTCATCACCTTGCTAAAAGGAAAAGGAAAAAAAATAATCTTTGAATAATTCATTGAAGGTTTGACCAACTGACTGGTGTCCCTGCTCTCTCTTGTCCCCTGCCTGCACCTGAGTAAGGAAAGCGTCCTCTGTGAGATTTCTTCTCACGCCCTGCCAGCAGCAAGCCCTGCTTGCAAGCCCAGCTCACTTGACTGTAGTAATCCTGTTCTGCTGAGGCAAGAACGATGATCAGCACACCACCACTGTTAGAAATGTTATAGGCTTCATAAAAACAATCACATCACCTATAAAACAGTAGGTGATCACGACTGCTGCACCGCTCTCATCATAACTTAGCTTGACTTGTCTGGATGGAGAAACAAATTACAGACAATTCCCTTCCCTTTCTCCCATTACTGTGCAGAGTGATACAATGACCCTATTCTCTGCCAGACCTCTGTCTCTGCAAAGATAGAACAACGATCTTTAAAAGACAGAAGAGGAGAGCCGGGGTTGAAAACTGTCTGCATAGTGTTACAAGGTCTGTTAAAAAGCAGAACTAAGTAATACCTGGCAAATTGTTGAGGTTCATGAGAACCAGCAACAGCACTCTGTATAGCTCAGCTGTAAGTGGGGAATGGATTGAGCCGCTCCATTTAAGACTCAGCATCTGTATTTCTTGCCTAGGTAAGACTCCCTCTGTAAAATCACCGATAGCTCAGGATCGGGTCCTGACCATATGTTGTCTAAAAGGCTAACGCTGATTCATAACCATCATTTTAATTCCTTCTCATGCCATGCACCTGTTTGCACTGCAGAAGTCAAACACAGCACTGAGAAGATCAGTCAGTCAAACAAGACTCTGCTTGACTTGGGTCAGAAATTTGAGTGATAGCGTCACTTAGACAACTGAGACAGCTTTCAGTTCAGAGTGACGCAGGACTCCTCAGCAGGGTCTGTTTAGGGGAGAGGATTTGCCTGCCACTGTGAAGGCTGTGCACATAACTGATTTGCCAGGGGGCTGTCCAACTGCAAAAGAGAGATGACTAAGCAACACACCTTAGCCTTTATCAAATGAGATTTCTTCTGTTTGCATTTTTTGTTTTCTTGGTGAAATAAAAAGCCCAGAAAAAAAAAATCAGTGCATTAAATAGAACGGCTCAAGGGGTCCCAAATTAAATGTGCTAACTTGAATGAACTGTGTAAGAAGCAAAGGAAATGCACAGCAATGTTTACAAAGCAAGAGCAAGAAAATGCCTTTCCCTTCCCCCCACAGTGAAGGAGGATTTGGCTCAGTTTTTTCTCCTGCCTGAAGAGAGTTGAATGAAAGCTGCTGCTGCTGCTGCAAACATGGGTTAGCAACCAGGCTACAGCACAGGGTGGGAAAGAAGCAGCAAGGAAGGGAAGTAAGCCTTCAGCCTCCCTTCTTACAAAGTTCTACTTTGTGTAAATAATTTCATGATAGGAGTAGTAACAGCTACTTGGTGTCCCCGGTTCCACTCATCCTCAGCTTGACCTTCCTCCTAATTACAGCAACTTAACAATGAATGGTCTTTCCCCCTAAATTATCAAGAATATTCATGCAGTTTTTTTCATTTCCTACGTTTGGTCTTGTGACTTTTGAGTTACTTCAAACCCTAAACATTACAGATTCTTTCATCTAACAACAACATGTGAAGCATACCAAATTCACAAGAAGCCAGTTAAAGATGTGACACATTATGAGAAAAAACTATCCAGAAATAGAAAATTCATATGTAAATATTATCTGTGGCAGCAGGAGAAACACAACAAGTATGAGACACCGTTCAGAAATAGCTGTGTGTCTTACAGGAAAACTAGGATCTTTTTTCTCCTTAAATTCTCAATGTGTAAAGTCAAGTGCTATTACTATAGTAAGAGATAATCATAAAAGCCTCAGATGGAGGGAAACAATAATTAATAAGTTTTAGAGCTTTCTATACTCCACATGCAATAATTTAGGAATGCTAAAATTCACATTTCCTGAATGGACTGACTTTGAAACTAAGCCCTTATCTTGTTGGTAAGTAGCAAGTCATGACTTTTGAATGACAGCAAGCTGTGGTGCCTAGCTCTGATGGTACAGAAGACAGTAAACCTCAGGCACGTCACTAATCCAGATGAAGTATTTTTATTTCGGGGCCTTTGGGAGGGAAAATCAGATACACTGACATCAGTATGAATGATGCTATAGAGGAGACCACATAAAACTGAAATTCCACACTTGGATGAGCACAAGAAACATTTTTTGTAATCTGGTGTTCTGACTGTAATTTATTGCAATGATGCCTGTTTGAAAGACATGTCTCTGACAGAGGTGTATTAGTAAAGACGTTTATAAGCTTAATTGGATGGTGTCACAAAGACATGTATGGCATTTTTGCCACGTGCTGCTATAACAGTGATTTTTCAAAAGCACAATTTCTTTGGGCTGAGAAACATTAAAATCTAAAATATTTTGTAAAGTAGCCACAAGAGTTTAGGAAACAGGATTCAGCACTGTTTATCATTCACTACTGCATACCAGCATTATAGTTTACAGCCTTAGAGTCTGGTGTAAAATGTTACAACGTGCTTTGAAACAATACCCCACTTGCAAAACTGAGGTAGCTGAGCCCTCTCAAGAGGAGATGTTTTAACATGATTTGTGTATTCTTTTACAGAACGAGTCCTTTGCAATAGTGATTTCACAGTTTTCTGCCCCTGCATTGATTCTCCCTCAACTCATTATGATTGTCTGAATGAAAAAATCCGCCACACCACGCCACAGCCTTTTTGTCAGTGGTTCACAATTTACAGATAGCCTTTGCAAAAGACACAATAGGACCGGGCAACCCAGGGGGCAGGGGAGCAGATTGAAGCAATTAAAAGTGTCCAAGGCTCCAAGGCCTGCTCTCAGCAAGCTCAGAGCACCCCAGAACTCTGGAGCACAGATTACTACTACGTGACTGTGAACTTCAGAACCAAAAGTAACTGAAAAACACACCTTGGAACATGCTCTTACCACAAAGAAGGCAAATGGCACCCTGGGCTGCATTAGGCAAAGCAATGCCAGCAGGTCGAGGGAGGCGAACCTTTCCCTCTGCTCAGCACTGGCAAAGCCACACCCGGGGTACTGCATTCAGTTCTGGGCTCCCCAGTACAAGGGAGACATGGACATACTGGAAAGAGCCCAACGAAGTGCCATTGAGACGATGAAGGGACCAGAGCAACTCTCCTGTGAGGAAAGGCTGAGAGAGCTGGGACTGTTAGCCTGGAGAAGAGAAGGCTCAGGGGGATCTCATCAAAGTGTACAAATACCTAAAAGGAGGGTGCAAAAAGGACATCCTTTACACCCAAAGGATGTAAAGGAGATGGTGCCAGGCCCTTTTCAGTGGTGCTTATTGACATGACAAGAAGCAACAGGCACAAACTGAAACACAATCTGAACATCAGGAAACACTTTTTTTACTGTGAGGGTGACCAAGCACTGGCACAGGTTGCCCAGGGAAGCTGTGGAGTCTCCGTCTTTGGAGATGTTCAAAAGCTGTCTGGATGTCGTCCTGGGCAACTGGCTGTAGGTGGCCCTGCTTGGACAGGGTGGGTGGACCAGGTAATCTTCAAGAGGCCCTTCCAATGTCAACCATTCTGTGATTCTGTTAGTCAGTGAATTGGAAGAACGTTTCTCAGGGACAAGTGCCCTCTCTTTCAGATATGTTGAAAAGTTCAACTTTTATTCTGCATTAGATTAAAGTTATGTTGCAAAAACTTGGGTGATTTTTGTTGATCTTTTTTTCTCCTCAAAATCTAGCAGCACATTTCCAGCCAACTCTCCCTATTCATTCCTCTAAACTGGAAAGAGCAGAGATCTGAACCTTTGCCTCTCATCCTGTTTTCTTTTAAGCTAAATACACCTTTGTGGAACATTGTGGATGAACAAAAAAGCATTCAGGGATAGGACATCCACAATGACTGTGGATGCTTTTCTTTCTAAGCCCAGTTTAGCAGTGACACAGTAGCAGATGATGTGAGTTAGTGCCAAATACAAATTACAGTCCTGCCACGGTGAAATTCATCTGACACTGTGTTTTTAAAAAAAAAAAAACTTTCATCACTGAAAAAGCCAAGGTTTGGAGTGCTGTCCTACCCCCATACCCTGAGCACTTGCTCCACCACCCCACAAAACAACACGACACACACATCCCCACCCCTCTGCTGGGAATGCGCCCGTGCTGGGTCTGAAAATGTGCTACGTATGACCGCACCTGGCACCGCTACAGCTCGCTCGAGACCTCTGCAAACGGCAGACAAGGACTTAAAGCCAGGTGACAGATCTCCTCCATCCTGCTGTTATGGAGGAAGACAACTGAAGTCTCCGGGGTTAACAAAGTAAGCACTTCTTTAGTTGACCTGAAATCTGTGTGGTTTTAATCTAAAAATTTAGCTCTGATTAAGAAATTCCTTCTCCCCATTTCCCCCCATCTGGCTGTTTATTGCTGACTCTCCTTCCAGCTGAGAACAGTAACTGGCCCATCACCACCCACAGAGACTCTCTAATGATCCAGGGGAAAGTTAATCACACCATCCCATCACATAAATCACAGAAGTTGGTCTGTGACTTACTCAGCCCTAGTGAGGGCCAGATCTTGAGCTCCCAAATCAGCCTTTCTGTTTTGCTTTGGGTTTTTTGTTGGTTTTTTTTTTTTTCTTTTTTTCAGCAAAAGCGCTATTTTCATTCTTTCATTTCACCTATCAAGTCAGTCTGAGGCATCATAATGGCCCATAAAACTACCATCTGGGGCATGAAATCTCAGGTTTCTGCACAGGAATGAATTCTGCCACCTTTTCTAGCTTCCCTTGCTATGATGTGCTCTTCTTAGCCCAGAGTATTTCAGAGGGTATGTACAGGCTACTCCTGTATTATTATCTACTCTGAATACGTATACATATTCAGAGGCATATGTACATAGGCTACTCCATCACGTCAGCACAGCACCTTAGAGGGTTAAAGCCTCTGTTGTTTTTTTCCCTGCCAATATTTTAATTTAATGTAAATCAGTTTATTTCTGGGAAAATTTCCTGTTCAATGCACATATGAGGAAATGCAAACACACACACAAAATTCCTACTCATATCTGCTCTGCTTATGTATCTATGACTGAAGAGTTGTAGTGTTGTGATATACAATAAATATAAAAGGAAAACAGACACTCAAACAGCACCAGCTAAGCAGAAAGGCTATTTTTCCTTTTCCCAGGAGGCTGCTGTTGACATCAAGCTGTGCTGAATCAGGAGAGTAATGGCACTCAGGAGCCAACAGATCCTGCACCTCAAAAGCGCCCATCCCTCTGAGCACCCACAACATCCCTTAAGTATAGCTAGAGCTGAGGATTCAGTTCCACTCACATAGGGGAAGTAATACGTTAACCCAAGAAAGAGAAAACACAGTATGGAATGACAGAAAAGAAAAACTCCTGTAGAAATCTTTTTGTGGCATCAGACACTACATGATATATGGTATTTACCTGGCAATAAACCAGAACTAACTTCACATAGTTTGCTGTGGATCAGCTCTTCCCTTTCCTCCTAATTTTCATTTTAACCAAACGGTTGAAAACCTTAGCATATAAATTTAATGAATTCTGACTCACCACCTCTACTTAAAAGTTACCCCATCTGAAAAGTAAAATCCTTCTTAAAATTGGTTATCAGTTATGCAATCAATATTTAAAGTATCCCTAAAAACTTTGTTTATCAAAACATCACATACCCGAGTTCAATTACCATGTTAAAATATTTTTTAAATGTATTAAAACACACATTTGACTGACTTTAGCTCCTGACCAGACAATACAGAAAACAGTGTATCAGCTCGTGTGAGGTTATAACATCATCTTCTGCAAGACCAGTGTCTTCCAGATTTCAGTAGATTTTAGATCTAATACATCCACGTTTGGAAGGCCAAGTTACAACAGGCTCTTCAGAGAAAGCTACTTTTTCTTTTCATGCAAAATGAAGTCCCAGCATGACGGCCTACCAGGACAACAATTTGAAGGAAAGAACTAATACAGAAAATAAGGTTTTGCACTGAATATACCCACTAAGGCCTCATTTAGCTTTGCTTGTGATCGTAATTTAGATATAGCTCTATTGGTTGGATGGCTGAGGTACAAAATAGTAAAGTGATGTTTCTCAAGATCACCAAGTAGAACCCAAAATCTCTGTCTTCCCTTAGCTCCAACATGGGCTGTATGATTCTGAGCTGTGAAGCATCTCATCAGTCGGGTTCTAAATTTGTATGAGAATATCAATTCCAAACCCAAAAGTCTAAGACCAATTAATACAAAGCATTAAAATTTCCCCTTGTAAGAAATTACTGCAATATAAAAGCAGTCTGATATTAAGACTTTAAAACAAAAAAAAATTAGTTACTAATTCCAACTATAACTCAACAAGGTCTAGTCGCTATTTCTCTCTCTCATTTTTTTTTCTTTAAAAGAAAGAAGAAACTTCTTAATTTCATGCCAGGTGCAGCATTTCACGGATCACTGCTGAATTTTAAGACACGAAATGGGTCAGTACTGCCCTTAGAGGAAGCTGATGTCAGTAAGGCAGTATTGGAACTGGACACAGAGGCAAAGCACACAGTTAGGTAGCATTTCTAGTGAGAACGGTTGATATGCCCGGAAAAAAAAAATACAAAGGCATTTTTGGGCTCAGAGTCCCGTAAGCGAGCGTTAGTATAGTATGTAAGAAATAAGCAAGTGCAGGTGAAGCTGGCAGGAAAGAAGATTCCCCTGTAAGACCATAAAAAGCCTACAGAGCCTCCTGAAGCAGACCAGCACCAAGTCTGGTCCTGGCACAAGAGCCTGTGAACACGCTTGGCACACAGCGGTCACGTGTGCGTTTCACACAGAGGGGTCTGGTGCAGCCACTGTGTCAGGTACAGCTCACCAATGGGATCTCAAAGGACAAACACAGTCCGGAGCTGTTGGGATTTACCCTTCTGAGAGGCTGTGACATTTCAGTGACTGCCCTCAATTGTCCGTGCTTAGCCGTGGGAACCACTGGTTTGGGTCTGCTGAGGTAACTCCTTCCAAAATTTGGCGAAGAGTGAAAGCCTCCCTGTATCTTTTTGGTGCTTGACAGAGCACAGGCTACTTTTCCTTGGGCAGCTGGGGTTGCCAAAACACGCCACACAGGAGGGATGATTTGTGCAGATTTACTGCTTTCAGGGGAGTAGAACAGCCCAGCTTTCCACCTCCTCATAGGCTTAAAGGTGAACCAAAGCTATGGTTTCTGTATTTCTGAAGCATGCTTTTATGCATTTTGGAACCCAGAGGCTACAAGAAAGTGAACTACAAAGCACAATTCTAGCCTAAATTAAAAACCGAAAAGCCGCAGGTAGTTTTATTGCAGGTTAGCACACACCCTGGATGCTAGAGCTGGAGATTCAAAATACACAGCAAGATCTTATTTTCAAAATCCTGGAGGTAACGTTGCCCTTAAAATGCGCTCTCCCTCTGTAAGCCAATAAAGTATAGTTACCCTAAGTGTGGATGCATGGGTTTTGTTTTGTGGGTTTTTTTCCAAGATAGATGCAGCCTGAATGACTTCATTAACTCTGGGCATACAGATACAGATGTTCTCAATGGTTTCTTCTGGACACAATGTTTGGGAAACTCAGAGTGATTTCTCATCCCTAATCACCCTTGCTCAGGCAGGACTGAGGGAGGTAAGTCACCTTATAACAGCAAGGTGACATCAGAGCTGAAGACTGTTTCCCTCCCTCACGCCTTGTTATTCCACCTGCTGGCTGTTTTACTGCTACCCAACGTGATCTGGTCCCCCTGCACCAGGGTCCTGAAAATTAACCGAGATATCAATAATACAAACACTATGTGAACACACAATGTCTAGTATTTTACCTGACTTCTAGCGGGACTGCAACCTGTTCATTGTTAACGCTGATGTCAGATGTGGTAGCGAGATGCTGTGCTTCAATGTACCTTTGAAAGGGTATATTCCTTCCTTACTTTCCCCCAGCACATGAAATAAAGATATGTTACCGCGTTCTGCTGTGCTATGAAGCTGTAGACTGTCTGTCGTTAGAGGTCCTCAAGAACAGGCTAACATTTGTTAGGAATGAGATGGAGACAGAAAGATTCAGCCTTGCAGAAAGGTTTTGGATTTGATTTTGCTGGCCCTGGCCTATGAAGTCAGTGTCTCAAAAACTGTGATGTCTTTCTTCTTTAACAATTTAATTAGGACAAAAATTAATTCGCAAGCTGGAGCTGAATGGAGGCATCAGCTAATAATTTATGATTAAACAATAGTAAGCAAGGTCACTGCTTGACTAAATATTCAGTAATCGGTGATTAGATTTTGTTGGTCAATCTCTTTAAAGGACCTGATTGGAGATGACCTCTTTCTTTTAGATTGAATATATCTGCTCAGGCTAAGTTATTATTGATCAAGAAGCTGACCTTACTGCCAACACTGGCGTTCTCACACTACTAATCTCTTTGCATACAGTGTGCACGTAGTTGCTGGAAAACTTCAAAAGAGACTCAATCAAGTTGACGATTGCTTGATTAATTAACAAGGTGCCATCTTTTGGTATTCCAGACTGGTTGCTCTCTGCATTCTTATCACTCTTAGCATTCAATTTTAAAAAAGTAGACAGATTACAGAAGGCTCCAAAAAGGTTACATTGTACAGGGTAAATCTTGCCCCGTTTCTGCAGACAAGAGGAAGGAGTTTTCCCCCTTCCAAAAGTGGAGGAAGGGTGTAATGGAAAAGAGGGAGCTTTTGCATCGTTGCAAGGTGGGCTCAAGACAGAATGGGAGAAGGTGCTTTGCAAAGCGTCAAGCACAAGAATGACATCAGGAAGGCTTTTAGCTATCTCAGAGCTCCAACTGCTTGTCTCCAGACAGTTCATATAACCAAGTGATAATGGGCAAGAATCTGTCCTTAGTACATGTGGTCGTATATTCATCTTATATCTATTAATTTTCCAGCAGTCATACTCCTCTTAGGCTGCATGTTACCATATCAGTAGTTAATATTAGTCTTTGTCCCCATCCTACAAAATTTTGCTGTAACTCTCTCCAGAAAGTAAAACAGCAGTTCTTTCTTGGAGAAAATGTCCAGCCATGCACCTGGCACAGTCCTGAGACAGTACTATCTTCAGAAGGATGTGGTCTTGTTTTCATGTCAACTGTTACACTCTCAGGAATGAATTATTTTCTTGGTCTGTCTTTGAATGGCAGGAAACTTTTCAAAAGCCAACAGTGTTAGGGTAGTCAGGGTTTAAGGTATACATGGGGGAAAACAAACAAACAAAACAAAAAAAGCCCCCCCAGGGCTATGTAAAATCTCAACCAATTCTACAGATGCCTGCCACTGCAGTAAGAAGCAACCTAAACCACCACAGAAGTCTGTTTAGTCTGAGAAATTTCACAAATTATGTACAAACTCTGCCACTGAGTTTACTCTCGTTTATTGGGGTACTTAAGAAATAATGCCAATTGTAACAGTTCAGCTGTGACAATATAAAATTTGCATAATGGGATTCAGTTCCTTTATCTGTCTGGGGTTTTTATGCTGACTTCATCCACAATATATGAGCATCTCCCTTGGCAATCTGCTCTCTGGCCTTTTCTAGATCCAAACTTCGAGCATTTGCAGCAAATATTTGGTGCACAACATGGATCCAGGCAGACAGAAGCAGTTCAAGTAACAAGCTAGATCAGCCTCCTTTGGGTTACCAGGATATCTGAGCTTAATTGAGTGGTGCTGTCTGAAGCAATTTTGTGAAGATGCAACATGAACGAAATGCCTCGGCTAATCATTCTAGTCTACTTGAAAGCACAGAGCGAACGTACCATTGCTCAGAAGCAGTCTTTTCTGCTTTCCTTCACAGAGTTTTCCTCTTTTTTTCTCATCACTCTCTTCAAGTCAAATTCCAATCTTCCTGTCTGTGATAGCTATATAATACTACTCAAGGCCAGACTTAGCCTTAAATGCAGAGCTCTGAGCAAGATTTAGAGGTCGGTACTTTTTTTAAAAAACAAAACCACAAACAACAAAACCCCCTCCTCTTGTCTAAAGGTATATATAATGATTTGGTATGGTTACTCTTTTTAAGCAACCTTAAATACAAGAAAGAAATAAAAAAAAGAAAAAGGGAAATCTGGAATCTTGAGAAGCAGAGTACTTCAGCTCACATTCAGTTTCATGCTCAGACCCTGAATTAGCCAGCTGACTGCTGCTGTTTTGTGTATGTCAAGATTCAGTCTTTTAAAAAATTACAAAGACATAAGCTTACCTGCATCAAGCAGTCATAAAAATCTGTTTCACTTTGAGACCAAAAGAACGATAGCAACAAGCTTGGAATTAATTTTTCGGAACAAATTGATTGATACTCATGGCATGTATTAGGTAAAAATCAGATGGATATTTGCTGATGTCAACATAAAACTTTCAGGGTGAGTAAGGTGAAGGAAGAAAAAAAGAGATTAGGCCCTTTTTTTAAAAAATAGTATTTCTCAGGTTACTGTAGCTACTGGCTTTGTTGACAGCCAATTCTAATAGCACCGTTTAGGGAGAGTGGCAGGGCTCACAAAGTCATGGCAGACCCTGCTTCAAGAGTGCACACGTATGGTTATAACCTACTACCTGCAGAAGGTCAAAAACAACAATATTTGTCTTTAACGGGGCCAGTTTCTCCGAGATTAGCACCTCAACACAAAGACCCTGCGAGACTTCTCCTTTCAGGTATAAATTTACGAAGAGACCAATGAGGACTGTGGCCCACCCATCAGCTCTGCCTACTGCGGTGCATGCTCCCCCTGGAAAGGCACTAAGGCATCTGCAGAGCATCTCCTCTGCGCTTCTGCGCCAGAGGTCTTGGCTGTAGCCACCCCACCTCTTGCCACAAGCCAGGATTGCTTCCCTGGGATTCCGCTAGACATAATAAAGATGAGCACAGCATTTTTTTTTCTCCAGGCAATGCCAGACATGGTGAGGATGTCATTAACATTTGCTAATCAATCCTTTAGTTGCAATAGTTTCTAAACCAAAGCATGCGCCTCATCACAAATGAGGATGGAAACTCTGAAAGGAAGCTGCAGTTTTCCTCGCCAAAGCAGCACGGTTTGCAAGTGCATACATTACATGCCATCTGATCCTCGGGAAAAAACGGTCATGAAAAATAATACAGATATTTTAATATAGTCCAGGGAAGGTATTAATCTGAATTCTGTCGCCACACAATGGGACATGTGTTTACAGCTGTAGAAATATTTACTCTTGTTAAACAAAGAAAGGCAGGGTTTACAAGCACAATAAAGTTGTTAATTCAACACAGACTGTTCTGAAAATTAAGAACCTAATTCTTCAGTACTCTTTATCTAGCACACATCTAGTTACCTAGATGACACACGTATATTAGCCCTAATTCCAGGCGATGGTACCAAGAAATATTTTTCAGCACTAGACTCTTCTTGTGCCTTAAAACAAAGAAAAGTTTTATTTAACCAAAATTTAGGATCCCTCTATGGCTTGCTGTTGCATTTGCTCTCGTAAAATAAGGAAGAATTTAATTTTTTTTTATCAAAACAAATTCCCAAATAAATATCAACTTCAGATTTCTAAATAAATCTTCTAATTTATCATTTAAAAAAAAAAAAGAATTTGAACTTTCTTTCATGGGGAGTGTTCTCAGATGTCCACAAAGGACTTAAATGTGCATTTTGCACAATCAGTCTACAGAAGCACTAGAAGGAATAAAAGCTGCTTCCTCTCAATCTGCAAGTTTGTTGTGTGTATTCAAAGACCCGATGTACGTCAACTCCTAAAATTAGAGAAATGTAGGATTTTAGGTTTTTGTTCATGAGTCCTTTTTAAATATTTAGAAAGAGGAGAACAATATTTTGGGGGGATAACAAGAAGTGTTTAACTTAATTCCAATGCTTATATTATTTTGCTTTAAAAATTAAGCAAATTCCTAACTGAGGCATTGTTTCAAAACACAAAATTAACACAAAAATGTTAAAATGAAATATTTATATCAACGCTTTTTCTGGAACATAAACCAGTAACCCCTGAAATCTTTGGTAAATGCAGATTTGTTCTTCAGTGGGAAGAAAACATTTTGAGTGAAAAATACCACCTGCATCTGCTCTACTCTACTATATATACCTCTACTATAGCTGTCCTCACTCTTGAGCACACAACAGAAGTTAAAGCCACTTTATGCACAATGTATTGGTTTTTAATCAGGTCTGTTCAGACAAAGAAGGACCAAGGGGAAGAAGTTACAGAGGATTCCCAGTGCAGGTCTTCTTTTGGCACACGTGTGTGTGTTTTTTAAAAAAAAAAAAAAAAAAAAGTACTGACCTCTAAATCTTGCTCAGAGCTCTGCATTTAAGAGAACTGGCTGCTGCCTCCTCCTCCTCCTGAAGCCACTGGCCATGGCAACATGGGTGCATGAACACTACAGCTCACAGGGATCCCCTGAGGCCCAGCACCTCACCTACACCTCTTTTACTACTTTCCCTTCCATTTAGCACCACAGGGAACCAAGGAGGCCAGGGAATGGTTTCTACTCACAGCTTAAATACAGACAGCTGATGCTCGGAGCTAGGTGCACCTTGGAATAAGGTTGCCTGCAGTCTGCCCCCCTTCCACCCACAAGTCACCCTGTGGAGACAAAAATACATGCCAAACAACAGGAGAGTCTTATTAAAAGACTTACGTTCAAATAGGAAGTAAAACTAGAACTTTCTACCCCACAAAAAAATTGGGAGGTAAAACTGTTATGCAACATTCCATCAAACATTTATTACCTAAGATGTAGCTCTGGATGGTAATTGCTACTAGATAAACATTTTTAAAGCAATAAAAAGCTGCTTTAAAATAATAAAGCTGGCCTGGAGAAAAGTATCAATTTGTTTATTTTATTCCTTTGGGAGAAACCTGGGTTTAATCTACCAATGCTTTGGTATAGATATTTTTGACACATTTATTTTTAGATATGTTAACACAGAACATACTGTTTGTAAAGGTACACCTCTCTTGGAACTACAAGATGTCTAACAGAAAAGAAAACAACTATACCACGTTCCCTCGAGCAATTTTCAAGCCTGTGAGGAAGAAATCTTCCTCCAAATTCAATGTCATAAGCAGACTGCAGAGGACACAACAGTGAATTATCTCCAAGCCTAGAAGCAAAGTTAAAGAAAGGGGTTAAATGTGAGAAGTCTGAAGAGACAGACGTTTATCTGGAAAAGTCACTGAATAAATATGAGGCAAGCCATAGCTATCTGCTGACCTCCTAAGTGGCAGGGATTGGGAAAGAAAACAACAGGAAGAAATTCAAACAAAATTAACTCCTATAAAACAGTAAAATTATTCAGAAGGTGTGGAGGAATGCTAATGTTTTCAAACGCATCCACCTTTCACGCTACCCTTGAACAGCTACGGGAAGGTCATGCACCATACAGGCAAGCATCTGGAGATGCTTCTCTGAACAGCTCCTGTCTACTTGCCCCGAACTAGCTGGAATCAATTCTCCTGATCTCCTCCTTCACAGTAAAGCGCTACTATCAAAAGCGCCAAGTGACCTAAAAGGCACAGCGGCCCCACCTCCGGTACAGCCCTGGGAGTGAGACAGAGCCCTGGCAAGATCCTTCAAACCCACAGGCAACCCGAGGACAAAAGGGAGGGAAGCAGCCAAGGGTAACTCAGGAACACTCTGGGTGGGAGTGCTGGGAGACCCGCTGCCTTTCCGTGTGAACCAAGAGGAAAAACGCCACTGAGGTTCAGCCCGCCTCCGCTCTGGGGAATCGGCCCCATTTCAGTGAACTGTTCGAACCCCACCTTTGGGATCCTTTTGGAGAGTCACCCGTTGCAGGTCACCTTGCTCAGCCTGGACACCCTCAGGCACGGTGTAAAGGGGGTTTTCAGCCCCACGTGGATTGCACAGCAGCGCAGGGCAGCAAGCGCCTAACAACGGCAGGACCAGGGGAAGGCATCAGCCTGCTGAGCAACTGTACAGCACTAAGGTGTTGTACACTTTTAAGTGCAAAGCAACACTTTAACAGCCTTTGTCAGGCTGCTGCAGGCACCTGGTGAGGTGAAAGTATCTCACCGACTGGATTTGAACCACAGGGCCAGCTGAAGCACCCTGGGTGGTCAGCCACACACGTGTGTCTATAGGGAAAGACAGTATGAGGGGGTAGAGGGAAAAAAGCTAATTTGTAACCGCTTTCTCTGAAGGTTGTGCAAAGGGCTCCACAGCATCTTCCCATGAAGGGATGGGCAGAGAAATTGCTTTACACAGGCAGCTCAAGAATTTCACAAAGGTGTCTCTAAGTGTTCCAGTTAACTCACAGCCATTCCAATATTGATTCCACATGTGGGATGAAGAAGACTAGGCCTACCTTCACCTCCCCTTTTATGTTTCTTTCTTAAAAAGTGTCTCCTACTGAAACATGCATTCACTATGGGAAGCGAAGCAGGGAAACCACAGATGAATGGCAGATTGATTTAGTTTCTTTGGGGGTTAGAAACTCATCATGGCCCATCATTAAAGGCGTTTGCCAGTCACTCTAACCTTTGGTTTCTGGTATCATCCAAGACCCTGTCAGCATCTTAGGGGATGCTTTTAGCCAGATGTCTGATTGCTCTCTCTTCCACTTTCCCTCAGCTTTTCTTTCAGTTCTGCCAGAAAATGATGCCTCTGTGGGCTTATGACAGAAGGAAAGCTTTTAGCTCTTCTGTTTATGAATTCCATTCTCAACTCCCATTAAAATAAGCTAAATTAAGACTGAGAAGTGGTCAAGCGTTGCTTAAGAAACTGTATTTCATGAGCAAGGAGTACACCTAAGACCGACCTGTGTAAGAACAGATACAGACCTATAACAATTAGGTTCCTTTAACAGACAGATTAGGAGAAACAGGCACGTTTCTAGCAGAAACTGAAGCAGAGAGGAAGGAGAAGAGCCCAAGGTAACACTGAGATGTCCAGGGAGGCTGCGCATCCCGACTTAAGGCTGTCGGTGAAAACCAGCCGGGCACCCCGGGCCCTGCTGCCCCCTGCTGGCGGCGCCCCGCACTGCGCCCCGCACCGCCCGCCGCGGGGAGAAACGCGCCAGCGCGGCCACACCTTAGGTAAATAAATACATGACCAGGTAAATAACTAGATAAATCAATAAACTCGTGACCCTGAATATTTTGCGGCTATGTTCAGAAAGTCGTTCGTTTGTAGCTTCAATTCTCGTTTGTGCTGCATTCCGCTCCGGTCAGGCTGATCGCAGCAGTGCCTTTCCAAAGAGCGAGCCTCTTAATAAAATTAGGAGGCAGCTCATTGTGTTCCAGCGTTTTGTGAAACTTCCCTGGTGTGTGTGTATATATATTTAAGTCCTTGACAAATCTGGACTCCACTGGAGCAGTAAGAAAGCTAAAGTCAAATTAATCAGAATAGATTACCTAGATGAGACAGTCACTGCTGCCGAGCAAACCTTTAGGGAGAAAAGTTGTCCTTGAAAAATGTTTGATGAAGCTGGTGCACTAAGAAAGGGGCTAAATCCATGAATAAAACAGCCACAGAGAGCTCCAGGGCTCATAGACTCAGTTTGTTAAGCACCAAGAGGCAGGGGAGAAAAGGGAGAAAGATGCTGATATGGAGAATTTCATTATATATAGCAACTCAGAACACCTCCAAACCCAGAGAAGTCTAGAAGTCTGTCCCACCAAGCCCAAGTATCAGAAACCATACTTTGCCCCAAGGTATCCCTTGAGCTAGTCAAAGCATTTAGATCCCTTGAGGTGGCAAGGAAGCAGAAAGGAAGTTTCTTCCTAATCATATACTGAAACACTGGTTTATCTGGGGGCTTTGCCTTCATTCCACAGCCAGAAATAGCAGCGGAGGTGCTTTCCAAGTCAGGATCCAGCCTGGGGACACTCACTCCTCCTACTCTGACTGTGACTTTGGCTCAAAGGCAGTTCGCAGAAGGCTCTTGTGCCATCCATAATTCACATACGATCCAGCTCACCTGCACTGAAGGCAGCACAAGGGGCCATGATGCAGTTAGACCAGAATATTGAGAATCCCCGACCTTTCAGTCTCCCTCTGTGAAGCATACAAACAAGTCTTTTGGGGGGGTTAGGTTGTTTTATTCCCCACCCCACCCCACCCCCCAGCCCCCTTTACTTTCAACATTTTTGGAAAGCTCGAGCCCTACACTTCTTCATACAACATGCACCTGCAAATCTGACGGGTGGAATGATGTGTCTGGGCAACTTGAAATCCGGTAAGTGAAGAGTAATGCCCCTGGCTACACCAAAGGTCCAGCTGGCCCAATAACTTGTCTCCAGTTGACCAGCAGCAAAGTCAACAGAAGAGGACAAGAACAGTGCAAGTTTGTAGTGACAGCCCTTCAGACTGTCCCCTCACTCCCCGCACACACACACCCCCCATCCCCGCAGTGATTTGTAGCTCAGGGACTTCATGAACCACAGGCAGCATATCTGTGTATAGGGAGAACTATTTTTTGTTGTTGTTTTCTTGCTCCCATGAGCTTGCTCACGAATTTTCAGTTTATGCAACACCCTGTGGCAAGGAGTTCCATTACTTTATTCTCTATTTTCCCTGTGCCACTTAACAATTTTATGGATGTATATATTCTCCCTTATGAGCCATCACTTTTCCAGACTGAAGGCTTCCCCTTTTATACTTTCCTCATTTTTAATCATCCAACCAAGTAACTGAAAAAATCCCACACAACTCAGGGAACTAAACACACACCTCTGCTAAACAAATAATTAGTTGAAGGCAGGGCTCCACCGGGGGTGGGGTGGGTGGGAAGAGAGATTTCCAGGTGTTTAAGTGAAATATGGAGAGAGTAAAGCAGTGCTGAATAACTATAGATTACAGGCATTTGTTTCTTCTTTGAGCAAATTAGTCACAAGAACTAAACACCTTATTACAGAGTTACCCTTGTCCTAGATGTTAAACATAAAATACAGGGAAAAAAGGCGGCACTATATGGCTGGGGGAAGGTTTGAGGGAACCTGTGGTTTAAGTAGTCAGCTTGTTCTCAGCCTGTTATTACCACGTTTTGCACTTCAACAGTAACAATGATAGGCTTTATCAGGGGCATTTGTCAGCCCTCCTCTCATGTAAGACAAATTATGTCCTTCGGGGAATATTATTTTTCTATCATCACTATGGCCATTAATAATTCCATTTTCTTCAAGATCGGCCCTTAAAACTAGCCGTGCCATCAACACAGTTCCTCAGCGCATGGCTCCCTGCAGAAAAGTTGGTCCTCACCTTTGTGAGTGCCATGAGGAAGGTGGCAGTGATGAACGATCACTGCTTGGGTGGCCCATACAGCACTAAGCATAGGCAAGGGTGACCCCCACCAACTCCTGCGGAAGCAAGTCAGATGCTGTCAAAGCTGTCCTTGAACTTAGGAGAAGCAGCCCTCAGAGACGATTAGGATGTTCAAAAAGAGCTGTGCTACCGCTAGTTTCACGAAGTGCTGTAGGGTACCGGCCTTTTTTCTGTCTCAAGCCATGCATTAACACTCTGCCTGCTCCCTAATAAGAACTTTACATCCTGTGCTTAGGAAAAACAAACCTAATGGCATATTTGGTAGGCTACATTCATCTTTAAATTATTTTTTTTTCCTATGACTCAGTAAAAAAAAAAAAAAAAAAAGTGTAACCTCATGCTGTCCTTGGAAAGCACTGGGACAAGTTGAGATTGCAGCAAGCCTCTTTGTCATGGCATCTTTTGCTTTCTCACTGCCAGGCACTTTCAAAGGACAGTCTGGGGGTGTATAGAACTTACTTTTCAGTAATAGAAGGGATTAATTTAGTCATGAGAACACCACACATTTTTATCTGATTAAGTCAAGCCCATAACTGAATTTTCTCTATTTGTTGTATATCTGGTAGATATCACTTTCATCTCATTCTGTGCTAATAAAGCACCTTCAGCATTGCTCTCTAAGCAAGCAGAACATGTAAAAGTATAAAAGTGTGGTTGTGGGACTCTTTTTGGAGGAGAAAGCACTATATAACCAAAAAACTGCATACTAATATTGTCAGATTGAAGCAGGGACAGGTTCACCTGATATTTGGAAAGTAGTACTACCAGATATACTTTACTACCAAGCATCTAACCCAAATATGTCTACTGATTCTGGATAGTGTGAACAATTAAGTGTATGGGTCTGCTCATCCTGAGCCAGTACAACAACGTGTCGCACTGTCAGAGGTGTCATTCTGCAGAAGCAGCAGAAAAACAAAGCCCTGATCTTGAGATTTTGTTAAAACTCTTTTTGTAGGGGTAACGTCCTCTCAAAATCTGTTCAAGCCACATTTTCTCCTATGCAATTTAACTGTGTTTTCCCTTCATCAATCAGCTTCTTCTGGTAAGGAACAGCACCTTCCAATGCCTTTCTGTATGGGCTGTGTAGCAGTACTAGAGCGTATGCTGCCCCTCACCCATCCCACAGGCTGTGGGGCTTCAAGGGGGATTTTTAACTGTTATTTCAGAGAAGTTATTCCTGCATGTAGTTTATAAAGCACTGTAAGATCCTAAGGGATGAAAGGTCCTATATAAATGCAAATAGTTGCTGTTGTTATGCATGAACCATAGCCAGACTTTAAACAGACTGACTATGAAAAATGTCATTCCTTCTGACCTTTCCTGGTGAGAAACACTGCAATTAGAAAATCTCTAAACTGTTCAGACAGAAAGACAAACTCCAGTTCAAATTCTCTGGAAGGTAACAGCTATACTCAAAGTGATCGGGCAGGCGGGGAGGGGAACGTACGCCCTGACTTTAGGCAACATTGATAAGACACCAGCCCCCAGGCCAAGGAATTTGGGGTCTTATATTGACCCTGCACTAGATACCAGGACAACTGGGAGGAAATCTGTTCCCTGTTCTGTGCTTCTGTTCCTAACTCTCCTACTCCCTCACCCACCACCTGCTTCGTCTATCCATATGGTGTGTGTCTATCTACATTGCAAATTGTCTCTAGCTCACTGTATAGTGCTTACCCAAACCTCATCCTCCGAGTTTCCAAGTGAACAAAGCAGGCTAAGTAGCTGAAACCCATCAGGTGCCCAAGCAAATGTATGTAAATTGGATAGTGCTAATGGGAGAAGAAAAGTGGGAAGTGGGGCCATAACCCTTCACTCCACCAGCTCCTTCCTCCCAAGTAAACATTTGGATGTTTTACAGTACTATTTTGAGAAAACTGAGCTAGCTCAGCGTTAATTAGCTGGGGCAGAGCATTGCATTAATATAGTTGTATTGCCTCAGGTGTAAACTAGATTGTGCAGCGCCAGCCTGGGAATAACAGCATGACTGTACTGGGATTTGAAGAGTTATCCTCAGTACTCACTAAGAAAAAAAAAAAAAAAAAAAAAGATACAGAACAAAGAAATTGAGGAAGAAGTTTGATATCCGCCTTCACTTCTGATCTTGGAAGGTTCTTCTCTTCAGTCAGTCCTAAAAGTTTACAGCTTTTAACACATCCTCTCCACTGGAAGCATATTGCTCTCCTACTCCGTTACCCAGGCAGATAGGGAGCCGTCTGTGGATCTGATTGCCATTGCAGGAAGTTGAGTATGGCCATCAAAAGACACCGGAGTAATTGTCATACCTGTTTGCCAACTATTGCCTGGTCTCTCACCACGATCAATCTTCTAACAAAAAAATCACAGCTTTAGCCAGGTGTGATAGCTGTAAAAACAGGGCAAAGTTACAGCAGCCATAGCTGGTAATAAAAGGAACGGAGATGTCTTTTATGCAGCTTTACTACTGAAAGTACTTTTCTCCCCCGTATTAGCGCACAAGGTAGTACCAGGTTTTTTCAGTAGACATTTTGTTTTGAAATAAGGCGATGACTGGGCAGTTAATGCCAGGAGTTAAGAAGGACTTTTGACCAATTTTTAAAATATGAGAAGGTGCGAACCTTCTAAACAAAAATGCCATAAGGGCCAGCTTCAGCCCAATCTAATTTCCTGGGGAGTTACACGCGCCGTTGGAGAAGTTAGCAAGAGTACAGCAAAGCAGGTGCTGGTTCATTTTGGCCCAGAATAAGAACAGAGCTCCTATTCAACCTAACAGCCTATCCCACTGCATTGATTCAAACTTTTCTGGTCAACTCTTCCACAAGAAATTATGAAGTGTGAAAATAATCTTGTAAAGACTGTAGAAACTAGTCACTCTGTACTGGCTATAAATGCCTTTCATTCACAGATCTGTTTTTTGGTATTAGCACAAAGTATCTCTCAGCATTCCAAACTTGCACAAAAATTGCGAGACAGACATTGAGAAGAGATCACACATTGTGATCTTGTGATGTACCCAGTGTAAAATTAGGCTGAGGTTTTTTTTTTTTTATTGTTGTTGGTTTTTTGTTTTGCTTAGGGGTTTTTTTCTCCCTAGAAAAACAGTCGCTTGCCTCTTTGGGCAGTCCATAAGTGCCACCTCATATACAGTGGTGACTGACTAACTGGAAGAACTATCTGCAAGCCTACTTCTAGCACAAAACACTGTCTGGCAAAATTATTTGCACTGACAACTCCGAGGTATCAATAAAAATACTGTGAGAACACGCACATCATTTCAATCAGAAACCACATCTTTTTGGAAAGTAACAGGAAAGATACTTCTTCTGGACTCCAACCCTACAGAGAGCCACCTGCTCAGTCAGTCTTCCAGTGCGGCCACACTTTTATTCAAGAACGAGAAGGAAAGAAGCAGTTGGGCCCCAGGTGCCATCTGGAAAACCAGATCCACCTGACTTCAAAAAAGAGTAACTAGAGAAGGTAGTTCTGGTAAAGTCCAGGCTAGGATTAGAAGATTAAAATTAGCTTTAATATTAGACTGGATAATATTCAGAATATTCTCATTTACCAAAGGAACCAACAACACAATTTCATACTGTTTTTACAAGCCTTTTTCTAATTTCAACACAAATCCAGTGACATTTAACACTATTTCCAAATTAACAAGCATGCAAAAAAAAAAAAGTCAACTCTATTCCAAAGTGAAACATCACAAGATATCAAAAAAATTAAAAAAAAAAAATCAGCTTGTTTAGCTTCTGAATAATTCCCAGGAGATAAAGAAATTTTCCCACCTACTACAGATACAGGCAAAAGACTAGAATAAACTTAGTGCACTCTGAGATGAAAAAAAATAGTCTTATCACCAAATCAGTTTCTTGCCTTTGTCCACCTTTTTTTTAAAAAAAAAAATATATATTTAGGATTCTACCTGACGTCATGTCCCTGCACTTACTGGAGAGCATCTAAGCTACTCGATAACAGCATCTAAGAAAGTATACACAATTTGCTCTCATGATTTTTTCTCTAAACATTGTCCCCTGAATGGTGTGCTGTCAAATTTCACTATATACCAAAGTGACGCACTTCAACAGAATCAATGACGATATGAAACTAACTCAGTTTTGCAATGTGTTACTACATCAACTGGTATGTACCAGCATTTCTCACCAGAAAACAGCAACTTGCTTTACTCTTTTTTTAAGCTGAACATACACAGTTCTGTAGAGAACATAGCTCATGCAGCCACAAAGTGCACACAGCTGAACCAGACAATTTTTTCTAGGAATTTTCAAAAATAAGTGTTTCCCTCATACAACATCTTTCTTTTTCCCCATTTTTCTCTTTTTCAAGGCTATTTTATAGATTACAAATTAAATTAAAATGTCACATCATTAAAAGGCAAAAAAAAAAAAGAGATATAAATTAGAAAAGTTAGAGGAAAAGATGAGCAAAACAGAGAATTGTGAGCAGACTTCCATTTCAGGTAATCAGGCCATCTGTAGGCCCTTTAGTTTTGAAAGTGAAGAGTTAAGAATTTTGCCTTCCTGTATGTGACATAAAAGATGCATTAATCACAGCTTATTGCTGGCCTGATTCTGAAGACATAAGCACAATTTATACTGCCTTAAGTGGGATATGCAGAAGTTACTGTCAGATGTAAATCACTGAATCTCTCCTGTTTCCATAAGAGCATTATTTTTCTTTAGGTTGGTGTTAGAAAAAAAAAAATCATCTGTCTATTCTAGGTCAGAATTGCTTCATTTATTCTTCCACAGAATATGTGTTCTTCATTTCTTCACTGGCATGATACAGAAGACACTTTTGTTCCATATGTACATGTATAGCAGATACCTCCGTATACTAACTGTAACATGCAGCAAAACTAGAAATTAGCAAAAACTTTCCTGGTTATGAATGTAAAAACACAGCTTCACTTTGAGTTCTGAATTCTAACCTAAAGAAAGGAGGTTATTTCTAAACCTCTTTGTTGTTTCAACTTCTATTAAGTTAAATATTTCTACTTTTTTTATTGGTTTAATGCTTCAAAGTCATATGTAACTCCATTGTATTGTTAGAAAGAATCCTAAAAGCCAAAAGAAGGATTTACTTCTCAAGTGCCAAGAAAGAGCCAACTGCATATATGTGACTAGCTACTGGAACTCAACTGGTGCAGGGGTACCGGTTAAGTCAAACAGTAACTCATACAGTAGGAGCCCTCAAGCTCCTACCGTCTTTATCAATTCTCCTGTATCTTCCTTATCTTTCACACATAATTGTGTAATTATTTTCACATCTGCAAAAGAAGACCCTCTCTCTTTTATATACAGAAGCTTAACATGTGTGCCTTATGTTAACGCCTGTCCTTTTAGCAAAGACATCCAGAAAAAATAATAATGTATGATAATAGTTGCTGTAGCATGTATATGACCCAAACAAAATCAGGGGCACGCTGTGCTAGATCCTCTGCAAACAGCAGAAGATAGCCTTGGGTTTGAACTATATTAAGGGATGACTAAACAGCATGGCTGTAGACTTCTGAACACAGGGAAATCAAAATGAGTTGCTGAAAGGTAAGGACTAAGTCAGGTGCAGAATCAAGGATAAAACCAGTTCCAAAGAAGCCTAACCCCAATACTTAAGGATGACCTATTTTCCATAGTGAAGAAGCTCAGGGCAAATAGGGTTTGTACTTCTGTTATGTACAGGGTACATCTTGTGTCGTTAGCTGTACAGTAATATGCTGCTTCACAACTCAGAAGGTAAGGCAGGTTGGAAATATGTCATTTTTTCCTTTATGAGAATCATTCTGACATTCTATGAAAATATTCTTCCGTCCATGCTATAAAGGTCACAGGAACATATGGTGCAAAACCATGTAATTATTCAACATCTGAAATGATTGAGAAATTTATTGGTATTTTTCTTCAGCTGAATATCTTTCTGTTTTTACTCATGGTTTAGTGAACAGTTACTGCAAGTTGATGAATCTGATTGCATGAGCACTATTTAATTTCTTGAACTGTTCTAGCTGACAAACAGCTGTTCGTAATGTGGGATTTAGAGACAAGCTTATTCTATGACAAAATGTAAATTACTTACATTTTCCTCCCCCTTCCGTAAATAACTTTTTCATTGCCACCCCCTTCACCACCCCACAATCTCTTCTAACAAAACGCCTTTACACAGAATAAAGATCTTGCAACTCAGGACACTGGGTCTTTTTGCTCCAGTGCTGAGCAGATTTGTCATCTCTCTGTAAAGTTGTTAGCAACAGCATCCATTCATGTGTTACAAGAGAAATATTTTTTTTTCCTCCCTAAATATCATACTTTACAAGCATACTCCATACATCAGCTTGTGTAAATGTTATGCTCTTGCCCTTAAAAGATTTATGTTTGTGAAAAGATGTGTACAAGTTTCGTATTCCTTCATTTTATTAATCTTGCTGCGTCATCCTAGCTGAAAGATGCTGGCTATTATCATGGTCTTTAACATTATATATGACTGATACACCCCAGCTTGGTAAAGATTGATTGCAAATACTCAACTGCATGACCTGAGGACTTGCCTTACATGTTTTATTTAGGCTATGCAACACATGGAGCCACAGCTGGGTTTGCCGAAGCACCACAATACATCATGTTGTTTGACCTATTAAAAACTCCCTGTGCAGAGGAAGTGGGGAAGAACAAGAAAGGCAAGTAAATGCATCCTGAAAATTGTAATATCCAGGAGGCAAGAGGCACAAGAAAGAAAGGAGCTGCAAAGAGAGCCAAGGTTCAAAGTCTAGTACATGAAACAGGTAAGGATGTCAATGTCAGTCAACAGCTGCCAGCCCAAATTAAGGAGGTAGTGGTGTCTGTATTTCCAAGACCTTCTCCCTTCCCCAAGATCTGTTTTATTTTAAGCTAGAAATTAAAAGTCCTTCTATAATTGTTGAAACAGTTCTGCCTCCTAACTTAGACCACTGTTGGCCACATCTCTCCCACTTTGTATTTGTCCATTTTGCCTTTGTGTATGATGAGCCAGTCTGTGCTGTGCTAGTAATAAGCTTTGGGATGGCAGCATGGTTGATACAATGTCTTATTTTACTGATTTTGAGATATCTGGATTCCCATTCTTCTTCGAGATGAGTTCTTAGCAGGCAGAAGAAATATTAGAGGAAGAGTCAAGATCTGTAGGTATTCCCTGTAGTCTACTGATATCTGCTGCAAGATTACCCAGAATAGGTCAAACACCAAATTAGATACCTACCGTCACAGATCACCTTCCCTCTCACTAAAGTTTTGATCCAAGTCTATATATCCATATCACAGCACAAAGATCTTACTATCTAAAAAGCATCCAGAAGCAAGTATTAAAAATAGATTATTTTTGTCCTGTCATTTGGATGCATTTCTCATGGCTTTCACAAAAAAAAAAAAAAAAAACCAAACCAAAGAAACAGCAGCAAAAAAAAAAACCAAACAACCAAACCAAACATGACTGTGGAACTATAAATTACAATTCAGTTGATTTAATTACATTTGTATTCAATGTAATTCAATGTATTCAATTCCTCTCCACCAGGGAGAAGCAGGTGGCTTTGTTTTAAATCAGTATTTTTTTGCACGCAGCTAGCAAATGATTTTTTTCAAAAATTCAGGGTCTAGTTTTCATTTTATGAAGTATAAAAATGATTCACAAATTAAAATGCTAAAAAGAGTTTTCACAGGAAAAAGAATACAAGTGCATGCGGTCTAATACACAGTAACCATTTCTGCTGCTGCTTTGGAACTCAACCAGAATGTCCACAAATTCATCAAAACCACGGTTCATGGAAGAACTCATGTGTCTGGGCTTGATTTCTCCAAGCAAGCTAGAACAGAACTGCAGGATGCACTGAAGAATTAACCTGTACTGCAGAGCAAGAGCAGCCATGCACAGCTCGCTTCCAGCACATCTAAACCGAGTTCTCTATAGACATACACCTGTGCCATAGGCTAGCTTCCCCAAAGTCAACAGTAAAACTCCCTAAGAGTTGTTGTTTAGCCAATACATATTTTCCAGATAATAAGAAAACTTGTGAATCACTTCAAATCCTGCCTTCTCTTTGTTTTTTATAACTATGATTTTAACTTATTTTTATGCCATCTATTTGTTATATACCCTAAAGTCTAGGACACAATTCTTTTCCTACAAGGATAAAAGTGCACCTGACAGGACCAGGATCTGACTGGACTGTAAACTATGACTACAACACCATGTCAGACCCAGTGCTGTTGCTGAGCATCCTTATCTCCTTACGCAGCTGGGTTTGTACAGAGGATCCCAGTGCAAGGCATAGAAGTTCTGTTATGCATCACATGCAAGTGTTGGTGGCATTCCTGCTGACGGGAAGAGTGGGAACGAGAGAGGAAAGTGGGAAATGAAGGCAGCGACACAGTCCTGTTGCTTTCTTGTGTCATTCCACATGGGAATGAAGTATTTGAGAGTGGAGATACTCTGCAATGCTGCATTAGGAATGCAGGAATTGTTATTTTTAGAGCAGGGAAGTAGGATCTACACAGAACAAGAAACGTGAGTGAAGACCCCCTTACTAATTGCCTCCCCAGGAAGACTGCCCCTGATCACCGCTAAAAGAGCTTGCCACTATAAATTTGTAAAAACCTTTGTAATTATTTAGAAGTAAATATTCCCAGGTCACCTTTAGGGAAGGGGGGGGGGGGGGGGGGGGGAGCGGCATGGGGAACCAAACGAAACCCAAGCTACCTGGTTTGGTTTTAAGCCACAGTTTCTTTCACAACATTTAAACAGAAAAGGTACTGTTTTTGACAACTGTCTGACTTGACATTTTATATCAGTCATGTCAATCACACTATATTTCCTAATGCAAAGTGACATGGGCAGCGCTAAGCCAGAGTCACTTGTCACACCGTTGTGTCTGCAAGAAGAATTTATATGAACTAGAATTTGCTTAAATTCAAGGTAAGGGTGCCTTACAATGAATTTTTCCTTTTCTTTCTGGAAAGCAGATGCTACAGTGGAGCACATCTTTCTGTTCACCTGAGGTTTTACTCCCTGCCACAGGAAATTTATTATTCCCATAAATAGCAAAGGTGATACTGACTCTCCCCTCTATTTAATAGTTTTGGTTTTAGTGAGCATCTCAATCAAATTATCTCCTTCATTAAGATTAAACTAAAATATGTCAGATTCTAAAACAAAACATTAAAAAGCCAACAGCTGAAATGGGACTGGAGCAGTACCAGAATAAATTAGCCTTCCAGTACCTAAGAGGTAGTTTATAAAGAAGATGGAGGTACTCTCTCCAGAAGGAAGCACAGTGACAGAGCAAGAAGCAACATGCAGAACCTGGGAAATCCCATATGAGTTCTTTACTGTGAGGACAGTTAAATCTTGAAGGAGGTTGCCCAGAGAAATGGTGGGATCTCCCTTGCTGGAAGCGTTCAAGACTTGGCATGACCAGCCTAAGCTTTTCAATCACTCCAGAATCCCAAATAATTTTGGGGGGCAGAAACCAAACCAAAAACCTATGTTTAAAAAAAATAAAAAAATAAAAAATCACTGTATGCTACTATCTTCAGCTGTTTCTTTTTCAAGTAATGCATAGCAATGTACACTAGCATGTTTCAGACACCTTTAAAAATAAAGCTGAAGCTTAAAAGTCACACTTCTGTTGTAAGCTAAAGCAAAAGCTATCATTCGCTGACAGTCTGTATGGCACCTTGCACAGCGCTGTCCAAATGTGCATAGCTATGAGCGCAGTAACTAAACATTTTGTAAATCCTCCAAATCACCTAATGCACTTGGCAAGAGAACAACCATTTTTGCACAAATATCTTGCAAAGAAGCCTTTATCCTTATCTACAAACAAATACCAGTAATGAACCATATCCCAAAGGACTACTTAAAAACATAGTAGAGAAAACAGCAAGAGATCAAAGCTTCTGTTTAATTACTCCAACCTTTCCTGACTGATCCTTTCTGATCTGCTTACTGATACTTAACTAAAAGCCCTAACATTTGGTGTTTAGTTATAAAGGCACATCATGAGAAGCTTAAAAATATTTCCCTATAGTAAAAATAAATAAATAAAAACCAGGCACATCAGTTGAGATTGTGGATATAAAACTGCTAAAGATTTTCTGGAAAGGCAACTTTATATATAGAATGGCACCAATCTACTGACAGTGCCATCAGCAAACTCAGTCTGTTTTGGATGCCAGAGCTGCAACTGTGAGGTTTTTTAATAACTTATTTCCAAAAAGTGCTTATTCAGCTGACCTGACATCATTCATGGACATGCATAGGAACTGGCAAATGCTTCCAGTTAAATTAAAAAACATGTTTATATAGAAAATACATCTATCCATTTCCATCCCCATTCCCTTGCCCTTGCATTTTCGGGGGGATCCTGTAACTCAGTTTCCAGAACAGTTATTTCCTCAGAGATGAACTTAGATTCTCATTTCCCAGTTGTCCAAAGAATAGGACACCTACTACAAAAGACACTCTTACCTACCAGTGGAATGGCCTAATTACCAGACTACAAGAATGCTCTGTCCCAGGACACCCATCCTCTCCTGTTGTAGGTGTTACACTTATTACTTAATATCATATGCAAATAGGACAGCAATACTCCTATCTCCATTGAAAGAATGCCACCCATCATCCCTCCCCTCCCCAAGACAGTGAGTACTCAAATATTTACACCCCAAAAAAATTTAAAAATCAATGCCAAGGTCATACATAACCAGTTCTTTATCTGTTTTGTGAATCTTTGATTTATTTTTGCATGTATTTCAAAAGTAAGACCATCTAAATACAAAGCAAAACAGAGCAGAAGATTCAGAAGAGTGGTCGTAAGATAATTTTATTCCTAAACAGAGCAGTTCAAGATCTGCATATTTTTGTATTGACCCAACTTACGTCAAATGATCTGCTCTGGTTTAAACTTTTTTTCTGGTGGAAACCTAGTATTTCCTAGCTCCTAACCTGTAAGAAAGACCACTAGATGGCCATACATAAATACCTAACTGCATTTGATCTAGGCCAAAGTCCCACCTGGCTGTTTAGAAGTTCAAGGACCTTTCTTCAAGGAAACGCCAAATCAGACAACAATGCTTACTTGGTTCCAGGTTTAAGGAAAACAAAACCCTTCAAGTTTGCTAAAACAGAAGACAAAATTCAGGAAAGCCAAGGGGATTCCTTGCCAGAACGGTGTCTGCCCCAGACTCACAAGACAGACAGAAAAATCTTAGCTATAAATCTATAAAGGAAGAGTTTTCTTAGAGGAATCAATAGTTTCTATAGGGCAGAAACAAGACAACTTCTGTTTCAACAAGTTTGTTTCATGCAATTTTTTGAGATGTTTTGTTGTAAATATATTCAAGAAGTTGTGATCTTAAGAGCCAAGCCTTCTAATGAAATCTAGCAGGTTTTCCATAGGTCTCTGGGACATTTTACCACACCTGTCTTCCCAACTCTAACTTCCTAACTCTCAGGGAAAAAGATTATGCCACTTACGTAGATTACAACTTTTCAGGTAGGAAGTATGCATCTTCCATTCCCTTAATACTCTTTTAGGTTCCTTTCCCTCATTCTTACCCATCTCTACTCAATAGTTCCTCATTACTCAACGATATTCTGTCTCATTACTGCACCAGTTAAAAGGTTTGGGGTGGGGAGTGTTTTCATGCGTTTGGGTTTTTACCAGCCATAACTCTCAGGAAATAACTAAGAATCCCATTCAAGATGTTGGATTACTCCTTGGCTATTTCCCCAGCCATAGCTCACTCTTTGGACAATTGTACTACCAAACAACGGGTTGAATAACCATGCTGTTGAATTAATTAACGTTTAATGTATTCAACATATTGTTACAAATGTGTATAAATAGAGCAATTCAAGTGTTCAAGAGAGATTTAAAGGAAAGGAAATGGCAATTAGTTCCTGAAATTACACGAGAAAAAACCGAGCTATTTGAGTATCAGGATCACATTATCCTTTCTATAAGATGAAGAGCCACATAAGGTACATAATTTAAAGAACAGCTGATATTTAAGAACATCACAGTAAATGTCTTCAATAGTCTTGCACAGATCTTATTAACACTTTTGGCATTGGGATACTTGGGTAGAACTGCAATCAAGTATATGTAGAGACACATAAATTTAGAATAAGAAAGAAGGCTCAAGGTCAAGTTCGACATCAAAATTAGAATATCAAGCAGAAATTTCTTAGAATGATGGTGAAGAGGGCTTAGCTTGTTCTTCTGTCCAGAGATCAGTTCTACTGACATGGAAACCCAAAAACAGTCTTGAGCCTGCAAACCAGCCTGTAACTTCTATTCTGATATAGACAGATCCCAAACTGCACAAGATTAGATCCAGTCCATACATTAGTCATATTTTATAGACATTTCCAAAATTATTGCCTTGAAATGATAGATCAGGAAACCCATGATAGTTGTAAACCAGACTTCTGTGGCTGCATCACAAATTCCTCACCACAAAAAAACCATGGCTTGCTTTAAATGTGTGTAATACGAACACCTGATGGGTCCTTCCACAGAGATTACTGTATCTGGTTGGTAAGCATAATGACCTTTAAATTTGACTCAGATATGGTAAACCACAACAGTGACTGGGCTCTCCAAAACTTTAAAACCCCACTGGAATTATGGTTCTATGTCAATCCACAAAAGCATTTGTGTTACCACATTCAATCAATGGATACCATATGCTTTCTACAAGTCACTGGGGACAGACAAGCTCCTACGAAGGCAGAAATCTGCAACATCCAAAATGAACTCACAATTTGAATTACCCTTCTTCCCAGGTGCAGGGGAAGAGCAGCGAGGTACCTGCTCTGGCTGTCATCCTCCAGCAGCGGCACTGGCTTCCCAGCTCAGCCCCAAGTCACGCCTTACCAGTTGAGCACACCTAGACTTGCTTCAATTTATCTTTAGGGTCATTTACAACTGCTGCATGCCCCTAGCTCCTTATCACTGACAGGAAGATGTACAGAACTTTTTACAGCCTCAAAAGATATAAGAATGTCATTAAAATGAACATAGCATTAGATGCTTTAATAGAATAGCAGAGGGGAAAAAATGAACTCTTACTGTTTAATCAGCCCACTTAACAGTTTGGATTTGTTTTATTACTCTAATTTTACTACTCTAATTTTATGAACATTTACCCTAACCCTCAGCTTGCTCAGATTCCTCCTCAAGTCCTAGTTCATAATTGTTAATACTTGAGGGATTAAGCCAGTGAAACTTAAAACAACTTACTGCAGCTCTTTAAAAGGTTACTTTTCAGTTTTACTAGTGCCTTACACACTTAATACATCAGGAAGCACTTTCTTCCAAAGCTTGCCCCACATGCTGACACATTACCACAGTGGACAGTGAAATTATCCAAAAAGAGGTCTTACTGAACTCATATCACAGGCTGCAGTGTTTGCAGGATCGGGGTTGAAGGTCTGCTATGACTTCAGTGTACTGACAGGTTGTCAAAGATCCTCTTGTCATAGAGGACAAGAATTGAACAGTTGGTCTCAAAGACACGAGAATGAAATTGCAAATTGAGGCTATGCAAACTGAAGACAAATGCCAAATGTCGCAGCACTCTCCAAACTATCAAGCTGCCACAAGGTCTTTTACCATCTCATACCAGCACACTCTTCATGCCAGTCCCTCTGCTGCCTTCTCCTCATCTTGCCTCATCCAGGGCCTGCTCTCTCTTCTCTTGCTTCTGCCTCTCCCCATTCTTCCTCGGCTGCTCCCTCTTCATCGGCTCTCAACCATTTAACAGAACCAGCCTCACCTGCACCTTATCTACATCCACCAACCCGCGGCCCCTGAAGCCCACCCACAGCTGTATATTGTCAATGCTAATTAACTCAGCTTCATTTTTCTACAGCTGAAGTTCAGGCATCCTTTCTTACAGTCCCCCTGACGCGGTGGAGAGTCTGGGCTGGAACAAAAGGGTGATGGAGCAGAGCGTACAAAGCTGCGACACACAGAGCACGCCACTTGGCCCCAACTGTCTGTGCTAAAGCATGCAAAACCATTAACACCCATGAAATGGAAGTGAAAAATATTACCAATATGGTATCACGTCCTTGTGCATACTATGCTTTGATACAGGTAGCAACGTGAGATGCAGATTAGTTGAGAACCTGATCTTCTGCATGATCCTATACGATTTACTTGCCAGACCTCAGCTAAAAAGGTAATGGGAGTCAATCCTACCCTACATTCTCCTAACCTGCCAGTCATACAGACACGCAACCCTGCTAAACTGAAATTAAAAAAAAAAGTCAATGATGACACCAGAATATTTTGAACAAAAGCTCAGACTTGCATTTGTTCTCTCTTTTTCCTGCATTTAAAATTTGTGTTTTGCTTCAAGTATGGGAAATGTAGTAAAAGCAGTTAAATACATGATGTTAGGCTTAATTTGTGAACTGTTTGAGAAAAATCAGAATCTGTCCCACCCATTAGTGAAACGAAAGTTGTACAGGCAGAATTCCAGCACTTTTGAATAATTGAATCTAGATTTGTTCATTACAGTAACCTTCAGGGAACTATAATGCAGATCCAAAAGCTGTAATAGGGACAAAAATGTGAATCTGACAGATATTCTCGTAATTTTTCAATGCTAAGTTGCATATTGCTTACAGACATTAAGTATATGCTCCTTATATCTCCTTACGCAGAAAGTCATTAGCTTTACCTCACGTTACATGTAAACTGGAGAAAGTGACAAATACTTCAGTGGTTTTGCATATGTGAGGGCAACAGCTGGGCTGGAAGACTCCTCTGCCATCTGCAGGTACACAGTTCCGAAGGGGCAATGACTTGCCAACAAACTGACTCAGTTACCTATACCCACCAACTATCGGTCACACTTAGCTATTGTAGGACAGATTTCTCCTCTGCTGAGCCTACCTTCACCTTCTGCCCAGTCCTTTGGCCTGTTGCCTATACTAACGATATTTATGTTGGGGTGGGGAAGGGGATTTCTGTTTTCCTGTATGCTTGCAACAAACATTTAAAATCCTCTTGTCAAGTTCTAGTTCATCTTACTTACTATGTTTCTAAAAGTTTGGCACTAAATTGGATGGAAAAAATAGTTTCCAGGTACAAATATTTGGATCTCTTGCTGTATTACACCTTAACTGAATGACTGCATATCTTAAACCCCCTCTACCTTGACTCCTTTCCACATTTTTCTTCAGGATGAAATCAGCCCTCTGAAATTCCCTTTGATGTGGGAGATGGATGGTGGGGGAAGAGAAGAACCGATACCACATCTCTTGCTTTTCTAGTCCATCATTAGGATGGAAAGAGAGATTTGAGAAATGGCTATGCCTATGCCTTCTGTGGACAGCTAAAGCAGACCTGTGAAAACGACAAAATACCATCCTACACTTGTAAGCAAGCACTGTAACATTTAGGGGTAAACTTGGTCTTTTGGTAAATTCAGCAGACTATGCAATATTCCCCAACCAGAAAGCTGCCTGAGTTTCTGCACTTTGAAACTATTGCATAATAGAAATGACAGAGCGATCAAAATGCAAACATTTTTTTGCTGGGTATGGCTTTCTATTATTTATAGATTCATGTCCCTTTTGGGAAATGCCATCCCAAAATTAAACTTAATTTTAGTCTCCAAAATTAGGCGAGTCCTATGACTCAGTGGAGGAGAGAATGTTACACATGCACACTTCTAAATGGGGCGGGCAGTTTAGTCTATTAGAATTCATTAGAGACTGAGTCATGATCGTGAAACTGAATTTACTTAGGACAATAACCTTCAAGTGAAAATAAGTATGACAGCGAGCCAGTTCTCATTTCAACAAGAAGTCAGGCAGCCTCCAAGCTTTCTTAACTGCGGTAATCCCTTCAAGTTCCTGCCTGGCAGGATTTAGGCTGCCTCCTCCACTTTCATATATAAGAACTTTACCACATATGATACCTGCAAAAAAATGTCACATGAAATTGGTATTTGGCCGCCTGGAGTGTTTAGTCTGTATAACATCATTATCAAGACACTAAGAATTCATTTCCAATCTAGTTAAGGAGTAAAATTAGAAAGGGACTACATACAAAAATAACATGAATAAGTGGAAACAGCTGAAGTAATTCCCTCTGCACAGAGCAAATAAAGTCTAATAATAATTTATTAAAACAGAATGTTGAACGTCAGTTGAAGATCTAAGGCTAAAGTTAAATATTGGGAGTACTATTTCAAGAATAAGAAACCTTGAGTACCTTGCTCTTGATCACAGATTATTGACTGTTGCTGAAATAAAAAACAGCTCTTAAAGAATCAAATCATCTGTCAACAGCTTCTCAGCTTGGCAGGAGACAGCAGCACCCCACTACGCGAGGACATGGTTGGAGTACTTCTCACGGGCCAAGCACAATAGAGTCTGACTCTTTCTCAGTTCTGACTTTGGAAAGTACAAGGGGGAAAGGATAACTTTAATGGCAGAGGATTTCCATCATTTTGGGTTCTGTTATGGGGTCACAGAAGTACCGATGCTGAAGACAGGTTAGCTCAGTTTCAAACTTTGATAGCGACTGTGGAATAGCAAGAACTGGCTTTTCATTCTTTCCTGGCTGACTGGCTGATCAGCGTGCAGTATTCATGTACACTCAGGTGGTTCCAAATTTAATTTTGTCCCTAACGTACATAATTAACAATTAATACTGATGCTTCACAATTCATTTAAGCATACAGCAGTCCTGTTTTTCACAGTGGCAGTTGTGTTCCAACTCAATTGGGACCCTCCCTAAATCTATCCTCTAATAGCTTGCTTAATTTTATTTTTGTATTCCACAGTCCTTGATAACAGCAAACTAATTTCTGCAACTCTGTTTGATGAAAATGTGCTGATGAAACTCATATTTCACTTCATTGACTGTAATGAGCTATTTCATCAAACTGTCCATGGGACACTATTATAGAGAAAATGATAAATTTACTAATTTATTCACTACAAATTCCATTGGAAAATTTAAAAGGAAAAGAAAAGAGCCATGAAGTGAGTTACATTCGACTTCCACCAAATGATATGTCAGGGTCTACATGGAACAAAAGCACTGACTACTGCTACACTTAATGGAGTGTAAACATTAAGTATGTGTTGATTAATCACTAGGTTGGCTGAAACTCTGCAAAACGGAAACATGCACCATGATGCAGGTTTTCCCTTGTAAATATTTTCAAGCCTCACCTACTCATCCCATGTGGTGCTGCTATCATTAGAAATCAGAGCTTTATTTACACACCTCCTCCCTGTCTGAGACCTCTCACCCGTATTAGGCATGCAGATTTGCATAAATTCAGCAGCTGACAAACCAAGCTCTTGTGGCAAAGAAACGATTCTCCAAAGATCATTCTTCTGAAGATTATTTGTATTTACCTCCTTTAAAAAGGAGGTATCTGCAACTACACTGTTGTGTAGGATGAAACAGTATTTTGGGAGAACAGTAGGGAGTATGTAATTAGACCGTTCATCTCATGTTAATATTAGACCTGAAAATAGAGACTATCACACAGGCTGCCTGGCTTGTTTTAATTAGATGTCCTCCACCTGCTATTACAGTTATGATCCATGTATTTGATTGCTCTGCCACAGACCATCCTGAAATGCAGGCATCAGCCTGGAGAGCATAGCAAGGGGAAAACCACAAAATCAACTAGGGACAATTAGTGACATTCTTCCTTGCTTCCCATTTTGTACCTGTGCAGGGGCTTTCTTCACGTGTACTCAAACCTGTAGCACGCTCCACCTGCAATACAACTTCCTGCACTTATTTATTGTGGAAAGGGATTTTGTAGGAAGTTAAAAATTTTGAGGTTTTTTAATACACACAATTTTAATTAGCTTCAGAAAAGTCTAAAAGCAATAACAAATTTGGAAATAAAATAATATTTCATATAATGGAAGATTAATTTATTGAACCTTTCTGATCCATATAGTTTAGGGAAAGCCATTTTACACAGGGAAGCGTGGTGGAGGGGTTTTTTTGTTTGTTTTTTTAGATCTACTTAACTAAGATTGTCATTGTCAGAAACTGCTTTCTTTGCTAGTCTGGTCTGCTTGAAGGGGGTGATGTCTGGAAGACTAAAATCCAAACCAGATGACTGCATAAAGAGCCCAGATAACTATTTGCACTGCATACCTTGTATTTGCTTAAGGATGCACCGTTCACACATAAACAGAAAACTACCACAGGGAGACAGCAAGAGGGCTTGTCTTTCTCCTCAGAACTGAACATCTTAAGACACCCCACTCCTTGCTCAAAGCTGGCGACAACTTGCTGAAGGTAGTGACTGAGGAGCAATCACCTTGCTGCTGCACAAGGGATGTCTTCTTAGGGTATGTGACACAGAAAAACTGTTCAGGTCACAGTTTCAATCAAACCACTAAGCAATCCAATGATATAATAATGATGGAAGTAACTGGCAATCTGTAAACTATACACTCAGGGTCAGTATCAGGGATACAAGACGTAAATCACAATATTAAAGGTTTCCAAAACATTAATAAATACCTGTAAATTTCTAAGCACACAATAATTAATCCCAAGAGTTACCCCCCTCCCCACATTCAGAGTTACGCACACACACCACCCTCTCACAGGACTAGAGGGAAACGAGCCCTCACTACTCTCTTCTGGGAGCGCAAATTCCCCTACTCACAGCCACATCTTGCTGGAAATGTGGGTGCTCTTGCTTTGTGTGTACCCATGCTGCCCTCTACAATGCCCATGGGGCCGAGAAAGCACCCCAAAAGTTCACATACACAGGTCCTTACTTTTTGCACTGTCCTGTGAGTGCAGCGGCCAGAATGCTTTGATGGGGAGGATGCTCTGTTAGGTCTAGACAGGATCGTCATGCCAGCGGGGTTGACTTGTAGAAGTATCAAAATAAGTTTTGACTGCTGCTCTGTTCCCATTTCTCTCTCCCCTCCTGTCACAATTTTACATACTGCTTTCATACTTCATGCTCACTCATCCATTTATTTCAAAAGTTTCTTGGTTAGAGGGAGGGCCATGTGGGTACCCTAATGAGGTTATACCAACAGGTCCAAGTGGGGTGAGAGGAAGCATTTATCAGCTTGGAGCAATTTCCACCCTCATGCGCCTAAACGGCATTTAATCAGATAGAGCTCACAGTCTGTCACTGCAAAGTCTGAAGCCAGCTCACCAATGATGGTACCTGACCAAGAAGATGGTACCTTACCAAGAAATGCCTGCTGGGTTGCACTCTCCCTGCTTGGGCTGGGCCTCTAGGGAAGTACCGTTTAGTCTCCCACTCTGGCTCCAGCTTTAATTAGTCCTCAAATTGCCATAACATTTAGACACACGAATGATCAGCACCTTGTTGTGCTAAGGCAGCTAATCCTTCGGAATATAACCTCCACAGATCCTCTACAAGTACAAACTTTGCTTTAAAAGTAGGTAAACATTCAGGAATGGAAGCTGCTCTCTTTTCATGAGAGCAAGTATGCCACTCTCTTAATTAAGATACATAATTACATAAGTCCTGAGCCCATCAAGTGCCATCAGTCTTCCTAAGAGATTTCTGTGTAATAGGCCAATTAGCAGTCCCTAGACCCCTACCCTGGAATTTGAAAACAGTGAGATGATCCAAGTAAGACTGATTTTGATGCTATTAGTAAAACAGACCACACACGGATCTTCATGTACAATCATCAGTAACCACTATGCTGATGACACTTCTACAGTATCTGTCTGAGGAGGCAAGTTCAGTTTTAATAGGCTTTCCACAAAGCAAAATGAGATTAATTAAACTGTTCCTGGTAAATCTGCAGTCTCCAGAATGCCACTGTGTGGCTAACGGCTTTGTTCCAGTCTCATTTTAGTATTTTTTTCTTTTTTATGGATTGATGTAGCAACCATCTATAAACATGAATACAGTCCTGGCATAACTGGGGGCGGGGGGCGGGGGGGGCGTGGTGCGCGGAACCAACCCAACAGTTTCCTCTGTCATATAAAGGAATGCCTTCAGCTTAGGCCAGATCTTCTGAAAGCAGTTTGCCTGCAGAGCATGGAGGCAACTAGAAGAAAAAAGTGGCCTCCGAAAGTCACTTTTTGTCTCCATACTGTAGCAGGGGAGCAGAAGACACAAACTAAGGGAGACATTAAAGACACTTTTCTCCTCTTCACCAAAGATGTGAGTCTGGAGGCTGTTACTATAAAATGCTACTGTAGTGGGTTTTTTTCCCTAGTGGAGCCACAGTCCTAATAACAGTAAACAGAGTAGGAACACAGCAGAAAGATCATCACTCCAGCTCTATACAGTCAATATTAAATATTTTATCAAGTCTATTAAAATGGATAGTGGTGCAAGTCTTCGAGGGAAACAAGAGCAAAAGTAATTTAACAGAAAAGACTTGTAAAATAGTTTTCAGAACCCGACTCTGTAAGCAGTTGTAACCAAGCACCAGAGACAGCAGACTAGCCAAGTCTTTCCTCTTTCCCAGTCTCCTTACACATTCCAACTCACGTTCAGCCTTACAACAAGATCAGTACCACCTACCCATACCGATATGAAATCACCTACTTATCACAGACTATGCTCTGCCCACAGTCCCTCAAGCACTGACCATGGGCATTACCACGATGTCTCTAACTTGCGTCCCATTTCTTACAGCAGCAACGAGAGCGATCCCAGAATCGCTGGGCTCCATTGTGGAGCAATGGACTAATATAAGTAAAAACCGAGCAAAGAAAAGCTCACATTAAAAAATAAACTACCCAGATAGTCAATCAGCCATCTAAAACGTATATTTACCATATTTAAAAGAGCATAAGACACTTGAAATCAAAGGGCTACACAGAGGCATACAGAACTGCAGAATTCCTTACAAATCTCATGATTAAAACTACCTGCAGATTTGTAATTGCCAAGCAGTAGCCAGCGGAACTGAAACAGCCATGCCTTGTCTGAAGTCCCCTAATACCATACTGAATAAATACAGAGCGTACTGATGAAAGAAGTGACCAGCCAGAATAGAATGGTGTTTACGGATCACCAGAGTACAGTTTGAGCCCAGGGAAATTACGAGCATTCAATTTATATTGAAATACCTTGTTTCACATCAACTAGAACATAATTTACACAGCACAGATATTATTTCAAGTAACGAGTCATCACTAAACACATTCTTCCTATGAGGTGAGGAATTATACAGACACTAAGATTTGCCTATTTCTTGAAGCATGTGACTCAGCTGGAATTTCAAATTTAAGCTCCAGTGTCTAACATCATGTCAAAAAGCTCCGAGCCAGCAACCTTGAGAATAAAACAAACATGCTTATACACTGATTCAATTGCACTCTTGCTTTGAGCTGGCACAAAGCATTCATTGGGTAGTTAAGACAAAGTTTGCTAGCCTAACCAAGCAGGCTACTTCATTAGCTCAGAAGAAACTCTTGTTGACATGGCAGTCCATGTGGCAGTACATCTTATTTTGGTCCTGTTTGCATAGATAGCTTCAAAACACTCGTTACAGTGCTTACAAGCCAACTATAAACCACATGTTTGGTATCTGTTTGGAAAACATGAACAAATCAAGTTTTAAGAACGTTCCTAATAATGACAGGTTTTCTTTCAGAACAGAGAAGGAAATACTGTTTTGGACATCTGAGTCATATTAACCACTTCAACAACATCTAGAGCTCAGAAAGAATACAAATTGACAGCATCTAATAAAATGCACAATTTCTTTGGCAATTTCTGTCTTCCCAATATAACCTTAACAACGCGTGAGTTTCTATCTGGATTCAGGTGACACTTCACTGGTACAGAAGGCAATTTCTTGCACTCTACCATTATTTGGTGTTGGACACTTAACAGCCTGGCTAATCTAAAGTGCATTAATGAGGTACTAAAATGTTTTAAAGAATAAAGTAGGTGTTAAAATTTCTTTGATACACTGTATTCATTTAAAGCCAATTCATTTAAAACATACAGGTCTTCTTGATAGGCATATAAAAAGGTTTGTTATATAGAGATTTTTCTCATTATTCAGTTTCAAAGTTCATTTACCTTTAATTCATATATTAATTCAAGCAGGCTTCACTGTTCTCAGAAAAGGAAAAAAACACACCATTTCATATACTTTGGCACATTTATAGTGGATTAGGAGAGAAAAAGACAGGATATAGAAGAAAAATCTATAACCAAAATGAACAATATACTTTACCTACATTACTCATTTCCCATTTCTATCCTGTAACAACGATAGAGCTAAGAGCAGAATCCAGAAGGTTGCAGAAGAGAGAGCTTCCACTTCATTCAGGGGCAAGGTGAACTCTCATAACTAGCCCTAACTATTCCAGAGATAATTGTTTCAGCAGGCAGTGAACAGTTTTCAATGAATCTGTTCATTAATTGAAATTCAAGGAGACTTTTTGCAGTGTAAACAAGCAAGAGTTTTGCTTTATTTCCAAGGAAAAGGTATGAAACTGAATTAACTGCTCTTAAAGAAGAAAGGACAGAACTAAGCAAGGCTCTGAATACTTATCAGGTAAAGAAAGGAAGAAGCAGCAGGGAACAGCAAGCAACAAAAATTGTCTGACTTACAACTAGTTGCCTTTGCCTCACCCAGAAAAAATACTATGAAAAGTTGGGGAAGTTTTCTGGACTGGATCCTTAAGTTTAGATGCTTAGAGTCGCAAGCAGCATCACACAATTTCTTTCTTTTTTTCAGACCTAATGGGCTCCACTTAAGTCACCTCCAGAGCTTTGCTTGCCCCACTGTTGTAAGCACTCTCTTCTAAAACCTGGCTGTAACAATAGTTAGAAGCCTTCTTTAGGTCTACTTATCCCTGTGGTCAGATTTTACTCATTTGCCTTTTACATCCAAGTTAGCACCTACCATTCTTTTTCCTTTTTTTTTTTTTCTTCTCCGTGGTGTAGCTGGACTCAGAAGCTTAGTCTCCACCTCTTGTTTTACTGAACTAAAACACCAGGTTCTCAGAGAAACAGAATTCATTATCTTGGCAACAGCTGACCACAAACAATATAACAGCATCAAGGTGGTGTTACAGCTGAGGCAATTAGCCCTGCTGAGAAACACTGCTCATTAGCCCAGGAATTCAGTTCACATACCTACGCTGCCTGAGACAGGCTCTGATCATTGGCAAAGTAGGCAGTTACTAAGAGCTGCAAAACAGGCCTCACCCTCTACCTGCATTGTTTATGCCGAGCATCTGGAATACCAAGCTGACTACTTTTTCTGAGGGAAATGTTGGGACACATAAACTATTGCTTGAGCCACCAACTTAAATTAGCATGGCTGTTCTGCCTTTCCCTCCTCTAGCTGGCATTTCTGTGGCAAAAGCAAGTCAGCTTTATGCTCAGCCTTTCAGTGACAAAATAAACTCCATCTATGATGATGAGACAATTTAAGCTTAGCACTGATGCTGCCTTTGGGATTAGGATCACTCTGCACACTGCTGCAATAGACTATTTTGTTCTGGCTGTTTCTGAGATCTGCCACCATGTCCCTAGTTTCCTTTTGTATGACATACTTTCCATAGAGCATGCCAAGAATCTGATTTGGCTAACTGATCCACCAGGAAAATCATCACATCCCTGCAAAACTGTATAAAGGACAGAATAGGAACAGACATGAAAGTCAGATAAGCCAAGATGCTTTTTAGATTTTGAGGTACTGATGTATTGGACTGTGTAATGTTTCGAGGTAGAGTTGCATGACTGAATTCTGTTCAGAAATGAAACTCTACTTGCTTTACTTTTACTAGTTGTAATCTTCTGTTTGTAGCTTATGTGTTGGGACAAGAGGCAAAAAAGGACATGAGAACTGGTTAGATTTTCACCATTGTTACTTTTTTTGGCAGGCATTGTTGGAAGGTTTTTTTCCCACATTATAACTGTTGCTTTGAGAAGAGATAGACAAATAATGATCCCCATAACCATGGCATAAATCTTTTTTGTTAGGCTATGTTTTGCCATTAGCATTTGGCCTTCTTAGGCAATTACAGTTCATCAAGCCCAAAAAGTATTTGTCAGTCTATTAAATTTCCACTGGAATCCTCCATTATTGCTCATTTGAGTGTGCAGCCCAAGCTTCTTTGGGATCCAGCTGCTAGTGACCACTGTCATTAAGGAGGAATTCCAACTGCTGCTCAGCCCTCCCCTTCATCAGTGACTCCTAACTTTCTCATGCAAAACCTATCAAGCCAAAAATGTCTGTGACTCCTCTCAGCCCAGCGCTGAATTATTTTGGAAAGCATGAGTAAAATCAGTTCAGTCACTTGAGTTAAGCCAGCATGAACAATAAACTGTGCTTTCACCATATGTTCTGATTGAAATTTTCAAGCATGGAAATCTTAAAAATGGCTAATTCTCCACACGTCAGTCCAGGTTGTTTTATAGATCCTCACAGAGGAAGGAAAAATTATTCACGGCTAATGAAAAATAGTTCAGTAATTGTAAACTTATGAGCATTTAAAGTCACAATTTGTTTAAGTTTTCCCTGAAATACAGGATGAGTTAATGCTGCTTGAGTTTAGAGCTAATCAATTACCAGTAATGCTCCTTTCTGAGCTCTGTTTTAGTGTACAATTCAAGTGTGGATGTATCATATTTTTTAAGTACTTTTTCCTACAAAAAATACAATAAATAGCACTGGTGCATTAATGGATCGAGATCTATGATTCTAAGACATACCCAGAAATACATTCTTCCTGCAGTATCAACTCTACCTTATTCAACACATTCAGTACTTACACACACTTCCCTGCACTGTGAGAATCTCAGCGTAGTATTTTTTCTATTATTTATACGGTTGTCTTGCATACAATATACAGAAAGAATACAATGGCTAAAACAACAAAATTATGTTACTGATCATGTACGAGGGATAGGGATAGCCCCCATCTTAATGGGGAGGGAAGAAGGAGGGTTGTGTAGTCAACAGGACTGTATTACCTACAAGTCAGGGTACACCAAGCTTGTGAGTCACTGATTATGGAGAAAAGAGGAAGAAGCTTTGAGCCTTTGGATCCCTCCTCAGTAAACTAGCATTTGCTCATACAATGCAGGAGCCAAAAATTCCTTGGGACCACAGAATCAAGTGGAAGGAGACAAATCCAGCTTTAAGAGCTTTCATCTTCAAAGATAATTGAGGGCAAGGGAAAGTAAGATGAAGTGGATCATTAAAAGTGTGACAGTGCCTGCCCTCTTGGATATATTTTATTTGAAGGCTGGGGAGGTAAAGTCAGGAGTTATGGCAGGTGTAGGGTCAAAACAGTCAAATAAGTATAAAAAACAAAGTAGGGTAAAAATAAAAGAGCTATGGTGTAAAGCACATGAGAAGATTAGAAGACCTACAATCCTTTAAGGAAATATCACTGCTTAAAATGCAAACCAGTGGACAGTATTGAGCTAAAAACCACTTTTCTCTCCCAGTTTCCTAACTGATGTCTCTGCTAAAAGCTTGATCCATCTAGAATTAAAAGGAGTAAAAATTTCATTAAAATGAAAAAAAAAAAAAATCTCAGAATTCGGTATTTTCACCTGACCTATTTTTCACATCATTACTAGCAAGCTACAGCTTTATGTCAGAAAGGTAAGAGTCAATAGTGTTCTCATTAAGAGTAACTAGTGTTCTTATAATTGTTTGAAACACTTTATTTGCTATAGCAGCAAGGTCAAAGGCTTGCAGAAGTAAATTAATTGTAGCAGTGTTTGTCCCAGTTGAAAACACCTGAGGACTGGCGGTCAGTGTCACTAGCCTAATGCGGGAACCAATGATATGAAAGGTAATGATCTTGCCAGAGAAATCACTTTTAAAGATGAAGACTTAAAAAAAACCAAACCGAAACCAAAAACCCCCACCACCCTAAAATAATATTTTAGCATAAGTAATAATATTTAAATAACTGTTACGTTACTGTGGAATTGGCATCTTGAGATCAGTACCTCCAAAGGTGCATTACCATCTACATTTACTCCTTTATATTTCCTTTGTTTACTGGAGTTGCATGTATTCAAATGCATGAAATACCCGAGTGTTTCACAGCTCCATGTTTACATTTCATGCAATGCTCAGTGATCTTTGCACGTAGGCCTGTTCATAGGTCTACTGAATCTGACCACAGCACAGGCTTTCTCCCCCAAATAGTGTCCAAAAGCTTTTGCAATAGTTTGTGTGGTCGTTGATCTTGGTCATCAGTTGAGTCTGTACGCTACAGAGCTAACACCTTGTTGTTAAGTCATGAAATGTTTCTCAATGAGAAAATGCTTGCTGCCTTAGGCTATGTTTCAGACAATTTAAAGTCAGATCTAGTATTAGGTTTTTATGATGTTATGTTTTTACTCTTTTTCTGAAAGTTCTTAACACCAATAAAAGTAATTTTAACCATTTTGATCTTTTTGCATAGGTTTGCAGTCAACATGTCAAGTAACTACTTCTTGTGAAAATCAATACCAAAACAATTTTTCATCTTGTTAATACTGTGAACAGATGCCAGTAATGGTGAATTCTTCTACCTCTAGCAGAGCAGACATTACTGGACAGAAGATCCATCTGCTACATAAGGAACTAGGGGTAGGACACCTGACATATATATTCCCCATGGGACTTGGTTTAGCAGGGATTCTCTGATTTGCACAGGATTTTGCACCAATGTGCAGCAGCTGTGTCTTTTCAAATTAAGTGTTTTTCTTATGGCCCTATTATTCTCTCAGTAATTATTTAGTGGCTAGGAAAGGCAGAAAAGAGCAGGACCCAATTCCCCTTTACCTTAGGGGATGAAAACTTAATTTGCCAGGAAAACCTAACCCTACAGGCCTAACTCTAACCTAAGAGTCTAACCCTAACTCTAAGAGGCCTAGCCCTAACCGTAACCCTAACCCTAATCACTTGGCTATAACTTAAACCCTTAAGAGTGTAGATGCTCTACACTCCTTTTGGTGTGGTTGTGCCACTGCACAGGCGAAGACAACAAGGATTCCATGAGAGGCAGTGTTTCAGCAAAACTCTGTTAAAGTTTCTGCCTTAGTTTGCCCAGTCAATTAGCCAGACTGGCAGTTCCCATACTGAGAATAAAGTTACTTTTTTAAATCACCTTTACTTCCCCACTGTGGCTTTTACAGGCTTGCAACCAGCAGGCTTCCAGAACGGGTAAAAGCTGGCTGCACACTGCTGCATTGGTGCATCACCCAGCAGCGTGTGGATCCCAGCACTGGAGTAAGGACATAGGCATCATGTGGCACCCATGCCTGGCAACCTGGTCTGTCAAACGTCATGGAAGGTGACAGGACTCTTTTAACTGAAATGTAATTCATGAATCTAAATCAGGATTTTAATTAGTGGAGGTATAAATACTGGGGAAATATCTAGATCCTCACTCAACATGTGAGGGTATGGTATTCTAAATATCCTCACTGAAGTGTCTTTTCACAAGTGTAAAGATGAAAATAGAAGACAAACATAGGCCCCTGAAGATCTTCAGTTAATGTACATTTCCAATTATTATCCCTTCAGTTAATTCAATCCTTAAATCCTACGACTACAACTCAGTGCCGAATATATGAAGCAGTGCTGCCATCTTACAAATACATGCGCACATCCTGAGAACAGAACATATACTGTGCACCCAGATACCTTATATTTTGTGAATAACTTGTGTTTAACATTAAACTTCCTTGTGTTTCTGATGCAGTTGCCTACTTGCAAATGCAATGTCATGTATTTTTATCTTGTGCAAGACTATGCTTCCATGAGCAACTATAATCTAATTAAAGTCATTAATGTTTATGCCCAAGGGAAACATTCAGTTATTTGTAGGCATCTGAGTTTTTCCCGTCTTCCGATCCTTGTTGTAATTTATGCTTTATTGAGCACTTCTAAATATCCACAAGTTATTTCACTGTCACCCCAAAGCAGTGCCACCCTGTAGCTTAAGGCACTGTTTTCAGTGCTTCTATTTAGAGTTAAATTGAGTAAAAATGAGTAATATATCTAAGTTTCAGAACTGGAGCTACAGCTTTTGAAGCCAGATTTTACAAAGTTTTCCCTTACACAAAAGGATATTTAAGATTTTCATACTATAAATCATGCCTTAATCAGAGTTCAGAACTCCCTATGTCTTTCAAATGCAAGCAGCTATCTAGGTGTGCCTGAAAGAACACACCAGCGATTTCAAAACCTAGAGCACTACTATAAGGCTCTGTAAAAATTGTTTTGGAGCTACAAAGAGCACACAACGAAGTATCAGTGAGGCAAAGATTTTAAGATAGTGTTGGAAAATTTCCTGTTATTTATCAATTATATAGCAAATCTTTCCATCACTAAATTAATAATATTTCATAAAGCACTAAGGTTTTCTTTTCAAAGTTCTGCTAAGACTTGATTCATAGACATTAAAGCCAGTATAAAGGATCCCACTGATTTAAGCAAGCCCTGAAGCAAACTTCTGTCTCTCTTAGAGCCAGTACACCCAGGCCACGAGGCAAAAGGAAGGAAGGTGCCATATTACCGAAGGGTGTCTCTAATAGCTTCCCAGGTTAGGATCTTTCCTACTTGGAACTGAGAATGTTCGGGTGCAAGGTGAAACAGCCAGCGAAAGAGCACATGATTTCATTTCAAGCAATCTAACTCAATTACTGCAGAGGGTGTGGGAAGTGATCTGTGAGTATCATTGTTGTCAGCCTGAGGGAGGATCATTGCTGATGGCCTGTGACAAGCAAAACATTTTCCCAGCTGTGTCTATACTAGTCTATCACCAAAAATGTTCCCCATCCCTGCAGAGAACAAGGTATTTCGACTACAGCTATGAAAGAACTATTTTCTCATCCAATGTAATTCCAGATTTCAAACATTTATTACTCCATTTCACATGTTGGTGTGAAACCTTGAAGGTTTTCACAAAGAGAAAGCATGCTTTCCCTGGCACTCCCAGATCAGGTTCAACACATTGCACAACCTGACTAAGCCTTTTTCTAACCTATCATGAGCACCAGGCTGTCTTGGGGTGGGTTTTATTCTCTGTCGCTGGAGATGTTACATTTATACACTATCTATAAACCTCAAACACTTTACTGCAGCCAGGACCTGATCCCAGTAGAGTTTGTGAACTTGATTGTTGTGGTTTGGGACTACATCTATTTGTCCAACTTTATCTTTCTTCAGCATGGGGTCAAGATAGCTGTCCCAAACTAAGCTAAAGATACTTCAGTTTGACAAATACTCATTTTATGACAGAAGTAATTTCAGTAAAATATTTCCAACCAGTGGCAGTAACGCTTCTTTTGGAACAGGTTCTAAATAGCAATCATCATGGCCACCCTGACCTTATCTGAAACCTGCTCAGAACAGATTGAATTAACATGACTAGAAAGCTAGAATACAGGCTGACATGGCCTGTATGCTCCACAGACTTTTTTGTTTTGTTTTTTTTTAAGCTAAAGTGCTCTTTAGTAGCGGTCTGATGCTCATATAGTACAGTCCCATGATCAGGGCAGCACTTAGTTGTGCCATTAACATGAAATGAGTTGGACTTAAGCAGATACTGTTAAATACAAGTTGTCCTAAGTGTGGATTAAGAAACCATTGTTCCTTGCAAATTATTCTTAATATACATAGAATTAAGAAACATAAGCAGATGTTCTGTGGGGCTTTAGCCTCGATAGCATAAATATAACTTTATTTGCAATGTTTTTAGAGCTGGCTTAAGCATATATACAGAAATAGCCTTCTTTCTACATACTGTCCCATTCACCATCCTAGGAAAAAAAGAAAAGCTCAAGTATTATTTTTTTTTGTATTTTCAAACTAGGAACATGTCAAGCAATTTTGAATAGCTGAATTGCTTGTATTACTCAGCAGAAGTGCTCATTACAATTAAGCATGCAAACCCCATATATTTTAGGTTCTTTCAGCATACCTTGTTTAGTGTGCATGTCAGGACACCATAAGTTTAAACATTATGCTGAGAAGGTTTAATTATCTGCTGCTTCTATCACGTATCTTCAGCCCACACTTTACTGTCCAAGCTATTAACTGAAAATTTGGACTACAACTACAGATGAAAATGGATTTATTTGATTAATGTGTGTATACAAGTGTGGGTTCTCTTGTGAACTATTCAAGTGTTGATTTTAATTGAGCTACAGCTGGTGCTGACTGTTTTCAGAGAGTAGGGATTTACTGACTGATTGACTGTCTCTCTCTTTTAACTTGGATGAAGATGCGTTCAGTAAGAAGTGAAATTTCCTGATGATACAAAACCACAGGGAGAACAGTAAAAAAGAGAAGAGCAATAAACTGACTAGAAATAAGAGCATATAAAATCAAGCAGCTTATACAAAGGGAAGAAAACTGGGCATACCAGTTAGAAAATGCATTAAATCAGGGCTCTTATTTGTAAATCTCCAATTCAAGTGGGGGGGGGGGGGTGGGTGGGCAGGGAACACACACACACACACAAAACCCCAAAAACAAAACCAAACAACAAATAAGAGCTATTATTCCAATGACAATGAAAATCTCCTTTGGAGAGGCAGAATAAATTAAATTAATGAACTTTTAAAACCCTTCAGCTGGTAACTTCTCTCCCTTGTTGCCGGAGTTAGATACAGCTGTGCAAATGGTATCACACAGGGAAAGCAGAGAATTGTAGAAAGAAAGAAATTAAAAATTTGTCTTCCCTGCTTATGCAGGTCAAACATCCTGTGTGACCTGATGTAAGTACTGCTTATCCTAAGAAAAAGGGGTGAAACCAAATGCAAATTTCCAGGGTGCCAACAAAAGTATAAAAAAGCAATAAAGCTATCGAGTTAAAAACAACTAAAAAAAAAAAACCTCCCAAACCCCCACAGCCTTCATTAGCTGGAAAAACACTGCAAAACTTAACCTTTTTGATCATTTTGGCTGGAAAATCATCCAGAAATGGGCCACCACAAGTGCTCTTTCCAGCTATTCTGGGTATGCAAAACCAAAGCTCCGTGTTCATCCTGCCCCTATGCCATCTTCCAGCATTAACAGAGCCCATCCTGCCCTTCGAGAGGTGGAAAAGTCACTTCTGTATTTCAGGTATTTTCTTCTGTTTGACCTTTGTTCTTTTTCACCAGTAATTTCATTGCTGTCTGTCCATAAACTGTGTTCTGTTCTTTACATGCAGGTTTAATATACTCTTCTTTATATTTCTTTTTTTTTTTTTTCCTTTTGCAGGGGAATAATACTGTATTTTTTAATTTTACATAAGATGTAAGTCTTGTTGCTGCACACAGTTATAAATTAAGATGTTCTCGAAATATGGTTTGTTTTCATGATGTGTGTTTTCATTCATTGGAAAATAATGGGTTCTATGCAGAAATAATTGAGGACATGTATTTATTTAGAAGGTCTTGATAGTTCTGAATAATGTCCCTAATATGATTTTGTATGTAAAATCTAGGAAGCTGTAACATCAGAATTTCCTGTTCTTTTTCACGCTAGGATAGGAACAAATACAAGAAGACTCTGTGCTGGGTTTCCCAGTATCTCAAGGGCTTGAAAATCTCAACTGTCATCTGACTCAATGGGTCATGGAAGGAGATGCACTTCTAAATATAAATGAGAGAGCTGTGAATGAAGACATACAATGTGTGGGACTGTGATGCCATTATGTTGCTGTGAAGTTTGTCTTACTTGGTTTTTAAAGCACAGACCCCTCTACCTGGCTAATCTTAAGCTCCACTCCCCCAGTGTTGTGGCTTCTCTCCTGCTCTATAACCCTGGTTGCCAGATGTATCTGGCAACAGCTGGCTGATAGCGACAACCAGCTTCTTCTGGCACATGGGGTCACTAACGAGGAAAGAGCCATGTGCTCAATATGTTATGAAATAAAATATGAGGCTGGAGCAAAAATGACAGAGTCTATTCTCAGTAAATGAGATCTGACAAGTCTAAAGAATATATTGAAAGTGTAAGACTTTATTCATATGCTAGTCAGAACAACTCAGAAGTATCTATCCTTATCCATCTGTCTTGAAGGAATTCAATGCAAACACTAAATAATGAGAAGAAAAAAAGAAAAAACACAAAACCGCCAGAAAATACACACACTCCCAGTAGTAGCCTCTGATCACCAAGTATCACAATGGCAGACAGTGCTCTAAATTCCCCCAAGTTCTTTGTTACAGTGTGCACAGTAAATACAACATGGAATAAGAATGAGTAAGTGCTTCTACTGTTGACACATCTTTAAATAGTCCCCCATGCATATGGCTAGAAAAACTGTGAGTAAAAGTTGCTGTGAGTTCTCTATACTCACAGAGTATAGAGAAGGTATTTACAGTTTGGTACTCTCCCCTTTTTTCCCTCTAAGAATGATCTATTCTCTGCACCAGAAATAAATCAGGTGCCCTTCTGGATTTTATGAAGAATATTTAAGAGAGAGATAAAAAAATGGTATAAATTTAAAATATTAGCAGTAAAATAAAAGAGTAGTGTGTAAACTATTAATAAGCTTAGCATTGACATGTTGATGTGGCACTTAGGGACTTGGTTTAATGGCAGACTTGGTAGTATTTGGTTTATGATTGGACTTGACAATCTTAATGGTCTTTTCCAACCCAAATGATTCTATGATTAACAACCTGAGTTCCTTTAAATTGTACCAAGAGTGACAGCTATCACTTCAGCTTCGCAGGCTGACATGTACATTACCAAATATACCTATACTGTATTCCCATTTTATCCCAGCAAAAGCAGATAGGCTTTGCTTCAGCCAGCAAGTCCTTTACTTCTCCTGTGCTGAAGTAATTAAAAGCAAAGCTATAAACCTTCTAATTCCTCCAAGGACTTATTGAAATCCCACAATTATTTTTTTTTATTGTCGTTCTTCAACATACTATTTCTAAATCCTGACTTTGAGACCTTTTCCACAAGCCACTCCTAAAGCATATTCCATTTGCAGAGTAATCTGGCTCCACCAAGTGACGACGGCTGTGATTGCTACTCTATACCTGGACGTAAGATAACACAAAGGGATACTAAATATTAAACTAATTTGGTAACATTGGGATTTTGTTAGAGAGCTTTGAAATCCAGCAATTCATACATTTTAAATACATTTAATACATTTTGTTGTAGTGTAGACGGTAAGTGAAAACACTGAAGCATTTTAAGGAATTTATTTGACCCACTTCTGGCTGATGCTGAAATTTTGTCTAACAAAAGTACCCATACTACTAGTAATTCAACCAATAATACAGATTGGGATAATTGTAGTAGGGTAGAAAGGAGGCAGGAGAGCAAATTATCTCCCTCAAATTCATTGCACAGCTTCCAGATGCAAGTAAGTAACTAGAGAAAGTCTGCTGAACTATGAGGAATGTGTGTGAATGAATTTATTATGCAGTCTTATTAATATAAGGTCGGAAAGAACATGCTTTGGAAAGCTCAGACTGAAGCGGATTAAAATCACAAGTGTAATGAAGGCTATTCTAAGATGTTTTCGGCAATACTGTTTTTGAATGACAGCATATTCTGAAAGTTTTTTAAAGCACTCCGGAGTGAGGAGGCTGAAGGCCTGGGAGATACCAGGCAAAGCCAGACAGTGAAACTGAGATTGCTTTGGATGCTTCCTGCATCAGCTTCATGAACCCACTCGAAGATCCTGGGCTTAGCTTTTGCAACCTCACAGGGGCATGAAAAAGTAGATCTGCTGAAACTTGAAACTACCATGAGGTAGTTGGTGTGTTTTAAATATCATTGTTAGCTGTAAATTTTACCATAAACAGTAGGATTTCCTTTATCATCATTATTACTTGCAGTTTTTTTATTTTTGCTGAGGAAGACTATGGAAAGGCTGAGCAAGCTGCTCAGAGTTCTACTTCAATTATTAGCAGAGAAACCAATAAGATGGGTCAGCAGCTATTGGAAAGTACCGTAAACCCATGCACACAGAGATCCACACGGGCAATTCACATGGGGAATACAGACTATCAGAAATTGTTAATGTCTTTGGCATTATAGCTCTCTGCCATTTTCCCTAGCAACAGAGGAGCATATGGGCTATACAATAACACAGACAGGTATTTGTTTTACTTGCATGTTCTCAGTTACATGTTCTGTTCCTTTGAAAAGACTGGATGAGGAGGAAGCCCGCTCAAGGCAATGGGAGTTAACTCAGTACGCTCAAGGGAGAGAAAGTCAGAGGGACCACAAGAAGGAATAAACAGGAGATTCACAACGAAGAACAACTTGGCTCCAGAAAGACTGGGAAGAACTTCCTGAACAGGACTACACAGAAACTGTGGGCACTCAGCAGATGAAATCCAGGGATCTGTCTGCAAAGTGATGGTGGGCAAGAAGAGAAGAGTGCATAAACCTTATTTCTGTTCTGTCACCTCAAGTTTGCCTTAAGTTTTCTTTATATGAGAAAGCAGAAATGCAACTTTTTATTTAAATTGTGAGTTCTTTTTAGTTTAGAAAGTTTTCAGTCTTTTGGGGGAGCTCATTATAAGATGAAAGCCTGAGGCATTTCCACCATCAAAGCTGTCCTCCACTCTGCATCTTGTCACAGGAGGGAACAGACAACCTTGCAGACCAATAGAAGCTGCTAGTGTCCTAGATCCTGGTGTTATTCCGAGGAAGGGCAGGGAGTTATGAATAAAATAACAGGGAAAATCACCTTTGGATCTGAACTGATTCCTTTTGAAGAACATCTTGAGGTGCCTCTTAAAGCCAGATTTTTGCTTAGACTCTGCCACCTTGTGCTAATCTGTCACTGTACATAAATAAATAATAAAAGGACTAACTCTTACTCTCCTTGCTGAAGATTTAAGGGGAAAAAACATCTTGGTATTTTCCCAAATTTAGACCAGGATTCTGTCCTTAGCATTCTGGGACTTTATTCCTTTGGAGTTATAGACTCTGTATGATTTAGGGACTTAAATGTCAGTTACAGGGAGATGCAGTTTTTGGAATCTTGAACAAGTAGTGTCAGTGTTACGGTATCTGTTATCAAATACTAGCAATACCAAATTCCACTGGCCCATAAGGCAGTGTATCTACCCCAAACTGTAAACTGACTGTTCAGCAAATAGCAGCTTAATCAGGGAGCAGAAAGGAAGGGAATGGGTAGGTAGAATACAATACAAATAAAAAGAAGAAAGTGTAGATCCTGGTAAAATCTGTGCTGAAGGCTGCACTGAAGGAAAAAAATACTCAGTCGAAATGTTTGGGCAGTAAGCTGGTAATTTTGCATTCAGGTTTTCAGGACAAAAAAAAAAAAACAGCCAAAGTGGGTTTTTTATGAGGCTACAAAGAAGCTACAAGAAGCCAGTACTAAGGCAGAAACACCACCTTTAGCAAAAGGATTATTGCAAATGCAGACTTCCTCACAACCTCCTCACTACTAAGTACTTTCTGGTTGACTAAAAAGACCATAGACTAAGACCTGAGCCTCTTTACCATCAAATAATGCACAGCCTGATAAATTAAATAAAAATAACAGAATTAAAATGAGTTGGCAACTGGGTAGGATGTGGTTGTTCAGCCTACAGGCAACCAGATAAAATATGATGTGCACTTTGAGCTTCTATTTTTACGCGTAGCAGTACCTTTCTCCTATTTCTAGGACTTCTGTTTCTGCATCTATTTTAGCAAAAAAAGACCCACGTTAACTATCATTTCTTAGCTGGCCTAAGTTGACAGAGAGAGAGAGAGTGTGTGTCTTTTTATTTCCTTTTCTGATTGGGGCAGCAGCCAGCATACCTGATGGAGGTGAGACAGTATCTGTAGGAATGAGACTACGAAAGCCAGAAATAGTAGTTTTATCTAAATGTACATAACAGGGACCTAGACAGACTCTCCTCTGACAGTCTGCATCTAGTCATTCCAAAACAAAAATGGTAGGAGAGATGTGTAGGAAGGTGACTGAATATTGAGTGGGCTCAGTGCCTGCAATTTCATTTCCTTTACATCATAGGCACAGAAAGCTGTCACTTGAGCAACTCCATTTAGATTTCTGCTTAGTTCTTGGTAAACAATTACTTCAATCTAATTTATCTCATTAAATTTCTATAAAACTGTGTTGTTCTACGGTATTTTTGAAATTTTTCTATTAGGTCTTCTCCCAACTTGTTTACATCAAAAATTGTTTGCTTAACTACAGTAAAACTTTCTGGGAACATATTGATTAAATTAAAATTTGTGATGTAACAGCTTGATTACTTCTTCCGGTGATATTCAAGCATTTTGCAATGATTTTATCACAATAAATGCCATGCTCTAATGCTACTGATTCAAAAATTAATATTGAAGGAAATTTGGTCACAGTATCTCTTTTTTCAAATGTTCTTAAATTTTTAAATACTTGAATCACACGAGATTAACTAAAAGTCATGGAACATCCATTAAAACACAACCTCTTTCAACATACTGTTTCTGTGCTTCTTTCTTAATATAATCTCTAGTTCTTAACATACCTATTGTATCTGCATTAAAAAAAAAAACAAACCAATATTGGTATCTTTTTATTCTGATTTCTCCAATAAAACCAAGGGAAAGTATTCTGAAAGGACAGAAAACCAGATGAAATTGTCGGAACAAAAAGCTTAACACTGGACAATATAATATAGCTGCAAAATAAGATAACAAAATGATAAAAGGTAGCAAGATACAGGGAAGCATAAGTAAAGTGTGAAGATAACAGAGCTCGAATTCTGCCACTGTTCAGCTCTTCTGTCAGTCAAATATCTTGTCATGTTTGAAGTTCACATCAGCAGCAGTTGAGTTGCCTTTCCGTATATCTTTACCACTGCCAAGACACAGCTTTCGCTTGTGACAGATTTGCTTCAACGGTTCAAATAAACATCAGAATGTTAGTGGCAGGCTAAGCTATAGAAACAAAACAACCCCAACACTTATAAGCCACTGTAATGACAAATGTTATAATGTCCTTTTGGCCATTCTTTTGGCCATCCGTTTATTACTTTTGTTGCCTCTAACTGCCAGTCTTTCAAGTCCCTCACTTCTTACAAAGAAAGAGCAGCCTTAGCGTGAGCTGAGCCGACGTTATCAACAGAAGCACCAAATGATGGTTGAGGTGTATTGTGTTGTTATAGCACTGACCACTCTGGTTTTTTGCCTCAGTTTTCTGTCTGGTATTACCCACAGCATTTCCCACAAAGTAATAAAATGACCCTGCTTATTTTAATGAGGAGCATTCCTAGAGCAGAACCAAACAGACTACTACTGGGTAATGATGTTTGCCGCTTTGTATATCCTTGGCCATAAATTATACCCTATCTTCTCTCCATTGTTCTCTGTGGTAGACTGAAGCCACTAAAAAGTGCTTGAGCAGGACCTGTTGTGAGAGAACAAAGCATCAATCTATATCTATGTCTTCTACCTAAGAACAATGATTAGCTCTTTGAAAGTCATTCATCCGTGACCCAAACCTCTGAGAGCTGACTGCAGCAATACAACCCCAGCAGGAAGGAAAATTGCTTTTCCACACTTGATTAAAACCCTCCTTAACAAAATATTCTGATCTTGGAGCAGAGCTGGTTGTCTAGATGTTTTTTACCTGCCCAATGCCAGCATGCGCTAGCCAATATGCATGCAGAATGCTGCTATTGATTTCTTCTGTCTTCTATCCTTCATCATATTTTACCAGCGGCTGTATCAGACAGTAAGGATTGTACAGTACATAATGCTACAAGGCCTCAAATAAGTACTTGTATTTAATGTGTACATACAGAGCAGTCATGTTTTAAAAAGTAAAAGAGATCAGTTCTGCTCCCAGGTTTGCCCATATAAACCAAGACCCTCTCCACTGACACCACAATACCTATAGAGAGAAGGTGTATAAGAGGAGGAAGCTGGTGGCACGCTTCTCATCAAGATCCAGAGTTTCTGCACATATCATCATATGGTTAATATTCTCCTCTCAGGTTATGACAGGTGTATTAGCATTTTTAAAAGTTACACTAAGATATGCCCTTGTACCCATGAATTAGTTCCTTTCCATTATGTCAGATAGTATCATTATCATCAACATCCACTATGCAGGTAAGAGAGCACATTTTTGCCTTTGCCTCTTTATGCTACTGTTCCACTAGCGTGTCTCTCAGCTATTTATTAATCAGGTAAAAATGTGTAGTAATTATTGGAAAGCCACATATTTATACAAACACTATAAGGAAAAAACCAGTTTTGACAGTAAATGTTTGATCCAACAGTTAAACAAACCTTAAAGCTTTTTTTTTAGTAAAATTTTAAAAAGTTTACTTGCTCAAACCTACCGGAAAACCCAGAACCAGTGAGAAGTCTCACTTCAGTAATGTGAGACAGAGGTTGGTATGAGATTTGGAGGTAGAAAATTTGAGGGGGAGGAGGTTGCTTTTGACTGCAAGCTCTGTAACTGCTGCATATTGGAGAAAGTCAGGGTTCTGGTCAACTGACAGATTGTATAATGAAATTAGAATGCATACTCAATGGATACATTGAGAAAATGTTAAACATTGATACACACTTTATTGACTCACGATTCCTCTTTTGCTCATTATGCTTACGTAGTTTCAAGACTTCAGGTTGGTACTTATTGTAATCATGCCGGGGATTAAGACACCCTTCTGGGATTTGTGAGATTCCCTGGCACTGAAAGATTCTGTGGCAACTCGGACATGTACATGTCATAGTACCGACAGTAAATCATGTCTGTAGTGAAAGGGACAGCTGTATCTGCTCCATACAGTAATCATTGCATACATTTTCCTCTCTGAAATCTCTCTTACGAACACATCAAGACACTTATTAATCTTTCACCTCCTCACTTACATTAAACTGATCAATAATTGAAAGTATTTTAGAATAAAAATGTACATCAAAAAGGCACTGATACAATAAATGTAGGTATGCTGATTTATATCTTATTAAATTTAGCTTAATGAAACACATGCTATCTCATGCTTTGGTTAACATGTTTGTTTTCCTCTTACGTGTGCTGTTTTAGTTTTAAGTAGAACAAAGTATCTTTGAGAAAGAAAAAAGTAAAAATTGTAATTAGAAAGTGGTTAAGGATAACTCAGAAAAGAGAATACACTACTAGTAACACATTCCAAAACAGAAGTGGCCAGAACTTACAGGTCTACTCTGATAAATTCTTCTGATATGTGAAAGAAATAGCACATATGCGCATGCATAAAAAATAATGACACTTAGATGACAACTACAATTCTTTTTAACCTTGCTGAAGGAGAAATATCAATTGTCTGGGTGTCAAAATCTTTTCAGCTTATTATTTCTACAGGTTTTTCAACTAAACTTGGTCAAGTTAGTACAAGATTTTTTTGCTCAGATAAGCCTGTCCAAGCTTCTTAAAAAAATGTTTCCTGCTTTTCTGTTTTCAGGGAAGCAGTGGCTGTATCAGCATCCCAGTCCCCACAGCTCTCACGTACCAAATATTCTTAAACTCCTGACATGACACTTCCAAGCTGATAATAGTTACACACGTCCTACTCAAAACTGATTAGAACTGAACAGCCTTCTGGTGGTCAAGGAGAAAAGCACCGCAAGGCAGCATGAGTGTGCAAGTCACAAGAAATGAGAACAAAGCTGACTCAGCAAGCCATAGGACCATAACTGCTCTTCCCCAAAGTTAATGGAAAGCATGACAGTCCTATGTGCCACTAACCACTCTCCCCCGCTAAAGGAAGGAAATACTGGTAGTGCATAAGAGCCACTTCTAAGGATGTCCTCTATCAGAGAACACTTTGCAGTATTAATTAATTTGGTATTACACTTAATAATATATTGTATATACCTCTCCTTTTGTCTTCACGATAAGTACTGCATTGCATACATTGTAGTTTCCACCTCTGTATCTTTTTTTTGATAGAGGTAGTGAAATAGGAGTCAAAACTACCACCCTACCCTAACCTAACTGAGCTACCCTGATGGCTAAAACTGGTTGATACGTACATCATCACTGTGGTTGCCTGATGAAGGGCTGGACATGGGGCAGCTGAAAAGATAGGTGGGATATTCAAGTTGGGTATCTGCAGGCAGGTTATTGTCATGTGAAAAAGGGGGTGGGGTGGTGGGGTGGTGTGGTGTGTGTGTGTAATCCTCTCAACCCCAGGTGTTTGATCTGTCTATTAGTGCCTCAGGAAAGCCGAGACCCTGGTGCCCAACCAGTTTGTCAGCGTCCCGTTACCGGGATCCTTCACTGAACAGTCCCACTGGATCAGAGGGCAATTTGACTGCCTTGTTCAGGGTCATTCAGACCCTCAGCGGGTTTTCCCACTTTGTTCAAATGTGTTATCCACTGCCAGCAACTGTTAGCGCCCGCAAAGGACTCAACACTAACAGTTTACAGAACAACACTCTTTATTATAAAATCATGATGAGTTAAGATTCGTGATTGCTAGTGATAGGGACTGTCTGCAAAAACAAGCTTGAAATGATACACTATCAAACTATATACAATCAAAACCTTAATTACTAATGACAGTTAGAATGAGTTAGTTATTTAGCACGCATAAGTCAAAATTTTTACCCAAAAGGCATCCCTATGGGGGAGAAGACAGGTTCAGCCCATTGACTGATCCCAGAAGTTACGATGGAATCTTCCCCTCTCTTCTCCCTTCATCTGTCCACTTTTTATACATCATAGTATATTGCATATTCATTCATCATACACAGGATTGGTTACAAGTTTCTTGCTTCTAATGCAAATTAGAAAAAATATTATGCATCCTCAGATAGCACTACTGAAGTTCTCTGCTAACTACGCATGCTCCTCAAGCGGCGTTTTGCCCTCTTTCAGGGGAGCTATTGGAGTCAGAGGTCGTGATCTCCCCCTACCACTATTATCTTTGTCCTATTTTCAACTAATTTTCTGTTGATGTCAGTGGACTGCAACACCTTATCATCCTGTTTCCTCTCGGAGCCAGAACTTTACTCACTTGAAGGGTTCTTTCCGCGTTAACTTAGATAATGGTGTTCTTTTCACTGTCTGTTCTCATGCTCCCCAAGGCCGACTCCCTTAATTAGAAGTCCCTTCATTAATAACAACTTTAGAATAAGTCACATTGACCTAGCTTCGTGTAGACAACAATTCCCCCTGCCCTGGACTTATTTTGGTCCAGGACTAGTCCATTTCCATCACATTTAGGTGGAGCTTGAGTGACTCTAGTCACACATATTGTTGTTGCTAACTGGTCTTGTGTGCCCAGCGATGTGTAGTACTACCTTGGAGGCAGGCAACTTTGGGAGGTAGGTGTGCGTTAGTATTACAACAAGATTATTTCATCTGGGGAAAGTCATTTCACCACAATGGTTGGCTCAGCCACAGATATCTCATGGATTCTTCACGTGACAGCTGGTATGCAGCTTATCAGCTGTGTGGTACCATCAAGTTCCCATTCCTGCAGGGAGCACGACAGAGCATGGCCGCAGGGTCTCCACACCACTCCATCCTCCGTCACTCCTATCAACATGTGCTGAGTTGGCAGGATGTGTTGCTTAGGGAACTGTGGTGACGTAGATTCCGTGCATGCCAACCATCCTGAAGGCGATAGCTGTATTTTACCCTAAAAAGCTTTCCGTAATATTACACTTCTATTAGGACCCAATTTTTCTCTAATTCCTTCCCCGCCCCCCCAGCTGATTTTCCCACAATTATCCAGCTGCCTGCATCAAGAGCATGCCATCAGTCACCACACCATGGCTGCTCTTCTGTCCTCTACTGGTGATCACCAAAAATGAGTGAAAAAGGAGATACAGTGAGTCTAATCTGTCCTTATAAAGCCATACAAATTGATCCTCTTTGAAACCAATAAAAGTTTTAAAAATATTTTCCAACAAGAACTGAATTATCAATACCACTCATAAGCATCCACTAAAAAAGTTAAAATACCATTTATTTGAATGTTTTGATATTGTTAGCCATAAAAGTAACAAATTAAAATTCCATAGGATATTTCACATCTGATTGCTTGCTTAGTTGGGAAGAAGAGCTTTCTAACTTTAAGCCCTTTATATAGACCACTAACAGAATGTGCTGGACATCAGCATCTTACACCACACTCAGACTTGAACTCTGGCAAGAAGCATCTAGAATGTTCCCAGAATCACAGCTCTGGTTCCTATAATTTGCTGTAATTATACGAAGCAACTCTTTCTTTGTAATATGTCAGTAAACGTAAGATGAGAGAAAATCTTTTAATACTCCAAATCCAGTCACAGTAGCAGCTGTTTAGCCACCTGAGTACACCCGCTAGAAATGAACTAATAATGTAGACTACCTCTGGCATCAATCACAGCATCAGTCTTCATAGAGGAAAATGTGAAATTGCTTACAGCAAAGAGTCAGTCGAGCTAGAAAAATTCACTGCTAGGAACCCCACACTATAAATAAATAAAATAATACAGAGGGTGTAACCTGCAAATAACCTAATAGAAATACAACTGTCTTGAGATGACAATAACGCAGAAACAAGCACACTTTGGTAACAGTGAAAATGTGATTATCAGGATATAGAAATTCAGCATTAAAAAACAAGAGATAATCTGCAGAAAGATCCCCAAGTGTTTCTGAAAGAGGTGTAACAAAATTCACGGGTAACATTAAATACAATAGAAAGAAGATGAAGAGAGGATTTTTTTAATCTTGATATAGGTATACTCAGGGAAAAAAAATAAATAAGAGTAGCACTTAGAAAGCAATGAGGAAAAAATTATTTGTCAATCAAAGCACGGTTCATTTAATCACAATCTGTGTATTTGTGTCAAACGAATGACAAATGGCTAAAAGACCTTACTAGCATTGCTGGAAACTACCAATTGCTACTTGGCCAAGTGCAAAACACCTGCTAACTTTAAGCCAGAAAAAGTTTGTAAAGAAAGGAATTAACGTCAGTTAGCATAGCTGGTGCTTAGCTGAAAAGAAGAAAAAAAAAATCCAAAAAACAAACCAACACCCCATCATCAAGGCCCCAGAAGTTGAATTCAATGAGCTAATTTCATTTAATGTTTAGAAAGAGTTGTTTGCAAGGGTCCAGATGAGGCTGTTAGCTGCTGTTGAGTGGAGAAGTGTGCCCAATTATTGCTTGTAAAACAGTGAGAGGCCAGTAGGAAGTGGATGCAAGGTTAATTGTACAGTATCAGAAAACTGGTATTTCTACTGGGTGTGTGATTTTTAATACCCAGTACTTCTTTCTTTTTCTTTTTTTTTTTTTTTCTTCCTTTTCCCCCAGGCCTGCAGGGTTTTTTGTTCTGTTTTGGGGGGGTTGTTTGGGAGCTAGAAGGATGGGTTGATAGGTGTTCGGTAGACTCAGCAAGCAGACAGAAAGAAGCCAAAAGATGTAAAGAGAAACTATAAATTGTGTTGCTCTGGTTTTGTGTGACAATACTGAGTAAGAGGGTCTAATGTGTTTAATTTGCTCAATAATTTTTCATGTCAAATCCTAAAGAAATTGTCATTCTTTTTGACATGACCTCATGTTTCAAAAGGGGATCCTCACACTGCTCATTTATCAGATAGAAGAACACCTTTTATTCTGCTGTTAAAATCACTTAACTGATTTTTTTCTTCTCCCATCATAAAGCAGTGATTAATCAGTGTTCAGCACTCCATCTTCGATATGCATAAATATCAGCATTTATTAATCAGTTACAGTTGTTAAAAAAATTGTATCATTAAAGAAAGCACCCGTGGGATGGTAGGGAGGGAGGTGAACAGTGGCCTCAAGCCTGGCACTCCCCGGAGGAGGCTTCCCTCACGGCCTAGCTTCCCTCACAGCCAGGCTTCCCTCACGGCCATGCACGGCTTCCATCAAGGCCAGGCTTCCCTCACAGCCAGCCTTCCCTCACGGCCAGCCTTCCATCATGACCGGGCTTCCCTCACAGCCCGGCTTCCCTCATGGCCAGGCTTCCCTCACTGCCGGCCTTTCCTCATGGCCAGGCTTTCCTCATGGCCAAGCTTCCTTCACAGCCAGCCTTCCCTCATGGCCTGGCTTCCATCACAGCCAGGCTTCCCTCACAGCTGGGCTTCCCACACGGACAGGCTTCCCTCATGGCCATCCTTCCCTCATGGCCGGGCTTCCCTCACAGCCAGGCTTCCCTCATGGCCATCCTTCCCTCATGGCCATCCTTCCCTCACAGCCAGGCTTCCCTCACAGCCAGGCTTCCCTCATGCCCATCCTTCCCTCATGACCGGGCTTCCCTCACAGCCAGGCATGGCTTCCCTCACAGCCAGCCTTCCCTCACGGCCAGCCTTCCCTCACGGCCAGACATGGCTTCCCTCACAGCCCGGCTTCCCTCACAGCCCGGCTTCCCTCACAGCCCGGCTTCCCTCACAGCCCGGCTTCCCTCATGGCCATCCTTCCCTCACAGCTCAGCTTCCCTCACAGCCGGCCTTTCCTCATGGCCAGGTTTCCATCACAGCCAGGCTTCCCTCACAGCCGGGCTTCCCACATGGACAGGATTCCCTCATGGCCGGCCTTCTCTCACAGCCAGGCCTCCCTCATGGCCAAGCTTCCCTCGTAGCAGGGCTTCCCTCACACCAGGCTGCGGGCCTACCCTCAGCCACATTCATCCTATGCTTTGTGGCCTGGCTGTGCGTATACCTCACGGCTCGGCAGCTGCCACCATCTTATTGATAGGGTTTTGGAACAGTTTCTTTCATAAAATAGGTTTAACTCTGCAACTTTTTTAGTATTTTAATTTCAAGCTGCAATAGCAGGAGTTAGGAGCACTCCACCAGAAACACAGCCCAGAGTGGGAAAGGCTCATCTCACTACTAGTGCAATAAGCGATTACTATTAAGTATCTAAGTTAAGTGGGTTTTATCTCCTTTTTTTTTTTTTAAAGTAAACAGCTGTCATTCTGCCTCTATGTCTTTGCGCTACAGCAGTTGAGGCAGTGCAGGTGAACACAGGACCGGGGGCCTGGGCTGCCCCGGCAGGGACCATCGGGCGCCTGAGCCCGATTTCAGCCAGAGGCCAGGTCTGGGGTGAGGGGGTAGCCCCAGGGCGGCCCACGGAACCGATTACACCCACCGCGACCGGCCCGGAGCGAGCACGGCTCCGCGGCGGCCGCCCCTATTCAGCCAGGGCGCAGGCGGGCGGGGCGGGGCGGGGCGGAGCCTGCGGTGCCGCGCGAAAAGGCGAGACCAGGCGCGATGCCCGGATTAGCACGGCAGCCATGTGGTGACGTCACGGCCGGTCCAACCAATGGGAGGGCGCGGCGGTGGTTTTTGAACGTCAGGGGGCGGTGCCAACTGCCGGTTGTGTGTGCGGACGGCCTGCTGCGCTCGGCCCCCGGGGCGGCCGGCGGGTGCTGCCGCTGCCGTCGGACTCAGCCGCGCCGCGCCCTGCGGGGGCCGCCAGGTAAGAGCCGCCGCTGCTGGGCTAGCGGCTGCTGGGCTAGCGGTTGTTGGGGCTGCGTTGCCTCCGCCCGGGGCTCGGGTAGCCGCGGCTGCGCGTGTGAGGCGCCCGGCGGCGCACCCGCCTTTCTGAGGAGGTAGAGCTGGTGGGTCGGTGGGGGTGCCGTGAGGGCCTCCCCTCGGGGCTAGAGGAGCGGCAGGCCTGCTGCCGGCGCCTCGGGGACACTGCTCTCCCTCGCTGCCCGTCGTACCGGCCCATGCGAGTGTTTGGAGTCTTGGGCCCGATCTTCAAGGCGGGCACCGCTTTGCAGTTCAGGTAATCGGCGACGGTGACAGCAGCCACGTGACAAAAATTGTTTTGAAAATGGCCGTAGCTGTGTATTTGTGTTTTGCTTTTCATTTCTGTGAGTCTGTTTTATGTGTGTATATGCAGCTTAAAAATACCGTAAGCTTTACTCTTGCTTTTCTGTTCCTTCCCTTTTGGCGTTGTGGAGTGTTGAGCAACACCAGCTTACCGAGTTACTTGCCATTTATATTTCCAAAGGTAGGAGATGGCAGAATACTTGAAAAAAACCTTCGAAGACAGCCTGACTGAAATAAAAGAACGAATGAAAGAGAAAAGAAATCAGAAATGGATAAAGTTGGGTAAAACTAGCCAGATCTCCACCGTAAAGTGCAAAGTAACAAGTAAGATACTTAAAATATTTTAATAGCTTTCATAACTTTTTTCTTTAAATCAAGTTGAAATACTGTTCTGTTGCAGCCAACAGCTCCAAGCAAATGAAGAGCATCCAAGCAAACAACAGAGCTCTAGCGCAGGCTTTGCAAGAAGAAAAGCTCAAACTGAGGGATGCCCAGGCTACCATTTTTCATTTACAGAAAGACTATTGTGATCTGCAGTTCCAGATGCTTGATTTGCAAAGAAATCTTAGGCACAAGCAAGCACAAGGACTTGTTGAGGTATTGCTAATAGTTTTATGATTTAGTGATGGTGAACATCAGAATCTGTACCAATCCACTGATCTTTATGATCTTCAAAGCTTCATTAAAAATTAACTCAATATGTAAACCAAATTTTTTCATATTTACACCTTATTTGGTAATTAAGTAATATTTTTTTCTGGCTACTCTTTCTTCTTTAAAATCTATCTTTTGTGAATTTTTTAACTTTTTATCACAGATGAGGGTACCCATCACAGCTATCTTCCAGATGTAGTCATCTCAATACCAGTAAGGTATTGGTAGCTAAAACTAGAGTATGATAATGTGTTATTTTCCTTTTGTCCATTAGAATCGACTGTTGGCCTTGAATGAGGTAATTTCAAGTGTTTCTCCGGATTTACTGGGCTCAGTTGATCACCTTGGTCCAGCAAATAATTTGTGTTCTGTAAGTATAGTGAGTAGCCTTTTCCTCTGGAGGGGCAGGACTTCTGTTAATTCTTCCCCTTACTCCTTCTGCCACATATGTGAATAGTTTTTGAGATTTGAGCCTTAGTTTGGAGGTATAACTAGTCCCAAAGCTCCCAGTATGACATGAGGCCCACACTGTGAGGGTGTCCAACAGGTTGTTAGTAGGACTGAGGCTCTGCTATGAGGTGGTAGGTAGGGGTACCCTGATTTTCTATAGTTTTGTGTCTTGTGCCCTGTACCATCCTCACAGTTCCTTCTCAGTCCACTGTCTGTATGATTGGGCTGGTGATGAATGTGCAGGAGCTGAGTATGTGAGATCTCACAGCACTTTGTGTTAGCCAGCCAGAAAGAAAAAGAGTAAAGGGCCTCTTAGGCCCTTCTGTGGGTAACTTGTCTAAAATTTGTATATGGTGCAAGCTTGTTTCAGCTATTTAGTCACAGTAAGATTTATTTTGTTGACAGAATCAGAGTGTGCCTTCTTCAGTTCTTGAACATAGTTCCAGTGTTGCAGGACAAATACATTCAGTGTAAGTATCTTTTATTAATACCTAATTAGATTTGAAAATTCTGTTACAGTAAGCTTAATTTTCTGACTGGAAAAAGGGAAGAAATCTAGTGTAATAAAGTAGTTAATTGTTATAATTTGCTATTCAGTAAATCCTACCTTTGGTATTTTCTGTAGAGGACCTCTACAGTGTGCTGATGGAGATGATCAAGCACTTTCAAGTGGGATGGAGGCTGGTAGTGATAGAAATGAGCTGGCTCATTCCCTGTCAGAGATCTGTGAGGAATCTGATAATGCCACTTCCTTAATCACAATAGTTCCAGGCAAAGGTAACTAAACCAAAAAGTATCAGACATTGCTCTACTCTGAATGGGGCGGGGGGGGGGGGGGGGGAAATGTGTGAGTGTAAGTTTAAAATATAATTAGTCCTTTTGAAGTAACTGTCAAGTGATCTTCCACTCACTGTCTTAAAGGTTAGATGTTAATGTTGGGAAACTTTTTGAATGAAGATGCCTAGCAAAATGAGATAGGAATTTGAAAATGCTTTGTCTTCTATATACCTGCAATCTAGTTTCATTACCTAGCGAACAATGCAACAGAATAAAGTTAACTTTAGTCATCCATTATCATTTATGAAATCAATAATTGTTAACAAAGCAAAATGCTCAGAAAAATAAATGATCTGTTGATAACCTTTCCAAACAGAACAGTTTAGAGGAAGATACTAACGTATTGTATTGGGTCTAGCCATCCCTCATAGCAGCCCTCCTAGGGTTGGTAGCTAGAAAGGTGTTGATGACCCACCAGTGTTTTGAGCTGCTGTTGAGCAGTGCATGGACAGCATCAAGGCTTTCTCTCCAACCTCCCACCCAGCAGGCTCTGCAGGCAGGCAAGATCTTGGGAGGGGACATAACAAAGACAGCTGACCCAAATCGACCACTGGGATATTCCATACCATATGATCTCTGTTCAGATATAAAAGCTAAAAGAAAGGAGGAGGGCAAGGGGGTGTTCGTTATTTATACCACTTGTCTTCCGGAGCAACCACTTGGTGTACTGAAGCCCTGCTTCCCGGGAAGTGGCTGAATGTCACCTGCTGATGGGAAGTAGAGAATACTGTATTTTGGGGTTCTTTGCTTCTGTGTATGCAGCTTTTGCTCTTGGTTTCATTAAACTGCCTTTATCTTGCCCACGAGAGGTTTTTTTAATCTGATTTTATCCCCCACCCTGTTCTGCTGAGGAGGGGAGTAATAGAGTAGCTTGGTGGGCACCTGGCATCCAGCTAAAGTCAACCCACCAAAAGTATACTTACTGATTTCTGTCTGGAAGCTTTGTTAAACAGAGCTTACCTTGATTGCCAAATAGTGGTTTATACAAATCTGTGGAGAAAATTCTAATAGTCTTAATTTTTGACAGGCTCATAACTTGCACAAAACCATAATAGGTTGTTACTATTTAGCTTTAATACTATTTTCTCTTCAATTACAAGGACAAACATCTCACTTTCAACTGGACAACATAAGGTCAGAGCTGGAAAATGTTACTTCAAGTGCAGAGGGTAAATTCAGTGATGTGTTACCAAAAAGTGTGTCTACCAGACGTCGCTATTCAAAGATGAGAAATTATGATGAACTTTGCACCAGTGTCTTGGACTATTCAGAAGCACCTGGTTCAACAACAGGGCATTCTAAACAGGATGAAATTAGACTTGAAGGTCTAGAGAGGTGTAATGTAGAAAACACAAATCTGGATATTTCTCAGCTGAATGAAAACAATGTGGGCTCAGAGCTGGTGTTGAGGCGGACAAATTCTGAAACTGCACAGTTCAACTTTAACAATAATTCTGATCTTAAACATTCTCTGTGTAAAAGCAGAGAAGGCTCTCAAGTAAGGAAAAAGAAGCATCAGAAGGGAAAACCGGAATGGCCTATAAAGATTTCCAGACAAAGACCAAAAAAAGGACAGGATAAAGAGGCTTCCAAAGAAAAGCTGGATTTCTTGGGGGGCACCAGTGATGCTTATGACTTTAATTTTGAAGAGAGTGTCCATGTTACACCTTTTCGACAAAATAAGGTGAATGACACAGACACTGATGTGGATGACAAAGAAGACTTATCTGAAACTAATACCACTGAGTTGAGTGATGTTGAAGACGATTCAAATGATAGCCTTTATGAGCCTTACAAGAGTAAATCGAAAAAAAGGAAGAGTTCAGTGGACAAAGATACATCACCAGTCCATACTAGGCCAAGGTCTAAAAGACTTTTGGCACAGCATGAGCAGAAACTCCATAATGAAAAAGAGACTGAAAGCAATAAATTAAGTGACAAGTCTATGGGTAAGTGTAGAAAGTGTTCTGTAATTGCTATTGTTTCCTTGAGAGAAAACATTAAGGGAATTTTTTTTCTTTAATAACTACAACAATGTTATTCAAAAAATCTAGACTCATTCCTCTCTGCCTTTTTCCTAATGGAAACTGGAATTAAGATATGTTTTGTTTAAGAAATTGTTTGACAATTAATACTGTATTTTAGATGTGTTCAATGGCTTATTAAAGCAAAGAACAAGATTATAAATGGAGAAGTGGAATAACAAATCACACTTTGCCTGATACTGCTTGGTGTTAATTTATTTTTCCAAACTAAACTCCTGAGTATTTGTTGATCGTCTTACTTATTAAGTGGAAGGTTGAAGAAAATGGTTATAGCTGAGAGTTACTTCACATCTAGTACATTCATTGACACTCTCTTTCAAGCTACTCTGCCTGAATTGTCTTAAGTGTATCTAATTTCTTCCCAGGGCAGCCTTCTGAGCCGTCTCGTGGTCATCTTTCTGATGTTACCAATACCACTTTGTTGCTCCCCAGCACTGGGAACACAACTACTCACCCAGAAGGTGAACAACCACGATCTCCAAAACGCAAGCGAAGCTGTACTCTTGCTGTGAACTATAAAGAACCAAGTATTGCAGCGTAGGTGTCTTACATTGTGGTTTGATATATCAAAGTTAATGACCCTCCATCAAATGAAGGGTTTGAGAGGATTATTTAAATACCGGAAATAAGTTCTTAACAAAACATTCTAAGAGAGGTCTAACGTTAGTAATACAAAATAGTCCATGTGAAATTGAACTTCCTAGCTGAAAGTTAAAACTTCAAGTGACATGAGCAAAACTTAATTTTGTGGTTTTTGTCTTTTTTTTTTTTATAGGAAACTCAGGAGAGGAGATCCATTTACAGATATAAATTTCCTGAATTCTCCAATTTTCAAGCAGAAAAAAGATAATAAATGCCGTTCTCTTAAGAAAAAATGTCTGTTGAAATACAATGAGAAATTTGTTGGTTGTCATTGAGCTTTCCAGTCATGATAGCAAAACCATGCTTCCTTCAAGAAAAATCTTTAATCCAGCAAATCTTTGTTGTGTTATAATTGTATAATATATAATAATTTCTGTGTCTAATATTAAGTTTATCTCCTTTAAGGGATTTAGACTTTAATCCCATGGCTTGTTTTTAATGATACACAGGACATGAGACTACTTCTATAACTAAGGTGATTCCATTTGACCTCTTGAGAGGAAGCATCCCTCTATCGTAGGTCTGTGAGATTATCAGAAATATCTGATGGAAAAGAGGGTGAATGTAATTCTATGACTTACACACCCTGCGTGCAGTGACACCCTGTGTGCAGTGGTTGGCAAAGGTGAACATAAGGCACTTTAGACCAAATATTTCTGTGGGGTTTTTTTAATAACCAAGTTTGTACATATCTTGTTTATGTAATGGTTGTAGTTTCACATTGAAGCTCAAAATAAAACATCTTGGTGTTTAATAACAGCTTGGCTAGTGTTCTTTTTGTGTAGTTTTGGTATTTGCTTCAATGGTAGGCATGCTGCAAGCCAGCATACTCCTTCCCCATCTTACGCAGCATAAGCATTGTTTAGAAGCTAGATTACCATTTGTAATTTGATTACACAGCTGGAGCTCTCAAAAGTACCAATTTTGGGTTGGTTAGTACTGCTATGAATGCAAGTTAATCAACCACGCAGAAAGAAAGCAAGTTTATCTGTGAAAGTAGGTGAAGGGTGCTCTGCTTTTGGTGGAGTGTAAAGTAAACTGCTATTATGGAACTTCATAATAATTTTGGCCCTGCTTTGCCAAGTACCTCTACCATCTGAACTGGTACTGTTGGTACCACAATAGGCAGTGGGCTGGAAGAACAGTTACAAACTGTCCAGCAGGAATTCAAGGTCATGGAGTATTCTAACTTTTCTTTGCTTGAGAAACATTTAAGAAGTATTATACATGAATACAAAGAGGAAAGCTACACTCAATTAGGAAAGTACAAAAATAGGTTCTTAATTTGTCAGGCAATCTTGCAAGTCTCACCTGTTCTGTATCGCCAGGTGTATCTCTCTGTAATAAAAATGTATAGTGTTAATTACACTTTACTAGTAACTTCCTACATGACTCAACAGTAATAAAAGCTGCAGCTACTGAGCGTATGCAAGGATTTGCTCACAACACAGGCTCTGGATGTTGGAACTGACACTTAACCTTCCATTTGTATCCTAAAATTCTAGCTCTGGGCATTAACATCTTCATTCTGACACCCTTTCCTACTATAGGAACTTAAGAATGACTTGACTTCAGGTTTGCTGCTTTTTCAGCAAACAAAACTGTAACAGCTGTTTATCAGGGACAGAAGAACAATGGGATAGCAGAGTGGCCCAAGGCAGGCATGGTGGGTCTGGGGGTTTTTTGGACTGAGTAAGCTTGAAGAATTGCTGCAGTTCCATCACAGCTGCAGGAAGGAGTCTGAATCTAGCTCACCTAATCTGGTGTTCTTAGAAGTGTCCAGAAAAACAGCTAAGCCTCTTTTGACCAGTATTTGCTGCCCTCTGAACAGTGCACGTGACTATTGTGGCACAGGACTAAATCTTAGTGGGTGGAAGGGAAAAACAAAAAAATGTCTTCATACTCTAATTGTCTGTCAGGAGTGGACAGGTGCAGGGTTCATAGTATGCAAAGTACTGCATGAGTGACATGGTGAGAGTAGCTCAGCATGGACTGTAGCCTGCCCCTATGTGTATCGTGACTTGTGAATAAAGGAGTCAAGTCGACAAAAATGAGAAAACAGTATGAATGTGCTTTGCAGTATAAACCCAAAACTTTTTAACAGCTAAGGCAAAGAATTGTTTGAGATGCTGAGGAGAGAGGAGTAACAGAACTGTAGCTCAGTACAGAGCTGGCAGTGCTACTTCAAACAGTCACAGCTTTCCATGCTGAAAGCTCAGCTCAGCTTAGCACACCATGCTCCTGGTGAACTTAAAGGTTTTTTGCGTGTTTTCTAGTGTACCTGGAAGATGCATTGACTGCACGCTTGTAGACTCGCTGTGCTCAGCTGTGAAATTGCTTCAGTGTGTAATTTGCAGTGCAAGAACTAATTAATGAAAAGAGACCAAAACAAGTAGGGTTTTGTACATATATAATTTAAAACTATTCTGTACCAGTACAATATATTAATTTTACAAATGTAAAGTTCATCAGCTGTTAAAGCATTTGCAAAACCACATATCCTACCGTACTTTATTGCACAGTATCTATGAAAATATTAATTCTTAAATTAGAAAACAAATGTTTCAATATAGAAGAGACAATCTGATTGAAAGACAATAAGAAAATCTACTCTGAAAATAACAAAATTTCACAGGATACCAAGCTTAACAGGTGCATCTGTAGGCCCAATCTACAAAACTGGACTATAGCATCCCATTATCCCATTATAGTACTGGCTATTAAAAAAAAAAAATACTCACTGTACCTTTGTTATAGAACCAAATGCAGGTCAGACTAATCTCATACAAAACACTATGGTAAGTCTAGTGTTAACATTTTGAATACCTTGTGTACCACATTTACTACTTCCAGGGAGTTCCTGACATCTACTTGCTGAATTGAGTTGTGTTTTAACATTGCACAGGAATTTTGCAGGAATATATTCTTTGACACAGCACAGGACTGGGTTTTTTTCAGTCTTAGAGCTATTGAATTTTACCAGTGTTACATCTGTGAATATAAAACACCAAGAAAGAAAGTTAAATTTTTTTCACAAAAGCAATTATAATTTACAGTTACAAACTCTAGAAAATGTCAAGTGACAACTTTTTGGCCTGTACTGATCTCCATTAGGAAGTTGTGTACCTCTTAGATGTAGTGTAAGCAGCAAAATATATGTATTATATATATAAATGCTCAATTTGAAGATATACTAACGTGAGTTGTAAAATGTTAATATGTTCCTGGGTCTAAATAATCACAGTTAATAAGCACTTAGAATAAAGCTTGGTAGAAAATCCAGTTTACCACAGAGCCAAGTATATAAGCTAGAAGCTGTCATATGTTGACTTCTTTGTTGTATAATAGTTTTATCTCTGCTGAATAATCTAAAGAATTTATCAGTGAAGAGTAGTAAATAGGGTGGATCATGAAGTGCATCAAAACCTTAACTCTACTAAGCCAATTGAAATTGTCTAGTATATGCGAATCAAATTCTCTGAAGTTACTTTGGGTACTTATGTCCTGCATAAGCCAAGTCACTATGACATTACACATCTAGACAGGTATTTATTCTTTTTTTAAAATAGTGGTTATGAGATTACAATTTGTAGGTAAAGCATTTATCAAAACCCAAAATGAATAGAAAAACTTGCATCTATCAAAGATTACAGGCAGTCCTTTTTCAGAACTGGCTGCTCTTCTCTCACAGCTTCTCAACCAGCTGAGTGTTTCTTTTAAAAAATAATATCTTATAAAAAGATTCTACAAAGAAACAAGTGTTTCAGACCCCTCCCCCCACTTGTTGTTTTCCCTTACTATTTGCTTTTTTACTGGAAAAAAAAATAATAAAACTTTATCAAATAGGTACTGCATTAGGTAAGCTATAACATCTGTTGTTTGGGAATTTTCTTCGTATTCCCAAACATGTGCAATTTCCCACATGTTTTGTGGGGTTTCTGAGGCTGTAGCTGATAAACTTAGTATGAGCATACGGTATTGGGCACAGAAAAGAAATTTTCTGTAATTAAATACATTATAAAGCATTTTAATAAAATAATTTTTGTAACTTCAGTATAGTACATGTTTGCAAAACTAAAAGGGTTTTTAAAAGTGCTAAGTATTAAACACAAGTTTCTTGAAACCTTAAAGTCCCAAAACTCAGATATACAACGGCTTCCCCTGCCCATAAAGTAGGCACACTATTTGGTTGCAAAAAAGACAGTGTCACTTGTCAATTAATCCAGCTTCTTTAATTTTTGTGTAGAAGAATTTCTCCAGTATATTGGCACATTTGTAGTATTCACTCTCGGGGGGGTTGTACTCTCTGCAATTTGTAAAGACTCGCTGCAAGTCTGCCATGAATAATTTCTTAGACACGTAGTACCTATTCTTGAGTCGCTCACTCATTGTTTTGAGATCTGTATAGAAGAAAAATAGATTAACAGCGTTTGATTCAAATACTTTCTATATGCAATATCCCTTTAGACTGATTTGCCATTTAACACAAACTGGCAAAGCTAGGATTTGGAATTCCTAATTGCCTTCATCTAAGGCATGGTCCCTCTTCTAGCTCCAACAGCAGCTGAGCCCCTGGAACTAAGCAGTATTTCACTGTACGAATGATTTTGTGTAGAGTCTGGGTTTTTTTTCTTTAAAAGATTAAAGCATCATTGTTTTGTGTTCTCATATGTCTCTGAGCTTTCAGTGGGTATTAGATGTCCGTAACTAACTGCTCTGTGAGGCAAAGCTGTTGCCAACTCTTCTCGAGGAGGCCTTAGGAGTGTAACAGCAAAGAGTTCAAACATCGCAAAACATGTATGTTAACCTAAAATCCTTGCTTCTGTGTGAACACAGCAGAGAAGAAATATCTGTCTGTACTACAAGCAGTACTTGCAGCTTTGAAAAAAGATTTAAGTTTGTTCCATGCTTTACATATATTTTAATTACATCTTCAGAGTTTATAGTTATGTATCCCTTTGTAAGAGTCATGTAAGAACAAATCTCTCCTTTGAATGCATCATACAAAACCTTTACTTACAGAACATTCTTTAAGAAATGTGTTCTTTTCTACTAAAACCAGTCACCCACAAAATACATAAACCATCTCAGTGCTCACACAATTGCTTTCCCAGTAATCCTTATCAGGCATTTAAAAATATTGTCTACATTAAAGCGTTCTAGGAGTAAGTACAGGAATAGAAGTAGTGGGAGCTGTGCTGCATGTCTTGGCTTTTCTCACCTCAGATGCTCTAACAACTGTTTTTCCAGCAATGCTTGAGCCAGGCTTCAGCAGCACCTTTGTGAAACTAACAGAAACAGCTGAAATGGAGCAGACTTACTGCCCAGAAGCATTGCAAGGAAAGCTGAGATCAAAGACCTCCAATGCAAAGGAATTAAACCTTGAAACTTAAGATGTAAAAATACAGATGTGGGTATTTTCGGTTTGGTTTGGTTTGAATGTTTTTGTTTGTTTGGGTTTTTTTTGGGGTGGTGGTGGTTTGTTGTAAGGGAGATTTGACTTTGGTAAAGCAGAGGAAAACCCTGCCAAATTGACCTGAGGGAATTATTTAAGAAATTTTTGATAGATGCCCTCAAATACCTCATCCAATGATATATAACTTGCCATTCACTAGCGTTGCACAATATTTTGCAAAAGCAAAGGTTCATTCAGCTCCCATTAAGTCTGAAACATAGGTACCTACATCTAAACTAGATATCCATAGTCTGATAGTACCGAACTGAGAAGGCTGTTCAGCTCACTCTAAATCAAACACTGCCTTGGCTGGTCAGTTAAATTATTCCTTTCTAACTACAGTGAAAGTTTGGCTCCATCTGTCACTCAGCCATACAGATTTTGTATTGCAGATGAAAAGGAAAAAAATGCAAAACTATTTCTGGAAAGTAAGTGGCTGAAAGAGCACTTAAAACAGGGGGGGAAAGTGTTTATAAATGAGAGCTGACCTTAGGAGATAGTAAAAAAACCCTACAGCTATATCTCTCAAATATTGTACAATTTAGTCTGTATGCAAACATAAAGACAAATGAGTATCTTGTATGTGATAGCATAAGAAAATACAATGCTGTTTCTTTTTAATTGAAATTATGTCTGAGCAATTTTTGTACAGTATCAGCATGCTGGCGGTGAGAGCAGAAAAACCCCAGAAGCTGATCATAAATCAAAACGTGATTAAGTTGTGCTGGGTTCCTTAGCTGAAAAAAACAAGCAAAACTAAACCAAAGTCTTCAGCTTAACCCTAAAATGAGAGCTGCTTCCCCTCACTCCAACGTAATACATCTGAACAAGGAAGGGATAGACAACATTCCTACTTCAGGTTTGCCAGCCCCGGCAGTAAGTTCTTTGCAACCACTCTTCAGATTAAACAACCACCTAGACCTAGCCTCTGCTCAGAAAAGCAGACAGAAAACTGTCATGGGACGGTGTCAAGATTCTTTTTCTTTATTGCTAGAAAATACATTTGTGTCAGGGATACAGGAAGCCAGCTGCTGTTTTATAAAGTGCACATGTATTTGCCATTTGGAAATCGTAAGTTGAATATTGAAAAATCATTATACCAAACTGGTATACACAGCCTAGGACCCTATGTGAAGCAACATGAACAAACACTTTAATTCTCCGAGAAATTTCTCTGAGAAGTATTAATAGTAGCCTGCAATGAACTTGTATTTCATTCTCTAATAACGTTAAAAGCTACATGGAGGTGAACATTGCATAAACAATGCAGGAGTAGCAGGATTCTGTTTTAAATATGCTGCAATACAAATCAACACAAGCATCTGCTTAGAACAGCACTGAATCACCATTGATATTCTATGACCCAGCAGTCAAAAGCAAAGAAAAATGTTATTAGCAGTTGTGTACTTCCCTTTGCAAGTAATCCTGCATAAACAATAGCTGCATGATTTAAAAATTTTAAAAAATAAGTAAATAAACCACCTTGGACAACTCTGGCAGATCTAAAACACAAACGCAAAAGTTATCTTACAATCAGTTGCATGAAGCATTTTCCTAAATTTAAACTGGAACAAACTGTTAAGACTTCACTAGGAAACCCTGGTACGTTTGGTAAAGGTTTTCTCTGTGTGATTTGGAAAGGGTAAATCTGTATTTCAAAGCAACTGAAATGCTCAGGTGTTCCTGAAAGTTTGCCCTGAGATTTTTCTGACATACCAGTAGGATCTGCAATGACCAGTTATCACACACAAGAAACATATTCATACAACTCACATAAACCAGCTCAGTCCTGAAAGTTTCTACCTGACTGCACTGTTTTAAGAGCTTGCTAGGGCTCTCTAGGGCATACTAAGATTTCACATGTATACATTACAGATGCTTCACAAATGTCACAAAGCAGTCATAAATTTCAAACGACAGCATCGTACATTTTGGTACTTCAGAGCTGCAAGCTGTTCAGCTGCAAGTAATATGTATCTTTTAACATAAAACAATCGGATTACAATTTATCTGCTATGTCTCCAGCTATAAAGATTTTTAAACTCTATACTTAAAAAATGTTAATGGCATTACCCATGGGAAACCTTATAACTTCATAATATCCAGGAGCTTCTGTTCTCTTCACAGGTTCCATGAAGGGCCAAGCGCTTTGATGGCTCTTTGGTAAAGAAAAAAGTAAGGTATCTAATATGGAAGCTCTATATTGGAAATCATTTAAAAATCGTTACAGAAGGTAAACTAGAACTAGCACTCACCTTCACTTGCTGCAGGATGGTTTTTAATGTGCTGTAAAGTTGATCTGGATCCTTGGGCTCCTTACTTGAAAGAAAGTATGAATACATGAAGATTAGCTTGAATCCCTTATCTTCATTCCTATGATGAGCATCCTAACCTAAAAAGAACTCCAAAGTTTCAAGCATTTTATGGAAGAAATAAAATGGGAAAACAGACACCCCGCAAAGGAAAAAAAAAAATCCAACCAAACCCACTTAAGTACTCATCCCTTGCAGATTATTTATCTATTTGCCAATGGATTTAAAGAAATATCAAATGACGTTGTTTAAAGACTTTTCTCAAAGGAATCTCCAAACCGCTTCAACGTTTTACTTTGTGCAGCACTTACCCTCTTTCTTTTCCACTCGGTTTCCAGCCAGTCTCTCCTGTACACCAACAACATGAGAGGAAAGATTACATGGGAACTACAGTAGGTCAAAACATTGAGTTATCGCAGCTCTAAAAAGATAAGCCATTTCAGCACTGCTGCAGTAAAATGGATTTGTTTTAATACAAGTTACTCCTAAGGAAAATCTAGCCTACAGCCCCATTCAATTTCCTAAGACCTCTTCTTCCAGACTGCTGAAAAGATTCTAAAATACTCCTACATTAAACACTTCAGTAATTCAGCGCATATGTTACCACAACCTCTGTAAAGAACAACGATGTCAAAGTTATCCAGTTTGATTCCCTACAGTCAGAGAATAAAGTGTGGAAAAGCACAGCTGAAAAAAATCCCCCAAAAGATGATACTTAAATATTCTAATTCTGGTTTGTCCTGTAAGTCCGTGTGTAGCATAGAACTCATCCTAGTAGAGAGTGCAGTGCATACCAGTGGAGTCAGAGGGAAACTGCTGACTACACTGTGACACAAATCACAGGGGGATCACATAATAAAATTACACACGTGTACATAAAAGAGGATCAGCCTGGGATGCCTTGGGGAAGTCTTGAAGACAGCAGTTGTAAGGGAAACATAACAATCTTAATAGAAATCAAATCAGCAGACCAAAACGATTCCATTTTAATCAAAAAGAAATATGTGGCTACATTAGTATTTCTAGTCTTGGACCCTTCTTGGGCTGTTCTGCTTCTGTTATACATTAAAAGAGGTTGATACATACTAATTCCAGGAATGCTTTCTATAGGAATCTGCCGTACTCCGTCTTTGAAGCAAGAAAGGCCAGGATAAACTTTCCGTATCTGAGCTTGTTTCCTTTCTATGAGCTTTTTAATGATCTGTAATAAAGCAGCAGAGTAAACAAAAAATAACTGATTTGCTCAAAAGTAACTCAAAGGATTAATGCAGAACTGTGATGAACAGAAACGCTCTTGCTTCCTAACCCGATGGTCCTTCTAGACCCACCGAAGCTGGTAACAGAGGTGGGCTACCTGGACGAAGACTGGTTCTGCAGATGAGGCTACCAAGTCTCTCAGCTGCCTATTTAGGCACAAATCTGGAAGAAACTGAGTCATTGCTTGCCGTATTGATCACAAGCTGCACAGCTCCTGGGAAGGTGGCAGCAGAGGTAGGGAAGGAGATTTCCTGGAAGCAGGTTTGGGAACTGGCTCCGATTCTAACAGTTGGTGCTTCTGAACTGCTTCATCCTAGCTGGTCAGAAATTTCAAGGCACATACTGAATGCACCTATTTCAATGTACATACATGTCCATATTCCAAAATTTTAGAAATACCTGTTCACTTCGAAGTCTCCATACAACTATAGGAGTTTCTTAGATATCAGTCAGAGGTACTTTTACTGAAGATTTTCTCTTGAGGAAGTCAGAATGATGCCGCTCTTTGGAACCAAAATTCTGTTCTGCTTGTAAATGCCAGGAAAGGCTTTTCCAGTTCTGGGGTACACTCTGTTCTGCTTTGCAATCTCATTACCTCAATTCTAAGTAATTTGCTTTGGTGCTCTCGGTACACGCTTAGACACTTCCCTAAGCTTTGTGTGTCCTGAATATGTCACTTTCAAAATGGCTTGCTTCATAAGTGGGAGTAAAGAAACGCACAGCCATTCAGAACACCATAGTTTGAGAGACTATTTTCTTTGGAAATAATGAAGATGGATGTATTTTTAATTTTTGAGGAGCTTCACTCCCCCACACATTGTCTTTTCTCTCGAAGAATAGGAAAAGAAAAAAAATCAGACTTCCAATAGAGGTTACAAATGTTAAGAGAAATGTAGTATACCACAGCACCATGGCCAGATTCCAGCATAACGTCAAAATACTTTCAAACTAATTACTAAATCCACTTTAAACCCCTTCTTACAATTTAGGAACTAGTGGCTGGCTCTTCCTGCTTCAGATGAGCTGTTCATTCAGTAACACTGATTACTAACGAGTCAGCAGGTCACAAAGCTTTGCCTAAAGGGATTTTTCTTATTTTTTAGAACGACTGTAAATAAGCTACACACCAGGTAGTGCAAACTCACAAATGGTGGTTCTGTGACCAGCACCCAAGGGTCGGGTGACATGGTCTTAGCAGCCATAGGCATATGCTCTGACTCTTTAAATAAAAGCTGAGATCCCATTAAAAGCTTCACTTCTAAAAGGAGAAGACTATAAAATTCTGATGTCTAGTACTGGCCCATACCAGCAGCAAACCAAATCAGTACCTAATCTATAGCATCAATGCTCAAAATTCCACTTACGTCCAGGTATCATCTTCATTGCTTTTGATTTGAGCTGACAAGCAAACATTCTTCATAAAGCTGCAGACTGTGAGGGCCATTTCTAAATTTCCTTGGAACAGGGAGAACAAAAACCCCGATCCATGTTTTGAGTGTCAAACAGGCAATCCTAAGATGCACTTCCAAAGGTGTATATATTTATTCTTTAAGAAAATACAACAGCAACAAGCTCTCTTTCTAATAATGGTAGACGTGAGATGGCTGGAGGACCAATGCACTTGAGTGTTTCCAAGCGCTTTGAAACAATATGGACATCCCACCAAATCAGAGAGTGAAGAATGCAAAATAACGTAAACAAAAATTGTAAACTAAATGTATAGCACTCAGATATTGTCTTTCTTTCTGCAGTCACGGGCCACATAGTTATATTGGAATGAAAATAATTGTTCCATAAAAGAGCATTTTAACACAATAAAAAGTCATGAGATTTGACCAACCTTGAAAGAACCAATTATCCTTGTAACTTGTATGTCTTTAAAAACACACAAAGGTATTTAAACACAACTTGAAATGTCTTAATTCTTTGACTAATGAACTATGCTATCATATGGAATATAATTTATGTATTTCTATCATAAATTTACCTTTAATTTATTATGGACTAAACAAAGAACATCCCACTTGAACTCTGCTATTATATGGAATATAGTTTATATATTTCTATTATAAATTTATATTTAATTTATTATGGACTAAAGAAAGAACATCCCACTTAAGCTCTAAGAAGGCACAGCCTGGAATTTAAGACAGCCCACCCTTGACTGGTATATTAAAACAGTGGCAGAAAAAGTAATCCTCTTTCTTTCAAGTAGAATACAGGGCACGCAGTACAAACACTCCATTCAAAAGTCACTCTAAAGTACACTACTGTCATAGAGGGGGGGAAAAAAATGACAAAGCTGCAGAACAAATCAATCTCACAAGATTTTGCTTAGTATCATCTATGACAAAATTTAGCTATGAAATACTCCTCAAAATACCAGTACTTTTCAACACTTCTGTTATCATAAAGTTAGTAAGGTAGAAATTAATGTTTCAGCTGCAAAATTATAGCACTGGGACCTCAATGAAAGAATTATTCTACCTAATAGAAGTACATATTCCAATATTTTAAGCACCAAAGCAAAGACCAAAGCTAGCCTGGCACTGACTGAATTTTGTCTAAACATCTGAATACATCATAATAATCAGTGTTTCATTTCAGCCTTTACCTCTTTTTGCTTTTTAATGATGACAGAAAATTCCGTGTAGGGGATCCTTGGATTTAATTCACATCCCATTAATGTGGCACCCTCATAATCCTTGATGTAGCCAACATATTTTGCTTTTGGTACTTTAATATCTTTGGAGAAACCCTGAAGAAGAAAAAAACTCAAGTTGTCATGATGCCATTTTCCTTTTACATTTGTTTTAACTGAGAGGCTATGATGATTTAGAACTAAATTCATTATAATGTTAAAATACAGACAATACAACAGGACGAGTTACAGACCATGGTTAATAGTGTCGCAAACACCTTCTCATGGGAGTCACTTGATACAAGAATAGTTAATTGCTTATATGCATAGGAAAGCAAGGGAGATAGGAAGATTAAGAGATGGTCAAAAAAGATTTTCACTGTGTATAAATTTCCTGGATTTTTCAAAATATTTGCTATTTTAATATTAAAGGATGCTAGTCTTGTAGTCATCAGTCAACCAAAATTGCTCTGAAGTCAATGAAATACAGTAATTTTATAACAAGAAAACATAGTATTTTTTTCCAAAGTTATACCACAGTCTTCATACAGTTCAAAAGTTAACTGAAAAACAAACCCACAAAAGAATTAGCCAAGACAATAAAAAGCAGCATAGGACTCTCCCTTTTGGCTGCATGTTATTCTTCTGTTACAGAGGTTACAGCCTCAGTAAAATGCAGAAACCAAACCAGGACTTCTGCCTCAATTTACCATCAGTGGCTTCAGACTTACATGGAGACTGGGCACCTTCAAACTGGGGAAGGGACATTTCAGACACAAAAAGGGTCTGTCTGCACAGCCGCATCACAAGCCCCGCTTTTATTCATTTTGAATGTGTGAAGAGCAAATTGTATCAGTTTTATATACAAAGTCACAGAACAGCTGCAGTTGGGAATAGACTTAAGGAGGTCACCTAGCCCACTCCCTGCTCAGAGCAGGTCTCATCAGGTCTGGTTGCTCAAGGCCATGTCCAGTCTTGAAGACTGCCAAGGACAGATTCCACAACCTCTCTGGGCAACATTTTCCAGTATTTCACCACCCTTAGGACAGGAAGAAAAAAAAAAAAAAAACAACTTCTATCTAGTTGCAATTTCTCACGATCCAATTTCTGTCGCCTGTAGTCCTATTGCTGTACATGTCTGAGAATAGTCTGACTCCATCTTCACTCTGCCATCTGACCAGATAGTTGATACCTGTTTAATCTACCAAATCTATTTTGACAGATTAGACATCACAATCCTTCCTGAACTTGAACCTCACGCTTCAAATCAGGAGGAGCTGTGAGCACAGGTCAGGTAATTTCGAGTCTGCCACAGGTATGTCTGGGCTTTTCTTACACCTCTTACAGAATCAGTGAATGCAGCCAATGAATGAAGCAGCAGCCAACCCATATTCGACTGGTTTTTACATTTGCTAGGCCGCACACCTATATTCAGGTGATTCCATCGAAGTAAAATGCATTATAAGCTAATACCATTACACAAGATGAACACAGAGCACATCTGTAGATAAAAAATACACACATAAAATTGCACTATGCATTTTATCCAACTACTTTGTCAGATCTAGCTTTTTAGTTCATCACTGCTAGGTGTTAACTTCTTGCATCAAGGAACTTCTTACATTGACTTACTTGTTTTTTGAAGTAGCCGATAGCGTATTCATCTGCGTACGTGAGAAAGTTGAGAATGTTGTGTTTGATGTGGTACTCCTTCAGATGGTTCATTAGGTGAGTCCCATAACCCTGTGTGAAACGTACGAGGAGAAAGCCGTTGCAAAGCCTTTGGGGACTGCACACATTAGAAACTGTGGACTAAGGGTTATTACAGACTGTTTTTCAAAATGCAGCCTTTCCTCTAGATCCTGTTTTAAAGATTTTCCCCTAACTATACTTGGTGAAGCAGCCTCAAGATAAAACCATTTTCAGCCTTGTAAGGCTATCTTTGTGGCCCAACAGGGAACACAAAATACCACATTTTCTTGTGTCTGATTCACTTTTAATCTAAAGGAGACCAAAACCTAGACTCTGTAGGGGTAAAAGCATGGCTCTACAGAGGTACATTGTCCTGGAAGCTGTAATTGAAGGTGCAGACGTTATTTTTTTCCTTTTAAGTTAGATATCAACTATTAATGGTCACATATTTCACCAATAGCAAAACTACGTATATTTTAATAATAGAGCACCCTTTCTTAGCCGTATCACTTGGAAACTTCAAAAAAGGAGGAACACCATTCTGAGATGCGTCCCCTGTTTCACTGTGTTCTGTGCACCTGTAGCAGAAACAGCCTTTGCCTCAAAGATTTTTTCATCTGAATTTATCACAGGGCATAAGAGGGTATAGTGAAACAGTTATTACCATAATAAGCAGCAGAAAATTATTGAGTCCACAATCAAATAAATAGCTATGCCTTCTGACTGCCCACAGGAATAATTTTCATTTTCATTCAACCCCAAAGTAAACAAAAAGTTCCATTTATTCACAAGTAAGCTATAGTCTTCCTCTTCTGCCGTGAGATGAAAAAATGTGAAACAGACAGGAAAGCCCATAATAATGTGTTGCTTCTGCATACATTCCAATTCTAACATCATGGAGACTAACTGGACACTTACAGAAATACATACGGAATCGTTCTGGGTACTTTGTTCTTGAAAACTGGGGAAATTTTCACTTATGTACATAAGCCAGAAAAATAAATCAGAAAATACATACTTTTGATTCAAGTCACAATTTAATAGCCCCAAACATGGAAATAGCCAGATAAAAGCAAGTTAGGTAAGTGCTGAAGCTTAATACAAAAAATGTAGAAGTGACACGTTTTCTTTAAAGTCCTGCTAATCTAGGTATAACATTTGTGCCCTTCCTTTCCAGCTAGTGTTTGGCGCATCTGGCATTCGGACCTCATATTTGAAATTGAGACCCCTCATATGTGTAAAAATAAGTACTTCTGAATTTGAGGAGGCTCTTAAAGCTGTATGTTCACTTGTTCAAGTGGCACACATCAGGCACAGCATCAAATATACAGAAGTGGTTTGACAACTGGCAACATGTTAAGTGGTATAGCATTTCTTCACACTCAGAAGCGCTCAAGATAATGAAGAGACTTTCTAATTGCAAATCTGAGTTCTCAAATTCTTTGAAGAGGACAAAAACTCTGAACCGAAATTTTTAATGAAAAATATTTTCCTTAAAAGAAGACTAGCAGTACACTAACTAGCCAAGCTCCTCACTTCCCTTCTCATCAGCAGCGAGAAAGGGACAGCATTTGAAAGACTGCCTTTATTTACACCTGAAACACTGCAACTCATCCCAGTAATTCTCAAGAACCTAATCTCTGACAAAAAGCGTCAGCTTTGTGTCTGAAAGAAATTCCAGCAATTATGATGGCAATTACTTCAATCATTTTTTGCTGACCTATTATTTTTATAATCTTCACAGGATTCATTCATTCTCACAAACACTTGCCAAAAGTCTAACAATCCTAAAAGGAAACTAAGCCATGTACAGTAAAATCTAAAAGAATTTTGTAACATGGGATCAAACTATCTCAAAACCAACCCAACTTTTAGATATCACATATAAAGGAAAGCAGTACCCATATTTCTTAATCCAGCCACAATCTCAATTAAAATAGGAATTTATTTTTCCCAAGAGTAGGCAGTTCATCCATGTGTGAACATTTCTTTTTTTCTCAGTTACCTGCTGGTAGGGGTCACCTTACTCAGACAGGAACATGGGAAGGTAAATTTTCAGACAGAGTCAACTGATTCAGCAAGGCACCCAGAGGGTAGCAGAATAAATTGTGCATTATGTGTGCATATGCAGCCTCGAAGGCTCTCTGATTGGTCAGATTTATTTGCTCTGTTATATTCTGAAAGGTTATTCCTGGAGAATCACAACACACCTTTGGCAGCCTAACTTTGGCAGTGTAGTGCAGTAGGTTGTTTTAGTGGAATTAAAACACCCCTTTTATCAACTAGTCAAGCTTAGAATAGATATAATTTAAGCATATTCCATTATTTTTTGCATTTGCTAAAATGCCTTAGATACTTTTATGACAGACCACTGCTAAGTGTAAGGCAACGTTCCTCTAACACCAGCGCTGAATAAAATCAAATATATTCCAAGTACAAACAGCTGTCACAGGCTTTCAATCCTGCTCTGTTATCCTTCCACACCCAGAGGTCTTCCCTTCAACACAAGGCACACAATTTCTGCATGCTCAACTGCTACGAACTCTGAATTAACCCACCCCTCGGCTCTTGCAGTTTCAACTGAAAAACATGAAGCTACAGCACCATCTATAGGCAAAATCCCCAAAGTCACAGATCTACCAATAGTCCCAGGGAAAGCAGAAGGGATCTCCTGTATTCGTAGTGATCTATATTTTTTCAACACAGCTGCTAATTCTCAACACTCGGAGAACATTTTGTGAAATTAACTCAAAAATAGAGTGTATAGAATAGACCATGCGCTTATTTTGAGATGCAAAACTATATCTAATTTATAGATAGATATTTGATTGTAGTCATGTAACCATGACGAAGTGATTGAACACAAATTACAGTCACACACAAGCAATACTTGTTTCAAGTCAACCACGAGGTGTTACACTACACAGAGAGGCAACTGCTGGAGACAGAGGAGTGAACAGTCCAAGAATGGGAGACTACTGGCCCCTGTTGTTGTATTGAGAAAGATTTTATTTCTTTAACTAACTACAAGTAATCCTACTATTACGCTGACAATTCTAAATCTGCACATTTGTTTAGGTTTTGTGTATTATATTCTGAATCACTGTATCTTTCAAACTCTATTTTTGTTTGGCAACTCCGCAATATATTCAATGTGGCTAACAAAATTAGGAGCATGTGCAGCAGAAAATGGGACTCAAGTACATTTAATAAACTCTAGTTGAGCATTATTTTTACCTTGACTTGCTCATTGGAAGTCACAGCACAGAAAACAATCTCCGTAAATCCTTGGGAGGGGAACATGCGGAAGCAGATACCACCAATAACACGACCATCTTTTATTAATGCAAGGGTCTTGTGTTTCCTGAGTAGACAAAAACAACAGTCAACTTTAATTCAAGCACATAGTACATCAAATGCCGTTACCTACCTTTTTTCAGAAACTTGACTCGCTTTTTTCCACAATGCTAATGCAATTGTATATGCTTATATCTATAGAAGAGTTGCTATTCTAACACCATGCTTTGAATTTACCGTAAAATTAATCACTCACGCAGCGAGGTCCTGGCCTCACCAAGTACTCCTAGATACTAGGGTAATGCCCAATAAATAAAGAGTTGTATTGCTTTCATTGAGTCTATTGCTGACAGTTATGCCATTGCACAGTTCTCAGGATGATTTTACCCTGACTACATTATAGAGATTAATGGAGTTACAGGACAGTAAGTCCTCTCTAACGGATTCCTGTTTCCTTGCATGCACTCTCTATAGCTAAGCTACCAGTTTCAAATGCAGCTGATGATGCAAGAAATGATATTTGTTATTTCTAATGACCCTCTCTTAGAGGAATCAAGACCAGAATAAGTATCTATTTCTGTTGCTCTTACACTGACTGCCAGGAAACCGTAACAAGGTGCAATCTGAACTCCTGTGTCAAGGACTAAAATTTTAGTGTAACCCTCAAGGTCTGGAAAGATTGACACTGCACCCATTTTCTAGATTATTCAATACATGGTATCGTATAAATACAGTAAATTTACAGAAGACATCATTTTTGGGGGAAAGGTTAGTGCGAAAAGTAAGCCCTCGCCATAAACAGTGGTCTGAAGAGTAGTTATGTTTTATGTGCTACCATTGAAGGAGATTTTATACATTTTATATATTCTTCTTTTCCTTGTACTTATTTTAGTGCTTTTTGTTTGTGGAACGACAGCACAAATGCAGTAGTTTGAGCTTTTAATTTTGTTTACTCATGTCTGAATTGTTTAAGTAACAAGATTCAGTAAGGATGGCCGTTTCGGAAATAAGAACATTAAAGGCGATAGTAAGTAAGGTAATAACTGAAAAAAAAGAGATTTGGGAAGAGAACTGTCAGACTCCAGTATCTCACATTTGATGCAGGTTTGGGGGTACCCACTGTTTAGCACGGGTCTCCAGTGTGTGTGTCCCTGGAGACTCACAGCAGACGCTGGGGTACCCTGAGCTGCCCAGGCGGTGTGCTTCGCTCCCTTCGGGCCAATGTTTGCCTCAGGCACACAGAGGAGGGCATTTCCTAGCTGTTGCAATAGCCGTACCTCCTCCTCAAGCACAGACTGCTCTCCAGACACATATCTATACTGAAGAGCACTTAACTACCAGCAGTTCCTCTCAACCTGCTAGAAGAGTCTTTCCCAGTAGGAAGTATGGGGGAAAGCCATGACTCAGCACCACTGCTTCAGAAATTTGCTTTGCTATCTGGTTATGAGGGAAGGTGGCTTTCTCAGCCAGTAGCCTCTGCTTGAGACCATAATGCTGCTCCGGCTCCTAAACTCAGACAGGATCCCGGCGCTGGCTCTCTCTCCCAGCTGAGCACCTCTTACCCCAACACAGGAGAGGTAGAAGAGAGTGGGCTGGTGCTGGCCCTCACCAGACAAGTGCTGTTCCTCCCTGAACAACCCAGGGGAAGGCCCCAGGATCAGTCTCTTGTGCCCACAGACCGAGCCCCCGTCCAACAGCCCCCAGCACTGGGCTGCTTGTGCTTCAGGGCTGGCACAGCCCCAGCAGCAGCAGTGTTTGCTGGCACCGAGAGAATATGGCTGAGGGCGTGCCAGTGAGCCTAAACGCAGAGGGAATGGTTCCAGAAATGTTTTCCTAACCGCTGCAGCTATAATATAACACTGGGCACAAAGACAGGCACTGATATCGCTGGTGGTGGAGACAGGTTCTTCCACAAACCAGGCTGCACAGCTGGCTGCGATCAGCTCAGTCTGAGCTCCTCAAGGTCTCTGTTGGCACAAAGCAACGAGCCTGCCCCCTCCACTGCGAAATGCTGCAGTCAGTGCAGTAAAACCCTAGCCCAGGGGTCCTCACATTTTTTAACCAGGGGGCCGGCACGCGGATGCAGTGGCAGGCAGTCATCTGCGGCTGCTTGGTTTCCCCCTCAACCCCCGGCGGGGGTGGGCGGGGGGGTTCTGTAAATACCGGGGGCCGAATTGAGGACCCTGGGGGGCCGTATCCAGCCCGCGGGCCGTAGTTTGAGGACCCCTGCCCTAGGTTGTTATCGGGGACAGATTGTTCAGAGGCAGAAATTTTGGGAGAACACACCGTTGAAAGGAAGCAGACCCTGTGAGAAACGCAATGCTGGAAAAGTGGACACCGCTGAGGAGAACCTCCCTTCATGCTTGAGCAGCTGAGGCACAATTCAGTCAGGACACTGGGCTAGGTGGAGGACCACATGCAAACTGTGGATGCTGCTACAACCAGTGTGTCTCTTTTCAAGTGCTTGCAGTGTAAAGCTGCACCCAAAGCAAGCCAAGAAGCTTGCACTGATCAAGAGAAAAGCAACGTGCTTGGGTGGATGAGGAGTGATTTCTCCCATGCTGACTTAAACATTGCTGTTTATACAAACATAGAATTGTTTAGGTTGAAAAGACCTTTAAGACCATGAAGTCCAACCATTAACCTAGCATTGCCAAGTCTGCCATGAAACCACATCCTGAAGTGCCACATCTACATGCCTTTCAAATACCTCCAGGGATGGAGACTCAACCACTTCCCTGGGCAGCCTGTTCCAATCCTTGGCAACCCTTTTGGTGAAGAAATTTTTCCTAATATCCAAGCTAAGCCTCACCCTGGCACAACTTGAGGCCATCTCCTCTTGTCCTATCTCTTGTTACTCAGGAGAAGAAAGTGACCCCCACCTGCCTACAACCTCCTTTCAGGTAGTTGTAGAGAGCAATAAGGTCCCCCCTGAGCCTCCTTTTCTTCAGGCTAAACAACCCCAGTTCCCTCAGCTGCTCTTCATAAGACTTGTTCTCTGGACCCTTCACCAGCTCCACTGCCCTTCTCTGGATGCGCTCCAGCACCTCAAAGTCTTGTAGGGAAAGGTCCAAAGCTGAACACTGTTCTTCATAAATCACACAAGTTCTTCTCATCAAAAAACTTCAGTCTCTGCTGCCATTTGGTGCAAGATCTCCACAGATGATGGAGCAGCCTGCAACTTAGTATGGGCCTGGAAACCACTAATAAGCGTTAGAACTGAAAGTCAGAAAGTAATTATGACATTAAAAAGTACAAGATAGGTAGAAGCCTTCCCCACAGGCCCACGTCCCTGTATCGGGTTTGTGTGGCAAGGTTTTGGTAGCAGGGGGGCTACAGGAGTGGCTTCTGTGAGAAGATGCCAGAAGCTTCCCCTATGTCCAACAAAGCCAAGGCCACCCAGCTCCAAGACGGACCCACTGCTGGCCAAGGCTGAGCCCATCAGTGATGGTGGTAGCACCTCAAGAAGGGGTCTGGGGGAGAAGGGGGGGACTGCAGACTGGAGCAGGGCAGGGTGTGGGGACCCTCCCCCTGAGGGGGAAGGAGCGGCAGGGACAGCGTGTGATGGACTGACCCCAGCCCCCTGCATTGCTCAGGGGTAGGAGGGAGAGAAACTGGGGAGTGAAGTTGAGTCCAGGAAGACAGCAGGAGTAGGGGAAAGGTGTTTTACGATTTATTTTTTATTTTCTCATTGTCCTACTCTGGTTTGATTGGTAATAAAATCATTTCCCCAAGTCAAGTCAGTTTGGCCCATGACGGTACTCGGTGAGCGATCTCTCCCTGCCCTTATATCTTGACCCATGAGCCTTTCGCTGTATTTTCTCTCTTCCGTCCAGCTGAGGGGGGGGAATCGTAGAGTGGCTTTGGTGGGCACTTGGTGTCCAGCCAGGGTCAACCCACCACAGTCCCACAACAAGAAGTCACTTGTCATTAATACAGCCACCGAGATAGTATTTGGGTAGAATCCAATTAGATTACCCAGGAGTGAGTGGGAGCCTGAAAAGATGGGAAAAGGTTAGCACAGGCAGAGCCGTCCTCCACGCCACCTCTGCTGGTCCCTTCCTACATTGCTCTGGCAACCAGCACCACCCTCTTCGTCTCACCCCCTAAACCCCTCTCCAGCAGTACTCACGGATCAAAGACCAAGCGTGTGATGTACTCCTTCGGCATTCGAGGCAGCTGATGGGAGAACACATTCTGCAAACCAACCAGCCACATCATGATCTTCTTGTTGGGCTTCTGGTTCAGCGAGTTGCCAACTACGTGGAACTCGATCACCCCCCTGCGCTCCTCCAGCCTCGCCGCCTCGTCCCGGGCCGAGTGCGCCGAGAGGAAGTTGGTCTGCACCACACAAAAGAGGAACAAAGTCACGTTTTCGAGATTTCACATCCTCTGATGGAACAGCCTTAAACACACACCCCTCTTTTTTCCAAGCCATCTTTTTTACAAAAATAGAGCTACCAATGATTAACTTTTTTAGCAGAAGTGACACCATCAAATAAGCTGGATGGAAGTCTATACTATAGCATACAAAGGCTTATTCAAACTTCTTTTCAGAAAGATTCGGTAACAACAGCGATGGCTATGACTCAAGAAGTTTCAAACTCTCGAGGGACACACTCATCCAGTTGAAGCCTATGCCCCTAAGTCTTCATATTTTCTTTAGTCCTGCCAGCTTGGACAAAAGCAGTGGATTCGCCTACACATACTGCAAATCACGTATTTTAATGGTGGTACAGGCAAAGCTGTATTTTTTTTCATTTTAGTAGTGTTTTCCACTATCTATGCCACTATTATAAAAGCCTAAAAAGAACATTTTAATGCCTACTGATTTTGCTGTTATGTATCTAGGAATGCATCCATATATTTGAAAGGAGATTAATTTTTTCAATACAGACGATTTATTTAACTTTTTTTTCCAGATCACTTTACAATGCCAAAACATCTCTGCATGCACATACTGTTTACTTTTTAGAGCAAAGTTTGGCTGCTGTGTTTCTAGTCACTGCCAGCCCCAACAGCCAGACTGGCACAGCATTTGTAATACGCAGAGCCATCAGTCACAGTATATAGTCTGAGTAAGAAATGTAGGTGGGGTTCCAAATCTTCAGCAGTCTCTAGCTAAACCTTGGCAAACAAGAGTTGCTGGCAAAACACAGCCTGGCGAAGGAAACAGAAGGACGAAAAGCCAGCCAAAAAAGAAAAAGAAAAAAAAAACCGAAACTGTGCAATTCTGTACATGGCATAATTCTGCAATTCTGTTTGTTTTTCTCTTCCAGCAGAAAAAAAGAGCAACTGTGGAAGATGGAGCAAATAACTGTTTAGATCAGCCCTTCTGCACTAACAGAGGTTTTAACTTTGGATCTTTCATTCTGCTGCAATACTTGAACCCCATTTACCTTAAGAACTACATCTATGATTAATAATAAAAAGCATACTCTGGAACTGTTGTGTAACAGAAGTACCTTGCAAAATAACCTGGAATCCACTTTTTTTACTATCACTAGTTTCCAATTCTCTTTGCAAACAGTACACAATGCATAAAAAAAAAAAAATCAGAACTATTCACGTTAATGATGCATTTCATCAGCATTTTTTTCTCACCTAATCATACTCTTCAAACGTCTCTATTTTTCTTATTGACAGCATAGCAAGTTTTGTGGACTCGTAGCTTACAATACTCTGTCCATGTGGAATATTTACTAAAATCACACCATTTACAAACAGACCATTGCAACACCAGGTTTATATATTTCTTACCTCTGGCCCAAGCATTGCTGCAGGATCTGTAATTGTTGACATTACTTCATTGATTAACTCAATAGGAATATCTCCTACAATCCTTGGTCTTTTGGAATCCTCCAGAGAATAGGGTTCATTATTTTTTCTCTTTTCCCCTATAAAACAAAACCAGGACAAATTAGAAACAATGAAATTGTTACAGACTTACATTATGAAGTCTAGGACTTATGCTATATTCTCTAGTTTGTATGTCAAGTTTTGGGTGTTTTTTTTTAATTCCCTATAGAAAAGGAGAAAGAGAAGTATTGTTCAGATTTCATTTATTTATCACTGCTGTAATTCTGTCTTTGCCCTGGGATATTAGCATGAAGCAGGATTAATATACTTCTCTTTCTCCTATGCGTTTGCAAATTCACAGTGAAACTATTCGCTTTTCCTTTTTGATTCAACATTTTCTGCAGTGAACCTCCGTGCTGCTTTCTCGGAAGGTCAGTGCTCAATACAAAAATTATAGTGAATACTTCTAGGTAACATGAAATCCCATTTCGGATTCACTGGAATTAAGTATCCATTATAGAATTATTTCACCCTTTTTGTAAGCTAAGCAGCACATACAGTCAGATGTCATACATATTTGACTTAGAAAAGTCATTGTATTGGGTTTGCGTGGCAAGGTTTTGGTAGAAGGGGGGCTACAGGGGTAGCTTCTGTGAGAAGACGCCCGAAGCTTCCCCTGTGTCCAGCGGAGCCAGTGCCAGCCGGCTCCAAGATGGACCTGCCACTGGCCAAGGCTGAGCCCAACAGTGATGGTGGTAGCACCTCTGGGATAGCACATTAAGAAGGTAAAAAAAAAAATCAAAACAAAACAAAAAAACAAAAACCCTGCGCAAGCAGAAAGGAGGAGTGAGAATATGTACAACAACCCTGCAGACACCCAGGTCAGTACAGAAGGAGGACAGGAGGTGCTCCACGCACTGGAGCAGAGACTCCCCTGCAGCCCCTGGTGAAGACCACGGTGAGGCAGGCTGTCCCCCTGCAGCCCATGGAGCTCCATGGTGGGGCAGGTACCCACCTGCAGCCCATGGAGGAGCCCACGCTGGGGCAGGTGGGTGCCCGAAGGAATACAGTGACCCATATGAAGCCCATGATAGAGCAGGTTTTCTGGTAGGACTTGTGGACCTTTGGGGGACCCACACTGGAGCAGTCTGTTCCTGAAGGACTGCACCCTGTGGAAGGGACCCGTGCTGGAACAGTTCATGAAGAACTGCAGCCCGTGGGAAGGGCTCACGTTGGAGTCCTTCCCCTTTCTGTAAATCCAGGTACGCAAAACCCTTTCCAAATGCTCGCTAAGCCCTTCACAGATAAAAAAGTACATTGAATTTCCATGCATGATATTACTCACGCATTTAGTCATTCCATTCTTAATCAGTTTATTATTGTTTCTTCTAACTGCCTGAAATAGGAGACTTACAATTTCATTAATTCTCTTAGAACCCCTTTAGAAACTGGTTCTGCATCTGTGGTGTTTCAATTCTGTAGTGCCAAGGGCAATCCCAATGATGACTCAGCTGCACAAAATGATTAGTTCATCAATTCCATATTTCTTTTCAAACTCTCAAAAAAGATAATTTATTTAGTGACTACTTACTACTCATTTTGTTGATCTGTAATTAAAAAAAAGTATCTTCAACTCATTCCCACTTTGAAGACCATTTCCCAACCTGTCCCTCAAAGAAAGCTGAAGTTTACGAGCTGCCTTAAGTTCCTCTGTAGTGAACACTGAGGCTAAGAATTCATTTAGCTTTTTCTTCTTTCTTGAGGACTCACTTTACATAAGCTCACGATCATGTGTCTGACCTACAAATTTTCTTGACAGGCTCATTAATCCTGAGGTGTTTGGGAAAGGAATTATTTTTGAGAATTTATGCATTTGACAACTACTTTTCCCCAAAAACTTTTTTTTTTTTTAACCTGACCTTATTCAGGTTTTAAATTTAAACCTGGTTGGTGTGTTTGTGCTTTTCTTTATGGCTCAACTGTATGCAAGTTCAGCACCTTAAAAGATTTTTTAAAAAAATATGCAATGGCCTCTTGTACTCTGTCTTCATTTAAATGAAACATTTTTTCATGGCTCATAATATATGTGCTCCAAGTAAAGTATTTTGCAACACCCTCTGACACCAGCAGACCTTTCCCCTTTTTAACTTCATTCAAACATTTTTTTTTCCAAATACAGTTGCCATTTATGCTAGTTAAACAAGCAAGCCTCCCTCTCTGTTACCTAGGTTTGGGTCAAGGGCAGAAGAAATTTTGCAAGCAGGACTCATACTCCCACTGTTGGGTTGCTCCAGAGACGAAGGACTTGCACTGTATGAAACAGATCTTGCCACAGGAGGAGGACTGATAACTGCAAAGGCATAAAAGAGAAACAAAAATATCAGGACACAGAACGCTGAAGGACTGTCACAATGATGGACCCAACATCACACCCACCACCTGACAAGTACCAGCTAATGTGCAACAGAGCAGTGCCACCAGTTCACAAGCAGAGGCATGAAAGCTTTATCTCAACATATTTTTCTAAACTTCTACCTAACGAGGCACTGTATTACTGCTGGATGACAGAGGCTGCAAATAGCAGGCTTTATTATTCTGCAGTGCTGAGCACAAGCTAAGAAAACCAACTTCCTTCACATACCTGCCAAGCCTGCTGGTGTTTAGCTTCATGAAAAGGCTTTTTTTGGGGTCTATTGAAAAGCAAAATCTCATCACTCAGCTTCACCCATCCACTTTAACAGTGTTCAAAGGCTGGTTGGACAAATCAAATGCAATAAAGGGAGAAGCTGTTGCACCAGCCAAGAGCATGAAACTATTATTCTAAAGGGCCACAGACTAACATCTCCCTCTTGAATATTAAAAAAAACCCACCAACATTCATCCCAAATCATCCAGGTTTCATTTGTGTGAAGACTTTTGGCAGGTGAGCAGGGAGTTGAGGTGAAAGCTTGTAGTCTGGACACCTGCAGTCTTTCTCTTTACATGCCTTTATCCCGGTGTAATCACCAGCAACAGCTCTTTTGTACCACATTCATACCAAGAACCCAGTGCTGAAGAGGTAGACATTAAAATGAAGTACTGCAGAAATGTACATGATAGAATGAACACTGAGAGCAACACAACTTTAGAGCTGCAATGAACTTGTGCCAAAGGTATAACTCACCAGCTCACGGCGCAGACCAGGAACGCCTCACAAAAAAAGTATGTATCTGTCACAGTGGAATTTCTCTGCTACTCTAGGAAAATCATTACCAGATAAAGGGCTGACATGATGGTTTTGTCAACTGATAATCACAATTGTTTCAAATAAGGATTTGTTAAAAAATACTGAATTAAATAGCTGAAAATTGAAGTCAACCCCTGAGAAATAGTTTTGAACAGGAAGGAGGAGGAGAAGGGGAAAGTGGAAGAAAATCATCAGTGTCTCCGTGCAATTTTAGGGATGACTTAGATCAGTACCCTACCTGAGGAGAAGTGAATAAAGCTGCAGAAAGCTGATGAAGCACATGAATAAGAAACAAAGCAAGGAAAAGCTAAAAAAAGCCAACAAAATCAAAGGCATGTGTAAAGGCAATGGAACATCTGATGTAGAAGGTTCTTGCTTTCCTATGCTAGGCCCCTACATCCCTGCTGCTAAGGAGATGGAGGACAGGCATGGGTTTACATGTGAGGGGACCACTGTCCAGCAGGTGACCCACTGCAGCCATTTACCCACTGACCATTCTCTCTGCCCACAATGGGTGCACTCAAGTGGCTTGAGTACTCAGACGATTTGCCTCAGCCTGCTCCATTGGTACCTCCAATTAGACGGATTTCATCACCAAAATGGGATCTTTATATGAGGAAGCAACAGAGAGTCAGACACCTGACACCCTACTCGAGGCAGACTGATTTCAGTACAGGCTGCTATGTATAAAGCCGCATTTCTATGTCTCATTCCTTAGAATTCATGACTCGCACAGGTTCATCTCTAAGTTCAGGTGCTCTCTAACCCATCACTAAATGCAAATTACCTGTCTGGATTCCCAGCTGGCCAGTTCGGGAACTAGACAACATGAAATCCTGATCCCAAATGGGAGAATTCTGGCTGTACACTTCTTCTTCCAGCATCGACAGAAACCTAGGCACAAAACCAGGTGAAATTTTAACTTAATAGGATCGCTCAAAACAGGTTATTTTTCAGATTAAGCATTTGCAACTTGTTTTAATTTGAAAATATTTACTGATTCAGTAGGAAAATGCTGTTGGCAATTTCCTTTAAAAAAAAACAAAACACAGTAGAGTGGGTTTACCTATGAAATTTTATCTCTGATTATAAGCAGTATCTTATTTGAAAATGCAGAAACAGTTACAAACTACTTTTACAGAACAAACCTCTGCACTAGTAAGAAAGCTGAGTTGACAGATGCCAAGGTACTCATGTTATACAATGACAAATGAAAAAATATGTCTATTTTGATCAACCAGTGTTTTGCAGATGCACTTGCTTTCTGCCTCTTACAGATTTACAAAATCCCAGTGTTAATTATTAACAACACACTTAGGAAGATATTTTCATTCCTTGAAGTGTCCTACTGTAACACTGAACTGCATGTTTGTGCTTGCCTAACAACATTTTTAATCTTACTTTGGTACACTCACAGAAACAGCATGATTTTAAACCTCTCTTGCTAGTATCAGATATGAAAGAAATTCCACAAATCAGACTATCCAGCACGCTTGCCTTCACAGGGGTAATACATCAATTCCCTCTTAGAAGCAAGATAGCTGCTTATCCGATGTTGCACAAAAGCTGTTTTCAGACCAGAAGTTGACACAGCACATTTTTACCCTCTGGAGTCATCTGTATGTATAGAAACCAGCCAGCTGAAACCAACAGGACTGTTGAGTAAGACTTTCTTGCACAGGATAAGGATTTTCAGGATCAAGTCCTACTCTTGTATTTTATATATAGGGCATTTATAGCTAAGCACAGCACTGTGTAGTGTTTGCTGCTATCTACACAGCTGATAACAGCTATAACATTTGTGACAGCTACTTGCCCACCTGTGATGGAGCAGAAGCACAAATTAAACTTCAGCCAAGGCTACTTGGCTACATCTACAGGCAGCACAGAGGCTCTGTGTTCAGACCCCGTGCAACTGTTTGCTAGGTACCTACAGACATAACCTGTGGGTGCTGCCTTTGCCCAGGAAGGAGCAGCTGGAGCAGCCGGGAGCCCTGCACTGATGCCAGGCACCGTCCGTGCTCTGAGCCGCAGCTCCTCTGCAGCGTTCACCCTGTGTAACACCAGCAGAGAGACAAATGCTTCAGACAAGCACAGCCCATAAAAGATTTAAAGGTTTTTCATATTTCCCACAGATCATCAGCAAACAGTGCTTGTCTGTCTTTTTTTTTTCCCCAGCAGAATATTAAAAGGAACTTCAGCGAATAATAATGCTTTTCAAATTACTTATTGAGGCTGTAAAAAGCAGGGGAATCAGGGGGGCATATGCACACCTCCTTCCCCCCCACACCTGCTCCTCGTATCAACGCGGTGTTAAATCCTTTTTTTATACCTCTTTCAAGGCCAGATCATGATCCTATTCCCAGATATACACAAACATTCCTGTACCCATAACAGTCTACCCCAGAGAGAGTTTAAATTCTTCAGAGTGGTAAAAGGCACTATTAATAATAGTAGGAGGGACAAATCCTGGCTCTACCCAACTTTGGAAAGCTCTTGTTTTTCATTCCCCTGAGCACTAACCCAACCCTAGCCCCAGGCAGCGGCTTGCATACCAAAAGTGCCACCAGCTCTCTTGTAGGTTCTGTGTTGTTTGAAGGGACAGACTTTTAAAATACGGGTTAGAGAGCCAAGCCACCCTGACAAAATAAAAGATATTTTTGAAGTGATACACTATTTTAATGGGAAGCAAGTAAGATGAATAAAGCTTTTTATAAAGCAAAGCCCTAGGACAATGCAAAGCAAGTGGTTGTGTACATACAATACATTAGTTCAAGCTATGCCAGAAAAGAAAGCTGTAGTATCTACTTGTTGCTGAATAAAAGGAGAAATTCTTTTAAGCTACAGGTAATTTTTCCATTTCCATGCCAAAGTGGCATACTACTAGTTAACCCTGAATGCAGGCACGTTGTGACCCCTTACTTGGGAAAATGGGTGAGGATTAGTGTTCGTTTCTCCTGAGGAAGCTTGTCTTTTTCTTGCCTGGCCTGCTCCAGCAGTTGCCGTCTCATTACAGTAAAAACAGAGCGAAGCAATGTCCTACCGAAAACCTGTGTGGTTTCATACCGAGGTAGACTGTCACAGAACTGAGGGACATTGCAATAACAAAGCCATCTGTAAAGGGAAAAAAAGCCAGATAATTATCACCATCTAACATTTGAATTAATGCAATAAACCCACTACCCACATCATTTATAACGCGGCTGAGCCTATATGACCATATAAATCAGTTCCACATCAAGTCTGGACAGAGTTAAGCAGCATTTATATTGCTCAGTTTTTTAAAGAAATGACAGCCAAGTACTTTTAAGTCTCCATATATTCTTTTTCTCTGCGGTCTAGTTTCCACAAAGCACTCTTGTTCCAGACAATAATAATTGATCACATAAAATTCACGTTGATGTCAGGGATTCTCACCACAGCTCATTCATTCAGCCACCCAGGTCTCCTGTGTGCGGCTCCAAAGACCCTTATTAGCCTGGGCCATTTTCCCCTCTTTAAACTTCTACATTTCCCCACATAGACACAAAAGGGGTAACACATGTAACTAGCTCCATCCCAATCTGACTGGGCTCCCATCCTGGTCTCCCACCAGCTGGCTTCTTCCCATTACACCCTGACTTGATACTCTTTCATTTAGCAGTAACTCCCTCCATAAAGAATTCCACATTAAGGTGTGCATGTGATAATGCAGCATGTCGTGTTCCTCTCCTTGGAAAAGGGATCATGGTACTGAAGAGGTAAATCAGACATACACTGACCGTGTAGGTCACAACACCTGTTAAATTTATAAACATGATTTGGGTATCTGTGTGTAAGTGAACAATCAATGGTATGTGCAGATTTAGCAGAATCAGACAACAACTGTTTATGTTATGAAAGCTCCAACAACGAAAATATTGTGCACTGGATGCAAACAGACTGTGCTGGATCCTGCATAGATTTTCTCATCCAGATCCAAAGTACAGCCTGTCTCAAAATGCTCTCCCAAACTCTTGTGTCTCAATCCTTGCAAAGGCAAGAGATGCAAAAGAGTTGTGAGATACAGTTGCTCGCAGAGCCCTACTCCCGGTTCTTGGCTGATAAGGCACACCTTTCAAAATACAAGGATGCCTGCGAAACTGATACAGTTTCACTCCAATCATCTGGTTTTCAAATTGAATTGGTGACTGCAAGAAGCCAGGAGGTGCACAGCAGCTTCCTCAGCATTCCAAGCAGTGCCTTGAACACCACCAGGGAGGGGTGAAGCTCACAATGACAGATGAGATTGGATGGCGAGAGGCAGCGCTTTGGGTCAGAGGGAACCTTAGGGACTGCGGGCAGGAAGGTTTGAGAAACCACAAGTGACAAAATGATTAACAACAAAAGTCACCAACCAGAGCCAATGCTAGCTATTGATTCCTAATAAAAGCTGACTCCAACCAACCCTGGCCGACATCTGTATCACTAACAAATGGAGGTCAAAGACCCACCAAACATGGTCTTAGGAACCCCAAGGATTATCAATAACTGTCCTTTACAACAGGTAGAGTTATCTGAGGTGACAGGTCATCTGAGAGCATCCCAGTCGGACACAGACACAGCGCAGTCTGCAGTCATCAGCCACAGTCTCAGCTCACACCAGGGTTTGCTGTTCTCCTTCATGGAACTGAGATTTGCTAGAGAAAAGGCCACCAGGAAAGTGAGCAGAAGGCGATGCTCATCCTCAGCCAGGAAAAGTGTCCCTGGCAGGTCCTGGGAACAGGCTGCTGACAAGGGACCTTAGCTAACTGCTGCCTGTGCTCACAGACGGCATGTTAACTGTTGCCTGCACTGGCAGGAACCTTAACTGCTGTCGTCGTGCTAACTGAAAAAGGCGCTGCACTATTGTTACGAGAAAAGCAAAATCAAAAAAGACACAGCTTTTTGTCCTAGCTCTTCTTCCCCCAGTCACTGATTTATTCCTTTGAATTGTGACAACATATTAAAACGTCACAACAAGAACTATCATTTTAAGGAACCTAATAATATCTATTCCCCATTTAGCTTTTTAGCACTTACAAAATTATTTTGATTTTTCAAATCTTCCATGATTTGGTTTCAAACTGTGACGCTTTACAATGCTTATTTTCATTCTTTTTTTTTTTTAAGTTGAATAACAAATTACCTAAATTTTTAGTACATGAAATAAGGATCTTAGATGATGCTCAAATCTTAAGACTGAGAGCAACTTTGCAAACACAGGACTTGCAAAAGCATTGTTAGATACAGATATTTTCCTGTTCTTCACTGATAAAGCACACCTCTCAAGACACAAGGACGCATGTGAAACTCTTGACGTAGCATCACTAAAATCCCCAGGTCCTCACATAAACTCCACGACTGCAAAAATTCCCATGGTGGTGCACCTCTGGTGTACAGTTCCTGCTGTATTCCTGAAGCGTGTACATGCCATATTGGCAAGCAAGACTTGTAACAAGCAAAAGCAGCATTACCTGGTATAATTCACTTTATACCCCGCAATATCATCATTAGGTGATCTTAGTCTTCGCTGAGAAGGTGTCTCCAGGTGCCAGTAGTTAATGCGGTTCAGAAACATTTTTGCCAGTTCCACTATCGTTTGCCTTTCCTTTGAGGGTAAGTGGCTAAATTTGTACTGCACGAAATTATTCACACCCTTAAAACAGAAGAAAATTATGTTTAATTATTTAGCCATAATTTTTGTAGGAGCGTCCTCAAACATTCCTCACTTTACATTTATTAACCCTGAACTTGCATTACCAGGAAAGAAAACAAATACCGGAGACCATAAACTCCTGCCTCAGCTACTCATGTAGTGCCACAAGCTGCATCCCCTGTACACAGCAGCAGGTACATCCAGATGTTTTTATTCTATTCACTTCCATCAGCTGACTTCAAGGGAGAGAAGGAAAATTCTCTTTCCTTGCTTCTCAAAGTAAAACATTTTGTCAGGGAACAGAGGAAGATCCAGTAAGTTTTCTTCTATATGCTCACATATGCACAATTTTGCTGGTAACCATGCTGCATGATTTATTTCCTCTGTAAATCAAGTATCACCTATAAACCTCTCCAGCTACTTTGCAACAGTAGAGCCGGGCTTGTGGACTTCTAGTTAAGTTTGCATTGACACATCATATTATTTCTTCAAGAAGTGCCAGTATTTCACAAGTATATCCCCTCATTGCACTTCATACACTGTCCACTTCAAAAAAAAAAACACAATCAATGATAGTTAAAATGTGTGACTAAAAGTGCTGCAACATATATATGTATTATAAATCAATTATAATAGGGCTGATCAGCAAATAATTTTGTGTGATTGAGCTGTTGAACAGCTAAAACCAGAATTTTAAATATTGATTTATTTTAAGGGAAAATTATTTCAAAATAAACTGTATAAAGAATTACCCTTTCATCTCTATGCTTCCCTTTCTTAACGAAATTGAAACATGACAAAAGAGTATACTGCACAAAACCTTTTTATAAAGTATATTTTAAGGACTAGGAGTGTGTGGAGATTACAAACACTTATTCTTTGTTTATATTCAAACCAAAGGAGAACTTAAGGTGAAGACTTCCCAGAAACTCAGCAATAAAGTGTTTTGATTTTCCTAAATTACCAGTGAGAGTCACAAGGAAATAATTACTACACGTGACAGTCTTCACATTTAAAATACTCTTTGTAACAATAGAGCACCCATTCATCTACCGATGGCAAAACACTGAGCTCCTGTTTCAGTGAGGTATGTGAGCCCCTGCAGTGTCTCACTGGAGCTAATGGGTCCGCTTGCGTGCCAAAAGTGCATTCTCAGGAGCTTACTTAACCAAAATCTGAATTTGTCATATGTTCTTTATCCACTGAGTTAGAAAAGCCTCTGTTATTCTTTGGGTTTGGCTTTTGTTTTTGTTGTGTAACCTTTGAAAGAGAAGCCTATGATCTCACTGAATTGGATTGTAACATTTTCATTGATTTACAGAAGACAAGTGTCATTTTGATACCGGATTTCAAAACTTCAACAGCATTTTTTCATCACTCGAAACAAAGAAATATTAGAACTGCCACACATAAAACTAGTATTTTAAGTTCATTTCCTAAAACCACAAAAAAGTTGGTTTCATTAAAGCATAAGATGAATGATGAGGAAAGTCAAATAATGTAACTATTGTACCAACACTAAAGGAGAAGCAGCAGCAGCAGCCTCCTCCCGTCCTCTGCTTTGTCCCAAGTAACACACAGAAACGATCTGCAAACTGCCTCAAGTGCCATGTTTTCAAAACCAGCATCTAGCTACATTTACAACAACAAAAACCCAAACCACCAAAACCCAGAACAAACAAACAAAATCCAAAGAACCCCACCAAATCAAAAAAAAAACCAGCACAGGAACCAAACCCACATTTTGACTGTTTACCTGTTCAATGCTAGGTTTCTCAAATGGGGGACTTTCCAAAGATCCTTCTACTACAGGTTTTCCCATCTGTAAAATGCACTTCCTCAAAAGCTGTTGAGAATATACAATTTTTTTCAAAATTAGCGTATTTGCATACATAGAGTCAATGGAAGTCACAGGTGCGCAACACACTGCAGTGCTGAAAAATCTCCTGGCTATATACCTGCTTGCTTCATCATCTAAATTTATAGCTACTAAACTTCACTGTGAATTCATCTTCTTTGAAATGCATGTAAGAGGCTTCTCTGAACGAATGTAGGCAGCAAAGTTAGCATTTATGTCAACTGAGTTTCCCTGACGTGCGAGTGAAGAGGGGAAGCCCTGCAGGCTGTGCAGTTTATAGATGGGACTCACGGTCAGCTCCTCAATCATCTGGATGACTTTTGGAGTAAGATGTGGTACATCGCAAGTCCCAGAAATTCCAGCCCACAGTTAGTCACTAGAGCATCACACTCGAGAAAAAGTCTCACCAAATAAAGTCAATACATGCGTGAAAGGCACTGAAATTGGCTATGTGAGAGAGAGTGAAGATACTACACAAGCTCAGCTTACTTTGAACAGGTAGAAATAAACTTGCTTGGTGTCTGCATCTTCCTCTTTGTGGACACAGGTGAACAGATACTCCACATCCAATACAATCCCAAGGAGCCTATTCATTTCTTCTTCAGACACGTTCTCCAGGTGAGAAACATGAGCAGCTAAATGAAATAGAAATCCAAACCTGTACAAAGCCTACTGAGAGAACCAATACCACAAATATTCCCCAGGATAACTCAAACTGAGCCATAATGGTAAAGGCACTGATCCTGTTACAACACATCTTATCAGAGGTAATTGAAATATGTGTCACATCGGAGCAATTTGTAAAGGTCGCCCAGTGCTGGTAATTCCCACCGCAGAGGAACAACAGCTGGTTGGAATCACAGCATCTGTTAACACTTAAAACAGACCACACGAGTCCTGTTTGTATTAATACATGTTGCAATATATAAATAACTACACACATTTTTGTCCCAAGAGGTATGCTTTTGAGACAAGGTTTCTTCACTAAAGAAAATAAATCCGTAATACCTATAAATTAGCTAATCCATGTGTTGATGCAAGTAGCTTCTTATCCTGTGAAGAGTTAAGTAATTTTTTAAAAAAATCAGCTCCACTAATAGGTTTTTTGTTTTAAACTGGATGTTACTGGCTAAGTTTCTTACTTCCATATTATGTAAGGTCAAGCTACGCTTTGCGCATGTTGTATTAACAAAGCCTTTGCAGATTGTACATGCTCATTTGTTCAGAAGTTTACAGAAAAGCATCTTTCATCATATCATAATTTCCAAGTGACAAACTCCCTTTTATCATCTCCGAAGGTAAATACAGTTCCACATCTGTAATTTTAAAAAACCTGAGGTTTGCCGGCATGAAGCAGGACATTCGTTTCAAGCTGGTTTGAATAAGTGGCCCGAGGAAGAGAGAATGCAATTTAAAACACAAAGTCAATTCCCAGAAAGAAGATACTTGCATTACAAAAAGCAATGATCTTCACTGACTCCAGACCATTGCATACGGTATGCATATCCTTTCCTCCGAAAGGACAAGAAAATATCCTTTAAAAGAAAAGGAGAATGATATAAGAGGTTGGGCATATTTGTTTTTCTAAGCTTTAATTATTTTTACCAATATTTACTTCTTAGATTAATAATTATGTTATCTTAGATATGCCAGTGCGATTAGGACTGTTAAGAAATTTTCAACATCAGTCTGATTCCTTAGTGGGGGAAGAAGTGAGGAGAAATAACACTTGACTTGAAAATTATCATATTTATTGGCCACTCAGCAAAGATGGTTTGTTTTGTTTTGTGAAGTTGAGTCTGACACCTGCTAAAACATTTAAATTCAATAAATTCATGCAGCTTCAAGTAAAAAGGGTGCCACAGCTCAGAACATTAAAAAAGGTAACAGCAATCATTTCCACTTAAATGAACATTTATAATACACTATCTTAAGTTCCAAACATATGCTCATAAATGAAAGGGGGATGCCCACCATGAGCTTTCTTTAAGGACAAATATTCAGCATTCTGGCCAGAATAAAACAATTTAATTTCTGTCCTTGAGCTAGATACGAAGGTTTAATATTCCCAGCTGTCTGTTCTGATCTTGTAAAATAAACGCCCTCCTAGATGAGCACTGCACTAGAAACTGATAACTTCCTAAAGAAACCTTGGACTCAACTAACAAATCAATAAAACATCAGCATAAGAAGCCATTTCCACACAGTTTCCAGAACAATACTGCAAGTTACCTTGACTACTTAGTGGCCCTACTTAAACGTTTTATTAAACTAGAGAATTATTACCCACACAGTCAGTCTAAAAGTAACATAAATGTATTACCAGCATGTATTTGCCACTGGTTACCATTTACTGTAGTTACAAATATACATCAGCCCAACAAAATATCTTTCTTCAGATGTTCACAGCCCATTCCCTAATTCTTGTGGCCATTAGTAAACCTTGTATTAGCATCAAAGCTTTAGTACACTGACAACAAATACTGCCTTACTCTTTGACTAGAGTTACACAGTCCCATTCATCTGCATTGCCTCACTGGTACACCCTCCTTCAGCTGCTGTTATGCTTGCAAAAAAAAATATTTAAAAAATAAATTAAGAAAAGCAAATTAAACCCCCACAACTATAGGCTGCTACAGCATGCAGAAAATGAAAGTAAGCAGAAAGAGCAAGGCCAACGCAATGGTATGATGACCTGAAAGAAAGCAAATTAACTACTTTAGTTGTGCAACTTCAATAAGCCAGTACTTGACTGCATGAATTAAAAGCAGTGAGAAAATAGACTGAGAAATGTGTCCACAGTCTATCTCAAAATCAGCATGTACACAGAAACACTGATAACATATACAGGACAGGCAAACCAAGAAATACCCAAACACGCTACATGAAGGTGCATAGCAGGAACTGAAGACAGTGTTGGGGAAAAAAAGGCAGACTTAGTGTGTATATAGTGTACTAACACATCAATTAACTAGTTTTAAAAGTGACTCAAGACTGAAAATCTTTACCAACATGAAAATGCACCCTGTAACACAGGAGAAACCAATAAAATATAAAACAGAAAAGAGCCTCTGACTAGATAACATCTGGTATTGAGGCTGGTGGAGAATGAATTCTCCCAGCACACAATTCAGTCTCCACTTCATAGTGTCACGGTAGTGACCCAATACATTGCCCAAATAAAAGAAACATTCATTAAAAACCCAGCACTGAGCCAAGCTTTGGGCCTGAGCCACAAACAGAATATAAGCTGTAGGTAAGCAGACAGAAATAACCCCAATATGGTAATACGCACCACCAGAAAGATTGATGTACCAAAAACTGCACTGGCTTGAAAATCGAACCATACCCCCAAAAAGAGATGTCTCCTAGACTAACGTCTAGGATTACCTTTGAAGAAAATAATAAATAAATTTAGAAAAGGCAACAAACCCCAATATCCTACGTTTTACATCACATGTGGCTGTAACCAGTACAGGAATTTCTATGTATCGCTCTTTCAATAGCTCTTTGAGGAAGAAAAAATGCAGCACAGATAATCTGAAGCCTACATACCTTGTGGTTGGTCTGGTTTTAAAGGCATTCAGCAGGAACACGCTAATTTAGAGGAGATGAATAGTAAAATTATCTTGGAAAACACTGCTGACAGACATATTTTGCCAGTAGTATAAGGAAGCACACAACAACTCACTTCAGTTATTTCAAATAAAACGTCATCCTCATTAGCTGCAGTCAGAAGAATAAGAAACCTTACCTTTTCTAGAAACAGCAATAAATAAAAATAAAGTTTGTTCCAAAAGGTACATTTCACTGGTACTGGTTTTACAGTACTGGTTTTCCCTGTCTCCCTAGCTAATGAGCTATTTAAGAATTTTTAATAGACTAGAAACAGCCTCAGCCTTTAGAAGAGCTCAGGTTTTGTACAAAATACATAGCATCCACAAATTCTGCTGAAGAACTGAGAATTGACTTAAAAATAAATAAATAAATAAACAAATAAATAAATAAAAACTTTCTTCAAAGGCCAGGAATGAAAGGGGCGGGTAACACAAGCTACCCTAACTGCATAACCAAAAGCAGCACAGAGAAGATGCATGATGAAAAGTGGAAACTAAGTTGGCTAAAGCGACCAAACTTCCTGTGATACTATGCATTTGTTAATCTTCTCTTGCAAGCAAACTCAAGAGATCTGGGATATCAAGAAATGAAAGAAATCTGCTGAGAAGCCCAGATATAGATCAAGTGTAACGACAGCATAACAAGAAAAAAGAGCAGAAACAGAAAGAAATCCCAATGGAAAAAAAAAGTTTTCCACACAAAGTACAATATTATTTTTTAAAAGTAAAAAATAAATGATCCATTGTGAAGATTTTAGATTTCCTCTCTCTTATGTCACTGTCCTAAGTTTTAGCCATCCACAAAAATTAAATAGCAACTGCCTCTTATGTATTATTTCTGAACCTTATTTTAGCTCAATTTTTATGCAGTATTCACTAATATATACAGAAAGAGCCATCAGCTTTAATTTTGGATAAGCCCAAATTCTTAAAAAAAAAAAAAAAAAAGGATTCACCACTCTTTTTCAAGCTATGAGGGTAACAAGCCATTATTTAATATTAGTCTGAAAAAAAGACAAGCCAAACCAAAATGCCACAACAGTATTTGACAGTGGATTTTGAGCAGTTGCTTCCAAGCTACACAACCCGCCTGCACAGTTACTTAAGACAACGCTAAGATGTAGAAGCCCAGTATTATTTTCTGTGACGTGGAAGAGGCGCAGTTCTTTTTGTAGGTAAGAGTACCTGCTTTGGCAATGTTCAAGAATATTTCATAGTTTATTCTATAGTAAGAAAATGCAATACAGCCTACAGGAGATAATTATTCCCGTTGTAACTAAGGCAGCTTACAGGTAAAACAATGTGAGGTTAATGCATGTTACGCAAAGTATTAAAATAGTTCTGGGTAGCTTAAAAGTGCTTTTGCATTTTAACAGCTTAGAGTGTCTGGGTTGTTAGAAGTACCTTAGTTCAATTTCTTCAAAACTCATTTTTAGGATATTTCTGACAGATTTTAACCAATGTTATTGACATTTATGGCCGATCGTAACCCCCTTTTCTAGGTCTTGGCATGGCATCCTGGCTTGGGTCTCGCAAGAGCGGAGATGGCTGGGTACGGGCACGTGGGGCGGAGGGAAAGGCAGGATCTTACCCAGTGTGTGGCTGCAGCTGCGGCAAGGCTCGGCAAGGCTGACCGCTGCCTGCTGCAGCTCTGCCCGCGGCGGCGTGGGAGGCGGGTTGGGGTTCTTCCAGCCATTGCATTTACAGGACTCCTCAGCCTGAAATCAAAGCAATGGGATATCGATCAACACCGTAAAACGTAGGAATGTGATGAAACTGCATTATTTCAAAAGCAATATAAAGTAGCATTATTAATGAGTTGGGGTTTTTTTGGTTCGTTTGGCTGTTTGAGGCAGGGAGGTGGGGGGGGTGTCAGGATGTTTTATTGTTGTGGCTTTGGGGTTTTTTACTTTTTTTATCTACCACTTTATTTTCTAGAAATAACCAGATGTAAAACAGTACCCCAGAGCGATTAACACAGCTCTGGTAAGCAGGCCGCGATTGGAAAAATACAGACACAAACTCTGCCTAATTCCTTTACAGAAAGCCCTGCTCCAGTGAAAGAAGTATTCAAACATTTACTGGTAATATCAGCATGTACAGATCTTGCCACCGAGATCGTTTTAATGATTTAAACGCAAACAGGTTATCTATCGGGCAGCACGTTTATCACTGCCTTTTCAGCTATACCAGCAACAAGAAATCAGGCAACTAAAACCAAGCCCGTGACAATCCAAGCAGGGTTCACTAAATACTGAAATGAGGGAACAATGACCGCACTCCTGGAGAACGCTGCCTACAGCAAGGCTCGGCCACAAAACCGACGGATGCCCGAGACAGGGACACCACCAATGCAACCTGCTGCTTACCCTAGAAAGCTTACTTACACTCACTGAGTGCACAACACCCCGACAGAGTGCAGCTGAAACGAGTGACCGTGGAGGGAGAGGTTGTCACCTTGGTAAATGTGCCTCAACCATTCAGAAGTTCAAAGTACCCATTCTAGTTACCTAAAGAGCAGTGGTATAGGAGGGGATTTTCCTCTGCATATCCAAAAGATCTTAGTTATTTTGATGGTAAAGTACTTCTAACATCATTTGTACTCCTATTTGAAGATCTAATTGGAAGGAAAGCATGCTATTCTGCTGTTCAGAGATATCTGTGCACTGGGCCATTATAAGATACTCATGAATTTGCACTGCCAAGACCTCGGTGAGGAAAGTATGCCAACTGCTGCATAATATTTATGACTGAAACAACCTTAGTAGGAAAAACTGTGATGTCAATATATCCAGCACTAATGTGTCATTTTTCAGAACTGATTCTGAACACGTTTAATGCAATCTATTTCAGGAACCTATTTCATTTTCCTTTTATGTTTCCAAATCCCACCTTAACCTAAGATAGAAGCACCCAGGAGAAGCAGAAAGGACTGCAACTTGACAGCTCTTAAGACTGACAGCTTTGTAGATTGATGGTAAATTGTTCTTCCGAACTAATTTCAATATTCAGCAACCTGAGCATCCAGAAAACTGCTGCTTGCAGTTTGCTGAGCACCACATGATGGTTTTACCATCTCCAATGTTTAAGTAGCTATCCAGCTGGGCTCCTGGCCCCAGGTACCATGGCCTCTGCCTGTGCCCAGGGTGGTCTGGCAGGTACCAAGGGCTGTGAGTGGAATTTTCAGCAGCCAGAGCCACCAGGACGACTCAGAAATCCACCTGCAAGTGCCCAGCAAAACCACTTACACGTATTTCCCCTGGAAAGGGGACAATGTGCATCACCTGAACCCCCTGGCTCTCCAAACCCACTGTGTGGGTGCAGACTGCCTGCTACCCCACCTATTTATAATGTGGCATCACAGAGGTTTCAGTATGAAATGGGGGGAGATTAAAACAATATTTTTTAAAAGTCTCATAAAATGCAATCTGGATGGACTTTGGTAAATGTTATGTTATTTTTCTATTACGTTTTCTATGAGTAATATGATTGGTAGAGAAGTGAAGAAGGCCCAAAGTTATTTTAGAGCAGAAATCACCTCTCACAGTTTCACAAGCATTGAGCCAGTTTTACTTTTGTTTGTTATCCAGACCTACAAGACCTCTTCAAGTTTAATGGCTAGACGGAGAGATCAATGACTGAGTGATACCTGCAAAGCAAGGATTGCCCTGGTGCCAGGACTTTGGACATCTGTGAGATGATGTGAAACCCCACTTGCAATTAGCGTCTTGAGTTAGACAAAACCAATGCCAGATAAGCTATCCACATTTGCTTTGTGGGAGAGGCAACATTGCCACGAAAATTTCTGCAGTTAAGGCAAGGATAGAGAAACTACCACAGGAAAAGCTGCCAGAAAATGAGATTATTGCCAAAGAAAATTCAAGAGACAATCATAAAGAAGTTCTAAAAAAACCAAAACATATTGATTGAATATTATTTTAGGGAAGTAAGATTTGATCCTTCTCGTGCAGCTGTCCAGACAAATGCTCAGCAGTGTAAATCACTGACATAATATCATGCTTATTATTAACTGCCTTAAATCATACTGCATTGAAACATGTCCAAAAAAATCCCCCTCAAACTAGGCACATTCTGAGGTATTTTTTTTTCCTACAAGTGGAAGCAGTATTTCACAGAAGCTCACCACACAGTGTTTACTATCAAGCCTAAAAACTATAAACAGTGAGTAACTACACAAACTTTAGTGTCACACAATAATTAACAGCCAAGATGCAAACAAACAGATGTACGAATCGTGATAACAGCTCAGTTAAACTGCCAAAAATAAATATCAACCCACCCACAGACAAATGAAAACAGCATGTTCAACGGCAGATTTCTTCTGCCCTCGGTAGTATTTCCTCACCACATCTTTTTGAAGCAGCTGTTATTTTGTAGTGTTCAAATTATTCCAGAGACCTGTCTCAAACAGCTACTAGGGTGGGGGTTTTTTGTTAATCTAAGAAACACCAGAATCAGCATAAATGTTCTGTTAACCAAGGGGAAACACAACCCAAAAAGGTCCTCTTTAAAACCAAGCTTTCATTGTAAATGTTGACAGTGCAAGTATTTTGCAGTGAATACGCAATGTGCATTCCTCAGTGGCTTAAACTGCTGAGTTGTTTTAAGTCTTCTACAGCGTTTTGTTCATTCAATCCTTTCTCTGACTATCTTCAGCTTTTTTCTTTTTCTCTTTTTTTAAATGTCACTCATCTGCTTTTCATTAGAAAATAACGTATGACTTCACCTCTGCAAAAATTTAATTTAAGATCAAAACAGTTTCGAGGGGAGGAAGGAAAAGAACCATTTGAACTAGTACATCCAGTCCTTGGAGCCCCGTTTTCTGGGACATCTGCAGAGTTTTGATAAAGCCACTGGAGAAAGATGGAGACTTCTGCCTTACTGAAGCCGGCAAAGAAATGATTGTCATCTTTGCAGGCCTGGGGATGCACCTACCTTCATTGGCGCTTTTTAATAAAATCGGATGAGTGCAATATAATAAAACACAACAATTGCACACCGTTGTCTGCCCCCTATCCCCACCCAAAAAAAAAAAAACCCCACCAAAAACACACCACCAAAACAAAACAAAAGAGTGGGGAAATTATGTACATTCTGCACTGTACAATATAATTTCAATCATTTCTTTGATCCTTTCCATGTTAGGTGGAGTGTTACACTGTGGGAAATCAAACTGTCTGGTAGCTCTGGGCAGTGAAAACTGCAACTCTGGACAAACTAAAGTTACCGTTTCCTTTAAAATACTGAATATATGGATAGCAGGTCAAAAATGGAACTGAAAAAACGTACAGCACATTTTAACACGTGTTGTTAGCTTTTTTATTTAAAAAGGAAGCACCTCAAAGTTAAAATGTTGCACATCTCTGCCCTTGTTAAGTGGGTTTCAGATGTCTAAATAAATAAGATGTCTAAATAAATAAATAAGCAAGAAAAAATGTTACAGTAACTTACGAACCAAAACATTCCTCTCCCTTTCGGATACTGAAAGGAGCCTAGGTGTGCTGGGCTTTCTTTTCCAACTCAAAATCGTACAGGTTGCCCTGTTTGGTAACTGAGATGCAAAGCAGACTCAACAGATTATATATACACAACATTACAGATCCTTCTATTTCCAGCAAGTATAATTACTCTAGAAAAAATATTCTTCCTCCCAACATAAAAGCTGTGTAAAATACCCTATAATTTTTTTCCTGCAAGCAATAATCTCAAACTGAGGCTTTTAACAAAGAAAATCACACAAACTATAACAAATACATTGATTAATTTAAAATACGTATTTTCCTACTCATATGTCCAGTACCCAGCAACCAGACAGCTAGACACTGCTTGGAGAGCCACTCACACGTACCAGGAAATTAGCTGAGCCATTTACCTTTAACAATAAAAATAATCCATTCAAGTGTTCAGCTCTAAGCATATGTTCTTCATTTACTGATCAATCCAAGTATTTTATACTCTGTATTTTCCTGTTTCACTTACAGAAGAGATGTAGGCTACCACAGAAAGCTTTTACTAATAACAGGGGCCTGATTCCCACCTTGTAAAGTTAATGGTAGTTCCCCCATTTAATTTAAAGGAAGATGCTTTAATTGGGCCTGTAAGACACTGTAAAACACATTCACCCCACTATGAAAATGATCATAAGAAAGCTTTTGATGTCTTGGATGTCTCCTGTACACTTCTGTAGGAAACAACATCAATACGTTCCCAGCTGAGCTTGAAGGAGCTGCGCTCGCACTACACAGAGCCCAGCAGTAACACGGCCACGTCTGCCTCCCGTCAGGGGAAAAAAAAATATTTCATTACAGAAACGGTGGTACATATTTACCCTATGAGCTCTTTTTTATATCTAGGAGCAGGAAAACTCCACAGAGGTCACTCTAGGATGAGAGGTGGGAAGAAGTGCCACTACCATGGGTCAGCAGCTGGTCTAGAGCCTGGGACCCCGATTTTACTTCAACCCGCTCGCTCACCTGCCGCAGGGCCTCGGCCAACTCCTCACCATAAGCCTGCTCACTCTCTGTCCATTTTGTTTATCTAAAGCACAAAGTCTTTCTTCAAGGAGGTATCATGCCCTGCTACTTGCCAAAATGCCTCAGGTTACGTGGTTCTAATTATACTTATAAGCATCCGGGCATTACTCTAAGATACCTATAATGAGAAACAACCAATTTTACAGAAAACTTAGTGTACTAAAATAGTACATATTTCAAGTTGTTTATAAGGAAAACTCCCAGTGAGACTAGAGAATTGTATTTTTGCACACTGTAAACCAACAGGGGGAAAAAAAGCCAAGGAGACTTCCTCCTACATCTTCATTAAATGTATTTATGTGTGTAAGTCACACAGTGCTGCTTTTATATAAAATGCTGCAAGCTCTCATGCCTAATGCTCAGTTTCACACTAGACAAAACCAAAACGATATATGCAGCCATTCATATCTGCACAGATATAGAAAGTCCCAAATACAAAATCCCTCACAGCATACAGCACTACTGCGCACTTCCAAAAGTCATGAAAACTGTGCCAACTCCTAATACATATCTTAGGATTCAGAACACACTTTCTTACACACACACAAACTTGGACATTTAAGAAGGTTGGGATTTTTTACACAGAAGATCCTGTTCTTTCCCTTCCACCCCAACCTTTTCTCACAGGGGAAAAGGCCAAGCAGAGCAGCTCAACAGCTACAACTCTCCCGTCCCAATTATTTATCAGGAAAAAGAAACAAACCCCACACTTCCCTAGCCTGGCCAGCAGCTCCCTAAACTTCGCTCTCATTCTGTTCAGAATATGTGCACACTGAAGATGTCTTTGCCAGCAGTCTCTGTCAGAGTTTCCCGTGAAGAACAGGGATTGCTGAAGAAGGACCATGAGGTCCTTCCTGGGGACTGAGCACCCTACCCCAGAACAGCCCCTTCCACCCTTTTCTGCTCACCATTTCTGCCATCACCAGTGAGACTCACCCTCTGCACGGCCACTAACCTCTCCAGATTCTTGTATTGCTGCTCTTCATCCCTAGCAAAAACACACTCCCTGCCTCTGCTACTCCCAGCACCTCTGAGGTTAAGTTCCTAACAAATCCCGCGCGCTGAATTTTGCGATTAATTTTACATGGGAGAAGGTAACTGACACTTAAGGATGCCATGACTTATTTTCTGCACTAACTTGTACAGGCCTATGTAGATTTACACAAGATTCACATATGGCCACTACTTGAATTAACACAGATGTCCCCTTCAGAGATGGCGTGAGTTTTCACCTTCTTTCACTCTTCTGCACTCATACACAGAAATGCAAAATAAATGGAAGAGAAATTGCAACCCAAAGTAAGAAAAAATTGGAGGCTACATTCTGCACTGCTACGGTTTCTGGTAAACCACTAAAGTTACAAGCCAAGCGGTGTCGTTTTGGAGCACCTGCCAGTTGTTCAGGAAGAAAAATAATACCTTCTTCCACCCTGTTCCATCCTTCCCCTTTTATCCCACAGGAGAAGCGACTTGCTTAGTTTACAAGGAGCTTCCCGTCTGCCTACTGGCTTCTGTTTCGAGACCTGTAGGAAAGCTGCCTGCCACTGAATTACTGAAGAGAAGTGAAATACCAAAGGAAGGGTTTGCATTTTAACCTGAACACAGAGCAGTGTTTAGTGCTGTGGCTGTGCCTAGATCCTGGCGGGAAAAAGAGGCCCCCCCAGCGACGGGTCCCACTCCTTCCATCGCGGGAGCGCCAATGGGGCATGCACCCGGGGCTCCTCACACAGGAGGGACAGCAAGGACACCCCAGCAGGGCACCGGCAGTGCAAGCTGGCGCCTCATTGTACCCCAGCACTGCAGCCCCCCTCCTCTCCCAAACGGCACCCACCTCCGATCCAGCAAAGCACCTGTGGCAGCGCACAGGTGGGGCTGGCGAGTCCCTGAGAAAGCAAAGGGTTTAGGAGGAGGTGAGGCTGCCTGCGCATCTTCACAGCACAGCTACTACCTGTGCAGGGCGAAGCACCTCAGGAGAAGGCTTCTGCCCTCACAAAAGATCACATGGACATACATCAGGGGGATTAAAAAAAAACCCACAAAAAAACCCCACCACACACCACAGGGAAGGAAAAAAAAAAAAAAGCAACTCACACACACGCTCCTAACAGCCTGTGAAAGCCTTACCCATCCCACAACCACTTCATGTATCAGCCGGTCCTGGTAACATTAAAATATGGGGGTGCAAAGGAGATTTAGCACCGGGGGAGCTTCAAACCACGCCACCCAGCCTGCCAGCAGGGCCGCACGTTTCAAGCACGCTAGCTGCTCTTTCAACTTACTGACACTGGTGTAACCTTGCAGTGTACCACGTACGCACCAAAGCCGAAGTGGAGGTGCCTGCATATTTGGAAACAGCTAAGAAACTGAAAAACGTGTGTCTTCCCTCACACGCCAGCATTGCCCCGTGGCTTCAGCGTACAGTTAAAGCTCCTCACACTACCAGAGAGTACTGCGGGGCCATACTGTGATGCTTCCTCACATAGTTTGGCCTTTCCCTTAGCATTTGCCCTTTTGAGGCTCCAGAGTAAGGGAACAGGGAAAATAAGATGCACATTTCTGACAGACTGCTATTTTCAAGGCTGAAAGCGTTACTGGAGGATTTAGCATCAGCACCGCCAGCGTGAACACGGCAGCCCCGCCGTGCACCCAGGGTGGCCCCGCTGCGCCGCACACGCACAGACGGTGCCAGCTGTCACGGGCCCGAGGCACCGCGTTCGTCTGCGGCGAACAGGCGAGTCCGGCCGCTCCCACCAAGAAGAAAACGGCGGGCGGCGGGGCCGTGCTTGCGGAGCGAAGCGCAGGGCGGCTCTCCCGGGCGGAGGGGCGAGCGCCGAAGAGGAGACCCCCGAGGTGCAGGCGCGCCGGTCCGGCCCGGCGCTACGTGACCGCTGGGGACGCAACTTTCGCGAGCCCGGAGGCCGCGCCCCTCCGCCGCCCAGCTGAAGGGGGGCAGCGGTACCAGCTGGGGGCAGCGGCTTTTGCGGCGTCAACAGCTCGGCGCTGCGAGTCCGCCCGGCAGCGCCGGACCCCGAGCGGGGAGCGCTGCCCCGGGCCGTGCTGCCGCCCTCCGGCTGTCCCCGCTCCCTGCCGGCGTGTTTACGCGGTGGGCAGCTGCGGCAGCGCCGCTAAGCCAGCGCTCACGGCCGGCACCGGGAGCCGCCCCGCCCGCCGCCGCCGCCTTCCCGCGGAAGGACGAACGGACGGACCGACGGACGCCGGAGACCGGCACCTCCGCTGCCGCCCGGCGCGGGCAGGAGGCGGGCACTGCCCCCGCGGTCCCGTCCCTGGCGCGCTTGGCGTTTATTTGTGCGACCGACGACCGGAAAGCCGCGGGGGGAGCAGGATGCACCGGCACCGCCGGAGCCGCCACTTCCGCGGGGAGCGCCGGGCTGCAGCCGGGTCACCTCCCCCGCTCGGCGCGGCCCTTCCCCGCCGCCTCCCTCCCTCCCGTCAATCCCCACCCTCCGTGGGCGGGTGGGCGCCCGCGGCCGGGCGGCCAGGTACCTTGCAAGCGGAGTAGACGCCCAGCTTCTCCAGCTTCTTGGCCCGCGGCGCGGCGCGCAGTTGCGCCTTCTTCCCGGCGGTGCGCGCCGAGCCGGGCCCCCCGGGGCTCTCGGCGGCGCTGCGGGCCGGCCCCCCGGCGGCCACCCCCCCGGCGGCCGGGGAGCCCTGCTGCGGCCCGCCGCCGCCCGCCGCCCCGGCCCCGCCGCCGCCAGGCTCCGCCATGCCCGCGGCGCGGCGGCAGCCGCCCGTCCGGCCGGCCGGCGCGGTGCGGTGCGCCCGGCCCTAGACCCTCCCCTTCGCCGCGCCGCCGCCGGCTGCTCCCCGGGGGGGCGGGAGGAGGGACCCGCCGCTCCGCGGGCGGCTCCTGCCCCGCCGGGAGGGGAGCGGCACCCGCCTCCCGCCGCTGCCGTACCGCGGGGGGCGCGCCCGCGTCCCTGCGCGGGGGTGCGCGGGGGCGGGCGGCGCTCTGCGCCCCCGCGGAAGGGGCGGCGGCGGCATCGGCTGCGTGCGGGAGGCGCCGCGGAGCCACCCCGGCCCTCCGGGAGGCGGCGGGGGACGTCGCCCGAGGAAGCGGCGACGTCGCCGGCTGCGCTCACGGCGCGGGGCCCGGGCCGGCGGCGGCAGCGCGGAGCGGCCACGCTCCCTCACCGCGCAGAGCCCGGAGCGGCCGCGGCCCCCCCAGCGCCGCTACTTTGTGTGTGGCCGAACCACCGCGCTCCCACACTGCGCGCTCTGCGGCCGCGGTTGGAGGGTTCGTCTCTTCCCCGACATGGTTTCTCATTCAATATATAAACACCAGCCAGTTTTAAATACAGGGGAATTCGAAAACTCTGCTCAGCTCCTCGTGTCGTGGTCTTGGGGTTGCTGCCGCTTTTTTTTGTTGTTGTTGTTTTGGGGTTTTTTTTCCCCTCGTCCGGGAACAAGCGTCGACATCAGGTCAACTTAAGTCTTAAAGAGATTACCTTTTAATTGAATGCTAAATTCAATCCCGCCACAGAAACTGCTCTCTGTGCACAGAAGCAAGCGCTTCGCTTTTCAGGCGGTTATGCTCCGTTGCACGTATGTAAACCCGTGGTTGAGCGGCGAGAAACCACAAATGGCAATTCTGCAGCGGGGCACCGCGGTTGGAAGGGTTGGGACGGAGCCTGGGCGTTTGCGTGGGACCTGCGGCTCTTTGATGTGCAAACCTGAAGCAGCAACATTGGCTTGGAAGGGAACCCCAGCGCAGAAAGGGCTCTTGCAGGCGCAGGGCCTTGCCACCTTGCATGGGGCAAGCGAGGGGGACTCCAGACTCTTGCAAAGTTAGGAGGAGTGGTGGGGGTGGGGGTGCGTGGACGGGGACAGTCTCACTGTGGTGCCCCCTCTTCCCTCACCTTCTCAGCTGCTGGCGGTATTTTCAGGCATATGGTTATACGACGCGTTGGTGTATTCATTGAATGATAGGAAAAAAGAACGGAATAGAACGCGGGAGTATTTTCATGGAAAAGGGGGTGGCGGTTTGTCGGGTTTTAAAATCGACCAGGGGGGTCATGGGCGGGGGGAGGGGTGTCCCGGCCTCCGCCGCCGGCTCGGCGGGGCTGTGGTCGCCCGGCCCCGGGAGCGGGCTCAGGGCTTCCCCGCGGCGGTGACAGCGACCCGTAAGATGGCTGCTGCCGTCCCCGCTGCTTTAAGACGGACTGTTAAGGTGGAGGAGCCGCTGCCCTCGGCGGCGGCTGCCCCAAGCTTCGCAGCAAATCAAAGCGGAGGGGGAAAAAAAACCAACCCATTTTTCTCTTTAAATTGAACAATGATTTTTTTTTTTTTTAGAGTATTTTTGAAGTGTCTGAATCGTGTTTTAAAACAACAAATAGCCGCTGTCTGATAAGAGCCACACAAGAAGCTTTTCGCATGCATTTTTTTATGCCCGTTAAGTTTCTACTTTGCTCTGGGACTTGAAAACGAAACTGGTATTGCTTACTTTCACTTTCAGCTTTCCCACTGCTCTTCCTCGGTAGCAAATGTTACAAGCAAAGAGCGCGTCTGGAACGACATACTGGCTCCTATGGACTACTTAACGTCCATGGCTGAACGCAGACTCCTAGTTTTTTCTGGGAGTGGATGTAGCCTTCACATCCCCCAATACGTTTTTTCTTTCTTTTTTTTTTTTTTTTTTTTTTTTTTTTTTCCAAATCACCAACTTCTTGAAACGGGAAGCTAATGATATTTAACCCAGAATTAAGTCTGCACGCCTGCATATAAATGAATTACGAGTTTCAGTTCTGAAAATACGTTTACTGTTTTCACACAGGTGAGTAACTCCACCGACGTTTATTGAGGCCACTCAGTGTGCGCTGATGTCTGAAGCTGCACCGGTGGGTGTTCACAGCATCCCAGCCCAGGCAAACCACCTTACTCTTTCACCTTATTCTTCAAGGCCCTTAAAAACCAGGAAAGTTTTTACTTCCTTTACAGTAAAAATAAAAGATGAAAGTTGTTACGAAGCAGATACTGACTGTGGTTAAATGCCCAAATATTTGTTTACATGTCATGGTGTGCTTTTGAGGGTCTAATGGGAAAAACAGGGCTGTAATACATTCAGTAAGGCACTGGTTAGGGTCAAAGCAAAACCCACTGTTACTGCAGTTCCTTCTTGAATCCCTAAGAGCATGGCTGTCTTACAATACTGTATCTCTTGTTTTTCTTTTTCACCTTGCTGCTCACTAGATAACCAGAACAGTAAGCCTACCAACCTGTGGCTACGGATACAGTTACTATAGTAACATTTATAAACACTAATTTCACGACACATGCAGAACTGCTGCCAGCTAGGAGCAGCTTAGAAAGAAATCACTTTTTAGCTGCAAACAGGTAAGTCTTCTTTTTTCCCCTCAACTTTAAGCTTGATTTAAATAATTGCTCTCATTCTAACTCTGTGCAAATACATTGTTTAAAAAAAACCAAACTTGACTTTGTCTTAAATTGCTGCAGTGATGGGTAAAATACTACGTTCACAATTTTGACAAGAATAAGGAATGAAAAGATCATTTTCTGGCTGGAAACACGGGACTATGATGGGTTGTGTTGACTTGTAGTGGTTCCAGTAAGTGTAATTGGGCCATGACAGGTTACACTACAGTAGGAAAAACCAAAAAATTTATGCTTTGTCATATGAGTGTATGCATATCATTCTCAATTTTGTATATCCAAGATGGCTTTTTCTGTTGACTGCATTTACAAGCAAGCACACGTTAATTTTCCAATTGTAATGCATGCATAACTCTGAGCACAAGAGAATCACTCTGGTGCTTATTTTTCATCATTAAACATGTACTATGAAAATATGAATTTAGGTTCAATGTCAAAACATTGAAAAACCCTGGCCACGTTTCTCAGTTTCTGTCCCTCGGGACATGTCAGTGGGTTTGCACAAGTCTAACTGACTCTGAACCCCGTGTTTAGGACGCACTGGTGGGAGCAGAGCGAGCCGAGCTGCCTGCCTGCTCCGCTCACAAGCTCAGGTGAGTAGCCGGGTGACTTCAGGAAGTTTAATCAGCTGCATCAAATTAAGCAAGCCAGGAGCTGGATGAGACACGAGTGCCAGCTCGTGTGATTCTCAGGTCTCAGGCAGCCCTGAGGAGGTGCCTGCTCGGAGCCAGCGCTCCCAGGAGATGTGCATCTCACTTTGTTGCTCTTGCCCTAATTCGCTGTGTACACCCGGCAGGCTCAAATGCAAGACCGTGTGCCTTATTCCAGCCAAGGAGGCGGTTGCGTGCCGAGTCAGAAAGAAGGAAGTTAAAATGCAGTTCAGGGTGTGCCTGACGCCTGGTTAATACCTAGCTGCCATTTAGGGCTTTTGGGCCCTATCTCGGTCACCTGGTCATTAAAGAATGACTCAACTAATAGCAGCCTAATGCCAAAAGCTGCCTCTCTGAGAGGGACCTCCAGCCCACAGCCAAGCCTGGGAGCCCACCCGTACCCCTCATCTCTGTCTCCCAGCCTGCTGGGAGCGAGTGTGCCCAACCCAACCCAGCCCTCTCCCTCTCCTTTTGCTTAAGATGGGACTTTCTTCCTGCTCTCCCACCTGTTTTTATTCTTGCCATTCAATGCAAATGTGAAAAGCGGAGCTCTTGCCCCTCCAGGGAGTTTCTCCAAGTATAAAATCCTATTGTGTCCTTTCATTAGTACATTCCTTGTGGGTGAAGTGGCCTCCCTCTTGGCCACCACGCATTCAGGACTGCTATCAATATTTTATGAATCACTGGAAATATTAACAGTACAAAAGTTTTGTTCGTTATGCTGTCTCGAGCATCTTGTCGGTTTCCCATGGTGCTTACATGTGACTTTAATAATGCAGATGGCAGACCTTCCCACCAGGCCTTTGTCTGTTAGAGGGAACCTCACACACCAGTTACCCAGTTTTTAAAGGGGAAAAAAATGCGAAAAAAAAGGAAAGGAGAAAATGTCACCGCAACACTCACGGCTGTTTCAGTAACATAAACTTCTTGTTGGTGATGGAGCCCTTAGCAGTTTTCATTCACTCCTTACCCAGAGGATGCCCTTTTTGACTGCAGCTGGAGTTTTGATTTAACACAAACCAAGTGAGAACATTGAAGGCTGGGCTCATGCAGCACAGGACACGTGCTGCTTTCGCCGGTGCAGCGTCAGAAGCTGCTTGTTAAAGTTATTTAGTCATCTGCAGTCACTACATAGGCTCACACTGCATTTCTCCACGGCAGTGAGAGCTCTGGGTTGCTTTATGCAAACATGGGATGTACTATCTGTTTTTCCCTTACCTTTTATTTCTTCTGCCTCCCTACAATTTTTTTTTGTTTATTCCTTTCTCTCACATCTTGCTCTCTTCTTGCTGCTACTTAATACATGGCAGAGATTCCCTCCCCCAATTCTTTGGGATCCCATGCAGCACACTTTGCCCATGCTTTGACAGTTCTGCTAACACCCCATCCCCATGCAGGGCAGGTCACTTGGTGCTGGCAGCCTTGCAGACCCCTGGGCGCCTGGCACAGGCTCGGCTGGCAGGGGGTGGGACAGAAGGGACCTCCTTTCTGCTACCTGCACCCCAGCAGCTGCTGACCAGCACCCTTGATATGACACTGATTTAGAGAATAAAACTCCGCATAGAAAACCCCTTTTATTTCTGAAGATGAGTTTACACTGGCCTAAGCACATCTGACTACGTGAGCCCACTACTGGGCCTTCCCCATATCCGTGTGGGAGAGCACCTCGAAATCTTGAGAACCAGGGACACAACCGCAGGCATCACAGCTAACCACTTGGCTATGCTGCAGAAACAAAATAGGTTAAAAACATCCATTTAGACCAACTATACTTGTGGTGTGTTCAGCTGAAAAAAGCAGAGGAACTCCAGTACAGCAGCAACCCAAGATGTGGGTTTGTGGGGTAGGGGGCAGGGTGCCACTGGAAGGAGAGTGCAGGAGGCACAGTTATGGTATCTTCATGGATCTTCCACAGTTCTCTCTGTGGATCCCCAAAACCTCGCATACCACCCCTCCCACGCCAAGGCCAGCGAGCTTGCCGTCCCCACTCGATGCTCTGCACCTCTGCTCCACGCAGGCTCTCAGTGGGTTACGAACTGCCACCACTGCCCCACCATCTACCAGGAACAGATCCAAAATAGCTGGAGTGTAGAAAGAGCTGGGTTTGCCATTGTTTTGCCATTTCCCAATTTGATGCTTCCTTCCAGCTGAGAAGCTGGACCTCTGTCCAAGCGGACAGTGTCACAAATTGTAACTGTCACCTAAGACCTAATGGTGGGGACTGTTTCCCCTTCATAGGGTGACACAAAACCGGTGGGCCTGGAATCCCAATATTCCAGTTTTGTACAACAATTAAGATAAATAAGGAGACATTATCTTAATTTATTCCATAATTATTTTAATTATTAATCACTTCCTTCTTTCTTGCCTATTATCAGGCCTAGAGGTGGGAGTGTTCCCAAGTCCTGAAGGCAGGCTCTGCCCCCCGCATGCTCCTGTGACTCACCAGGTTCATCTTTGTCTCTTCCCACACCTTTCATAGCAGACTTCCTTCAAGCTGCATGATTGCTTCTGGGGATACAGTAAGTAGGCTACTGTGCACACCTAAGTTGACTCACTTGGGAGACAATGTCTTGTTCCTTCTGCATCATTCCCTCTGCAGATGGTTTTGGAAAATGAGAAGACCAGCTCTGCTAAAACTGGGGGAAGGTGTAGGGCATGGCTGCTGGGTTAGCAAATGAGTTTGTCTTTTCAGGTGAAGAGCTTTTCAGAGGTCTTAGATGAGTTTTAAAAATGCTACATAGGGGTTTCCACAGAGGATATTAGCTCTTTGCTTCTTCGGCCAAAGGTTGACCATGAAAAACTGGGACCTACTAAGGCAGCTCCTGCCCAGCGGGGGTGCTGGCTCTGGCCATGCTGCTGGGCATACGCTGCACAGCACCATCAAGCACCATGGCAAATGCTACAGCCCCGCTGGCCACACGTGGTGGGTCCTTGGCAGGGGCTGGTGGTATCAGGCACACCAGCTCAGGGAAAGACAGTCTTGGCTATGCCAAGAGAGTCCCCACCATGGTTTCTGTAAGCAGGTTCAATGCACTCATAAAAAATTTTCCAGGGGAGATGCTGCTGCCAAACTCTGCCACGCTCAGAGGGGAGAGAAATTGGGCAGGAGGGAAGGAGCAGAACTGAATGTGTGAAGGCAATGAAGCCATATTGTGGTACTGTGGCATCACAGGCACGTGGCAAAGGGCGTATGGAGAGGGAAGCGCTGGCTGAGGCATGAGCAGAGGGAAGGTAGGGCAAGGAGTCAAGCACGGAAGAAGGAAAAGCCAGGCAAGGAAGCTGGTGCTCATTCAGCAAGAATGCGTGGCAGTGAGGCCTGTTTATACATATTGGCTGATAATACTGTGATGAGAAGCTCAGGGGGGCCGTGACCTCCATTTTATATCACACAGCCCCCTTCTCTGCTGCCTCCCGTCACCCGCAGGCAGGCATCTTCCCAGTGCTGGTTTCAGCATCAACAATAGTCACTGTTTTCTATGACCAAGTATGTGACAAATTATAATAATAAAGAAACAAGCGTCATGGAGGAAGGAGTTCAGGACTAGATTGTGTAAGTGAAGTGCTGACTGTGACAAAGGAAGAAGCACGCTCTGGGTGGAGACAGGAACGACGTGTGTCAGAGGGGAGATGTCTGCATATGGGACTCTTCTGTTTGGATACAAACCAGGTCCTGGATCCTCAAGGCTCAGGTAGTGACACCTTCACCAATTATAAAATGAGATTGTAGTGCCAAACTGCAGAAACGAAAAGTAACCTCTCCTTGCTATACGAAACAGCAAGCAACTCCCAAGTGTCACAGCTAGAGAGGGTTTCCAGAAACAAGAGGTTTACTGGGATGATGGTTTCCTCTGCCATACGAGCCCCTGGCCTGCAGTCCTGTGCTCTGCCTCAGTCCTGCCCCTCTTAGGGACAGGGCAGCGTATGGCAGAGGTGGGGCAGCCTCCCCTTCCTAGTAGCGGGACTAAGCACTGACCAGGAGGCTCTTTGTTGTGACACAAACAGTAAATACGTACCTTTTTGTCAAGGGCAAAAATCAATCTTAAACTATGGTTCGCTCCCCATTCTTCTACATCTTCTAATTTTTTTTTTTTTTCCTGCTTCTATTTTCAGCTCAGAACATACAGCAGTGTTGGGTTTTGGCTCCCTAAATAGGCACAGGGAGACTGCAGTGAGCTGGAGAGCTGAATTGGATCTTTCACTCTCTGAGGCCGAGAGCTCTTTAGCTTTGTCTATTCTGCTGTCGGTATCTCGCTGTTACCCTTAAACTTGACAGCAAAAAAACCTTATGAGCCTGTATCTGCTCCTGATGAGGGAAATGCAAGGAGAAAAGGAAATCCAGGTCAATCTTTTTACCGTAAGAGATCAACAAAGGGAACGTTTCATTTTTTATTTAGTTTTTACACTGTTTTCAGTTATTAACGTAAGCAATGTATGCATACTATAAAAAAATTAACATCAGGGCTGCCCTTTTAATAATTACAAGCAAAATGAGTGTAACTGAAAAGTTGTAGCCTATCTTCTTGTTCTATATGAATAATCACAGAATGGTTTGGGTTGGAAGGGGCCTTAAAGATCACCTGGTTCCAACCCCCCTGCCATGGGTAGAGACACCTTCCACCAGACCAGGTTGCTCAAAGCCCCATCCAGCCTGGCCTGGAACACTCCCAGGGATGGGGCATCCACAGCTTCTCTGGGCAGCCTGTTCCAGTGCCTCACCACCCTCACAGTAAAGAATTTCTTCCTTGTGTCTAAATCTACCCACCCTCTTTTAATTTAAAGCCACTACCCCTTGTCCTATCAGTACAGACCTACTACAAAGTCTGTCCCCATTTTTCCTATAAGCCCCCTTTAAGCACTGAAGCTGCCTTAAGGTCTCCCCAGAGCCTTCTCTTCTCCAGGCTGAACAATGCCAATCCTTTCAGCCTGTCTTCATAGGACATTACATAGGTTACCTGGTTATTTACACATTGTAATTAAGTGGGACTGTTTTGATGCTCTGAAATTGTTATTTGTTAGCACTTACACCCACTTACAAAGGTATAAACATCTATAAAATATGTGTTAAGAATTAAATTTACTGAGGTCAAACTAACGTTTTGTTGAAAGTTTTCAATTTCCTGTCTCTAATCCAAAGGGGGTTTATATACACTAAATGCAAAATGGGTTTGTATTTAAAAGGCTGACAAAAACCAGCTTACCAGATTTTCTGTATATATTAGTCCTAACATTTCTCAGGCTTAGTGCATAATCACAATGACAGCAGTGAAAAAGGCTTGTGCTATCTCCCAGTCTCAAATTCAAACTACGCCAAATAAAGGGAAAGGGATCTCTACACAAGCACTACCTTTTGCTGCTATTTTAATCACGTACCACCTTATCTGCCCTGCTAAGTGGTGCGGCATTTCTCAAGGAGGCTGATGCTCACCTCTTGTGGAGTGAGAAACCTTCCCATGAATGGTCCTGCAGCAGACTAAGCGCTGTAGCCAGCTGCAAGCTCACCTCTGCAAGGACAAGGTACACTACAGCGTCATAAGGGGGTTTTTAAGTGGCTCTGCTAATACTATAGTCTGTATCACCCTCTTCAGAAGATATTTTCTTTTTAAATGTTGTAACTGACTTACCTCAGCTGATCAGACGCACTTGGTTCTTTAAGACGTATTAGGATTAATTGGGCGTGGAGGAGGTTGCAGCTTTGCCTTTAACGGAATTTTGTCAAGTGTCATCAAAGCAAAAATGCCCATGGGTTGAAACACAAATCATGGAAAAGCTTATAATCCACCAGTAATAAGCGTTAAGTAGTGAAGGAGAAGAAAATGTACTTCCCAGCTGAAATCCTGGAAGGGACAACAGTTGCAAAAGTTACTTTAAGGTGTGGCTGTATCAAGTTTAAAGACAGTGCCCCAGAAAATGGATGAGGTTGAAGCAGGATGAAATTACCGAAGCCTGCTCTTGCAGTGTGGCTGTGGGATATTTCCGCTGCTAAACCACTGCCGTCTGCCCAGGTGGTGGATTAACAGCAGTTAACAAAGATTAACTGGAAGTCAGAAATCTCAGGAGAGAGAATACATTAAAAACCTGTGAGAGATGAATTTTTGTCTGGTATTTCTCACCCATACACACACAAATACTAAACACTAAACTAAACATAATGAACTGAAGCGTAACACTATGTTTTCATACTTAGTAGACTGATTATGTATAGGCCGGCAAGCTGAGCCTCTCACAGCAGGCAGGATTTGGTGTTACTATGGTGTCTGTACGTTTATGTCACATGCTGATCTAGGGGGACAGGCTGTTACACAAGCAGCCGTAAGGTTTAGCTGTACATCACATTACAGGCCACAGCGGCCGTTCAAACAACTCATTTCATCTGCTGCCTAAGCAATATTCGTATTTACAAGGTTTCTTACCCATTTCAAATGACAGGTAGAATCATCAGTGCTGCCTACAAATAGGGTTGCCTCATGTTTTCAGTAACTTAAAACTGCAGACACTAACTGTTCATACTGAAATTTTCCAAGCCTGAAGCAGATTAATTTGAAAAAAGTCCAAGTAATATGGTCTAGCTGTTTCTGAGAATACGATTTCATGAATATGTTATTTTGCATGTATTAAACCAAAATTCTAGTAACTATTTTATAGAGAATGTCCAAGATTGTCAGATTCTAAACTAGGGCTTGGAAATTTGGCTGAGACTGCATCAAGCGGTGCCTCTTTTGTCATTCTCGTAACTTTACCTAAATCAGACCAAGTTACAGTATTTCAAAAGCAGCATCAGTTTGCTGGTGCCCAGTGGAGACGTGCCGGTAGGTGAATTCAGGCAGCCCCCTCTGCACTGGCTGGTCTCTGTCAGCAAGTGTCTCACAAGGACTTACTCCACAGCTGACTCTTGGGTTTGTAGCACCAGCGCCAGACCTAAGAATAGTTAACCAGCATCAAGGAAGGAGACTGAGCTGGTAAGGGAGACTGGAGCAAGGAGCTGAGGTGGGAAAAGAGGTGCATGGAGACAGGAGAGCAGGCAGAGAGGCTCGTGCGGGCTATAGATGATGTCCTTGCAGTACCTGGTCTTGATTCCACGTTTTCAGCCTCGCTGCTCTTCTGCAAGCTCTGTTGCAAAGTGCGTCCCTCCTTCCATCCTGATGGCTGGAGAAGAACCGAGGCTGCGTGCTGTTGCTCACAGGTCTGGCAGCTCAAGGACTAGGGGTGTTTCCCACACACCTAAAAGCTCAAATACTGCTTGGCCCATTTGACAACATTTTGTTCTTCATTATGCTTTCTTGACTTAGAAACTGACACGTTCAAAATTGATCCTACATTAAAGGAACACGAACATTGCAAGATCCAGCTCTTGCAAGCAAGAACAACAGAATATTGTCCACATACATGTAATTAATCTTCTGTGCGCCTAAATGCAATGGTATAGAATAATTTTTTTCCAGTTGACTCAAAGTCCTCAGAACTAAAACTGATTGCAATGACAGTGAGATTTGATTATAAACATGTACACCAATGCTTCTGGCCCTATTTCATATTTCCCATGCAAGATCGGTATATTTTTTAATCTTAAATAAGCCTTTCCCCCTCCCCACGCCAAGTAGGAATTACACTCTACTACCATGTCTGGAAAGTGATGAATAGATACAGAAAAGCTGATGAGAAATTTTCGTATTTACAGTTTAACAGTGTCAAGGCACAGGGCTACGCACTGAATCACAAGGAGGAAACAACTGACTACAGCCTCGCTAGGTACAAGAATGATCTAAATTGTGTCATGAACTCTTATTTCCAAACTTTTCCCTTCTTGAATTTGCTGTTATTGCTGATTTTTAACAGTTATTAGTTACAATTTTTACATAATCTCACATAGGTTACCCAGTTTCTTGGCCATGTATGCATTAATACACCAGTGATGCAATTCAGTTTCTAAGAGAGTGAGAACAAGGGTTATGTAGTGTTACCCAATATTAAAAGATGAAAATATGAAAACTCCTTAACATATTGAACTCCTTTATAGAATAACATGGGAGGAAAAAATCTCAGGACAACGCAAAAACACCTGATTGTAAACTTTCCAGAGATGAGGAAGATCACCTGGAGAAAGTCACAATTGCACCCGAGAACAATGATTCCAAGCATATTTCGCTTTTTTTGCTCTGCATGTCAACAAACAATATATCCATACCACTTACTTTATCACAAAAAACCCCAAACCACAAAGCCCCTGGCTTTGCTGGGCTTCGATAGCCCACAAAGACTGACAATGAAGCACTTTTGGCTCAGAGACAGAAACTAATTTCAAAGTTGACCAAGACTCCTGAATATTCCGAGACACACAGGCAGATTATTCAAATGAATTCCTTATGGATAATCGCACTCCTACATCATATCATCATTTTGCTAATACTAACAGTCCTAGTATGTACAAGTAAATAATTCTTTAATAAAAGCATTACCAATTTCCAAGATAAAAATTCCACGTGGCAAGGAGACATGGAAGACATTTATTGTGCATGACAACTACGGAAATAGGTCAGATCTGTGCTTTCTGCGGTTAGTTGATGGCTCTCATGGTGTGACAACTGCAGGAACAGTTGCAGTAGAGCTTCTCCTTCTATTTCTTGGCCAGCTACTCAAATGGATTCCTCCTACAAAAACAGTAAGGATGAACAGGAAATTCTAGATTCTTTTGCCACAGTAATCTAGGCAGATTACAGCAAAAAAGAGAAGATTTTCTCAGATAAACCAGGCAACGATGAGACTAACAAGACTGATACTTACGAATGGATTCACAAAGCATATTCCAAGCCCTTCCGGAGAAAGAATAGACTTTTATGACTGGGAAGCAATAAAGTTTCTGAAGTTCACTGGAGTGATTGTTCAGCAGTTACCTGTTTGGTGGAAAGAATCCCCAGCAAAATGACAGATGGCACTGAGGAAGAAGAGAGAAAACATTCTGAAAACACCACACACAGTCCATCAGCCTGGACAGCCAAAAGTGCTGCTGGTTTACTGCACATTGCTAATATAGGTATGTACGTTCCACACCAGGATTTTCTTTTATTTTTTTCCCTCTAGCCAATGAAGAGAAAGAATAAGCTAATCTAGAGATTTGTTGGCAGTAGGCGTCTGGAGATAATAAGAAGCAATTGCTTTAACTTGACAATATGAAGGAGACATGATAAATTCCCTTGCAACCGATACTGGTATCAGACAATAGCATTACATTTACTAGATAAGTAGCCTCAGTACGGTATTTGAATTAAAGCAGTAAAGTCAATATACCAATGTGAAAGACACAGTTAGGAACCATTCCATAATACACAAGTGACCTCTGTAAGAGTAGTAAGCCCCCACCCCCCTTTTTTTCTTTTTTAAATCAAGAGGTTTAAGGTGTCATCATTTTAGGGCAGGCAATTGCAAATCTTCTGATTTTAGATCTGGTAAATCCCTTGTGTCAATGAAACGCACACCTAAGAGATTTTTATTCATTTGTTTCATTGGGACTAAGTGCCACCACATTTAGCTACCAGCAAACTGAAAACGTGATCGATGAAGATCATCTAAATTATTTATCTCCGAAATCAGAATTGGTTGCTGTTTACTGTTGTTCCGGAAGATCAATTCAGACCCGTTTACTTATGAAGTAGATCCCAGCATACCCAACACTACAATACTTCTCTATCACTTTCCCTAGCATTAGTAAGGAGTTTGCTAACACTGCAGCTTTCCATCAACGTGGGTACTCCGCCCTCCTCAGATGAGTGTATTCAAAAAACCTGTAAGACTCCTTCATTCATATTTCTTCATATGAAATTTGACTGAAATTAATCAAGAGGGTCAAACATCAGTAGGGGAAGGAAAAACCATTTGAGAGGCTTCATTTTTGTCAGGAGGCAAGAAAAAAACCTACCATATTCCACATTTGAAAAACCTGATCAGATTAAAAACAATAATGTACTAACAGTGAATAAGTAACTGCGGTCTGTCCACTACTCCCCCTCCTCTCCTCTGTTTTCTCAATGCTTGTTGCTATAGCCATACTTTCTCTAACAAGCATTTTTGCCGTTAACTTTACTGTTACAGGTATCAAAACTGGTAGTTTAGTGCTAGCTCAGCTGTCCTTTCAGGAGATGCAGTCCACCTTTAATGGAACACAGTATTAACTCACATAAAGGTTGTAATATTTTCAGACGTATTTGTTTTCACCTTATTGGGGAAGAAACCCATTTTTATGACAATGAGCTTGAGGTAAGATGAAACTAAGAAAATTTGGTAGAGAATTCACCCAACCTAAGTTTTCTGGTTCTAGTTACCTGCCTCCATCCTTTCCTCCCAGATGAGATTTTATGCTGTCTGCAATTAAAGGTACTGTAAACTCAAGCTCTGCTAATGAGTTAAGGCCTGAAGCTGATCAGAGATACTGTAAGCCTTTTATGATTAAAGTCCACATTTTTGAACCGCTGCTAAATACATTTATTTAATCTAATACACTTAATTTTCCACCAAATGTATCACAAAAAAAATATTTGCACAACATCAAGCTTCATTTTCCCCCCAGGAATGTGTTCTCATAGAAGCAGACATGTTCCTTCAGCACCAGGTAAGCAACTGAAGAGGATGGTCAGGTAAGCGGAGCAGGAGATGGTGGCGCTGGCCAGCTCTGTCTTCTTCATTTAGTCCCACATTGATAGGTCAGCTAGTTTTTGTTGATTGTTTTGCCCTGTCCCTGGTTTGCAGACAACAGACTTGCATCCAGAAGTGACTAGATTTTACTATTTCTTGCAGTCAAATTGTTCCACATGAATTATATTATGCCCTTTGTTAGGTTTACAGCTGGTGGTCTTACTCCGATGGTTCAAAGGAAATTTTAGACAATCTCTCCACGGAAATCAGAGGAAGGAGGAGGGAGCAAGCACAAGGAAGCATTCACACAGCATAACTTAAGGCATCTACATTCCATAATCAATTTTTAAAAAAGTGTGTCCTTGTTTGATATTCTGAATCACATTCTAGAGAGATCTGCCTTCACACAGACTACACTTCGCTGTCTCCTACGCCAGACAATGCCAATACTTCCCAAGAAATACAACTACCGTATAAGCAGTGCCTACTCATAAACACTTTTCAGAGATCTGTGCCCTAGTCTAGCCAGATGATATTAAAAATACTATAAATGAACATACTGCAGCCAGCTTACTGTCTGGAAAGCTACCATCCCGCCTAAGTTCCTTCTGTAAGAATGCCAACACATGGGAGCAGACCAATAACCTCCTCTAACACAAAAAAACTGGTCTTCTCCCAGCATAGCCACAGAGGATCTCAAACAACCCATCCCTGTTTCAGAGCTGCTTTCCTTTAGGCTCTGCATTAAAGTCTGACAAAACTAGTCACCTGCAGTGTTGCAATTTCTAACACTTTTCATTCTCACCCTGCAGATTTCAGATGTGTTGAGGGAAAGGTAAAGTACCTATTCCTACCAAAGGAAAGAAGTTAGTCCTTGACTTCTCATGAGGACTGTGAGAACTCTTGCTCCCTTGGGTCCCTTAACAGCGGAAGAGATTTAAGGCATCATGTTAGTAAACTGTAAATCCTACACGATGTTCAAATTACTTTCAGGTACTAGAAATTTGATACTGCTAAAAACAGTCTGAACCTAAAACTTCTTTATGAGTTCATTCAGCCATAGTATTTTGAAAGCACACCTTTTTTCCCTAGGAGAATGTGTCTCGGGAAAACTACACACTCTTGCTTAAAAACCAGTCAAGGTGCAACGTTTCTATCAGACTGCACCTTAAGCTGAATGAAATGTCACTTAAGACTCCTCATAAGAGTCTAGTTGCAGTCAGAATAATATAGTTCTGAAAGTCTTCTGAATAATGGGAGGGAAAAAAAAACACAGAAAACTTTGCTGTAAAATAGAACCAGATTCACTGATGCACATATTATTGCCTGTGACAGTAGACAATTGAGCTACGACTCCAGTTTTTGCCCCAGTCCTTAGCAAGAGGCCATTAATGCAACAGCAGTATCTTAAAAAAAATCAGTATGCTGTAATTCAAAATATTACCTTCTTCTAATTTTAGTAATGCACATGCAGTCTTAAGTAAAAACAGAAACAGTCATGGCTTCTCAAAAGAGCACAGCACTTCTAATGTAAGCAAGAGAAAAATCAGACTTCAGAATGCTGGAGACATCAGCACTAATAAACCAGACTGGTTAGTAGAGGGGCACCCTGAGAACCGCAAGGGATCTTGGACATCGGAGATCCACTGCTGAAAAGATCCGTTACACCTGTACCTCATACTGTACCTGTTCCCATCAATGACACTTGCCAGTTTCTTTTTTAGCTTCTCATGGGCTTTGGGAGGTTTTGGATTACAATGAAGTACTTGCATTAACTCTAACAACAATCACTCGTTATTTTAGAATGTATGAATGTGCCCAACAAAACAGGACTTCTCCATGTAAGTGTCAGTATTTGACACCCCTCACTGAAGACAACTTAAATGACCCAAAGGCTATTAATGATCGGCAAGATAGAATAGAGACACTGTATTCCAGTAAAGACATTTTTCTGGCTGACTTGAAAGGCAACCTGAAACAAAATAAGCCAAAATGTTCTAGGAGGAACTATTTGCAAAGTGAAGATGGAGTTCCTAAGGAAACCGATGGCCACAAAAATCAAGCTGATCCAGAACTGTCTCTTTTCAGTAACAACGAAGTAAACAGAGAGAGAAACACAGTCCAATTCTAGCAGACAAGGTGGCTCTGAAGAAGTGAAACAGCTTGAGGACAGAAAAGTATCTATGCAACAATTTTCAGCCATGGTCACAGACTGCAGAGCAAGAAGAAAGAGACACTGACACTTTCTGTGTGAGGTCCAAGTCGCACCCATAAACAGCTGTAAGAGAATGTACTGGCAATAGGGTCTGAACACATGAGACAGCCCCAAAGGATCCCGGAGCACGCCTTTCCGATTAGGACTCAGGTCAGTAACTGGCAGAAAAAATGGACTCCAAGATATTTTGTGACAAACCTGCAAGTTACACTGGTCAAGAACTGCTAAAGATTGGATCCCCAGTGAATTCTAAACCACCACTACAGGTCGAGGAGGACACAAAAATGTACCCGGCCAACTGCAAATCACGAACTGCAGGAGAGGCAGGGTCACTCCGGGGCCCTCTACAACAACAGCGCAAGCTACATTAGTGAACACCTGGAAAAGACTGCATTACCTGCAGGTTCAAGAGACAATATTACTATTTGGTTATACTCCTGAACAGATGCAGTAAGAAACCCTATTACCTCAACATTTAAAAGTTTATCATAGGATAACCGGAGTGACATAGCATATATAGTACAAGCTTATTTTTAGCTGTATCATGAATTTACTTGTAATCACCTTAAATGCTGACCCATACAGTAAATCAGACATCTTGTCTGGGACTCTGCAAATGCAATAAAACCTTTTGGAACTCTCAATAAGAAACAGTAATCAAAAAATCTTCTTTTTCTTTTTTTTAAACCACTTTATTCAAACCTGAGCACCTCAATATAAAACTAAACACTGGTGAACTGTCATTTCCCTTGCTAAACCCAGATTACTGCAAATTTAAAATCTGCACAAGTTTCTGCTATCAGTTCAACATTTAAATAGACTAATTCATCTCTTCTGACACACCTGGTAGATTTCATATAATGAAAATAACTAAAAGAATTAGTGCAATATACTGGACAGATCAAAGTAAAACGTACTTTGGAAAACAAAGTTGCAAAGTTCATTACTGACAGACAGCAGTACTTATGTTACAGATACAGGAGCATCATTTATTACTGTTCTAACCATTAAGGAAGAACTTAGAACCCCCTTTGATTAGAGAGGAAAAAAGTTAGCTTTAAGTAACTGTACATTCTGTATACCTTTAAGCAACTCTTAAATATTACAGAAAGTATTAAACAAATGTAGACTACAATGCAGAGTACCTATTTACAGTACATTAATATCCAAATTTAAAATCAAGTTGGATGTACATAATCGTTAGTGCACTATTTTTTTCCTTAGGGGAAAAACAAACTGTAATGGCCAGCAATGATCAAAAACAAGAAGTCACAGACATTGAGTTTGATGTAGTTTTACTTGAAGAGCTCTTACAGTTTGTAGAGAAAAAACCAAAACCATCCTAAGTCATAAAGTTAAGTTTACTGGTCTGTACCCTCTGACCAGATAGAAATAAAAGTTAAATTTGATTTATCACTAATTCCCTTAGATAACTAACTTGGTTGATATAATTTACATACAGTGTACCAACTAAAACTCCACTTTTCTGCAAGCACAACGTTTTAAAATTGTTAATGCAAGTATTGTTTTTAATCAAATTATTAAACTATGGAATGTATAACTAAACAGTGGATACCTGCAGAAACAACTGGTTGCGTCAATACTGTGAATAAGTTTAAGTATTTTTTAGATCCTGTTTCTAGAAAGGTTTTAAAGCACAATTGAGGATTATGAGAAGTCCCAATTCTATTTATTGTAACAGTGATCAGTATTGAGGCTACAGGAACTGGCCAATTAGGTCCACGGAAAGCAGTTCTTCTACACCCCTAGTAGTAAGTGATTTTTAGAACCTTTCAACTGAAGGAAGTTTATTCTGCTTCCATTTCTCCTCTACTGCTGAAACATTACAGCCAGCGGCAGATACATGCATGTTAAAATTTTAGGTCAAGAGAAAACTCGGTATCATGAAATTGATAATTATCGTAAAGTCTCTTCGTTGTTTGGAAGCTGTACTGGGCCAGGTTAAGCACTCCGATTCCATGGTTATTAACAGTTAGGAAGCAGAAGAATATTCAGAACAGTTTAAAGCAACTGATGTTTTAGTTACTACAGCATTGACTCTTGGGTGGTTGTGTGGGTTCAGTAAGGTCTACTCCTCTTCCTCTGGCAGAGTTGGCTCCTGCATTCTGCGGTTCATTCTTGGGCAATTTTTTTGCTATAAAATCAACAAAAAGAGTTAAAACTGAGATTGTATTGCGATTAAATCACCTGAGTACAAAACCAGTCAACACTATTACTCCATAAGCTTATCAATATAATCACTATAAAATCCGATTTGATTCAGTGCGTTGGTAATAAAAGAAGTTAAGACACTTCTTCATGATTAACTACCTTATTTATGATTTTCAAGACTGAAATGCATTAGTAATTTCAACAGTAAAATATATCTGCAAAGGTGTGCTATGCTGGTAAACGTTGGCTCTTGTAGAAATCCACTTACACAGAACAGGCTTTTTTGTGCTAAAAATATGCAGAAAAAAATTAAAAGGCAAAAAACACAGACATAAATGGGTCAAACTACTCCTGGCTATCTAGCCAGAATAAGCATTTGCATACAACATGTAAAATGACCCTCAGCACTAGATCCAGACCCTCATCTCTCTTTAAGCTGTCTCTTCTCTCCAGCTCTTTTAAGTCAACTGACTGCGATAATTTCTTTGTTGTCCTTATAGCTCCAGGGTACATTTCTTTGGTCTTGACATGAAAAATAAGGGTGACAAATGTTACCCTTCTGAGCAGTAGCTCATCCTGTTAATTTTCTGAAGGAGAGAAAGCAGAGTTCTGGGGCTCTCTTGCCCATGCTACCAGGACCCAACAACCCTCCCTGTTCTACAGTTTGGCTGCATGCTTTGACTGCAAAGTAATTACTTTGCCCAGGTTTTTAAAGAACTTTTCCTAAAAGGAATGAAATGCAAGTGTAACAGCCAGAAAAACAGCAGAGTACACATTAACAAGATGTTCGGTGGTGCTAAATAATCTCATCTAAGATCCCTTTCCACAAAAGGCTAGACCAGGTGATCTTTTGAGGTCCCTTCCAGCTTGGGCTGTTCTACAATTCTGTGTCAGAAGCCAGGAGTTCACATGGTACTAAACTGCTGAGACAGTACAAAGGGACAAACCACCAGTAAAAAAAAATGCCTTCCGAGCATTGTTGTTCTGGTTTCCACATCCATTCTAGAACTGTAAATTAACATGTCTGTTTTCTTTAACTGGAATTTCTGAATTAGTTCTAAAGCATTCTGCAAGCAGCTGTAGCCGCATCCCTCAAATCTGTCCACGTTTTTGTGTTTCATTTTCTTTCATTTCTGAAGATCATATTTACATATGGTCCCGAGAATTGCATCCAAGTTGTGCAAAAAGCCATTCGAAGTTTCATGCAATATTTATATCCCTGCCAAGATTTCCTTTCAGGGTCCACTGCTGTACAGATTTTGTTCTGTTCTGATGCACTGACAAAGCTGAATTTCACCCATCAATGTGAAAGAATACTCACATGGACAACCAACCTTGCAGACAAAATACCCAAGTACTAATTGGGCATTGTTTTCTCAAATTTACTTTTGTATATTTCATTATCATACAGAGAGGTAAGAATTATTGTGGATATAACAGATTTTAAAAAATTATCAGATTTAGGGGATTTTTTTCTAAACAAACTGCAAACTGCACCTTTAAGCAAATTCATTTTAAAATTTCACCAGAACAGTGTAACTGAGCATTTCTGTATCATTAAACACAGGCCTATCTTGAGCATTTATGAGAAAAATACGCTTTCCACTCATACAGTTATGTGTTCCCCCACCCCCAAGTATTTATAGTTAATATGAAGCAAGTACTTTAGTTATAAAGTGTTGCTATAGTGATCATTTCATTTTCATCTGATAGAAGTTTGAACCACACCACAAATTACCTTCTGCTTTACTGACTTGGAAAGCAGAAGAGCTCTTTAGAAACATTTAATTTCAATAGCAATCCTGTTTTTCACAAAAAGCAGTGGGATAGAGAGGTCACTGTAGTGCAAAATACAAAACATATTTAATAAGGTTAATTGACACTACACATTACTATTCCCCAGTAGCAGAGCCACTACTGTGATTAAGGTTACTATTAAATAAGTTAGCCACCAGCCTAAAAGCTCATGCTTTCTTTTTCCTCCACTTACAAAATTTTATTACCAATTACATACAATTTTGTGTCTATCAATGCAATTTCTTAGTCATTTATACTTACCACTACATGTTAGTATCGTTACAGAAATCCCTAAGATTACGTTAGGGCTAAAAATATATTAGTAAATATACTTTTTACAATCAGTGCCCTTTACTTGTACTCGGACACTGAATTTAAGCACACATCACCATCTTTGGCACAACTTTTGGATATCTGATAGCTGCATTTAGAATTCAAATAAAATTTTAAACACAGAAATGTATTTAGCAAGTGTTTTGTTTACCCTAAATTGAATATTTGACTTTTTTTAAGCAAGTTATCATTCTCTCATTCTGAAGTGTTTCCAGCTTCAATTACCGCTGTCTCATAAAAAGTACATTATTCCAGGTTCTGCACTTATCCAAGGCAGCGTAGAATCTGCTGCAAACAACATACCAAAGGGCACACATTCATACACTTTCACTTACATTCTTACACTAAGTTGATAAACAAAAGCCAAGTAAATCTTGCAACTAAGAAAAGCTGTGTAAAACTCTTAAATTACCTATACCAGGGGAAAGGTGGGTGGCTTTTTTTTATATAACAACTAAAGCTTAATTTTGCTTGAGCTTGATGCAGTACAATATTTCAGCATGGAATCAAGACAGGTACACAAAACTTGCTGATAGAATTCAAAAGTAACCTCTAGCTTAGCTATTTTAAATCCAAATGTTTTGGTGCTTGACAGAAACTTGAAGCACAGTTGCACAGGTGTTATCTGACCTCTGAACATCAAAACCAGTATGAAAACTCTTAAGGAAGCTTCAGTGCCAGAATCAATTTTTGTGAAATCCAAAGATCTTTGGTTAGAAAGATTGTGATGGTATGAACCTCACAAAAAGGATTCCCTTAAATTTTCAGTTTGTTTGTAGACTCACCAATTGCCATGAATATTTCATTTACGTTCATAGATGTTTTGGCAGATGTCTCCATGAACAATAAGCTGTTATCATCTGCATAAGCCTGTGCTTCCTGAAAGTTAAAGTAAGAATCATTACTTCATTAAAAATAAATAAATATCACACAATCATTACACATAATTTTATTGCTACTAAGGGACAATTTTTATACCATTTGGAAAGAAATAATGTTTGTTGAAACACGTGTGACAATGTGTTAATCAGCTATGAAGTTACAGTTCTATCAAGCAGATAAACATCTAGAAAAGCAAACTTAAAAATCCCTACTCATCTTAAAAAGATCCAGATGGAAAAATCTCAGACAAGACTAAATAATAAATAAAAATACTTATTAAAAAGACAACCCTGATCCAGAACACTAGCTGTAACAGCAAAACCTAATAAGCTCCAGAAAGTGCCAAAGCCGATTATTACCCTGGAAAGAAGGCAGTTTGTGAACAATCCTGAAACTTTCAACCATCAAGGCAGATGGATCAGAAAAGTTTCATTATCCTGACAAATTCACAATTATAAAGTAAACGTGCAGTATTAAATATCTCACCACATTATCTCCCTTTTCAGTCTGAATTTTGATCTGAAATACACTGTTTATAAAAAGTTCCCTATTTTTGCCATTTCTCCTTAGCCAATTCAGCTGGGAATCCCCAGCTTCTTAGAATTACGTAACTGTCTTTGCATTCAATAGGAAATCTGCAAAAAGCCAAACCACAGAATACCTATGATGAAAAAAATAATCTACAGTACTCTATATTCATTAGGTTAATATCTGCTAAGCTATGTGTAACTATATCTGAAATCACACGCTAGCAAATACTCAGAAATCTAAAACGTGCTTTGCAATGAGGAAGGATTGTCAAGTCTGCAAGGAACCCATAAATCCACATTAACAAAGACCCAAACATCTCAAAAACAGTAAGATTGTGATTGTACAAAAAATAGTAGTTTGGTAATAATCTCATTAAGTTTTTCACTGCACACACGTATGAAATTTTTGTTAAATATCACAATTTTTCACAAAACACATATCTTTATATTACAATTAACATGGAAGTATATGGAAGTAGAACATTAGAAAACAGTTGTTGAATTCTTGCAGACAAATACCTAAACCACTGCTAACCTTCATAGTTCAGCTCCTATAGTTACAAAAGGATTCATTACTATACACAGCAGTATCTTACACAGTGACATCAAACACAGATTAAAACAGTAAAAGAATTAATGACTAATAGATGTTATCTCAATTAAAATTCAATCAATCATGAATGGACCAGAACCACTAAGTTTTATTTGCTTTGGAAGCTCTTTTCCGATGACTTGGTTAAACTTCCTAGAAGATAAAATATAGCAGTGAGAGCACAGATACATCCGCTAAATCAGAAAGAATGCCATGAAACACACAATTAAAACTTGAACACTGCTTCAACAGTATAGCCTAACCAAGTTAAGCCCATCAATCAGCTTTGTATCATACCATAATCAAAATCTCCTGCTGACAAGTCAGAGAGAATGGTTTGCACAGTTACTGCTACCTCACCCATTGAAACTAGTTACTGGTAATTTGGGGCAGAAGACAGGAAGAAGTTACATCAAAGAACAGAAATTCAATTAGCCGTAAAGATATGCAAATGAATTAGTTATTACTCAAAGTCTAACTTAATTATTCAAAAAAGGCTATTGCTACATATCACTTGTACAAAGATTTTTTTCAGTAACATGTACAATTCAGTATCAATTGGCATATATATTTAACTGCATGACCTCTATAACAACTAGAGAAGTTCCTCCTAGGTTTATTTACTTTCTATTCCAACAAAAATGCTATTTCTATACACAGAAGTTATGTACATACCTGAAAATCCACAGCTCTCTTGTTAGCTAGATCAGCTTTGTTTCCTGCTAAAGCTATTACAATGTTAGGACTTGCTTGTCGCTGAAGTTCTTTGACCCAGTTTTTCGCTCTGGCAAAGGACTCCTGTTAATGATTGCAAAATGATGCAACTGAGTTTTATTATCCTTTTGTACTCACCTATTATCCTAATCTCTGTTACCTACACTTCAAGCAAAAAAGCCAATGCAATGCTGTCGTCTTTGTCCAAAGGCACACTTTTAACTTGCCAACTGAGCTTTTAAAATTAAACATTCCTACCTTAGTTCTCAAATGTGCTTAGTTGGGATAATGCTGAAAAAGTAAGTAAAGATAGGAAGATCTTTATGTAGACAGAGTAAGGAAAGAGAAATGGTAAAGAGAGAAAATGGGAATTTTATAGGAGAAATCAAGTTATGAACAGCTATACTGAGACTGTCTCAAAACACTTCCTAATTACTGAGCACTGTGTATTATGGTACAGGGTTTCTCAGTTTTTTAAGGGTTCAGATTTTTAAGTCTTACTTCACCAAACACAAGTGAAGTTTATCTGAGCTAAGTTCAAATAAAAAGAAAAAAAAATAACCTTAGGTTTTGGTCTCAATAGCTTGTGCTACTTTTCTAATCCCTACCCTTTTAACTTCCAATAATACGATATTAAAATAATCACAGAATGGGTTGGGTTGGAAGGGACCTCAAAGATCATCTAGCTCCCACCCCCCTGCCATAGGCAGGGATGCCTCCCACTACACCAGGTTGCTCAAAGCCCCACCCAGCGGGCCTTGAACACTTAAGAGATGGGGCATCCACAGCTTCTCTGGGCAACCTGTTCCAGTGTCTCACCACCCTCACAATAAATAATTTCTTCTTTATATCTAATCCAAATCTACCCTCATTCAGTTTAAAGCCATCCCCCATTGTCCTATCACTACATGCCTTTATAAAAAGTCCCTCTCCAGCTTTCTTGCATGCCCCGTTTAGGTACTGGCAGCTGCTATAAGGTCTCCCTGGAGCCTTCTCTTCTCCAGGCTGAACAACCCCAACTCTCTCAGTCTGTCTCCATAGGTGACGTGCTCCAGCCCTCCCTCTGAGCATCTTTGTGGCCCTTATCTGGACTTGCTCCAACAGGTCCATGTCCTTCTAATGTTGGGGGCCCCTGAGCTGAACACTACCAAAAATAAACTATCACCAGGAACGTGGTGAGAGTAACAGCTCAATTCTGGTGAACTGATTTAGAGGTATGTTTGAAACACTTCTACAATGCAATTTGCTTGGTTGCTTGCTTTCTCTCTTTTTTTAAATACAATAAACCCCCCTAGAAATGGTCTTTTAGCAAAAAAGGTGTACAGACACAATTTAACATTACATAGTCCAATATGAAATGAGCAACCTGAGTGAAATATGTCCCTGTCCATGGCAAAGGCGTTGGATTAGATGACATTTAAAAGGTCCCTTCCAACCCAAATGATTCCAAAATGAAGAACTGATTCATTCAAGTCAGTGAGAAAGATTAAGGAGAGATTGATTCAAGACTGCTATCTTCCAAATCCCCCTTGTGCCTCCCTAATACAGTACTTACCTCATTTGTAATGTCGTATACCACTATAGCTGCTTGTGCTCCTCTGTAGTACATGGGTGCTAAACTGTGGTACCGCTCTTGCCCAGCTGTATCCCAAATTTCAAATTTTACTGTTGTATCGTCAAGACACACAGTCTGGGTTAGAAAAGCAGCTACAAAAAAGACAGAGGAGCTGAAACCAGAAGTCTGCTTATATCTCTATGTTCATATAAATTATATTCACGGAGATGCAAGTATGATTTCCTTAAAAAACTCAAGGCTATTAAAATACAGCAGGTTTGAAGCAATCATTAGCTGATAGACTGTAACTCTGATCAACAGAGAACAATTACTTAAACAACCAGTCTTCCCTCAAATTGAAGACATAAGAAAAAATTGGGAAGAATTCTCATTTTTCTTTTTGTAATAGTGAATCTGAGCAACCACAAGCCTTCTCTAGTCTTTTAAGTACATTTCACTCTGCTTCACCAGATTATACAGAGTACCTGTAACAGCACCCCATCCAACAGTTCAGTTATTTAAATTCTACACATTTACATTACTTGAATAGTATCTAAAAGCCTTGATTTTCAGCTCCTGAAAAGTCCACCTTAGCTAACAGGTATGGAAGAAAGAATCACTTCTCAAAAGTTCTTGTTCTTAAAGCAGCCATATTGTCAATTCTGCAAGTGATCTCAAGAATTAATATCAGCATAATTTTGATAGCCTGCAGTTTCAGGGAAACTTGCATCCATTGGCACTATAGCTGAATGCATTACCATTAATAATGGTCTTCTAATTACAGAAAACAGTAACTTATTCCAAGTCTTCAAACAGTTAGTCCCAGCAAAGATTTTCCATTCAGATCAAGATACACAATAGAAACATGGAGGTGAGTACCCACAGAATATAGAAAATTATAAAAATCAAGCTAAAATCTCAAGAATTTATTGGGGAAAAAAATTCTGGAAAGCAGGATTTCCTTCTACTGAGTTCTCTTAGCCCTTTGAGTTTTAACTCAGCTTGTTCTACCTTAGTTTTTGAAGTTTACAAATAAAGCATGCAACTATTACAGTGGTCTGACAGGCTGTCTTGATTACCTGCTTTACTGTCACATTGTTTGCCCAGTTATAGTACATACACAGCAGAAAATGCAACAATTTCAAGAAATTACATGAAAGTCTGAGCAATCCAGCATAAATGTTTGTAGTTCTTCTTCCAGTCCTGACAGCCATTTAGTGAAAGACTGGACTGGTCTGCCCTTGCTCTTTTCACAAAGAAACAACCAGAAAAATTTAAGACCTTCTGCTTGCTGAAACATTAAGGGAAGCCCCCTACTTGGCTGAACTGCGAGGAGGCTCTCATCCCTAAGCGTACTGACAGACTGTGGCCAATTTAAATCTAATGTCTGAAGAGGCACTGACCCATAACCCTTGCATACCTGGGATGTTACCTTGTCCCACATACTCCAAGACATCACAGCCTATGAATCATTCCAAAACTGCTGCAACTTTCAAGTCATTACAGTAAACCAAAAGCAAGTCAATCTTGCTTTGTAATCAAATCCCCCAGCTGCATTACATTGTAACTAACATACAGAAGCCGACTAGTTAAGTGGTCAGGTGTTCCTGCTTCAGGGGTATTAGCATCCGTCACTGATGAGCAGGGATGTTGGAGAAGGTAAAGGCTTTGATGTTCCAATGTTAAATCACCGTGAATCTCTAAATGGTAAATATCCAAGCACTGGTAAAACAGGCTCCTCTTGGTAGCTCCCTAAGCAGCCCAGAACTAAAATAAAGAGGAAATAAACATGCATCCTGCATCAGACTAAAGGGCATCCTCCTCAGAACAAACTCAACATTGTATTTCTCCAAAGCAACAGTAAGGTGTTAAACAAGCAGAATCTGAAGTTCTTACAGACATTATTCTCTTCAACAGGAGAATGTACCTACACACCATAAATGAAGGGGTGTACTTGGGATGAGAATTTAAAAAAGGGGTTTATTCTATGACATCCTTTTGTTTTTGTTGAAAGGAACATTTCAACCCCCATAAAATGCCAGTTGATTTCTGAAAACAAGGTACCTTTCTTCTATCTGGCAAGGCCATAGCAAATTAAAAATCAGCTATGTTAATTATCTGAAAGCCTATCACCCATGACAGCCATAATTTTTTGTCTTAAGCAACTAACAAGTATTGCTACACTATCTGAAGTGCAAAAACACACCACTACTATCCAGTATGTCTGTCTGTAACTGCACTCTTTCAGATGTTTTTATTTAGATTCACAATGCACATAAGCCTCTCTTTGTTAAAAGGCCCTTATGTATACAAAGAAAATTACGCCTTAGGCAACTACAAGCTACAGAGTCAGACAGTTTTCTCTACGGAACACTTTTTCTGAATCCCAACATTGCTGCATTTAATATCTCTCAGCTGCATTACATGGCATTTCCTTGTTTCTATTTCATATGGAAGAGGCACAACTTAATACAGAGATTACACTAACTGTATGTCTGAAATTGAACGTAAGGTCTTATTTAATCTTTGTATAGATTTTAAATAGTGTAACAGGGTTTGGGTTATCCCTAGTTCTACCCAGACACTAAACCAAGAAGAAACAAAAAGGAGGTTAGAAGAACTGGACATCACTGAAATTGAACAATGAATTTAACTTGATTTTTTTAAAAATTAAAATTCACGTTGATATTGGGAAGTTAATTCACTATAGATCTTTGAGAATGCTCTCCATATTACCACATAGCTGTGTAAGATTAATACAGGAACCTTCCACACTGACACCCACCCTAAAGCCATTATACAACACACAAAGCCAAAAGTGTGCGTTAGTAAGACTGCTAAATGAGAGAAAAAAGTGGCTGCCCATTTATGCTGACAGATACACAAAACAAATACATGTAACAGCTGGAAATAGGGTAAAAAACATGATGCAATGAAATTCAGCTAGTATTTATTTTTGTGATCTTTGTAGATTTTTTTACATTTCCACAACTGTTCATGTGTAAAGACACATACGGACCACTGATATGGCTTCATATAAATATTACAATGAAACAGACTGATTCATGCAAGCAGCAACAACTAGACAATATTTATCAATCCATAAAATCCGTATTTTGCTTAAGTCTGTATGATTAAAGTTAAAATTTATCCAAGGAGGAATAGAGCTCAAAGCACAAACTTAATGTAACCGAAGAAATCTACTGGAGGGTTTGGGGGTGGGGCGTAAAATCTGTTCACAGTTAAACAGACTTTTTTTTTTTTCTAGTAGCCAGCACCTGTTTTGTTCAGTCACAAAATGTAAAACCAGCACATTAAATTCTGTGGTTACTAACAGAGAACGGTATATTCAGCAATGTAGCACGTTCTCCTGAATCAAAAGTAAAGCCAGGATGCATACATGACAATACAACCTTTTTGGAAGATGCAGCATTTCCCCCCCCCTATAGAAACCAAGTTCTTAATTCTTGCTAAGCAGTTAGTTCATGCATTAGGCATACAACACAATTAAAATAGCCACACATCCACCCACAAACAAAACGTAACATCAAGCCCAGTTCTCAGAACTATGCAGTTCAAGCACGCATTTGCTTTCTCCACCTTGTGCCAACTACAACTTTAATCTTAGCAAGTTACAGTTCTCAATTAGAGACATAGGACTCAGTTTTGATTCTTGCTGTCAATGACCCATTCTAGAAGTGCCATTACATTCCAGGTTGTCAAGGACAAGGACAATATAAACTCAATGTGAAAAAAATTAACAGGATAGTTTTCTCACCTCCAATCGTACTTTCTTGAAACTCATGAAATTGTCCTTTTACAAAACGAAGCACCAAACTTGATTTGCCAACTGCAGACTCTCCTAATAGTACTAGCTTGAACTGGCAAATTTTATTTCCAGCATTTGGCCCATTGGGTCTTGTTGCTCCTCGATTAGCCATGCCCAAATTAGAAAGAAGTCCTTTGTTTCAAGCTCTTGAAAGCAAGTTCCAGGGTTCAGATTTCAGTGGTGCTTCTGCCAGTAACAACCTGTTTATGAAAAGACAGTGGGTGATATTAGAATTACAAACCAAGTAAGAAAAAAAATCTAATTCATTAATGCTTACAAGTAACTTGTCCTAACATTTACCAAAGTCAATAGTCCAGAGCACAGTTACCATCGCTATTAAGATGTCAACTATAGAGAACATCTGTGACAAATGAACCAGTTATCTTCTTCAATACTTAGTCTTCCAATTAAAGCTTCAAATTAGGACATTAAAATCCAATTATGTTTCTTCTTGTAAACCTTCAGTCTCTTACTTCTTAACACATCAAGATGAAAGTATAACAATAGATTCAGGCTTTCACATTATTGATAAAATATCAAATGACAAGAAATACTAATTCCTTCCATAATTTTGCTATTGCTGAGCAATATTCTGAAGTCAGCACCGCTATGGGATGCTAAAAAATTGAGCAAATTGGGAAAACTCAATCGCCAGTTATTTGCAAGTATTCTTCTCAATTCACTTCTAACAGTCTATCAAATGCAATTTCCTTAAAAATACAATGATCTTGATATACAAATCAATACCTTCTCTAGTTAAGAATTGTACTTTGAAAAACAAAAAACCAAAGCCTTCTATATGTAGAAAAATGGATTGACTTGACCAGCTAGAATTCCAGATCACTTTGTGAAAGCCACCACAGAACTATATGACGATTAATTGTTGTTTCCAGTACCAACATGTCCTAGCAGATCAATATTCGCAAGAGATCTTTGTTAAGAACAAGTATGAACACAGTGTATTCCCTTGTCTACCTACTCTTCTTTTAAACTCCTTAAAAAACCCAAAAGAAGTCACATTTATTCATATGGACAGAGAAGCCTTTAGACTCTGCCGGTATCACTTCTGAGCCTAAGATTTATGCTTTTTACACACTTAACAGATTCAATCTTTTTGCAGGTAGGCATTGCTGTACAAATGACTGGCATAATCACCTTCAGTATTCTCTTTCCTCCCAGTTGCCAAAACAAAATTCTAAGTGAGCCCACAGGAAACATACCTAAATGTTGTTCACTCAGCTCTCAGTGATAGAAACATCTGCTTCTAAATTTCTGCTAAATAAAAACCCCTAAAACACCAAACAAAAAATCACCCTATAGATTTATCCTACTCCAGTTGATTATTTACTTGAATTGTACACATTTTGTGGTAATACACCTTTTCTAGCATCTAGGATGCAAGCAAGTTAAAGTACATTAAAATGGATTTAATACCTATCTTGCAAAAAGGTAAGTAAACCCAGTATTTTCAAGTGACTTCTTGTTCTCTCTTCAGTATAGTAAAGCAACTACATTTTTAACCAAGTGGCTGTCTTTAACCATCTCCTCATTTCAAACCACTAAGCACATGTGTCAGGCACTTGAGCATTCCAGTTTATGGCACACCTAGCTCAGACACTAAGCCTTCTTTCTCCTTCCTCACTCTCTTTGGCAAACCCAACACGAGTCCTCAAGAATCTTCTTTTCTGGAGAGTGCTTCCAGCATTCCAGCAGAACTCCATTCTCCACTGGGATATGCCCTTACAAATTCATTTCCATGCAATAAACAATGAATAAAATATTAGCATATTTATTCACTAACATAACAGTTGAAAAATGGTATTTTATGTCTCACTATAAACAGAACTTGAATACAGGTCTTAGGAAAAAAAATTTTTCAACATCTTAAAGACACTCCTATTTACTCATATTGCTCCTTTTCCCATACCTCAAAATAAGTTAGCTACTTCTAGGTAGGATATTCCAGTCCTGTAGTCATCCCTGTCTGTCCTGAGTTTATGTCCTGATTGGTATTATGATAACCTTAAATCAACAAATTCTTTTTTTTATTTTATTTGCACAGCATCATCTAATAAATATCAGGCTTTAGATGTATGTTCTTACAAACATGTGAAGGTGTACCACAGTTAAAGATTGTTTCTATGAAGCAAAAAAGCCCCTGCATATCCCATATTATTAAGTACCATAATAATGTATAATGTATAATAATACATACCAAAATTCTTACTCAATAAATTAATTTTTGTTTAGTATTCTAGAATACAAGAATGGAGCCAGTTATTTTTAAAAGTACCAGACCTTTCATGCTTACAGTACGAACAATTTATACACAGCTGGTATGTTGGTTCCCAGGCAAGACTCTTCCCCACCTCCACCCTACCCCCCATGCTGCTCAAATATACTCTGCAAGTTGTGGAGCAATTTGGATAAAGATGGATCCGTGACAACAGTTAATCCCTCCCTAGCTATATTACAAGACAGAAAGCAGCAAGGCATAGCCAAAATATAGGTAGCTCAGAATACTACTGGCCATCTGTTTTTCCTTTGGAGAAGTAATGAAGATAATTAAGTTATTTCTGTTTTGAAAATGAAATACATCTGTGTTTGCTGTGGCATTCTAGTGGTTTGGATAACCATGAAATAATTACACCCCTTTCATCTTAATTCATCCCATGCTTTTCTAGACTCTGCAGCATTAATAGAGACATAAAGACTACATCCAATAACCATGTGAGTTAGTACTCTTTGGAGCAAGTGACTTCTACATGACAGAGCAAGGAAATCAATCCACTACACCAGTTATTCACTATGACCACTTTTTACTCGCTGTTTCCCATATTGAGAGCAAAAGGAGGTCTGACTGAAAAACAGGCAAGACTGATTTAACTCGCCTAGTATCTATTGGTTTCAACTGGTTATTTACAGCTTCTAGTTATGCAGATTTTTATCACTTAGAAAACTGTAATTACTACCCCTTAAAAAACTCCTTCAGAACCCAAAGCTGAAACAGGTTGTCAAGAAAAATACCTAATTCAATTTTTATAGATGTCCAAGCTACAGAAGCTGTAGTTGTTAGAGAGCTTCAAAGTTTACATTCTTCCTTCCTCATCAGAAATCATTCCAGACGCTCATATACCACGTAAAAAAACCAACCGGCTGTCAAGCTGATCAAGATCACACTACCTGAGAGGAAGACCATGAAGTCCCAGAAACATAATGCAAACATCATTCATTCAATAGTCACATTGATATAGCTAATAATGATAAAACCTACTACAGTCATACCACCCACTTTTTAACAGCTCAGGATTACAAAAAAATAAACCCCACGAGACTGAAAACCTGATAGAGCACATCCAGATGATTTTGTTACATTAAAAAAAGTCACTAGCACCTTCTGTAAGTATATAGAAATCATCATCTTTTAAAGTTTCAGATGATACTGAAAATCTTCAGTAAGTTCACAACATGGCAACACACAAACATGAAAACCAAAAAATTATTTCCTTAATCTGAAGAAAAGCAGCACTGCAGTTTGACATAGCCATTACAGAAGGGTTTTGATCTGTTCTTTTTGCATTTGTGTGATGAACATAGTGCCTCACAAGGATTTAGCAGTAGATTTCAATGCTACAGACCCCATGCATGCTCCAAGCCTCAGGTCACATTCATTCTCCAGTTCCTTAAGTCATCTGTAAAATACTAGCGTTGGGAACCGTAACAACACCATGCAAGAGAGGAATACTACATTCAGCACCCGGCGCACACTCCAAATTCAAGTCTTTTTTTGAGAAGTCACTCCCAAGATAACTCTGAACACTTACTTCAATGGCTTTCCAGCAATATCTATTTTTTACCCTTAGCTTTGGTGAAAATTTCCAGGAAAAGACCTACCAACATTTCACCCCCATTTTTGTATACTAAGTAAACTTTGAACCACGTGAAGAAAAAGAAACCTTGATGAGACATTTCCATTCATCTACACAAAAGTACACAACTGTTTGATTTGAACCAAGATCTTAAACTAACACGTATGGATGTAAGGAAATTATATAAAAGTGTGCTAAGGAAAATACTATGAAATCTCTTAGATGGATGGCTTCATATGGATAGAAACGAGGGAGATTTTCTTTTATGGAGTTTAAGGTGAGAACTCAGTACTTTATTAAAAGACAAGGCTCATTTTACAGTGTTGGGTACTGCCAATACATAGGTCCTTCTGGCAAGTAGCAACTTTCACTCTTCTCATGGATATCCCCCAAAGGCACAGCAGCTCCATGCTGAAATGCCAAAACAAAGTTTGGAGCATATTATTAGCAAAGTACTCCAGTTAATTTACCAAATGCTGGGTGTTCTCATCACTCTAAATGAGAAATTTACATACTGCTAGATAGTCTTTTTGTTAGTGAGTTTTATTTACGAAAGACTCATAAGTATTTTAATAGATAACCACACAAATTTTATTGTGCCTGAGTGTGTACAAAAAACTAACAGCCCCAGCCAATACCTACAAATAATTTAATGGCATAATTCAGTCATTTCAGTGTTCAGATGAGTGCCTATTTTAAACTACAAGAAAGCTATTACAGAAGTATCAAAATAACACCAGTGACAAAAGCCAGCCTACTGAAGAGATTAAGAGAGTTAACACTGTTCCTACAGTGAATGTGATTAAGTGCATTATCAAATGCAAAGAACACAACAACATTCATGTTAATTTTAAAACCAGACCATTCCACCATTTTTATATTTCAGAGCAAGTGACAAGAGTTTCTTACTGTGAACACACATACAACTGTAGTAATTTCTAATAAACTCTTTCATGCTTCTTGAACAGAGACAGATCACACAATGCTGATGTTGCAACCATTATCTACTTTAAATTTGTTTATACTGGACTATCTTCAAGGTTTTAAAAAGCAGCATCTCAAAAGCCTTGCTCATTAGGCACTCCTACTAACAAAGTTTTCTCTTATTCCCATCCATGTTTGGCAGAATTAGCATGACATTTTGCAGTGTTCAAGACAGTGATACATGTAACTATCAAAATGCTTGTCACATATAAGCCAGTTTATATTGAAACATGAGACAGTAAGTTAACACGTGAATCAATAGTCACTGCAAAAAAACACTGCCTTCCAATTAAACATAATAACCATCTCATGAGCTCATACGAACAATGTATAGTACCATTTGCTTTCAGATAAACTGGTTTATCATACAGGAAATGTAAGTAACGATGACTGTACTATCATTGTCTCCAGCCACCTCACTTCAACCAACATCTACCTTTTTCCTGACATTTCCTATTACAGAATAACAATACACACATGCAATCTAGCCTGCCTTCAACTCTGAAAATTCTCTACCAGATTGGAAAAAACAAAGATGCCATGCTTTTTACTTGTTCTGAACATTACGTGGAAGAAGCTGATTAATTTCAGCTGCTTAGTTAACTGTTCAGCCACTCTCTTCCACCTCCAGGCTCTGAAAGAGGTATAAAGTAAGACAAAAAAAACCACATTCCAAATGCCGAGAGACTAGCCTTCCATAGCCCTGTTTTTTGGAACGTTTTGATTGCTGTTAAAAGAATTCAGCTCTCCTCTAAGACGTACGAGGGCACAGGTTTGCTCCTCCACCATAGCTTTACGCCTAGTTCCCACGAGGTCTCACGTAGAGCCTACCCAATATACTAGACCGGTCGCGACCCCCCAGACGGCGACGTGCGGTCCGAGTACTCGACTTCCCACCGCACTCCCCGTCCCTCCTCCAGCCGCAAGTGAAAGGGAAGGCGAGGGACCCACCGCCCAGCCCCCCCTGCGTCCCCCACACGCCGCTCGCAAGGAGCCACCCTGCCCTTGCGGCCGGACCCAGCAGCGGGAGCTCGCGGCAGAAGGGCCCGCACGCAGCGCAGGATCCCAGCGCTCCCCTCAGCGCCGCGGTGCCTCCAGCCTCCGCCGCCACCTCCCCTCCCCCGCGGCTCCCTTCCAGGCACAGGAATAAGGGGAAGTGGGAGAATCGGGGGCGCCATTTTGAGACGGGAAAGGAGAGACCAGCCCCCCCTCCCCGCACGCAGGGCTGCCCACCTCGGCAGCCCACATCACGGCCCTGCCTTCCCGCTCGGGGAGGCGGCCGCCAGCAGGAGCCCGAACAACAGACGCACGCCCGCCCGCCCGCTCGGCGCAGGGGCCCCCCCGCCCCGTGAGCGCGGCCCCCCGCCCCGCCAGCCCCGCCGCCTCACCTGGCCGGGCCGCGGCGGCCGCGCGCGGGGGAGGGGGAGCAGGGGCAGCCGGGCGGCGGCGCAGCGACGTCTGTCTGTCTGTCCGGCCGGCCGGGCGGGCGGCGGTGCTGGTGGGCGAGCCGGGGCAGGGTGGGCGGGTGGAGGAGGGGGAAAAGGGGAGGCGGCTCCGCGGCGGGGCGCGGGCGAGGGGCGGGGGCGCAGCCGTGCCTCACCCAGCCCGCCGCCGACTTCCGCCGCCGCCTCTGCCCCGACCAAAACACACCACACACACACACACGTACTTCCGCCGCCGCCACGTCACGGCCCGCACGCGGCATGCGCTTCCGGTTCGCTGGCACGTCACGTGACTCTCTTTCCCACCTTTTCCCTTCCTCCTTTTGTTTCCTCTTCCCCTCCTCCCTCTGCCCGGCCGTCACCATGGCAACGCGGAGGGCCGGAACCCCTTTCGTAGCCGCCGCCGCTTCCCCCCCACCCCCCCCCCCCACCCGGTCGCCACGTGCGCGGAGGCCTATGGGAGAGGCGCGAGGCGGGCTGCCCCCCTCACCCCCGGGCCCCGCGGCGCCACCGCCGCCACCTGAGGGAGCCCAGGGGCGACGCGGGGCCTGCGGGTGCGGCGTTCCCTTCCCCGCCCGGCCTCGCTGCCTGTGTCTTGCAGCCGGGTAAATCCCGAGGAGCGGCTCGGCGCTGCAGAGGTGGCCTTCAGCAAGGCCGGGGCCCTTTGGCCGTAGGGTGTTCCGTGCCTCCGCCTCAGCGCCGAGGACATGAGTCTCTGGGAGAGACCAAGCGCTGCGGGTGCGGTGCAGCCTGAGGAGGCCACTGAGGTGCCAGAGACAGGAGCCGTGTATGACACAGAAGAGTCGTGGTTTAATGCTTTAAAAGAACCACTTTCCAAAGCTATTAGTCAAATGAGTTGAAAGAAGGAACTACACAGGAAAATCTGAATTAAGATTGGGAGTTTACCTAACTTCAGATGGAACAACCACTGATAAAGCTGTAGAGATGGGTTCCTTATTGGGAGAGTGCTAAAACTTAAAAGAGGATGGGTTGATAACAGAACAAGTCTTGATTGCTTTGTACATGGATATAAACAGTCTGACTTAATACATGCAAATATAAATAACCCACCTTGCTCTAAAGACTGGTGGGTGTACATTTGGCATTACTGGTGTATTTTGTGGAGCCTTTGTAATCCTTTGTATCTTTATGTCAATAACTGAGGGAGGATGCTGACAAAACTGAGGATAATTCAGGGATGGCCTTTAGGAATGGTTAACAGTCTGGAAATCTTGCCTCACAGTGGAAGACGTGAAGACCTGCTGACCTTGTAAGAGAGAAGGATAAGGATTGCATGGTAGCAAGGTCTAATAGTTGGTATTTGAAGGAATGAAAAACGGAACTTGTAAGGCATTTAGTAAGTTTATCAATAATGGTGTTTAATGATTGGTACAATTTAATGAAAATTGTTTAGATACTCTGTCACTGGAAATACTGAATCAAGATTTGATGCTGCTGTACTTTTAAAATATGCTTTAGTTTTTTTAGTAAAAACCACTTGTATTTAATTGATGCAAAAGTTAAGTTAGGGAAAGCCTATGGCCAGTGTTACACCAGAGGTGAGGCTCCCTTATGGCATTCATTCATAAAATATGCGACTTCAGTGTTAGTTGTCCAGTCAGTCCTCTTGCCAATGCAGGCTTATCTTCACTTGTTGTTGCTACTTTAGAGACATGCTGAGAACAGAAAGAAAGGTTACATCAGTCGTGTTGCAGCCTTTTTAAAAAAAATCATCTCCAGTCTTTGGTGTCGCTTCAGAAATATCTCCCTACTTGTAAAATATTATAGCCAATGGCCTTGTAGAATGAGAGGGAAATCGACAAATCTCATATCTGTCTGCTGTTGTGTCTTCTGCGGGTCTTTTTTTTTTTTTCCTCTCCTTCCCTAGTATGGACATATCAATACTTTAAAAGGTACTGAAGTGGATGGAATAAAATCAGTCTGTTCTTTTCTCTTTATCATCTTCAATTCTTTTCCATGTACCATTGTTAGCAGATTGGTCTCTAATAATTTCCCCATTCTGCTTTTACTCAGTCAAAGTTAATCACTTACATATTTGCCTTACAAAAAGCATTTCTGTAACAAAAAAGTGAAAAAGACTTTGAGTTCACCAGTGATGCAGAATGCCAGACTAGCTCCAGAGAAACACGTTTGAAAGTATGCAAGTTTTCCGAGCTCTGAGTTTGCTGAAGCTTACAGTGAAGACCAACTTTTAGAATATTTGTAAGAATAACCTTTAAATGAGGTAATCCTGCCCTAATGCACTGCTTATTTGCCATAACCCTCTGACTGGTTTCAGTGTGTTCAGCTGGACTGCAGGATTTGCTGAGCAACACACCAGAATCCTGATAAACAGATGGTTTTTAATATATATTATGAACATACATCCAAGCACCAGCCAGCATCCAAACAACCTGGCAGCTGCTTGCTCACGCACTCACCTCTCTGCAGCAGGGCAGAGAATAGAATAGGAAGAACAAAAGCAAGACTACTTGTGGGTCAAGAGAAAGGCAAAGAATAGGTAAAGGGGAGAGGGAGAAGGCAGTATGAAGGAAAACACCTATCGCCTCCCACAAAGAGACCAATGTCCAACCAGTCTCTGAGCAGTAGTTGTCTTGGAAGCCAGCTCCTTCTTCCTCTACCTCCAATTTTTATTGCCGAGCATGATGCTATGTGATATGGAATATACCTTTGATTAATTCAGGTCAGTTGTCCCAGCTGCATTCCCCTCCCAAGTTTCTTGCCCACCCTCAGTATACCCCCCTGGGCAGGGACAACGACAAAGTGGAGAAAGAGAAAGCCTTGACCCTGTGCAAGTACTCTTCAGATGTAGCTGAAGTACTGCTGTGTTATCAATACTGTTTTAGTCTCAAATCCAAAACACAGCACCATACAGGCTGCTAAGAAGAAAATTAACTCTGTCCCAGCCAGACCCAGTACATACATGAACAGTTTTGGATGAAAAAAATTAAAATATTACACTGAGTATTTAGAATGATTTGAATTTAAATTCAGTTTAGAGATTAAATGCTCACGTCATACATGGCATTTCATGTTTCACTTAATCTACTCGAATGAAGAGCACTAATGGAAGATACGATCCTAGTCTATTTCTGTTTCCAGCTGCCAGCTCAGACCTCTTGAGTAAGTTGTGATACCCTACAGCTGCAGAGTAAGTTGGATCAACCACTGATGTAATGCAAAAAATTATTCACCAGAAGACAGTTTTGTAGTGGCTCAGCTCACTGAACCAACTCATCTGTAGCTGCAGGCTGAGTAGATGTGGTGCAGATTGGGAGTAGAGGAGTATGAGTTCAGAGAAGAAGAGCCAAGAACCACCTGTTTGGCAGTAAGCTTTGGTTAGGTGTAATGTGAAACCACACACTCAGTTTACACAGGAAGAATGAGAGAAAATACAAAATGTAATGCAGTGATGTTCAGAAAAGAAGAACCGTTACATTCCGCATGTAGGGATCAGATATTCTAGCCTTCTCATATAAGTAAATAAACAAAATACTTTCTCAAATTGGAATAATTTTTCAGATTAGCAAATATACCTGAAATTGAAGGCTGCATGGAATTTTTGATGCGCGAATTCATGTCGTATAGTTGCACTAATGAAAAGGGGGCAAAAGTGATACAGAATGATTAATTTCACATGAGAGATTACAGAATTTTTCTTTTCAGAATCTTTTGAGCAGACTTAAGATACATTGCAGTAGGCCATTATACTGAAACTGCTAGCATGAATGCAAAGCTCACATGCTTTGTGTCTGTTAAGTATATAGGCACTCAATAGTTTTGGCAATGGGGTGAATGCACTCCGAGACTCAGAGCCTACAACAGCAGGTCTAGGGTGCTGGTGTGCTGCTAAAAAGCGTGTCATATGCATGAGGTTATCGCTAACTCCCTCCCTGACCCCTACACAGAGCTGTAGGGTGTCTCTTTCGCTTTGTGAAACTTGCAAATTGTTCATAGCTGGTTGATGCTGGCTTACGGGGTCAGCAAACAGCAAAGAGTCACAGTGATTGTGTGAAACAGACGCAGTACTCAAGTGACTGAGTCCCAGTTACTGTATTTTGGGATCGACAGGTCTCTGTGAATGTTAGTGGTGAAGATGTTTCTTCTGTTGTAGTCTGGACAAACAGCTGTTTAAGAAATGCTCTGAAATCAGAGCTGGATAGCCTTACCAGTGAACATGGTTTTGTATTTTATGCCATCTTGGGTGATATGTCAGATAGCAAAAGTGAAACTGTGTTGGATGATCTTAACAAAAATGTTAGTCAGCCATGATTTCACCAGACTGATTTCTATCTATTTCAGCATTTCTCTGCAGAATTTAATCATATGCTCCGTTCAGCCTTTTTGTGTTTAAATCTGACTCTAGATGTGTAATACTGAATGGAAATTTGCTTTAGAGGATGTGCAGAGTCTCTTTGTTTCAAGTTGCCAATGTTTTTTTTCCATGTGTCCATCTGCTGTAATATCTTTTTTTCTGTCTTCTATCTCTGCTTGTCTACATTGTTTCTGTACATCCATTGGTTTGGTTGTATCTTAACTTATAGAATGTATGCAGCACATAGCAGTAATTTTGTATCTGTAAATGAGTTGAATTAAAAACCATGAAAGTAACCAGCCAATAACAACGGAGATTTTCACAGTTTGCAGCATTTTACATGGAGTTCTCTGGCCTTCAGAGGCTGAGTTCGTCACAAACTTAGTGCTTTGACGGCCATCTCTGCTAGCACTGTAGTCAGGATGAGAACTGTGTTGCAGAACATGGGATCTTTGTGCTTCATAAAGGAAGCAAAGTGCAGGCATCTAGGCAGCTTCCTTTCCTCATCTTTCTTCCTGAACAAGACAGAAAAAGGCAATATATTGTGGGAATTGGATGCCAGTAAATACAGGTAACTTTTAAATAACAAGTACTGTTGTAGCAGGCAATATTTTGTTCAATTTTTTTCCAAAACCGCCTTCTCTAGAGATCTGATTTTTTCAACACAGGAGGTGACAAACTCATGCTGAAGTCAAGAAAGTTTCAGTCTTTTTTCTAAAATGGAGTTAATTTTTTTTGTTTGGTAATTCATCAGCTTATCTTTAACATTTACAGATCCTTCCTACCCTACAAATACTCTTCCTGCACACCAACTAGCTTTCAATCTAAGAAGGAATGAATATGACACTGATTCCTAAAATGAGCAGAACTGTAGTGAGAAGGGGCAGCTCTTTCGTTGGATACATCTGCGTGGAACTGTGAGTTCACATTTTATCTGCCCTGTGGACTTAAGAAAACACCTAGAAAACAGAGGTAAGAAACTTCTAGCTTTTACTACCCTTTCTTATTTTGTGTGTCCACCTGTAATGTGCTGAGAATGCTCTTAGCTTGGCTTTTACCAGGCTTCATCCTAACTACTTGTAATACAGTGTATATGAAGGGAAAATCTTTCCAAATTCATCCACTACTAGTTTAGTTTCATTTCTGTGACTTCAAGATTCTCATTTTGAAGATTTTTTTTTTTTCCTGATAGGGGGTGAAAATACAGATGCAGTTTTTCAGCTTAGTAATACACGGTATTTTTCGTCTAGGAGGTGAAAGAGATGTATTCTTCCATATCTTTTTACTAGCCGGTTTTCTACAGTATCTACCCTGCTATAGTAATTTGTAACAGAAGCAGCTCCTGCAGGTAAAAACGTTTTTCTGTTTTGTGGCACCTGGATGCATCTCTTGCAGAGAGTAGCCAGTGAGGCATCTCTCTCTTCCACAAAGAAGCTAGCAACTAAGAGCATTTTTAAGAGCAGATTTTTGGTCTGAAAGGGTTTAGGATCTGCTTCCAAGATCTTGACTTCTAAGGGATATCTAAGAGAAGCATATATATTGGTAGTAGGTTTCAAATTAATTTATGGAGACCTGCACTTCTGCTGAAAAAAAAACAGAGGGGCAAAACAGAGTAGGCTGAGGACTTCTGCTCTACTTGTTTCTGCAATAGACATTCTTTTTACATGGCCAGGTCCTGTTTTTCTACCTTTGACACAACCTGCACTGTGTCTAAGTGTATTCTTTCAATTAGCAAGCGTGGCCACCTACTGGGGAAAAAAGCAACGTAAAAATAAATCGGAAATAACAGAATGTACAAAAATGGTAATACCTTGAGCACAGGTGGATAGCCAGCTAGAAGTACAACGAACACAAGAATAAAAATTCAAGTCCCATTTTCCCATGCCCTGCTATTACCATATAATTTTTGTGATACTTTACTTGACTATTCCTCTCTATAAATAGTTCCCTCTTCTTCTGAGAGCTTTATCCTTACCCAGTTACAATCAGATCAAATTAATCCCTTATTTCTAACACCTGCAGTTTTAGCCTTTACTAGATAGAAATTGCACCTGACATGGACAGATCATGAGGCAAGATGTAATTGATCATTTTATTTCATTTATTGAACTACCAACAATTATTGCTTTATTTAGCAGGAGTGCTCTGGACTTTAAGTAAAAACAAATATGACTGAAATATGAAATAAACTGAACACATTAAGAATTTGCAAGAGCTTTAGTTTCCAAGTGGTTGTGGATGTTCTGTATGAACTATGTGGAACAAGCCACATCTGACAACAGAAAAACACACCTACTTTTGAAAAGGGCACCGGAAAGGCCACAGCTAGGTAACAGCTGATGATAACATATGTTACCTGGAGAAGATTAAGTATGTTCATGCCTGCTAGAAGCTATCTGATCATAGTACTGACATGTGCTGTTGAAGCTCCCGACGCTGGAGCAGGTAGGTAGTCAGGTACCCTGACTGCCCAGTGGCCTGGTCATCGGTGAGCAATCGCTGCCCAAGACTCATCTTCCATTTGTAGTAAAGGGTCCTGAAAATTCAGTTTTAATTTAGCTTCCTTAATTTTAATTCCTTATCAAACAAAACTTAGGGCTGAGAATAAAATGGCAACAGCTGGTAGTGTTTGTTAATTAATTGCGGTTAAGGTCTGTATGTTTATCTAAAATTGGCTTTGCCATCATAGGACTGTAGAGAATGGAGCGGGATGTGATTAAATGTAGGTGTTTTGCTGGGAAGGAGAGAGTTTACTAAATGTCACCTGAGAGTAAAAGTCTTTGTAAGAGCAGAGGGGCTTCTAAACAGCAATGAAACTTGTTCAGTCTTACACATGCTGCTTTTCTGAAGTAAGCCACATCTGTTTCTAAAAGGCGAATACAGTGGTTTAGATACACGATGTGTTAAGACAGAGCATTCACGTGGTGCCTGGGCAATGCTGCCAGGCCCCTCTCACCCACCTCTGTGCCATGGTATCGATGGGAATTGCGGTTTGCTCTGGAGGAGCAGTCTCAGTATAAAATATTACATTAATGTTTTTATACACGTGACAACATTTGTGAAAGGGGCTGTACTTTTTAATAGAATAATTAATAAAGATTGAACGTTTCATTGGACTTCTCACTTTGTAAGACTTCCTTTCAACCCAGAGAAGACTCAGCCCGCCTGTCTGAAAGCTGGTGAATTTCCAAGGGCTGTAATAACGGGTCTGAGGAAGGTGCTACCTCCGCATTTGGGTCTGAATGATTTCCTTGGGTCACAGCGGTTACAAAACAGCCCTGAGTGGGTTTTGTTTCCTGGCTTTCTCCAGGGGGTGCGCGGGAGGCGGCCGGAGCGGTGTGGCGGGGGCGGGGCCGGCCGGAGCGGTGTGAGGGGGCGGGGCCGGCCGGAGCGGTGTGGCGGGGGCGGGGCCGGCCGGAGCGGTGTGAGGGGGCGGGGCCGGCCGGAGCGGTGTGAGGGGGCGGGGCCGGCCGGAGCGGTGTGAGGGGGCGGGGCCGGCCGGAGCGGCGTGGCGGGGGCGGGGCCGGCCGGAGCGGTGTGAGGGGGCGGGGCCGGCCGGAGCGGTGTGGCGGGGGCGGGGCCGGCGAGCGCTGGGAGCGCGGCGGGCGGCAACCCCAGACGGCCGCTCCCGCTGATGTCTCCGAGGGAACGGGCCGCGCCGCCCGCCGCCGTTGTCAGGCGAGCGGTATAAACGGCCGCTGCGGCCCCGGTGTCGCCATGGCGGGGCCGCTGCGGGCCGTCTACGAGGGGAAGTTCACTGACAGGTTTCCCGAGCTGCTCGCTGTGAGTGCCTTGGCCGAAGGGGTCGCACCGCAGCGCCGAGCCGCCCGCCCGCTCTCCGAGCCTTCCCGGGCCGGGGTCTCGCTGCGGGCTGAGGGAAGAGGCTAGAGGAGGGGCAGCGTGCGGGGCAGGCAGGCGCATCTTGCTGCGGGCCCCCCTCTCTCCCCTCCAGAATGCGTGTGGGTCCTTTTTTCCCTCTTATCAAAACGGGGACAAGTAGACAACAACTCGTGCAAGGTGTCAGAGCCCAATTTGACTGGCTGTGCTTATTAGTCCCGTGGGTTTGGTTATGCCTTGCTTCTTGATTGTATCGTTTAGGCTGGAAAGTCACTTCCCACTGGCGGAACGGCTGCGAGTTGCTTCACTGAGGTTTTACCCAGGGTGAGTTGGTTTTTCAGGTGCTCCTTGTGAAACTTGTGCCATGATTTCCCATCAGGGACTGTGCTTTGAGACAGGCCCTAAAAAAACCTGCCACCCCCCAACCCCCCAAAACAAATCAGTGAAACCTTGGTCATTTTTTCTACATGCCGCTTTTTTAGAAATTACTTTTTTATTTTATGTTAGTTTTTTAGTTTTTTGTCACATGGGATCATATAGAATAGCTGGTAGGGTTGTAAAACACTTCTGGTAGTTCTTTTTCATTCTGCATGTTTTACAAAATTCACCATGCCTGCTTAGATGGGACTAAATAGAGTTGTTTTTCTCTGGTAATACACTTAGTGATTATTATTAGGAATTATTACTTCTGATGGAGGTCCTTCTTCTTTGCAAGGATGCTTCTCAGAATTGTGCTTTCCGCTGGCCCTTCCACATACCCCTAAAGGGTCAGAGGTTACTAAGACACAGATGGATCCCTTAAATAGCACTAGCTCTTCCTTTAAATGGATAATTAAAAAAATAACAAGTTGGTTAAAATAATTTCTGAAATTCTTCCATTGATGGTGGAATTGTTGAGAATCCAGTTAAAGGTTTCTAAAGTTGATAATTGTAACATCTACTTTTCATGGAGTATATAGGAAGAACCATTTATCCACCTTAGAGATGGAACCAGGTAGTTGGAACTTAGCAACTGTCATTACTTCTGTTCCTGGTTTGATAAAATTTAGGCTGGTCTATGTTGACCTTATGCTCAGAATATCAGCATCTACAGAAGCGTATGCACGTGTTAAATCCCTAAGATATCTTCATTTTTTGTTTTTCTCTCTGTGGAATCACACTGAAATGGCTGCAGTATGTTTTCTTCTAATTAATATTTTGTGGATATCTGGTGTAAAATTGTTTTTGCTTTGCCTTAATGCACAGCCCATTACTCCAACTACTGTGAGAAAGTTTCGAAATACGACAAATCCGGCTCCTGGCGTTGAAAGAATATTCTACGGCAGAGCAGATGATCCTGACATTGCAGCTCACTTGACACATGGCATTGCGTCATGTTCTTCACTCAGTGTAAGAGTATGACTGGTTTATTTTTGTTTAAGAATGGACCGCTTAAGAATGTCCTTAATAAGAGCAACTGCTTTCTTTGCAGTCAGGGTTAAAGGTACATAGCTGAGTGACGCTATTTTTTGCATTTCACCACTGTTGTGGATTATCTGAGTTCTGAGGTCAATTCATAGGATTTAATTAGCATGATTGAAATAGGAAAACATTTGAAGTTCAGTGACTTTTATCTCTCATCAGTGACTTAATTCAGTAGTCATTGGAGAAGTTATTAATTTCATTTCAATGTTTATGTTATGTTCCAAAGATGTTATAATAATTTTGACACTTAAATTTGGTCATAGTATAAATTAGGCTGGATTTTCTAATATACGTTAAGAAAAGAAAATCTGCAGTCTTGAAGTTTTATAAATTAACAAGTGGAAAAACTTGCATAAAAAGAAAAAGTTCTGTCTCACAATGTGTATTTTATGCAGTTTTATGTATAAATACAGTTTATTTTTGCGACTTGGTAGATGAAATTATGTGAGTGTAATAATATAAGATTTCATTAGAACACTTATGATCAAACTTTTGTTCATGTGTGTGTGAGGGAGTAGCCGTAGTGAAGTGTGAATGGTTAAATTTTGGTTTTCTTGCCTCTTGTGTTGTGTGTGATGTCTTTAGGCAGCTTCATTGATAAATCCACTTCCTAAAACTAATTTTCAACAAAAAATACAAGACAAAAAAGAAGCAATCTACTTCAGTAATCGTGAAGCATCCTTGGGCAGATCACATGATCAATCTTCTATGTTACCTGAGGGCTTGGATATAATTAATACTACATTTGGAAAAAAAGTCATTCAAGGTAGGAAAAACTAGTGTTAAAATATGTTTCTTCTAAATACAAGATAATCTGCAATTTAGTGTCTAGCATATTGTATGCTCCCAAAAATCTCCGCTTAATAGAAAAGATATTATTACAGCAGTTATTGAAAGGCATAAAAATTACAGATTTTTTTCAGTTACAATGAAGAAACAAGGAACTGAGAACTTTCGTAACTAGTAGAGCTTTTGGCTCTGTTCCAGGAGAACTGTTTAGGTAGCTGACAACTTAACCTTCTTTTTCCCAACTATTCTAATAGGTCTAATAAAAGATACTACCTTGACCTGTAAATCTTTCCTCCATAGATGGGAGCAAATCACTTGCATGTTGACCATGTAACTCTTGCAACAGTTATGTTCATCCCAATTTTTGTGATTTATTTTTTTTCCTCCTAGTCTCATGTCATTATGCTGTAAGATTCCTATAGATTGATTAGAAATGTGCTGAGAAGTATCATTCTTCCACAGCATTAGCATCTTATCTAAGAAAATACCGTTTAAGAACCAACCAAACACCCATCCCTCTTACCTCCCCCAACCATGTATTTATTCCTTGCTTTCCAGATGTGTCAGCTGGAGAACTTATAAATCCACCAAAAACTTTTGAGGAAGTGGATAAAGAAGCCAGAGAAGGACATGACCTGTACATTGTGTCACACAATGATTATTATGTGGGTAAGTTCAAAGGCTGATGAGAAACTGCATAAAAAGTTCTAATATAAATGAAGGTAATGGTTCCTCTTTGTGTCTTCAAGATGTAATTGTATGCTATTTTTTTGAGATATAAACTATTAATTTTTACTACTGCATTAATATAAATTGTTTTTAAAAGTAATAATGTGAAAAAAACTCCTTCTGTGCAACTGAGAGAGCATGACATGTTTCTAGAATTGTAGATCACTTCGTGGTGATCTTACACTGTAAGAACGTAATGAGGGAGCTGGAAGCCTCATTTCTTTTGGGTGCTAATTGAAAAGCAAAGTATTTCCAGGAAATTAGAAACTCATAGATGCCCTGGTTGCTAGCAGAGTTTGGCATTGTCTGTGCCACTGAGAGCAATCTCAGGCTTAAAACCACAGACTGTGTGCCTAATCCATTCCAGTACTTTTACCTCTGGTTCCTCTTTTTTATCAGGATCCAGACAGATTTTCAGGGCAGTTAAAGACTTTCTGATGGGGAGCTTGGCATCAGGCTCTGGTTGCAAGGAATTTCAGGCTGCTGACTCTGAAATGCAGGTTCCTCAGCCTACAGCATCCTGCTTGTGAGTCTGTCCCACAGCCTCTTGCCCTGTCCTTCCAGCGGGCTGTGCCTCTACTGTTTCAGCCTCTGGGGGCTGTACTTAGGTGAAGTGGCCTGCTCAGAGATGGTTACCCTTTATCTCATAGGTCTGCCCATGAGCAGAGTAACAAATAGCGCTCAGAAACACAGTACATGTATTTGCAGCTGCTTCTGTTTTTCCCAGTTCCATCATTTCCACTTAGGTTGCTGCCCTGTAAAATTATTATTATAAAAAATTTACCCACTGTACTAGTACTAAGAGTGTTGTAACTGTAGGCCAAATATTTAAGAAACTGCAATACAGGTATTTCAGTTGTAATAATGTAAATTTTATATGGGGGCAGTCACATAGAAGTTAATTTATAGCGCTGTGTTCGTTCACTGAGAAATTCTACTGCAAGTATTACTGGTATAAATTGGCCAAACCTGTAATTTTTGTCTCCCTTCTTCCCCACCTTTCTTAGATATTTCAGTGGCATTATTCGTTATCCATTTCTGTCTCCTTTGTAACTTCCGTGCACAAGATCATGGAGCGACCAAGCAAAACCAGGCAGACAGTACAAAAAAAAAGTAAACTATGTGCCCCAGTTTTGAACAAGAACATAAAAATTCCATGCTGCCATGTAGCCATAGGAAGCCCTTATTAGAAAGCATGCAGTAAATAATATTTTTTTGAAAGCTCTAATTGCCATTCTTTTCCAAAGGTGATTGAAAAGAGCTTTTCAGTTTTCAATTGAAAAGAGCAGTTCAAGAAAGAATGACTTTTTTCCTGTGGCAAGGAACATGTGCTTGCAGCTCACTTACAAGAATATCACATAATACTGTATGTATGTGGAACTTCATTTTATAGGCAAGTTCAGGAACAAGTAGGGTAATACCTTGTTTATGGTGAAGTCAGTTGCAAAATTTCCGCTGAAGTCAACATAGCAAGAATATATCTGAAAGTACAGCACCTCAAAAACATTTTTTCCTTTTGGCATTTTTTTTTAACCAATAGTAAATTAAATGATGCTCAGGTATGGGCTTTATAAAGTGATTTGTTTGTGTGACCCTCACTACTTAAGCTACCTAGAATTTTTTCATTAATTCTGTTGGGCTTGTCTTTAATCAGACATAAAAGGACATCCAGCTGTTTTACAACTGAAGCAGGTTTTTGCTTTTTATTTTGCCATTCATCTTCAGTTTTGACAATGAGATTATTCCTAACTACTTAATAAACACAGGGAATGCAAATTAGTTCTATTTAGTTGAACAAATTGTTCGCTTTTGCTTTTTCATTTCATTGTTTTTTCTTAAGAATGAAGATACTTAGTATATTTTTTTTCCTGAGGTGTTTTATACAGTTTAAATGCTTACTTTTTCCACAGGAGAAGCAATAAATAGGAAATATGACTCACCAAACTTCAGCAAGTCTTTTGTTTATGGAATAGAAACCCCCCACTTCAAAGATGGGCGAAGTGTTTCAAAATCATTAAAATGGCTCAATGATCTACAATCGTAAGTTGCAATGAGTTAACTAGTTAATTAGTGGAGTTCTCGGGAAGAGTGAGTCTTCAAATATGAATATAGTTTTACATCTCACAATTTTATCCCTAGCTATATTGAACTGAACAGAAAATAGAAGGAGTAATTTTTAGAATAGTTTATTCAAATCAGTTCTACCAAAGTATGACAGCACTTGGCATGTCTTTAGCATTACATAAAGACACATTTGATTTTAAATAGCAAGCAAGATTTTTCAATTACTGTATTTGTGTTTGTCTCACAGAGGAGTTGATGTTTCCTTCCAATGTATAATATTTTTTAATATTATTGAAAAATTGTTGAATATTGTTAATCAGATACTTGTGAGAGTTATTTTCATAATTTGTAGGAAGACAGAAGCAAAAATTGTATCAAAACAAAGTGATGGTTTCAAGGGAAAATTTCAGCCTCAGCTTGGAAAAGGCCTTGATCCGTAAGTACCAAAGGTACCTTCCAAGAACAAAGTTCACTCATGTTTGCCAAACCTCCAGTATCTTTGTCTGCCTTGAGTAAAAATTATAACTGTGTGCTCAGTGCTTCCACTTCAGCATTCAAGTTACAGAAAGGGACTTTCTACTTGCCCTAATTAGGCTGATAAGTATGCAAGTTACTAATAAGGGCTCTATTGTGTCTATGTGGTGAAGTTAAGTCAGTGGTCTGTATCTGAATAGACCAGATTTGCACCAAGCAAATTACAAGCACACTTCATTATTTTTTTCCCTGTCATTTGCAGTTATTTCGTAACTGAAATGTCTCACCTGTTGTTTGGGGATTTGACCATTTTGCTTACTCTGACACTGGTTTTGGTCATCTTTATTACATCACCAGTATTCTCAATTTACTACTTCCTTGGAAAAGGACATGGAACTAAATTGTGTTAATTGTCTAGCAGCATGTATCAGTCTCAATTGAATCATTACAATGCTTTATATACCTCAGGTGATCTGGAACAGCTTTTTAATTTTACCAAACTGCTTATGAAGGGCTACAGTAGTCCTAAGTACGCTGTGGTCAGGATCCAGCTGTGCTACAGATACTGGGTTCCTGAATGTGTACAAAGGCTGCCTTTGCAGATGCTCTAGATTCCTTCAAAAGGGTATCTGAAGACTCACAAACAACATTACTGACTTTGGTAGCAAAATTTAATTTTAAGCTCAAGATCACAGGCTTAAGTGACTGGAGAACTATGCCCATAGTACCTGTAAGGAGTGAACACGAATGTGAACCAGTTTCTCTTCTCCCCTTTTCTGTGTCCTAGCTTACTGTGAAGTAGCCCTGGAGCGTGAGCAACGTGAAGCAGTATGATCAGTCAGGGAATATGGGTTGCAGTGCAAGCTCAAACCCAGCACTAACATTACAAGACAGATAGAAGCTAACCAAATTACATTTAGTGAATTTTATACCATCCACGTCCTATGTGTAATATGGCGAGGATAAAAAACCCCTACACGTGATAGTTTTTAGACGACGGTGCTTCCATCTCTGGGGGTGTGTTTTGTTTATTTGTTTTGTATTTTAGAGCAAAGTACTGATTCTCATTTCAATTTTGATGGATATTTCTGATTCATGAAAGAGTTTTAATTGTTAAACATAGAGATAAAATAAACATTGCATCTTTTTCAGATGAAGAAACAAACAGTTCTTTAATGTCACCAAAGGCATCTTAATTTTCTGGCAAATAAAACTGAGCCAAGTTTCCTAGATGGACATTGGCTCGGCTGCTGGTTTTGATAAACACAAAATTGCATGTGAAAAAGCAGAGATGTGATTCACTTTTTCCACTTCAGCCCAGAGTAGTTTATTTGGAGATGTTATTTGAGTTGGAGATCGATTTGTCCTAAACACTCCTATTGTTTGACTAGTATGTTTTAAGGACTTTTCTCACTTATTTCTGTCATTGTCTTAGAAAAAAAAAAAATAGCATAGAATGTTTTTCCATTTGGTTGTGTTATATTACAAACAGCAAATATTCTAAACAGGTATATAAAGGGATGCTTTTCTGGAATGGCAACTTTGAAGCAAAGTACTGATAAACGTTTCAGGTGAACTATGTGTGTCACCCCTAATTATATAACAGTTGATAACTTTTTTTTTAATAATAGCACAGGGTTTATTTTGACTATTAATAAACTATTTGCCAGTTAACAAAGAAATGTGCTTATTGACAGTATAGCAGAAACTATGAAAGTTCCCCCAGGCCGTACATTTGGAATGTTACTTCGTCCAGATGAATATGGTAAGTTCAGGGGCAGAATAAAATCTTATTTTGTTGATGAAAGTAGAAGTAGTTACTGTTGGCTGTGTAGTGTGTCATTTTCCTAAAATCTTAGAGGCAGAGTACAAAAATTTAACAATGACAGTAACTTTTTGAAGGAAAATTTGAGAAGAACTGAAGTTGCTCGTGAGGAAAAAAAAAAAAGTCAGAAATAAAGAAACGAGGTTTTGGATGATCATGTTGGGGTTGGGTTTTTTTGTTGTTTGTTTTTTAAAGCTTCTGTATCTGTATGTAAACAAAATCAAGGACAGCAGAAAAGTCATACTGACATCTAAGTGACAAAGTTAAAATGGCTGTTCAAATCCATTATGCCTCGTTTTTTCCAGTGCTTCTATAAAAAGAATAAACATAAGCAATAAATATGAATAATAAGGTTTGGAAGGTAGCAGGGAGACAGAAAACAGAACAAAAAAAGTTACTGGTTTTCATTACGAAAAAGTTTTGAAAGCTAGTCAACTCAAATAGTCAATGTTGGGATTAATGGTGTTTTAACCTTATGTTAATAACTAAGGAATACAGCAAATAGGCTGTAAAAAAATGTAAGTGGCTCAAAGCTGCTTAACTAGTCAAAACTAGAGAAAGCTTGTTCAAATTCTGCATGAGCTTTTATATATGCTTTATTCTGTAGTGTAATAAAGTTAAATATTTAAAATGGGTAAATATGCCTTACCTTTAAGGAACAGCAGAAGGAACTGAATAAAAAATTTCATTATTAACAAGTAGAAAATAATGCATGTACATTGCTGTTAGAAGGGGATTAGGTGAGCTACCTCTGTTTGTTATTGAACTCTGAATGGACTTCTTGCATTTAGAACGTGACCTTGGTGTCTTGGGGACTTGGATGAGAACTGTAGCTCAGTGTTTAAAAATACTAGTGAAGTTAGGATATGTAGAAAATGGGAAGAATAACACAAAAATAGTACATTATCTTCCTAGAAATCAATGGTATAAAATTATCTGAAATATTACATTGACTTTCCCATTGGTTCCTGTAAGTATTGTGAAATGTGACAGACTGGAAGTGATAGATTAATAATACATGTTCTTTTGTTCTCAACTATCTAGACATCAATTTACTGCATTTGGAAGCTTCTGGAAGCAGTAGATGGATTTGTGAAGCTATAATATGATGATTCAAAATTATTGATATCAATTGATATTAATTATAATTATTTTTATATTAATTGCATATGAGTAGAGAAACTATTGTGTGGACCATTTGATCGGTCAATGAAATGGCCATATGAGATGTTCAGGAGTGCTGAAAATCAGCATCTCAAAACTGAAATTCTCCTTTTCCTTAAGACTGTAAGCCATTTTTTTTAAAATGTCCATTTTCTCTATATGGGCAACTAATTGAGGAAGTGTTTATTTTTAGGAGTTGGTGATCTTCTTCACTACTGGGTTCCACATGAGTTCCTCTGTGGTAAAGACCAAGAGAAAGCTGTCTTGACTGCAGTTCGGCAAAGTTTGAAGAAAGACAACTATGAGAATTTTGACATGTTACTGGAAGCATTCAGGCATTATGATAAGGTTAGTGCTTTGAAAAAAGTGTAAATTTAAAGCAATGTGTGACATTAGCACTCCTGTGCTGTGGAGGTACAAACATGAAGAAACATGAGTGTAGCAATATAAATATAGATAAAGTCTATAAATTGATAGTTACCATGTGTTTAGTCTACTGTGATAGGTTGTGGAATGAAGCACAACAGTATTTGGAACCATTCACAACAGTATTTGGAACATCCAAGTTAACAGTGAGCAAGAAATGCATGATCAGGAATAATCTTAGCATTTTTTGTGCTTCAAAATTTGGTATTTCTTCTCAAAAGAAAAACAGTTCAAAGGATTATGTTTATATTTTCTTCCAAGCTGTACTTTCTGACTAAGCCACCAAGCATCAGAATTTCGGATCTTTTATTTTTTTCTCTCTGAAAAAAAAATTGTAATTGAAATTTCATATATAACATTAATTGTAATGTATACAGAATGATTGATGCCTTACTTTCAAAAGAAATCTTGGCTTTGCCTCAACGTTTATGATTAGATTGTTATCTTGTCACAATACCCTGTCACACTCTTTTACTCTCAAATCACTGTATTATTTAAGGTGAAAATTATTTTTTGATGCTTTTATATTCAGATTTTTAATTTCTAAATTACTCGGGGTTTCTTCGTACTCAGTAACGTAACTTGTCTGAAATGGTATGCCTGGCCCTATATATATGTATATATTTATATATACATGCGTGTGGGTGTATACATGTATAAAACCCCATATATTTCTGTATTCCTTTTGATGATGCCTTTTTATGATGGCTATTATAACAGCTGTTTTGTTTTATTTGTAATAGAACGCTGATGGAATGATAGACAAGGGTGACCTACGGAAGTCCTTTTTTCAGCTTAATCTTAATCTAGATGATGAGCTCCTGGATTCCTTATTTGACTATTGTGATTTGGATAAAGATGGTCTGATTAATTATCTGGAGTTTGCAAACTTTCTGAACTGGAAAGACAAAATGGCTATTAAAGAGTTTGAAGAAAAAATAATTACAAAAGGTAGATGATGATACTGGGAAATTGCAGAGATTATCTTGTTCTTGCAGCAGCTATTGAAAGGACATTGCTGTTGTAGACTAGGTGCTCCTTTAGAAGGGTGGGATTTAGCAAGTGCATTGCCTACCACCAGCAGAGCCTCAGGTACCAATGTATTTCAGAACCCTGGAGTTCAGTGTGGCATGTTGAGAACAGCCCATAAATCAGGATAAAGTAAAAAAATCTCTTAGGATCATTATCAGAAATGCAGATGGGTTTTCTTACCTACTTCATATTTTTTTCAAGGATTCAAGCAACGGTTTTTACTCTTGGTCTATAACATGCTGATAATAAATTCTGGCTGACCATTAACTTTTGTTTATAGGGAAAAAATTAGATGCTCCTGTTCTGCCTCAAGACACAAAGATAAATGATGAGCCACTGCTGAAACAGGAAGATCTTTTGTTAAAAGAACCAGGAAGCTCAGAAAAGACACCAAAAAAGCTTAAAAGATCAACAGATCATGTATTTGCAAACTATCAAGCAACTTCTTCGCAGTATAATGCTGTAGTAGGTGGTCTCCCAACAACCTGTAAGTACAGTGGACTGTACTCACTTCTGAGCATTATTTAAAACAAAATCAGGAACAAGTTTAAAACTTATTTGCTACAGGTTCTACTAATGTACAATAGTGAATTAATGTATCTAAACTAAGTTTATTTAGGATTGTGACTTGGAAGTTGGCATGGCTTGGATGTTTGACATGGTTAATACATTCAAAATGTGAAAGTTAATGTAGGTCTTTGGGAAATTATGCTAGTATATTTGGGAGAACAGTATCTTCTTGGAATCACCTAAAAATGTTTTCAGCTGGAAGTACTGGATAAGTCCTAGACTATTACTGCAAGATTACCTGTTGTCATGCTTCACGATGTAGCTGAAGCTAGGAATTCTAAAAATACAAAAAACGAGATGAGGAAGAAAATTATATAATTTGTTATTGAACCTAAGTGAGATGAAGTATCAAATTTGTTCTTATTTCATACAAAATTTTTTATCCTCCCTGGCACTGTCTTTGCATAAAGGCTTTATCATGCTACCTTTGATTTCCACAGGCTATCCAGTGTGTGGTGTTCCAACTGTTCGTTCAGATATTCCTGCTCCTCAAATTCGCCGCATCAGTGACAGAACTAATTATGGTGATCAGGGCAATGCTTATGCATTATTGTTCCCTTCTGTCTTCAATCAAAAGGGAGTGTATGAAAGCGATCTTTTAAAAACAAGACCAAAAGCAGAGGTATAGTGCATTTCTTCAGAATACTCTTCCAAGATAAATGTACCTCTAGCCATGCGGGAGTGAAAACTCATATTATCAAATAGGTTGTAAAATTAATTGTTTCAGCATTACAGTCTTTGCATCCATTCAACTATCTGAAAAATGTGCTCTTCACATTCAAAGTTATTCATAAAGGTGGTAGATATTAATTTTATTGAGCTCCAACTTCAATAAGTAATGTAAGAAAGTACGTCAGGTTGTTGCTACTCACATGCTCAAATGCTGTGTCAAACAAGGTTTAGTAATTAATCTAGAGCTTCAGAGTCTATGATTTATAATTTCTGCAATGTGAGAAGAGCAAAGCAGCTGTGAGATTTTCATCCTTGCACATATTTGCATTTCTGTGCAAGGTCTAAAGCAACATGATTTAATGGTAAATCTAGCCTTACTTTGATTATGTGTTTGGATGGATGATCTCCAGAGATCTCTTCCAACCAAAGTTATTCTGTGAGAGTATGTCTTTAAAAGCTCCACAAGAAGATTTTTACAGGTGTGTAAAATAGTTTCTATCACAGAGGGATGTTCAGTAGAAAATTATACCCAATGTGTCCCTCTTCAAACAAACTTGCAGGTTTTGCTAACGGCAAATTTAGCCAACTGCTTGAATATACCTTTTAAGTGCTCTGCTGAACCACCAACGTAGGCTGAGATCTACAAAGGACTTACGCAGTGATCGAGGATATAGGGAGTCGCACACCAGTACTGTGCCATCTCATAGTTCTGAAGAGAACGATAGTGTGTGAGACTGCAGGGACATACTTGAGGACTAAGATTTTTCTATCTGGTATTTCTGGGGGCTGCTACCAGTCTGTTACCTCACAGGCCAGAGCTTCTCCCACATAAATACTTCACTGCTGCTTCACTATTGTTTACTTTTTTGCTTCTACATTTGTATGCATTTTCTAGTGAAAAAATATTAAGAGATAACTTCATTACCTGAAATACAGTTTATGAGACAATTGTAACAAAATGTAAAATTCCAATCTAAAAAGAAAAAAGACTTGACAACCTCTCCTTCTCTACTAGTCATTATATTAACTATTCAGTCGCATTTGAATGTGGATCTGGAACTTGAGTATGTGTCTTACAGAAAAGAATGTTGCTAGTTAATGGCTAGGGATGTAAAAGTGTGGTGTCATGTTCTATACATACCCATAAAACAGCTTGTCAGAATGTTGTGTACATGGGCACTTACCATTTTATAATCTGGCTCTGAAGCAGGAAATCCATGCGTGCAGAATATAGCTAACAGCAAATAGAATTCATGCTTCGTTGAGAAGCCCATTATACCTGTCAAGCACTAGATAGAAATCTCTGAAGTTACAATGTGGCCTGAGATGTCATACTCCATTGTAGACTACACAGACTATACGGAGTTCAGTACCTAACCACCTCTGAGTGTGTTAAATCACCCTATACTCAGGAAATGGACTATTTCAGTATTTTAGTGATGGTCTTTGATTTATTTTGCTATGGAGCATTAATCTTTTCAAACATGTAATAGCTAATGAAATTATTATATGAAAGCCCAGAGTCATTTAATGCTACCAGGTTTTTAGAGGCTTGTAGAAATGAATGTGAATTCTGACTATAAAGCAGTTTCATGAGGTGAGTTTTCATGTTGCAAAAGAACAAAACAGTTCTAGGACCTGCTGGTTTCTTCACTGGAATTTGTCCCAGTCTATTGAAGAGAATAGAAGTTATGTAACTGAGTAATAGCGTGTAATTTATATTCAACATGATCATGTTAATAATCGGTAAGGGTCAGTTTAACCCTGTCTGCACGCTTGATAGTCTGTGGTTTAGTCAGTGATTATTTTATGACTGTTGATGAGCCAGGACAGAGTTGTATTTTGATATGGTGAAGCCACATTATGAGAGCGTGTAGTCCTTTATTGTCCCTGCAGTGGTATCCTGTAGTGGAGTATTGCTTTTAGTTCTAACTTTTAAATTTCACTAGCTTATTGAAGACATTAGACCAAATCTGGTTTGTTTTCTTCATGAGTAATATTATTAATTTAACTGAAACAACACCTGTGCTTAAAGAAACAAAATTTAATCCGTGTTTTCGTCATGTGATTTCAGCTGGCATAAACTGTCATAATTTATTGGTACATGTAATAATTTTTATATATAATATATATATAATTTGCTGTACTGTGGTTTCGGCCTATATCAATACAAAAGACAGTTTTCGAGAAAGATGACAAGGTTGATTTGATAATGTTACGCATTTTACTTCATCAAAGCATGCATAAAATCTCCAGAGCATAAATATAACACACATGCACACACACATGATACAATTGAAGAAGCCAAATGTTTGCTAATGTTAACAGTAGTACAAGTCATGTCAATATTCTTCTAAAGCCCCATTCGTTGGAGTCAACAGATCAGTGTAATGAGGCATGGAGCAGGAAGCATCCAAGTGAGAAAATACAGAAAAACCCAACTTCTGTTGTATTACTTTGGTGTAAAACTATAGCAAGACCCGAAGTATATGTGAACCATTTTGTTTTAGTCACTTCACCCACTTAGCTATACTGATTGAAGATCTTGCCTATGGTATTGTTGCTGTGAAATGCAGACGATGGTATAATCTCATTTGTGTTGGTAACTGCAAACAGTAAAAATACAATGGATAAACACAACTTGACTTACAGCTTTTAAAAAATGTTTACTTTTCCCTGACTCTTCTGTGTTTTAATGCTGAAGTTGCATCACCATTACTTTAAAAACTAAAGGCAATTTTGTACACTGCAGCTTTCACCCCAATAAGATTCAGATTTACTTAAATAGGATCTTCTTTGGTTAAGGATGCAGGATGCGGTATGTAGTTTTTATTTAAAACTGAGAACATATTCGTTGGTAAAGAGAGATTGATAGTGTATGTAAAAGCTGGAGTCTATATAGTTTAAAGAAAAAGCTGACCGGAATTACATGAATTGTATTATTTTGTAGATTGCACAAATTCTCCACAATATTGGTGTGAACATTTCAGATGAAAGGTTTGAAGAGCTATGGAAGCAAGCCTGTATGAAACACCAGAAAGAAGAGGTTTGTGTAGAAAGCATCATGAATGTACTGGATGAGATACATGGATCACACACAAAAAATACTTGCTAATTTTAGGGTTTGGGAATTGCATTTATTTAAAGTGATGTCAGTCATAATTCTGATGCTGAATACAATGAATATTTTCAACAACGTGTATTTACAGAAATGGAGTCCACTGGTTTTTCTTTCTTAGTAGTGGGTTCACCACATATATATGAATCTTGCTGCTATCATTGCAGTTAGTAGGAACGGATATCAATAGGAATAAAAGAGGATACGAAATGTTTGTAAACAGAACGCAAACGTTTATATTGTATTTTTTTTTAGCTTTCTTACAGTGTTTCTAAGACTAATAATACTTTGGACATATTTTGCATTTTTAGGGTTTTTTTTCTTTTATAAATGGAAGGACACTTTTGAAAATACTTAAGATAAATGCTTTAGATATGCAGGACCTCTTAAAGATTATGATCATAGAATGGCACCTTGCCTTGCTTATAATATTGTGTGATTTCTTGTCAACAAAATGGTAGCTAACAGAGATCAGGTTGCAGTAAGTTTTTAAAAGTTTATGTGAGAAAGTAGTTTACAGTAAGATACTAAGGAAGCTACGTAGTCATGGGATCTAAAGTGTTGTCATAAAATAGATTCTGTGAGAACCAATGGATTAAGAAGTGCAAAAATAAATACCCAATTGTGTGGCAGAAGGCTCATATTCTTTATGCAAGCTTATGGCTATTTGGTAGTAGTATTCAACTTCACCCAAAAAAAGAACGCATATTTAGAAGTGTATGTGCACATTACATAAAAAACACCGGCTAGGTAGTCAGAAAAGTTTAGGAGGGCTTTCAAAGAGCTAACTGTTCACCTGTGGTCAATGCAGTTTCTTGGGAAGAGGGATCTTGAGGATCATTATGGAAATCTCAGTGAATATATATGAAGTATAAACAATGGAAAGCAAGTAATACTAAAATTGGCAACTGTGAATCAGAATGTTCACTCCACCTACAGTACTGAGCTTGGTATAAAACAAATGGAAATTGTTTGCTATTGATAGTGAGAATGATTACTTTTAAAGTTTTCCACAGTAATTGAACAATGAAATCTTAATATTCAGGATTTCAGGAAGGATATAACTTTGACACCTGTTGGTGCTTTAAATACCTTAGTAAGATTTGAAGGATGTTGCCAGTCAAAAGTTGTACTGAATTCTACAATCTAAGTAAAGATGCAATATATTTTAAATACTAGGAACGCATGTGTAATATCAGCTTAAAAGTTTCATTGTAATGCTTTACTCACCTCATTGTTAAGATTCTTTTGCCAGTGTTCTAGGAACTTGTAATTTACTAGCTTGTTACATGAGATCCACAAATCAGTTTATGTTCTTTACTTGCAGTGTGGGCTTTCCTTTGCCCCAGCGTGTGGAAGGGCCCTAGCAGTACGGACATTGTTTGCCAAAATGGCAATATCCAGATGAGCTAGTCTCTTACTGTTTGGTGTGTTCAGGTCCAGTTCCTCCAGTGGTTATTGATAAAAATTCTTCTTTATCAATACACACTGTATTAATGGTACAATATTATTGTAGCTTTAATAGTAGCTGTCTTACATGAAGTAGAAAGAATTTGCTTTCTGGTATCTCCAAGGGAGCAGGTGGTGGAAAAGCTGCTTGGTTAAGGCAGCTTCTTTCCTGCTGTGAATGAAAATTGTTCTGTGCAGTTGTTGCCTTCCCTTCCTTCTGGAACTCTGGGCATGCACTGGGAAGCATGCAGGAAGTAGACTGCGACTGTTGTGGTTTAAACCCCGGCTGGTAACCAAGCACCACGCAGCCACTCACTCACTCCCCCCTCACCCAGAGGGATGGGGGCGAGAATCAGAAAGGAATGTAAAACTCAAGGGTTGAGATAAGAACAATTTAATAGGTAAAGCAAAAGCCGCACACACAAGCAAAGCAAACAAGGAATTCATTCACTGCTTCCCATGGGCAGGCAGGTGTTCGGCCATCCCTAGGAAGGCCGGGCTCCAGCACACCTAATGGTTACAAACACCATAATGCCAAATGTCCCCCTTCCTCCTTCTTCCACCAGCTTATGTACTCAGCATGACATCGTATGGTATGGAATACCTCTTTGACTAGCTTGGGTCAGCTGTCCTGGCTGTGTCCCCTCCCAATTTCCCATTCCCCTCCAGCCCTCTCTCTGGCAGAGCTGGAGAAACTGACAAGTCCTTGACTTGGTGTAAACATCACCCAGCAACAACTGAACCCATCAGTGTGCTGTCAGCGCTGCTATCACACCAAATCCAAAACACAGCACTGCACCAGCTACTAAGAACATTAACTCAATCCCAGCTGAAACCAGGACACTGTTCGAACTGAAATCATGACAGAAAGATGAATGTGCTGCTAATTCCAATTGAATTTATGTCAGGATTTCACTGCCTTCAGTGAAATTCTCTAAAGCTCCTCTTCTGTTTATATAAGGTGTGAAGGAAGTATCCTTTACCTTTGTTGTGGTACGCTTCCAAATGCATCAGACAGAATTGCTTTCTTTTTTTTTTTTTTTTTTTTTTTAAAAGTGTTCTTCAACAGAAAATTTTAGATGAAAGATTTAAGCTCATTCAGGGAAAAACAAAAAAAAAATAAAATTCCAGAGCTGTGTGTGTGCACATATGTGTATATATGAGATCTGTTGTGTTTGTTTAGCAGCTGGAAATTCCTTCCTACTATAAAGATACTTTCATTCCTCTGCTTTCAGTAGAATCTTTTCCTTTGACGGTGAAATGAAATTAATGGTGTTCTTGGGTAGTTGGCTAAGTAAGTCCAGCATAAAGAAGACTGATAAATTGTGGTTTAGTTTTTTGCCAGTATGTTTCTAACCGCAGACTAATGGTTTCCTTTTGAGCTTGGGATTTGAAATGAGCTAGAAGTGGTGTGCCCCTTAAGGTACCTCTTCTGAAACTTTAAAGGTGTAATCACTGAACAGAGCTGTAAACTCTATTTGTAGGTACCTTTTTTTCATCACAATGTACATAGGAGGCCCCTGAAAGATTTAATCACTCTGACATAGACAGTTACTTCAGTGGAGTTTCACAGTCTTTTTGTTCCCTTTTCTTAAATGCTTTATGCACTCAGAGCCTTGGTGTGGATTTCTGTATTTCATTTCTGTTTGACTTCCCAACATGTTTTGAATTCAATGACGTCTTTAAAGGCTTTACAGTTGCCAGTTGCATTCTGTGATTTTTATGGTTACCTTAATATATTCCAATTGACAGAAAATAAAAAGTTTGCTTTCTTCTATATTGTAGCATAATTGCCTTTATCTAGGTGTGGAGTTGATTTAACCAGGAAAGCACGCTACCTTTCATTAATCTGTGGGCTGTATCCAAGGCAAAGTTTTACAGAAAGGGTTAGCAAAACAACGTTCACTATGACTCAAAAGCTATGTGTTCCAAGAGCAAACATATAAATTCAGCGCTTGAGGAAATTTATTCTGTTAACAGTTATATTACAAAATCACAGAGATTGTAAATATGTTGACTAAGACTTTGTGGACAAAAGCAGGAAACAGCAAATCCTGACAAAGGTAAATATTTTGGTAAAAATCAGTGAGTTCTAGACATTCAGGGCAACATTTTCTCTGAAGATATTTCATAAAAATAGACATTGGATAAAAGACAGTACATTCAGATATTTGTGCACTATTTCTCCATTAATCTCTGCAATGATTATTCCAAAGCATAGCATATTTAGTAATTATACATTTTTAATTGTTTCTGTCAAATGAATTAACTCTTCAAGTTTCGCTGAGAGCACGTGTATTGGTTTCCAGGGACAGAGAGGGGAAGTCTTCCTCTCTACAGGGGAAGAGGCCAGTGTTTCTTCTCCCCAAAAGCCATGCCAGGGGTGGTGACTTTCAGTACCTGAAAACACTTACATGTAAAAGACACGGGTGAAGATTTGAATGTGCAAAGTTATTTGTTATTCATTCTCTATTTCTGGTTCTTAATCTTTGGAATGTGCATATTAGCACAGATAAGCATACAGCTAATGTGACTTACTTGGAAGTGACTTGTGCAATTTAAAGCAGATGTTGGACTCGATTATTCTTTTTACTGTTGTCTAATGGAAAAATTTGTCTGTGCAATGACTTGTGTTTGAGGTGCTGGAAGATCCAGCTTACTATCTTCCATAGAAATATATGTACAAATAAATGTAGAACTTGCCTTGATATTACTATATGACTTTAATATATAGCTTAAAAAGATTCAATATTGTGTATTTTTCACTAAATTAAGAATTTCTGGTTTTCAGTGATTTACCTGACTCAAATAACCTGGTACCAGAACTCATTCTTAGAAGCAAATGGCCAGTTTTGTTTGTTTGGTTGGTTGGATTTTAAACAACTGTATGTAATTATTTGGGTACTAAATGGAATGCTAATAACCCTTTTTGCTAAGAATACTTCAAATGGATGTCTAAGCAGAAAAGGAAGTACTGGGGTAAAATGCCCAGAAATAGGATTCAAGTCTTCATCTTGCCAATAGATAGGAATTAGTAGGATGGTTTTGGAATGGGTAATACAGCCTGATCAGTTGGTGTTTGCTATTAGGAGGTATTTCTTTGAAAACTAGTTATTTACATTTGACATTCTGTCATTGTGCACCATCTGCCTGCATGGTTTCACCTTACTGAATGGCCAGAATGCTTTTCTAGCAGATGGGAATGAGTTTAGGCATGCCAAAGGAACACTAAATGCTTCATGGCTGAGTGGCTGGGATAAGATCTCTATTTCTTTATTCCTCTTTAAAACTGTATTAATTTTGAAAACATGTAGGGAAGATTTTGGCATCTTGGATCAGGATTAATCTGCAAATGAAAAGCATTTAAAACAGTATTCACTGGGTTCTGATTCGCTAAGATAGCTGCTTGTTGATTTCTGCCAAATGTGCATGACCTCTCTGAGCAGACTGGAGTAGATGGAAAACTTGTGCATCCTGGGTCCATATTCCTGACTTCCATGTGTCATATAACTATGGAAAATTTATATTCCCCAGGACACAAGTGTATGCAGCTGTGTTCTGAAAACCGTGCACTCTAGGGGATTAAGTGGTAAATTCTGTAATACCTAAATATTAAATCTTTGGGGTATTCTGCATGTTTTCAAAGCTCACTCCTCATTCCAGGGCCTAGATGTAAATGAAAATGGCAAAATCAAGACCTAGTCTGAAAAAAAAGAGAAGGGCCTGAATATCACTAACAGATATTATTCACGTGGCTTTTGTGAAGTATCTCTTCCTCGAGTAATAATCATACCTTCTGCATCTTAAAAAAAAAAAATAATCTGTTTGTGGTGTATAGATAAGGTTCTACCACACAAAGCAAAAGCAGAATAGCTTAAGAACACACACTTGTAGAAATAACTTTTCTATAAGCCTTGAAATTTTCTGCAGATTCTAGAAAATGTCAAATATTTCTTTAACTTTGAGGTGGAACAAAGGGCTGAAATAAGAGCTGAAGGGTTTTCAAATGGTACCAGTTAATCATGAGGTGATGTTTTCCCAGCAGCTTTGAACAGGTTGTAGACATATGTAACCCCATATGAATGCTTTACTAAAAGTGTGTCCCCCCACTAAGCGACAAGGCTGAATGCATAACAAAATCTAGGGCTATTTTTTGCTAGTGAGCAGTGAATATAACATAAAAATGTAGAGTAGCTGTACAGGGCAGCCCAACGGTTCTGTCTAGCCCCGTGTCCCATCTGACTGGTCAAAAATGTGATTCGGGAAAAGTGGAAGATCAGGGCAAACATTGTAATGTTTCTTCTCCCAGTACTCCAGCTGCTTCAATTTGAAGTGTTTGAAAGGAAGGAAGGACCTTTCTGAAAAGCATATATTTTCCTTATATTCAGTGTTCTTAAACACATTCCTCTTCATCGACTTACCCAGTCTGCCCTTGAAACTTTGTGGTGCTCTAGCCTCTGCGGCATCTTTTGGCAGGAGTTCTATAGCTTTAGCAATCAACTGAACAGAAAAATGAGCTCCTGTGCTTGTTTTAAACCTTCTTTCTGATGGCTTAATATGATGTGAGATAATTATTTGAACAAACAACAACCAAATCAATTTCTAGACTATGTCTGTCAGCGATACAGATATTTATAGACTTTTGTCACATCCCTCCTAGGTCCTGGGCAGGGACTGCTTGCCAAGCTATTGCCTGTAGAAATTATTCCAAAGTGTTCTTTTTGCATGATACTTTTCTCCAAAGTTTTTCTGATTCTGCAGCACAGTAAGAGACAGTGAACATGGATTAAAAAGTCACAGGTGGGAGTTTTCTGTGTGTTGTCAGTTTATTTCCCCTAATAACAGCATTAAGAATGATTACTGTATCTCAAACATGGGGGAAGGGGTAGTTTCAATGTTTTGTGCAATTACAGTGCAGCTAGTGCAGACTGAGTAAGGCACGGCTGCGTGCAGCACAGCAACCTTGTGATTCACTGCTGTATGCTTAATGCAAACATAGTCCCCCATGACCTGCTTTGCTGTTAGAAATACACTGAATCAAGTACATTTGATTCCAGTTTGCATGTTGTGAGAACAGAATTTAGTTCAGTTTACACACCTGGACAGTCTATGTGTTTTGTTTTGTTTGTTAGGTTGTTTTGTTTTTTTTTTTTTTATAAACTGCTTTGGGGATGTTGGATGGAAAATGAAGCCTAAGATTAAACTGGTTTTGCTTCAATGAATACTATATTCCAATGCCACCGTGCTATGTATAGCAAGGTAAATTGTTAAGCTGCTGGTGAAAGATGTTTATTATACTGCGATATAATTCCTCCTCTGCATAAATTCAGCAAAGGGGTCTAGCTACCTCTTATATCTGTAACAAGCCTAGATTAGTGCACAAGCTCATGCTAACCCCGTGAAAATAAAGATGAGATTCAGTCTGTTAGCTTGCTTAAATGCTAGGTCTCTTGATTTAGGGCCAAAGCTAATGCTATCTGCCAGTGTTCTTTTTGTTGCTCAGTCGCAGTGGGAGTGTAGAATAAAGCTAGCTCTGTACTTACTGGTGGTCTTATTCCAGTGGATTTATATGGGTAACAAAACAGCACTCGTACAGTGATTCACTCGAAGTACAGTACCGCTGAAAGCCGAACGTGAATGGCTTCCAGACTTCTCATCTCTCAAGAAGCATCTCTTTTGGAGTCCTTATTTCTGCTCTCTTTAGAATGGAAAGGAGTACAAAGAATTTCTGAGGAAAAAACAAATTGGTGATTAATTACCTCATGTGAACTGGACTTAAATTACAGTTAAAATAGTAACATGATGCGCAGGGCCTTTTTTTTTTTTTTTTAAGTCTGCTTTTGACCTTATTCTACAGGCAGGGAAAAAAAAGATGTATATTGCCATTTTTTAGGACAAGTGTTAAATGCATTTGTAGCAGTGCAGCCATCTACTGAAGACAGAAGGTAACTGTCCCTGCATATATGCAGGCATATAATTGTCTGTCACAAAGTTTTTTTTTCCTAATTTAATCACACAGGTGGTTAAGTAAACCAGTGTAACGCTTGTTAAACTGTCAATTAACGCTTGTTAAACCATCATCAATGTTTAATTGATTCTTGTTTAAAATAGTACACAGTTCACCTCTAAAGTTGCTTCGACATGAAACGCAATACCAGTAACAGAGAGGTAAGATTGGGACCAAAAGCTTAGATGTCATAACAGGTGTTTCTCACTTGAACAATAGTTATTGTTTCTTAAAAACTGATTGATCATGGAGTTTTTTGTTTTTTGTTTTTTGTTTTTTTTTTAATTGCTGGAAACAATCACAGTAGCTCAAGTATTTTGTCACAGGAAGTACTAGTATTTCCTTACTGACTGATTTTTTTGCTTCAAGCCATTTCCCATCATGTATTGTGTTTGTCAGCTTTTCTGTTCAGATGGTTTACTTAAGGGTAGTAGGAACACACAGCCTAATGGCGTTTGCAGGTGGTCAGAGATGCGGTAACAATGCTCCAGTGTAATGATTATTGGTCTTACTATTTAAGAACAAGAAGAACTGAGAGATCAGTGAATAAAATGCTGCATGAAAAACATCTGTTCATAAAACTAGGCATGGTTCAGAGGAGTGATGGTTGTTTCCCTTTCTACTGCTTCTTCACTGGAGAATTAGGCAAGCAGAGTGCTATCCTGAAAAGAGCTTTGCATGAGTGGAAGAGCTTTGGGCCCTGGGGCTTGAAGGATGTCAAATGTCATGTCAAATTCTCCCCCTGCTTAATCAGTAAACAGAACTGGTGGGGGAAAAAGACCGTTGTTTGGAATGAAAGCAAATAAACTAGTGTTTTGTGTGCTGTTAGGCAGTTTCTGCGTATGATTCCCTTCTTAAGGGGGGGGGGGGGGGGAGGGAGGAAGTAGGGAAACATTCTTTTTCTTTACTCCACTGAAGAAAGTAGAACAAACACAGTAAGAAGAAAATAGGTGAAACTGGAGAAAATAGAAATGAGTGATGCATGAAAAGACACAATTTTTCTTTTCAAAGAGCAGCAAAATGGCTTTGTTTTTCTGTGATAAGAAGAACAAAAGTCTGAAGGGGCTTTTCAGTTGGCTCCATGCATTTTTTCCAAAGAGCCTACAATGAAGATAGCTGTGATTCTCTAAAAGGAAATGCCTGAGAGTCCATTGACCCTTCTTTGAAATACAGCAGAGGGTTTGTGAGAAAGGTGTATTGTACCTGCCTATAGAGTAGCAGTCATTCTTCAATGTTAAAAGATGATTTGAAATGTTGGGAGAAATGTTGTGTTTTGGATTGTATACTAGCAGTGTGCCAGTACAATGTGTGCCTGGCTCCCCTGCATGTGCAATGTGCAGCAGCCTTTATGGAAAGGCTTTTTTACAGGATGGTTAAACCATGTATCATATTTGTCTCATATCTAGCTATTCTTCATAGGACTGTAAGTCCACTTGTAAATTCCTGTAGTGAAACAGCAGAGTTTAGAAGTATCTAGAGGCTAGGGATGGGTTATTGCATATATAATAATGAAACAATTTTATGAAATAACTTTAGTTACCCAGCAGCTCTTAAACTGGAAAGCAAGTACTGATTTTCTGCATAGTCCTTTTTCAAATAGAAAATGCTAATTTCTAACACAGAGGACACTCAGTGTTTTATTATCCCAAGAGGTGTGGGAGGTAATATTCCCTGTTAGGCAAATGATTATTCTGTGGAGAAGGGGGAAGGAAATGGGGGAAGAAGCAAAATAAGAAGGGGCAAAGAAATTTCTACAGAGTGTGTATTTCTTTCCCTCCCTTATTAAATCACATAAGAATTTTCCATAAAGGGGAAAATCTTTCTATTAGGTAGAAAAAGGCAAGTAAAGGCAATAAAATGATGAATTCCATTCTTACTCTTTTTCTTTGAATTTGAAGAAACACTGACAAGACCCATAATATCACTCATTATAAACAATAATTTGTTCTACTGATTCTTTATTTTGAACGACTACAGAAGTATGATCATAAATCATTGTTCTTCCCTAAATTGTCAGCTGTGCAATAGAAATATGGTATTTTATTATTCTCTTTAATTTCCCTGGAAACTGTAGGAATATCAATAATTACCACTTTATTGAGTGACTGCTGGTGGGGTGATGTAGGAAATACACCTGCCTTAAATATTTTGTAGTGTTTCATACAAGTGGGAGGATATGTTGTATTGCTTCAGCTCCATTTTCCTGGCAGAACTGAGAGCTGCAACTGCTCCTTGGATTTCTGACAAGCAACCCATTTGTTTGGATTGCTACGTGTCATTCACATCCTTATTTCCAGGATTCCAGGTTGGTGATGCTATTCTGGAATTGTGAGTCATCCAAAACGTTTTCATCCTGCATTCAAGAATATATTCATTTTAACTATAAATATGATGATTGAGGGGTGTATTTATGGGAGAGGATTTTTGGTGCCAGGCAAAATCTCTGTGCCTGTCTGCAAACAGTTTATTAAAGTACCAGCATGCCTAAAGGTTCCTTTATAATAAACAGAAGAAAAAGACGTGCACTTGTATGGCAGTTCAGCTTTTCAGGCATTTTTCTCACTATTCAAAGACTAAGGGGAGGTTTAGAACCACTTTGATGCATCAGTGAAGCACGTGAGCTGGGTGGGATGTTTCCAGACTCAGCACTTGAGTCCCTGCCCTTCATTTGTGCCTTCCACGTATGTGTACGTTGAGGTACCGTGTGGGAGGGAGTAGTTTACCTCGAGGTTTAATTTGCTTGTGAGTTTGATTTACTACAGTTTCTTTTAAAGCATAGGCCTTGTGTTGTAGCACGGTGTTGGCTCAGCATTTGCTCTGAAGGATTTATGGGATTTAAGGCTATTTATTTTTGCTAGGTGGCAGTAAAAAGACTGGGAAGAAACCCTTGTCGGTGAGAGAAAATTTGGAAGTTTAAACTCGGCCGGGAAAAAGCAAAGCAAGCTGTGTGGTGTGGGTGGCGGCGTTGGGGCGGCAGGGGGCGCTCTGGCACCTCCGCACCGGGGAGCGCCGCGGCCGCGGGCCGGGCTGCAGCGCGGGGTGAGGGGCCCGTACCCGGCCCCTGGGGCCGCTCGGCGCTGCGCCCCCCGCAGAGAGTAACGTCAGGGGATACCGGGCGCTTCTGCTGAAGCCTAGAGGAGATGATGCCCCTTTCCCTGGGTTGGATTTCAAGGGGGGAGGTTAACTTGGGGGGGTGTAGTGGTGTGTGTTCATTCTGGTCCGCATAACCTTGTTCTCTGAGAGAATGGAAATTCAGGTTCCAGCGTGTTGCGATGTGTGGTGGGGCTGTTTAGCCTGGAGGGTTCTCCCCTCCATGGCCAGCGGGTGCAGGGAGCTGATCCTGCCCCTCTGCTCGGGCTGGTGAGGCCCATCGGGAGTGCTGGGCCCAGCGCTGGGCTCCCCAGTCACGGGAGACGGGGAGCTGCTGGGGAGGGCCCAGCGGGGGCTGCGGAGCTGGTGAGGGGCCTGGAGCACCTCCCTGGTGAGGAGAGGCTGGCAGAGCTGGGGCTGTGTAGCTGGAGAAGGCCGAGGGGGATCTCACCCGTGCGTACCAACACCTTAAGGGTGGGTGGCAGGAGGACGGGGCCGGGCTCCTTCCAGTGGTGCCCAGCGACAGGACCAGGGGCAACGGGCACAAACTGCAACACGGGAAGTTCCAGCTGAATATGAGGAAAAAGCTCTTTACTTGGAGGGTGGCGGAGCCCTGGCGCAGGCTGCCCAGGGAGGCTGTGGAGTCTCCTTCTCTGGAGACATTCAAACCCACCTGGGCGCGATGCTGTGCAGCCTGCTCTGGGTGAGCCTGCTTCAGCAGGGGCTTGGGCTAGGTGATCTCCAGAGGTGCCTTCCAGCCCCGACCAACCTGTGATTCTGTGAATAAATACCTCATCAAACTCTCTCCCCTGTTATGCAGCTGTATTTTTAGTCATGTTTTCTGTAGTGTTTGTGTGGCTTGATTCCAACATACACATTTAAGCAGGTAACAGATTTTCAGTCAAGTTCAATAAGTTTTAAACAAACGTGCAAACAGTTACGCAGATTAACCTGGCAATATTTTGGCCTGTGAGGGTTAGTGTGTTCAGATCTATAGTACCTTTAGTTTGTACTTCAGAGATCTTCAGAAAATGTCACATTTTATTGTTGATGCAAAAAATAATGGAAAGTTCTATAAAAATTCTTATCCCTTTAATGTTAAGTTTGTAGTCTGACATATGTAGGAGCTGTGGCAAATGGCAATTAAAATGGGAAAAAGGAAAAATCCTTAAAAGAGTCTCATTCCCCCCCCCCCCCCAGGATGTTCTGTGGTAGTTTTGCAATAACAACTTAAAATAACCTACCAGTTACAGGAAAAGATTCATTAGTGAGTGCATGTATCAGAGAAACAGTCATGTCATGGGTGTTAATATACATGCTTTCACCAGTCAAAAGGCCAAAAAGTTTGTTGTTTTCTTTTTTTTTTTTAAAAAAATATATCATCAGTAATATAAAATACTCTTAGATTAACACAGTGGAAAAATTATTTTTAAACGGTTATTCATATTTTACTACTGATACCCCTCATAACAAATATGTTCTGAATTATGCATTTGACTGGGTAATGCTTATGTATGGGGTTTTCAGTAGTGAATTATTTTGTTGCTCGAACATATACTGGTAATTTGTTTTCTTTTGGATTCTCATATCCTCTCGATGCTAAACTTCATGGTAAAATATACTCCAATTCACCCAGTAACAGAGTCACTCTAAATATGTGCCCCCAGGAACTGTTGCAGAGCAGGGGAGCAGAGCTGGGGAGTGTCACATCTCCAGCTCTTGAGTTTGAGCTATATTAAAACCTATCAGTCTTCCTCTGTAGAAGGCAAAATTAAACCAAAACAAATTGAGCTGAAAATCAATGAAATTGTTCCTGTATTAAGCAAAACCTGGGAGTATATAATTATTTTTTTTCTTAAATCATCATCTGAGAAATATCTTTTTCAAATAAAAACCTAGACTGTAAGCCAAAAGACATCTTTCTGTGAGATCAAAGAGATGGGGGAAGGAAATATAAAAACTCCTCTGTGTTTGAAAGGACTTTTTTTTTTTTTTAAAGTACTGAAGAGTTAACCTGCTTTAAATTTCTTTTTCTGGGACCAGTTGAATTAATTTTAAGAGGTCTGGTATTTAAAAGGATAGGCTATTCGCATTTTCTAAATGTAAAGGCCATTAAAGTTGCTCACAGTGTAACTAGAAATGTAGGCATTCAAAGGTGGGAGACAATACAAGCAAAGTAATATGTCTTCGTATTACTTTACCCATAATCTATCCAGTGATTCATATTCTAAATTTGTTACAGGGTTCTTGAATTTAATTTCTGCTTTAAAGGAAGTCAATAGGAAGCAAGTCCAAAATTGGTTATGACGCTCTTGTCTAATGACAAAGAAATTAAGCCAACATCTCAATTCTACACTTGCATATTAGTTTTCCTGATTAATATAGAGGAAAATTAAATCCTAGTCCTGATGTTGTCAGGTTGCCTGACGTTTTAATTTTTTCTTAATACTGTCTTAAACGTTGGTGAAAATTCTAAAATGTCAGCTGAAAGAGCAACTACAGCTGTAAGAGTATTTTGACTCAGTTTGAATCTACCCATAGGGCTGAATGGGAATCATGCTTTGCTTGCAAAAGCATATTTTCTCCAGTACTGTCCGACAGCAAAACATTGTAGCCCTTGCTAAGAAGACTCCATAACAGCGAGAGCTCTTGCTGCTGGCGATGCTGCAGAAAGTGATGATAGTGACATGGAAGTTGCTGACAGGCTGACACTGCATATTAATCTGTGGACAAATGGTTCATGGTCAGGCCACTGTGCGAACAGCCTGAGCCATGTTCTGTAGTTTGTTCAGTGTGTGGCCTTGTATGTGGAAATTAAATTATTTAATGAAGGGCTGTTCACCTACTCACTGTTTTCTTATGGTAGTGAAAAATTATTTCAGATGCTTTCCTAGGTGTAACTGGTTAGGTTAAATAGAAATTATTTTCTTGGAACTAGCAGAATTATGTCTTCTACTAACTTTTGCTATTGACTGCATTCACTGCCAAGGCTTTAGTCTCTGACTGTAATCTTAGAGCTCCAAATTGATGTCAAATTTTAGTTCTTCCCTTTTTCTGCAAACTCTCATTCCTGACATCTGTCCCAAAGTTCCTACTATGGTCTCATGATGAAGGCTTCTCTTTACAAGTCCTCCCTCTCAAACTGCTCTTGTACTTTCACTTTGCTTTCTTTCCTGGAACCACAATCTTACTGTCTTACTAAAGACTTTTCTTCTTTCCTTGATTCCATCTTGCATCAGATTCCTTTATATTGTCCCCCCAAAGTATTCTAAAGTCACTCTTCCCTAACCATTGTAACATAATCTGTATCTTCTACTGTATCATCTCCTTCCCTCTTTGTTCCATTTAAAATGATTCAAATAAAGTCACTGTACAATGATTGTACGCTGAACAATGTCCCACTGTTCTTTTCCATGTCTATCTAAATCCTTTGATCTTTTCCATGAAGTTCAAGTGCATCTTATTGTCAAGGAGGCTAGCCCCAGTCTGGTAGTTTGCCCTCTTTACCTCTCTTGATCCTTGCTTCCCCTTACTCCTTCCTTTTCTTGTGTGAGCCTGTTGTCTAATGCTGTGACTGCTCCCACGACTATTTTTATGCCTTTCCCTATCATACTATTTGACATACAGCTGATAAAGGCAGTTCTGAAAAAGGTTGGCATCTGAACTACACTGTCTTAACATAAAACTACTGTTACAGGGATCAAAACCAATGAGGACAGGCAAATTTTTGAATTGCATACAGTAGAGCTGGTCAGAAGGCTAGAAGCTCATGCCTCTCAGATGTTTACTTCTTTTTTTGAGATTTAACCCCAGATCAGCGTGAATCAAGAGGCTTACTTCGAAAGTGCTGAAAGACTTCCAGTCAGGTAGCATGCTCTGTGGGACATCAAGTCCTAGCTCCCAATAAACAGAAATGCCCCAGTTTAGGGGAAAATGAGACATGCTGCTAACCGCTTCTGCCAGAAGCAATATTTTCCAGCTCTTGTTATCTACCTCTATGATTAATGTTGCATTTGGAAAAGTAAAGTTAAATTAGACTTGTGGCCCTGAAATAGTTGCTGAATTCTGGCACTGTTTGCCTTAGGCAACTTTTGAAGTACAGGACGTTCATGGAAGCAAGGTATTTCTTAAAAAAAAAATAGGAAATATATGTGTATTTCCTACTGTAAAGAAAAAAAAAATAGAAATAATTATCTCATTGCCAGTGTTGACATTAATACTGGTATATACTTTCAGGACAAAGGAACAAAATAGAGTGACTTTTATATGATTTAGTGAAGACGAATAGCAGTTGTAAGTTACAATAATAGTAGAATACTGATCTGAAATTTCCACAGTTCCAGAACGTTTTCTCCTTGCTACTTGGGACAGTGAGGTTTTGTGCGTGTGCGCCTGTGTATGGACTGTTGCTACATGCTGTCACTGCTTCTGTTACCTGCTGCTTCCAGCCACTTCAGCCTTTGAAACGGGAGCGGGATAGTGCGGAAATGATTCTTTTCAATGCCTAGGCTTCCTGATTCTGATAATGCTGAATCAAGCTCTGCCAGTTTGTTAAGTGTCATTTTTGGTAGTTGATTCTATGGGCTGTGACAGTTCTGCCATTGGGCATCAACCTCTAACATCACTTACATAGGTGTGAAGCAGGAAAAAATCCACATAGATACAAAAGTGGGTAACTAATGCGAGGAGAAACAGACCCAACGTGTAGACTGAAGTATTGCTGTAATTAAGTGCAACTGGTATTGGGCTGAAATCTGAGAAAATATAATTTTAAGTGTATATTTTATTAGATGTGGGTCAGGTGGTACTCGACTGCAGATGGTGCTGAAGCTGGCATTTCTCCCTACTTACTGTGGCTTTTGGACTAAACACAATGATGAAGTGTTGAATAAAGTATGTTGGATTTGTGTACTCAAACTGGATATTGAAATAATGAAGTAATTAAGTAACTGAGCCTATGCTTTTGTAGTGACTGCTAGAGTGACTGTTGTTTCTCTGTCTTGAGGGTAGTTAAACTATGGGACATGTGAGGCCCTCATTGATCTTGCTTTGTGAAGAATGTATCTACTTTGTCTAATACTTTAATGTATATTTTATATGTAATTTGACAGACAATAGAAAGTGACTAATCCAGACATCTGTGCCCATGAAAATGAGGGAGAAAATGGTTATTTTTCAAAATAATTTATGGCTAATTTCCCCAACGAAAAAAATAAAGAAACCCCAGAAACCTGGCAAAAGCTGCTGGATTTTTGTTGTTGTTGTTTTCTTCATCTCCATTAAAATACTTTGGGATCTTTGCATGGCTTTTTTTTTTTAGGCTTTAACTACCCAAACACATCAACAGATGCAGTGGACTATGATTAGTATTAATCCACAGGTGTAAATGCTGTTCCTGAGACAACCTTAGGAAACTGTTTCTATTTTAATTTCTTTAATACTAATTTTGTTTTACAAGTAACTGCAATGTTGCTTCTTTACTTGTAGCTTTCCAATCAAACTTTTCTAAGTTTCTTTTAGAAATCCATAGTGAAATAAACTTATGGGCTAGTTGCAATACTTCATGCTGTGTCTAGCCACCTCTGGTTTTGCTATACTCTTGTTTACTTTCACCGTTTTTCAAAGCTACATGCTTTAATTCAAATACAACATGTTTTTTAATTCAAATGCAACGTGTTTTGGTACTTGAATTACTCCTTCACTAAATTGCTAGATAAAGTGAAATTGTCAAGAAATATGTCTGTGTAAGTATGCTTTTTTTGTTCTTAAAGAAAAGATAGATATTATTGTCAAATATCTTTATAATTTTAAATGATAAACAAAGCTATAATTGCTGTATTTACCCCATTGTTCTAAAGGCTGAACAAAAACGTGTTTATTGCTCCATATGTTTGGGGTTGATGTATGTCTAAGAGATGAAAAAAACCTTTACAGTAACCGGAAAAGTTTTAGTGCTTCAAATATACTAATGTATACTGGCTTTATGTTCTAGTTACTCAAATTTGATAAATTCAGGAAATTCAGAACAAAAATCAACAACATAGAGAAATCAGTAAATTTCAGCGTAATCTTGTGTAATAAGACTGATTTTTATTTTTTAGATTTTTATATCAAGATAAACATATCTTTACATTCATAAATACATGAACTCATGAAATTTGTCTAGACTCAAGGGACGATTTGGTAAAGCACTGTCTTTTTTCCCATGAAACTGTGTTTTTCACATTGAAATTTATTTGTAATTTTCACATTACTTATGACTGTGTAACAGAATACAAGGAGAGATTATATTTCATATGAAATGTATTAGTAAAACAGGAAAGAAGGAAAGTATTGATACAGGAGTAGGGAAACTAATTGAGTCCTGCCTTTCATACAGAAATTGTGTGCGCCGTAGCATAGCCAACAGTGAAAGGAGCACAAAATATTTTAGCTGTGTTTGTCTTTCTCATACTTGTTCAGGGAAGTGAAGATGAAGAATGGGCAGTGTTGGGCCAGCTTTGGTGGATGAGAACTCTAAAAGGAAAGTAAAACTGCTTATTTAGTGTATTTTAGCCGTTATTTGTCACTTTCAGAACGTGGCCTAGGCTTTTTGTAAGGCAACTAGCCTGATTCATAGAAACTATTGCATACTTCCGCTGTTTCAGACCAATCTTACTGTATCTTCACTAAACCCCCATATTCCCCTCCGGTCTGTTTTGTTCTTTCTGCCAGGTGCGGGTACTTTAATCGCACCAGGACGCTGGGTCAGGATTTGAATAGTCTGCTCGCAGCCTGAAAGGGAATATGGTAATGTCTTTCACCTGGAAAGAGTCACAGCTGCTCATGTTAACTGCAAATAGCACTCAGACGGGAAGGTGAATACAAGAAAAAAAGCTTTTCTTTCCCCACACCCCCCTCGTTTCTCTGCTACACAATTAGGTGGGGATCTTATTCAGGTGTTATTGCTAATATCTTGTGGTACTATATTTCTGTGGGGAAAAGGGTAGAGAACTCTTAACCTGCGTGGTATGGCAGAACCAGGTTTCTGCTCTCCTTTGGTCTGTTGAGTTTGTCATTTTGTGGTGGGATCCCAGCTAATGCTGCAATGATTTCGTGTTGAGATGGAATCCAAAGAGGTATGTGATGGCCTTCTTGGTGTTGTTTGTTCTTGTGGTATCTATGTGGTTTGTTTCTTTTGTTTAGGCTGCAGCCCTAGAGATAAATGAAAACTTTTACTTCTGATTTTTTCTCTTTAAACAAAAGCCTTTCTAGTTTTTATGTCTTTGAAGAAACATTTGAAAGGGTTACTAGAATCTACTATATCAATAGAGGGTGGAAGTATTTTTGCTAGGACTAATTAGTGATGTTTTTATAAAATATGCCATGGAGTTTTTCAAATGGGGTAAATAACCCTTGAAACTGGGATTTGCAAGTGAGCTAAAGGCCTGGAACTTCAGGTTCAAGTTTGCATATTTCTTTGTTTCTTCTTTCCCACTGAGACCCAGGCTGCCATAACAAACATAAAATGGACTTCACCAGAACTTATTTCTGCTCTCCTCAGAACTTTTGTTTGTTTACTGTCAATGTTTCTGAAACTCGCCTTTCAATACAACGCGTTCTCTACAACCTCATGTGCTTAGTGGCAGTATAAAATGCTACCAACGGCATTTCATAGGGTTTTCTAGCTGCTTTACATTTTGGGGGATGTGAATGACTACAATGTTCAGAAGCATGCAGAGAAGGGCCCTTTTTATCCAAAACAGTTACTGCATATGTCTGGCTAAGGTTATGTAGGTTTTCAATATGCTTTAATTCTCTGCGTAGATATTCCTTGTGTGTGTACCTGAAAGGTCGCTGCTTTCTATTGAAATGAAAGTGAAGGAAATGGTGTTTCTTTCCAAGTGGTATTGGGTAGTAGGAGTAACTTGTGTGTGAAGGGCAGTACAGGTGTTGTGGTGTCACTTCAACATCCCTCACACTGGATTTCCTTTCTAGGAAAGACTTATATAGCTGGGTAGAAGACAGAGCCAAAGAACAAATTGAAGTTTTTGGCCCTGTCCTTTCTGATATAAAAAAGCAATGCTGGTAGTAATCTATTGGAGATCTACCTTAAGTGTGTGTTAACTGCTGGGTTATAAATCCTCTGCACTTCAGTGCTTTCCAGGTCAAAAATTCAGTTCTGCTTGCAGTGATGCTGGTTAAACTATCTTAAGCTAAATCATTTAAGAAAATTGTCAGAAAGATGAGAGCAGGGCTAATCCTTAAATCTAGCTAAAACCGAAAGCATGGTACAAATGCTGATTATGACATGATTGGTGCAAAATCAGACAATCCTGCTGTCCTCGGTGATAATCCTGGATGAGGAATTCAGCTGCACAGAATGACGACTGGTTATGATTTTCAGTCTTATTCTTAAGAGATGGATGATGCATGACCACTCATTATTTAATGCCTATGAGCTTTGTGTCTGGTCTCCGTATGTTTAGGAGATTTGAGTACTGGTTATTCAGCTTAAGAAAATGGAGTATAATTCTTGAACTGAATGGCAACAATGGCTTTTTATAAACTGTGGAAAACATTCATTTCAGGAAAACAATGAACCTGTTAAAAATGTATACAGAACAGAAGGTGCTCGGAATTTTTTTTAGCTAGTAATGATGAGAAAACAGTAAACACGTGAATAAAAGGTGATTGCAGAGCATTTTGTAGATGAGGTTGCAGAAATTCAGCTGGAATGTTCCTTAATTATTTTAATTTGGTCCTTTTAATGCCAGACACTTCTCACCAAGAATAAATGTTTTGACTAATGTAGCTAACTGCCTTAGGTTTCAAATCCACACGTACTGAATATTTTTCCTTTTTCAGTCTAAACAGGAAAAAGAAGTAATATTACTATTGGCTTCTCTAGGTAAGAAAACTATATTTAATTTTTTGTTCTTTTGTGCCTCCTCCCTGAAAGGGGTGGGGAGGAGGAAAGCATGAAACTGGTTCCCAAATACTAGGTCTGAAGTGTTGTACCTGTTCCTATAACAAGCTTCTTAAAATGAACAACTGTAACTATATATTTTGTATTCTGATTTTTTTTTCTTTTTATTCACATAGAAGAAAAAGATTAGAAATCCTTTATTGTAATTTCATTTTGTTGAATTCTGTTCTCAACTTTTGGCAATTGCTAGTTTTTATTTGATGCTTCAAAGGCAAAGTGATATAATGCTGCTGCAATAAAATTTGTGATGTGACAGTTCTTCCTTTGTGTCCCATGAGGCAGAAGAGAATGGGATGAAATGGCTTCTTCCTCTTTCATTGCACATAGGTGCATAGGAAAAGACAGGCAGCTGTTGCTTCATGCAAAGAAATCTGCTCCAAGGGCAGGGCTGCCGCACCTTGCCCATCAAGGAATAATCCCCAAATCCTGCCTTTAAGTTCTACAGATGTTAGTTATGCACAATGGCTCCTAAACCTCTGGACTGTGTCTTTATAGGTAGTTCGATGCCTAGGGACTGACCCTTATGTTTCAAAAACACTTCCCGCATGGATGACACGGCGAACACTGTGACTGTATTTTTCCCTAGCACTTAGGCATACTTATCAGAACTCATTTTCTAAAAGACATAAAACTAACCAGAGTTTACTAAATAAAAAGCTGGAAAAAGGCATTGCTCCTTTAAAATGGAGGAGATGGTACAGATGGGAAGCAGTGTTGTCAACTAATGCACTGTTTACACAAGGTTGTGGGGTGCCTTTTTGTAAAAAATATATATTGGATACTTCATTGGTCACTATTAAAGTACTACCTGAACTTCTGGAATTCCTTGAGGTATTTATCCTGTCCTTGTAGCCTGGAGTTAAAGGTGCTGATGTCCATCTCCTAAATCTTCCTAGACTTTCATTCCCCCACTGACTCGTGTACGTTCACATTGAATAGTGGACGATAATCTGGGAAGTTCATTCTGGGATCTTCTGCACTACAGCTCGGAGTCCAAGCTGCTGAGCTATTCTTCGTTTTGCAGGGAAAGAGGAATACTGACAAGATAAGTATTGAAACAGCCCTAAAAATAAAGCTTGGTGTTTTTACAGTCATACTCAGGAAAGAAAATCTGCCTGATGTTTCAAAGGTGGAAACAGTCCTGGCAATTTTACCAGAACTGTTGCAGCAGTAATTAAAATACTACTGAAAAAATACTGAGAAACATCCATGTTCTATACTGCGTCATGTGGCTGTCTGAAAATTCTATACTTTGACTAAAATTGTCAACTCTGTGTAGGATTTTCAGAATAATCAGGTGGTAGATCAACAGTATGTCAAAGAAGTTTCAGTTCTTGAGTTTCTCTTCTCCATTGTCTTCCTTTCATCTAAAGGCTGGTGCAGTAAAAGAATGAACTGCTCTGGTGCAAATTACGAGCTGGTTTTGTGTTTTGAAGCTGCTAACAAAGAAAAGAGCAACTGCAATGCAGTAATCTATTGCTATTGAGGAAATAAGGGGAAATGGAATGATCCTAGCTTGTCCTCCCTGACAAGTTCAGAAATCAGTGGAATATTACTCTGATCAACACTTATGCTACTAAATTATCCTCGTGATTCATGCACCATGGTGTATGATTCAAACTACCACAATACGTTAGCCAAAACCTGTTTAAATCTTTGATCTTGGGGAAAGGAAAGGAGGTGAAGCAAGTAATTTGATGCAATGTTAAAGAGAATGAGAGTAGTATTTTGCATTTCTTCTAATTTCTGCTTTGCCTTAGCTACAATGATTTCTCAAGACAAATTTAAATGGTTTAAACAGACATTGGAAAGGTGGTCTGCATTTATTTGTATGATCCTCAAAGTGTTTAGGAACTTTACAGGGACCTATTGAAAGAGGGAGCTTCCTTGAGCAGCTTGCAGTGTTTGGAAGGAAGCAAGCGGTGGCCGTGCTCTGCTGGGTGTTCCTTCTTGTCAGTGATGTGGACTGGTACTTGTGTTCTCTCTGAGGACTGGGGAGGTGTTGTAAGGATGAAGGTCAGCAGGTTTACCATTCAGAAGTTATTTTTGATAAGTTGTGTGGTTTGCTCAGGAGAGATGTAGGCATAGCATTGTTTAGGTTGGAAAAGACTAAGATCGTTGAGTCCAGCTGTAAATGTTGCCAAGTCCACTGATCATCTAAGAGAGTACAGGTGCTGGAAATCACAAAATACTGGAGTGAGACTGTGATGGTCTATCTCTAGTTTATGTTAATTTTTCTCTTTCTTTCATGTAGTGTTACCTGTCACTGAAAAATAAATTTTATAAGCTGAGGAAAAAAATGTAATCTTTGACAGGGCTTTTAGCAGCCTGCCGCAAATCTATTTATTTATATATATATATTTACACAAAAGGCAGTTGTAACTCAAGTGTGTGCAAGCAGTAGCATAGTAGCATTGGCTTAGTGACACTCTTCTGAGTCCGAAGAATGATGTTTGGGTTTTCTTTTATACACAGTTCACCTGTTCAGGACAAGGTTAAGTATGGAGTTCTTAACGCAAAATGAGATTCCTGGTAGAACTACACAATCTTTTACTTGTATTAAATGATTTAAGTAAGAAATAGAAACAAAACTTCTGTCCTTCTAAGTACTTCTTTTCTCTGAGTATATCACCTATAAGTCTTTACAGTGTTGAAGACACTGTATGTTCTTACAAGAGTTCTACATTTTGAATTTCCCATGTTAATTCCTTAAGCCAATACAGGACCAAAAAAAGTTATCCCAGGATTTTTCATAATACTTTTAGGTATACTTCATTAAAGTCAAAACATAAACTAAGTTGTCAGAAAAATTGTTTCACCAACGATATTTCCTGTAAAACATACTTAAAAGAACAAAATATTCAGCTCTGAAAAGATGACAACTTCCAGGAAGCAAAAGGGGGCAAAAAACCTCTTTGACCACATCTAGCAGCTAGTAGTTGCAAAGCACCATTTATCTGCTTAGAACTCTTAAAAATGTCTGGTAAAGTAAGCAACTGTAGTAGTTAAGTGTGTTCCTTCAGCAATGTCTGTGCCCCCTCCAGTGAAAGAGGCAGAATTTATGTACTTGTGACTCCGCTGTTGTGCTTCAATGTAAATTGATGTTGACCGTGGGTCTCTGGCTAAGACAATATGTGCTAAACTCTGACAGCTGGGTCCCGAGTGCTTATTCTCTTTTTTTCAGTCCTGCTATGAGGACGGTAACTGTGAGGAGCAAAGTATGGGATGAACAGCTGCAGCTAGTAACACAATAAACTACTGCAACCATGTTTACCAGTTCGTTGCATCTGTAATATTCCTATTTCTACTATTCAATGGGAAAGGTAGATTCATATTAATGTGTATCTAACAGATCTTCACAGGGCTGTAGGAACTTATTAACCACCGTTTCTAGAAATTTTCTGAGTGTTCACAGAGAAGTTTTACTAAGAACTGCTACAAAAATTAATATTGATTTTGACTGTCTTTTAAATAAAAATATTGGAAGTCTGGGAAAGTTCTAGGAAATGGGAAGAAAAGCTAAGGTCTCTCTAGCACTTAAACAGAACAGACAAAATAACCTAGGTAACTGGGCTGGTTGCCTGGACACTGACACTAGGCGAGATGATTGAGACTGATGTGGGATGCAATCAGACAGTAATGTTAGCAAAGCTAATGCCAGTCAGCATGGTGCTATGGAGAGCAGGTTGCCTGTTGTATTTTCTTTTGAATTAGATTGGAAGTACTAAATGAGGTGGTCTTCACTTAGGTTTAGGTGTGACATGGAGATTGGATGCAATGTGAATTTTCTTAAAGCAACCTGCACACAGACAGCAGATATGAAACAAATTAGAATGATGTCCGTGCATGTAAAAGTAACTGAACGTGTGGAAGTATCCAGTTATGTGGATATTTTCTAATGCAATTCTCTGAATTTGAACTTGATCCTTTTTTTTTATGCATATTGTGTTGTGGAAGCATAACATCATTGCTAGGGAGGAAATGACAAAAGCTGGTACTGTGTGCTTCTGAAATAGAGTGCAGAGTACTTGAAAGCAGTGAGGTTTTAAGATGCAGTGTATTAGTAATTATTGCTTGAGAAAGTGTTTTTGGAGACTAAATACATGTGCTATACTGACACAGAGGTCTCCAGGTAAATATACCTGTTTGTAAAAGCATCAATGGCAAATACCTGATCAAATTTTCTCCTTATAAAGACATCAATGTTTTATTACTACATGCATTGTGATTTGCCTTTTCCCTAGTGTGTGTGTGTGTAAGACGCAGATCACCAGCGTTATTAGGAATGCCTTTATTCATGTGACAGTAATTAGTAGATAACTGTTCAAACAAAGCAGGCACTTATTTGCTGCTGTAGCTCCCTCACGTGTTCCTCGCAGTACCAGTGGTAGAGCCACAGCTGATGGGCCAACCCCAGCTGGATGCCGCGATGCGGAGGGCTGTGTTCATTCCCCAGGGGCTGCCAGGCAGCTGCTGGGAGAGCCCTTGGTTCCAGCAGGCTCATATGTAGTTGTCCCTGTGCCTTCCTCTCTGCGTGGTGTGCTTTGCCCAGCACCGTGCTGATGCTAGGATGTGCTAGTGTGCTCCTACAGGTTGAGCAGAACTTCGTGGCCTGAGTCTGCCGGTCCTTGCAGATTCAATGGGACCATCGGTCTTCGGCGCTTATCAGTCCTTGGGAGATTGTCATGCGCTACCTCCCTGCAGAAGCAATGGGAAAGGAAGCCCTTGTGGCTTGCTTTCCAAAAACTTCAGCTGTGCCATGTGTTCCATCTGCTTCTGAAAATTCAACACCACGTTTCTAAACAACTTTTTTTTTTTTGTGTTTAGAAAGACCTGAAAATAAGCAACAGCACTGCCTCTCCCCAGCCCCCCTAAAGCTTCAGAGCCCTTAACTGATGCTTTTGAGCAAACCCCAGTATTTTTTTGTGGCTTTTGTCAAACAGCAAAGGTCCAATTTGCCAACAATAGATTTGAACTGGCAATGAATGAATCGATGAATACATTGATTATGTAGTTATATTTATGCAAAGAGGTGCAAAAGCTTTCACAAATATTGATGCTATAGTAAATACAACATTTTCCATTTCAGAGAAGGAGCAAAAAATAACTTTGTGGAGAAAGAAAAGCTGTGTGCTTACTGAAACTGTTGACTCATTGTTTGAGGGAAAGTATCTCAGTTGTAAGTTACTGTCAGTACTTCTGCTCTGTAGGTTTCTTGTTGTTTTTTAAGATTTTTTCCAGATTCTCAGTCTCATCTTAAAATTGGTTTTTGAATGGTGATTACTTGCAGACTGCCAAATATTGGTAATCCACCAAAAGCCATGTGAAAAATGTATCCTAAATGGGACTGCCTGAAAGAAGCATCTTCAAAATCTGTGGCATTTGATGCGTTTAGGATCAGCTGTGTTAGTTATCTGTGGACTAGGTAAAACCTCACTGAAGGTGGTAGGCATCATGACTTTTCAGAAGCTATGAAACCCTTTTTTAGTGGCTTCATTTACCTTGTTCTAAATGTCTTGTCAAACATAGGGAACTGAAATCCTGGCTAGAAACAGGCCTGTGTGGGCTTTGTTTTGACACAGAGAAACTGCAGGAAATGAAGTGTACAGTCAAACGAGCTGTAGAAATGGTCCTCAGAAAAAAAATTTGAGTACTTTTTGGGTACGTGCTGTCTGGAAGGGTCCTTGGAACGAAGGAAAAATGAACTGTAGCATGTCTCTGTTTCCCTGAATGTGGAGGGATTTGGGCTCTGATACATATATGTATTATTATTTTTATTAAATGAATTGTGTGAAAGAAATGGCTGTATATAAACATCTTCCTCTGGAGAGAGGAATTACTTTCTGAAAAAACAACCCTTAAATGGATCAGATCTGGCTGAGCGCTTGCAAAAATTGTAGGAGAAAGGATAAACAAGATTGTATTACCTTGTACTTCAGAGAGGTAAGAGTTACTTTTGGATTATAAATATGTTACATACGCAGATATATTCAGTATCTAATATCCATAAACATCTTCAACTGAGCATTGATGTTTTAAGCTTTCACAGAGATCAGTGAAGTCTGATTATATATTTCTGAGATAAGGAGCCAGGTCATACAAGTGAGCCACAGAATTCAGCTTAAAATATAGGCAGCTTGCAAAAAATGTGAACATCATAAGGTATGATTTAACCTACCTGTAAAATACTTGCTTTATTATAACTTAAAGTGCAGCTGACAAACCGCAAAGATTACAGAAGCATATATATTTGTTTTCTGTAAAACTAACTTTTTAATCTTTTCCCCGTACAGCTGACGCGGAAAATGCTGGTATTGCTTGTAAGCGATTTAATGCATCTTTGCCTAACTATTTATGATTACTGTTAGAATTAGTATCTCCACAAGTGTTGTTATAAACCATATTACATGGAAATAAATTGCTGATAGCAGTGGTCAGAGCAACATGAAACCACTTGAACACTTGCAAAGGGTTCTACTGCCTGGAGGACTACTACTGGCTGAAGAAGGTGACCCCAAGGCCTTTCACTGCCAGGATGGAGGCTGTGTTTTGTTAGCCGGGTCTATCACCTAAAAAGCTGCTGTGGCCATCAGATGGTAGCAAGAGCAGCTGCAGCATCAATTGCTGTCTCTCTTCCTGCACCCCTCCTGACCTGTGCCTGCAGTAAGAGAGAATACAGCACGTACTGGTGCCAGGCGCTAGTGCCAGTTACTGCTATGACAAAATGACAGGTGACAGTTAGTGGTGGGTGACAGTCACAACCGACAGACCAAATGGGAGCTGCTACTTGCGAGCAGCTGTTCTGTGAGGCAGGAGAGTTGACTGGCAGGCAGGATGCAGCAGATGACAAGGCTACCCTAATGTGCAGCTTCCTAGAAAATGGACCTATGTCACTTTTCAAAAAAACGCCAACAAACAAAACCCCAAAACAAAACAAACTCAACAAAATATCCCCTCACTTAAAGGCAAATCTCTGCCTTTTTTAACTGCTGTAACAAGATTGATAATGCGTTCAGTGTCCTGTAAAAAGCATCCAGTTTCATCAGGCTTCTGTTCTTTTTCCTGAACTAAAGGTAACTGCGAACCTAAATGATGTTTTACTACATGTGAAATTGGAAATGTGGTACAAATCTGAATTGGAAACTTTCATAGAAGCTTGTTAACAGGACCATAAGCCCTCCTGTATGCAACTAAATATTAGATGTTTAACTGAGAAAAATCCTCAAAACACCATCTGCCTTTCCAAAAAACACTCTCTAAAAGAACCCAGCGTTCAGTACAGTTTGTTATTTTGCTTGTGGGGTTTTTTGTTGTTGGTTTTTTTGGTTTTTTTTTCAAAAAAAAGGGCATAAAGAATGGTAGATATTGAAGAAGTGATTCATGCCTAGATGACTTTCAGGTAGATTAAATACATACAGAGTTTCTTGTAGCTCAGGTCTTGAACAAATAGCAGAGGCCAAACCTGTTGAGAGGATAAACGTGAGAGCTCTGTGGCAATGGGTTAAGTTATCATTTCTGATGTCTGGGGTGGGTTTAACTGTTAAGGATGTGGAGGTAACACTCTGTTGCCCTCTGTTATCCCCCAGTGGGGTATGGTAGTGTTTCTCCAAAAGATGTACAGCTGCTTTTGACTTTAGATGAAATAAGGTGGGTGAGGACAGCTGTGACTTATCTGTGCCATGGAAACAGCTGTGCACAGCACTGAGCAGGACCAACAAGTAGGGGTGAGGGAAGGGGGCAAATCTGTCTTCTGCCTCAGTAAATCTGTGCCTGCGTAAAAAAAAACACCTCTGAAATCATGCAGATTGGAACTGCTGCCAACGGGAAAGAACTGGTTATTAAAGAAAATAATTTTTGCCTTTTGATGGCTTGTTCAGAATTTGTGCAGAAGATGAAGCAAAACATCAAATGCACCTAAAAGGCAAAATAGGTATTTTCTGTTGGCTGACATTTATTTCTATTTTCTTACATTATAATTGTTTTAAACATCCATTTGCTTAGGATTTTGGGTGACATTATGTGTGTTATTCATGTTTATAAAAAGAGAGGGGGAAAACTTAGATTTGCTTGCTTTTTTTTGCACGCGTGTGTGTGACAGGTGACCTTTGAATTTATCACTTTTGCCCAAGATTAACTCTGTAACATCCTCATGGGGGTAAAGGCTGTTGACCTTCTAGAGGAAAGGAGGGCTGTTGAAATTCTGTGTGCTCACGCTAAATACAAGCCCATAAAAATACCTTCTGCATTGTAATTACACATGTTCCTAGCTTGAACCATGCTTCTCCATTGACTAAGAATGCTCTGGTTAATTTTAGTAACTCATTGAAGTGGGGTATGGATGAATAGCTACAGAATTAGCAATACAATCGACTTCTTTTCTGAATATTTTTCTTCCATTTGGGAATGTGGCTATTCTCTACCATTTCAGATGTGGCTTCCTATGTCACCTGAGGTCATAGAATCATTTAGGTTGGAAAAGACCTTTTAGATCATCAAGTTCAATTGTTAACCTAGCATTGCCAAGTCCACCACTAAACCATGTCCCTAAGCACTGCATTTACATGTTTTTTTAATCACCTCCCAGGATGGTGATTCCATCACCTCCCTCGGCAGCCTGTTCCAATGCTTGGCCACCCTTTCAGTGAATAAATTTTTCCCAATGTCCAACCTAAACCTCCCCTGGCACAATTTGAGGCCATTTCCTCTTGCACTGTCTCTTGCTATCTGAGAGAACAACCCCCACCTGCCTACAACCTCCTTTCAGGTAGTTGTAGAGAGTGATAAGGCTTCCCCACCCCCCACCCTGAGTCTCCTCTACTCCAGATTGAACAAGCCTGGCTCTCTCAGATGCCCCACATAAGACATGTTCTAGACCCTTCACCAGCTTTGTTGCCCTTCTCTGGACATGCTCCAGCTCCTCTATGCCCCTTGTGAACTGAGGGGGGGAAAAAATCAGAATATTTTAGCATGGTCTGAGGGGAAGCAGCCACAGCCCAGCACCTCCCATCACTGAGGCGCTTGCTCCACGGCTGCAGGTGTCCAAAGGCTCCTTCTGCCTTTGCCTGGCACTGGGCTCAGCCTGCCTCTCCACCGGCGCTCTGCTCACTTCGCAGCCTCTGCGTTTGCTGCTCAGCCCAAAATACAAAATAGAGGGTACTTCCTGTGTTTAAATCTCAAAAAAACCCCCTGCATTCAGGCATTGAAAGAATTGCGACTGATTCGTTATTACTCTTAGGATATTTATAACTATGGTGATTTTTATCTGCCTTTTGCTCTCTGTGCTATAAAGGTGGTGGTGGTAGGTTAAGGTTCTTGGGCTACTGCTCCCTGTTGTCATGAAGTATTATAGATGTCAGGAAATTGCTACTAGAGCTAAGAACTTCTCCTACTAGTGAACGCTGCTTCTCTGACATCTTGCTGTGGCTTAGGTCATTGAACCTCTACTGAGATCCTGCCGGAAAATGGGTAGGCTCCGTGGTAATATGCTAAAAGGCTTGGAGGGAGCTGAGGGTGCTCTGGCCTGGGAGGGGATCTGTGAACTGTGCTAAGATGTCCAGCCGTGAAGACCTTCATTAACGCAACTAAGGTCTGAGGGAATATTACCGGGATGTTATTTTTCCACATTGCTCCTACGGAAGCCTTCTTGAAAGTCTTGGGAAAATAGGAGGAATGGCCAAAATAAAAGATAACTCTGAGTCCTCAGGCTTACTCCTGAAAAACAGTTTCTGCTATCAGTGATTCAGTCTAATAGCCAACCTGTTCTTTTAAAAACTTATTTCTTGCCTGGTCCTCCAGCTGAGGTTGTTGTACCCAGGAAGGTGTGGGGTAGTGGGTGGAATTTACTTGTTTGTTTGTAGGTTTTTCTGTTTGTTTTGTTTTGTGTGTGTTTTGGATTTGTGGATGGTTTTGTTTTTTCTTGGCAGGGGGTGTGAGGGTTTGGATTTTTGGATTTTTTGTGTTTGTCTTTAGGAGGGTGGTGTTCCCTTAAGAAATTGGGATCCTGGAAGTCTGTTTTGTCCAGGATGATTGTTTTCCTTTCAAGCTAAGATAAGGGTATCGACTTCCCTTAAAAAGTGGTAGAATCTAAATTAGAAACCCAGGAAAGACCCTTTTGATACAGATCTCTGGTGTCCAGAAGAATCAATGCCAGTTCAAACATTTTTCTTCCTAAACAGTTGATCTGTTGACCGAGTGATTGGAGATGCCTCATGGCTCTTTTAAGTTCACTCCCCTGTGGGAATAGGTGAAGCCCAATGAGGTGCTCCAGTAGATGAGGCCACTGGAGAGAAGACCTGAGCAATGAATAAAGAATGGTCCAGAAGCATTCATGTACAAAATTTCCATTTAAAATTTCTTTTCTCTGCTTTTTAATTGTGCTCCGCTATCAACCAGTAAATACTACAATTCTGGTTTTGTAGAATTTGACAGAGTTGTCATACCTTCCTAAAAGAAGAAAAAGCATTTTAAAAGCTTGCTGCTAGTGCTTTAAGTACTGCGAAGCTTTTTCGTGCTTGCAGTTTATGCCAAAATACAGTACTAATTATAAGTGCAATGTAATGAATGAATAGTTAAATTACAACTTGTTTTTCTGTGACGTAACTAATCATAGTTTAGTCTCCTTGTGCCAAATAAAAAGCAGTGTAATTTCTGTGCTCTGTAGAGACTGTGATTAGAATCTCTCAGCTTTCTGTAAACCTTGCTTTTGAGGTGTATTGTAAAAGCTATTAAGATGATACTATTAAACCTAAGTTACATAAAGCCATACTTCCTAACAAAAATCCAAGAATCAGAATTGAACTTCCTCAAAAAAAAATCACTCGCAGGGGTAGGGAAGATGAAGAAGGTGTCCTCTCCTTGTTATCAGAGTCCTACTCAGCCACTGGCAAACATGAAGTAGTGTAGCAGGTCCCACAGGGTGAGGAAGCAGGTTGTGAGACTTGTTTGTTGGGGATGACAGAGCAGTGGGTAACGGGAAAGAACAGGGATGGATGCAACAGGCGGCGCATGTCTCCAGGTGTCATTTGTAAAGTGCTTGGGCTTTTGTCCTTGTAGTCTGGCTTTGTAAGGTCTGGAAAGCATGAAAGGAAAACCCAGGTCCAACCAGTAGTGAGGCTGAAGATGTTTTCCCAGCAGGCACAAATGTGTGTACGTGGCTGGCTGTGCGGATCCTGGAAGGGCATTCAGAGTGCTCAACGTGAGCACAGACGGCACTGATGGTCTCCTCCTTCTCTGTGCTTTGGCTGAGTAAGATGGAGGTCTGCTGGTGAGGATCCTACCATCAAGATGAAGCTGTCTCTACCTGCCTGCCCTTCTGATAACATTTCCAGGTGCATTGGGAGGAAGCACGACTGGGATTTCCGAGACAGCTTCCAGGAACGGTCATGTATTTTACGTTGGACCATGCCCAGCTTTAAAAACAAAACTGAGAAAAATCTTATCAAGAGGGCAACAATTCTTCTCATCTTTTGTACCAGTCTGAGGGGTGCTATCCACAAAGCTGCAGTTGGCATTTCTTGCAGGTTTGTTAAAAAAGAAAAACAAAAAAAAAAAGGGGTGGGGGGGGGGTGGGGGAAGATGGCTGTGGGAGACAGGGGCTCCATCCCTCTCCCATCAGGTTCACTGGCACTTTGAAACCGGAGCTCTGGCTTCCCTAGGTGAGTGCTCTGCCCTCTAGGCCCTTTTGCAAACAGGGAGCAAGAGGTATGGGAATAATGGCTGGTAGCTTAGCGCCTGGCTGGAGGCAGACGTCATTTCCTTGTTTCCCTGTGGTTTAATGGCATGGTATCGTGAGACGACTGGGTCGCTAGCTGCATGTTGCAATATTTGGTCGATGAAACTGCCTGAATTAGGCAGACTGAAGTTATTCACAGGAAGATGGAAAGAAACCTGCCTCTCCGTGCTAACATCCTACACCCCTCGGGCAGTGAACATCTGGCAGGCTGGGTTAGCCCCGCTGCCATAGGTTGAGTCAACTTGCATGTCTTGTTTTCCTGTGTGTTTTTGGGGGGGTTGGGGTTTTTCAGTGTACGTTGTGTTTTTTTTTTTTTTTTTTAAGCATATCCAGAGAACTGTTTTAAATAGGATTTGGCTGTCCCAGCCCATGTGAGGACAGAGAGTGCCCTAATGATAATTTGAAAGATTTTTATTCTATTCAGAAATTTGCCCGAGACAGCCGGTGAAATTGGTGTTTCTTTACAACCAAGTTAGTCAAAATTAAGACAGCGGGAGGCACAAACTACAGTTTTCTGTATGTTCCTGCCCCCCATTAGTGGTTATCTGAATCCTGCTGCACATCTCAGTATGCGCTGCACTTCAATATCTTTTCTGGCACTGCAACATAAGCCTTGGCTGTCTCAGTAAGAGTCAAACCCTGAAAAGACTGTGTCTCCTAAGATCGGGATCCTGGGGAGCCTATTTGTAGTCAAAGGCTTTTCTGCAACAAAGGCAGCTGATCTTTGCAAATGTGCAGTAGATTCCCATCCCCCGCTTCCCCCTTTGTGAATGACAGTTCCCTGGGATTAAAGGTGTTGCTCTCCTGTCTGCTTCACAGAGAGCCAATTAACATTGATTTGTTTGATTTCTGTTTAGTGGGGTTTTTTTAAGCTTTTTTTCTCAGATTGGAAAATAAAAAGGTGGATGAGTCATCCTTTCAGCTTTCCAATTCTTGTTTTACCTGCTACTTTTACAGCTCCTAATAAGCAGCAGGGATTTGTTGATATTTCTAGCAGGGAGATAGGACACTGCTATGACATAGCAAGTAAGCGGTGCTGTCTTTCATGGGGTAAGTTTCACCAACTCTGTAAGTGCCAGAATAAGCATCAATAATTTAATTGATACTAGACATCAATAACTTAATTGGATTTAACTGTTTACTAGGTCCTTGTGCTTGTTATTTTCCATAGCATGTCTGGTTTGAAACAGCATTGTTAGCTGTACAAATTTTTTAGCATTGCTTTAGGTTAAATGGCAGTTGAGCAATGTGGATAGCTGCCTATAGAAAAAAAAAACCCAAGCAATTTCTTTCTTTTTTTCTTTCTGTGAGAATAGGGTGCCAGTGTGGGTGGTAATGAATATTTAGAGTGCTTTTATTAAAAAAGAACAAAAGAAACAACACCACCAACCAAACACACACTTTCTAACAGCATTCATTGTAATTGGAAGTTTACTAAGACGAATGTGGTTAAGCACTGTGTTGCACTAAAGGCAAGGGTTAGATTCATCCCTGGTGCACTTCCAATGGACTGTGGATCTACGCCAAGAGTGGATTTGGCATGCTTTCCACATATTTTCATGAGTATTTACATATTCACCTCTGATCTTTATATAAATGGCCCCATTTTTGACAGTTTTCTCTCATTAAATGGCTTTTGCAAGCCAGAGGTTGTCAGAATAAGTAGGACAGCAGTTTCTGGCACCATTTGTTAGGGTGTTTGGACCTGAATGCCACCCTTAAAAGCACGGGCATAGATATTGTGCTCTCTTTGGCTGCTGCTTACTCTGAACGGTGCACAGCACATTTTCAAGGCAAAGAGAATGGAATAGGGGAAGAAAGCCTGATATTGCAGGCTGGTGGCTTTTTTAACAGTTTATGCAAATTTTGGCAGTGTTTTGTGCTTATCTTCATATTCTAGGGCTTTTGTGATCACTGGGTCAAAGAAAGCTCAGTGTGAGCTACAGAAGAAGGAGAAATCTTGATGGAGGTCGTGGGTCTACGTGTGCCTAGATTGAATAGGGAAGAAGGGGTAGAAGGACGTAGATTCTCAGAATTTGGCTTATTTCCTTAAAAAGTAACAACTCATAAGGAGAAACTCTTGCAAAATTCAGTTTTTCAGCCAAATTACTCAGATACCCTTTAATATGATACAGTCTCTGAGTCATGGTTGTCCTTAGGATTGTGCCACATGCACGTGGCTGTGTGTATATGTGATAGATTCAGGAAATCCTCCTGCTTACCTAAACTTGAAAGTCAAATGGTTCAATTTTCTCATGAAACAAAATTAGGTCTGTGAGTTTTTTTTTTTTAAAAAAAAAAGTCTAGAAGAGGCAAGGGAATCTTTGGTAGCAGACTGGCTAGCTTGGTGAGGTAGGCTTTACACTGACAGACTTGGGGGGGTGGGATCCAAAGTGGCAGTGCATGTGCCATTGCATCCAACTGGGGAATAAACAAGGCCAACCAGAGCGGTGACATGTTCCTTGGCTGCTTCCCAAGATGAGCACCTGAAGGTCAGCTACCACAAGGATGTGTGTGGCTATGGTGGATCCCCTTGCACTGCTCCTAGGTCATGCAGGTTTCCCCTCTGAAACGCCTGTATGCCAATGCATGCAGCATGGGGAAAACCCAGGAAGAGTTAGAGATCTGTTTGCAGTTGCAGGGCCACGATCTCATTGCAGTTACAAGCATAGCTGTGGGATTGCTCATGTGACTGGAATGCTGTCATGGATGGGTACATATTTTTTAGGAAAGACAGGCCAACAAGGCAAGGTGGTGGAGTTGCTCTTTATGTGAGGGAGTAACTGGAAGGTATTGAGATTTGCTTGGGGTGGATGCAGAATGAGTCGAGAGCTTATGCATAAAGATTAAGGAGCAGGCCAACATGGGTGACACTGTTGTGGGTCTTTGCTACAGGCCACCTGATCAGGAAGAGGAGGTCAATGAGGCCTTCTACTGACAACTGGAAGTAGCCTCATGATCACAGGCCCTGGTTCTCAAGGGGGAGTTAAGTTCAACCACCCTCCTATCTGCTGGAAAGATACACAGGCACGCACAATGCAAGAGGCTTCTGCAGAGCATTGCTGGTAATTTTTTGATGCAAGTGGTGAAGCCAACAAGGTGAGGTGTGCTTCTGGACCTTGTACCACCAAACTAAGAAGGATTGGTAGGGGATAGCCTTGGCTGCAGTGACCATGAGATGGTGGAGTTCAGAGTTCTGTGTGGAGGAAGCAGGGCAATAAGTAAGATTGCAACCCTGGACTTCAGGAGAGCTAACGTGGGCCTCTTCAAGGACTGACTTGGAGGAATCCCGCAGGTTAGGGCTCTGGAAGGTAGGAGGGTCAAAGAGAGCTCGTTAATGTCCAAACATCACTTCCTCCAATCTCAAAATCGGTGCATCCCTATGAGTAAGAAATCAAGCAAAAGGGGCAGGAAGGCAGATGTTATTGCTAAGCCACCCACCATCTTTTAAAGGTCATGGAGGACAGGAGAGGTGCCTGAGGGCTGGAGGAAAGCCAGTGTCACTCCAGCCTTCACAAAGGACAATAAGGAGGACCTGGGAAACTACCGGCCAGTCAGCCTTATCTCCATCCCTGGAAAGGGGATGGAGCAGCTCATCCTGGAGGCCATCTCTAAACTTGTGGAGGAAAAGGAGGTTATCGGGAGTAGTCAGTGTGGATCCACCCAGGGGAAATGATGACTTCTGATAGCCTTCTGCGATGGAATGACTGGCTGGTAGATGAGGGGAGAGCGGTGGGTGGTGCCTACGCTGACCTGAGCCAGGCTTTTGGCAGTGCCCCCCCCCAGAGCCCCCAGGCAAGCTCAGGAGCTGGCTGGGTGAGCGGGCAGTGATGGGCTGAGCGCGGGCTGAGGGCAGAGCTCAGGGGCTGCGACCAGCGGCGCAGAGCCCAGCCGGGGGCCTGTAGCCAGCGCTGTGCCCCAGGTCAGCGCTGGGTCCCGTCCTGTTCAGCTGGGTCATCGGTGACCTGAGGGGACGGAGCGCAGCCTCGGCAGGTCTCCCGATGGCACAAACTGGGAGGAACCGCCGGGACACCAGCAGGCCGTGCTGCCCTCAGCGAGGCCTGGGCAGGCTGGAGAGCCGGGGGGAGGGGACCTCATGGGGTCCCACAGGGGCCAGCGCGGGGTCCTGCCCTGGGGAGGGACAGCCCCTGCACCGGCACAGGCTGGGGGTGGGCTGCTGGGGGGCAGCTCTGCGGGGAAGGGCCGGGCGGTGCTGGGGGACAGCCGGTTGCCCGCGGGCCAGCGGTGGCCCTGTGGCCGAGAAGGCGGGTGGGAGCCTGGGGCGCGTTAGGGGCAGCGTGGCCAGCGGGTGCAGGGAGCTGATCCTGCCCCTCTGCTCGGGCTGGTGAGGCCCATCGGGAGTGCTGGGCCCAGCGCTGGGCTCCCCAGTCACGGGAGACGGGGAGCTGCTGGGGAGGGCCCAGCGGGGGCTGCGGAGCTGGTGAGGGGCCTGGAGCACCTCCCTGGTGAGGAGAGGCTGGCAGAGCTGGGGCTGTGTAGCTGGAGAAGGCCGAGGGGGGTCTCACCCGTGCGTACCAACACCTTAAGGGTGGGTGGCAGGAGGACGGGGCCGGGCTCCTTCCAGTGGTGCCCAGCGACAGGACCAGGGGCAACGGGCACAAACTGCAACACGGGAAGTTCCAGCTGAATATGAGGAAAAAGCTCTTTACTTGGAGGGTGGCGGAGCCCTGGCACAGGCTGCCCAGGGGGGCTGTGGAGTCTCCTTCTCTGGAGACATTCAAACCCACCTGGGCGCGATGCTGTGCAGCCTGCTCTGGGTGAGCCTGCTCCAGCAGGGGCTTGGGCTAGGTGATCTCCAGAGGTGCCTTCCAGCCCCGACCAACCTGTGATTTTAATGGTGGTAGTGGTATTTTACTCTCCCCTTACAGGCAACACTGAAGGATACTCAAGATCAGGGCAGATCAGCTTGGTTCACATCTTTTTGTTTTCTGAGTCAGAACGGAGACTGAAATGCCAGTTTATCCAATTAAATTGGGAATAAAACCTTGTTTGCTTCCTGGGTTTGCCAAGTAGTTGATACAAAATGAACTAGAGAAAGTTTAATGTAGCAATACTGTGTTTCATGGCAAGAATATGTGCTTGGGAAGAGAGGTCTGAGTCCATTTCCCAGTTTAATGTAGTGAATTTTGTAAATGCTGAATGAAAGGATAGGAGAAGGCATCTCCACAGCACTGCATTTTCATTCAATCAAAAATATTCCTGTACCAGACTTGATTACTCTTGCAAGTAACACTGAATCAGCAGTCTGTGTTTTTGGATGGATAACCTGTTTTCTAAATGGTTGTCTGTCCTTAGGCATCTTAATTTACGATCTAAACAGTTCTGTGTTAAGTGCTAGGGATTCCTCAAATGTGACAAAAAATTCGGCATTTTTTATACTGATGTCAGTATGACATTGCGATTGAAGTTGGTGATGATACAGATTTTCAAGTTTTTGTGAATTTCATTCTGTGGTGTTTTTAAATTAGTTGACTTTTTTTTTTGTCTCCAAACTGTCATAAAAACATTTTTCAACCAGAATTGGATCCTTTTTATTAAATTTATTTTGTATTGCAGAAAACCTTTATATTTTAGTAAGGTCTAGGATTCCCTGAAACATAATCCTACCATAGAATCACACAGATTCAGGTATTAACACTTCCTTGTTACATGTTACTTAAAGAAATATGCCTCTGGAGGAAAGAGACTGCTCTACTACCTGAAAACGAACAGTAGCCTGTAATACTGTTTCAGAATTGTATAGCAGTACAAAACCCCATGAGCATAAGCCAACATCTCTTTAAGTGGTTAGAGGCTTTCACCTTTCAAAGCATCTAAGCAAGTTTAGTGTTATCTACTCTTTGCATATTCTGTTGTCTCTCCTGGTTTAACCATGACTGAAAATTGTGTGCTATACAGCTCTTCATGCCTCTTGTTATGCATGGACAGACTCCAGTTGAGGCAAAGCTTCTTGATGCATGAGATCAAGGGAGGGGAAAAAAGGTGTGTTAGACTCCAGGAAACGCAGGTTCAGCGGTGATGACAAGGTAACTGTAAAGAAAGATTATTGGAGTGGAGTCCATTTGTACAGAGTATGTCAGGAGCATAATGCACTGAATTGAAGAAGAAATTCTGAAGAAATTCTTGTGCTGATAATGTGCATGGTGGCAGCTGTATGTATAGCTCTTCTTTTGTACTCTGAAAGGCTTTTGTGGCTTTTTATTTTTAAAATTATTTCCTGTGAAAGTTGATATAACAAGGGTATTAGAAACAAGAATCCTTTGGCTACCTGCAAACAGGAGAAAGTCTGAAGCAGTATTACGGCCACATTTCTTCTGTTAGTACTCTTGAATCCTTTTTTAAAGGTACGATGTGACAGATGAAACCTTGTGAGTTTTACACACTGATTCTACAATTCAGCATTTCAGGGTGTCGATGGAGAATATCTCTGTACCAAAGCCCTCCCGTTTCTTCTGTAGTCCCCATGGCTTTGGAGGAGGAACGCCTTACAGCATTTGTAATGGTGATTGAAGAGAACTTTAAGTTGGAAGCTTGTAATGATGGCAGTGCTCTGAAGCAAGCATATAAACTAACAAAAAAGTTTGAGAGGAATTATGGTGTCTCTTGTTTATTAGGTGTCATCTTGATTCTGGAGGTCTTGAAAAGCTTAAAGAAAGCTAAATCTAACACTAAGCTGCTCTTCCTTTAAAGACCCTAATAAGGGAAAAAGGCAGAGGGGCAAAGTCACTACGTGCTGTCTTTAAAATAACCTGAAGGTATCCCACCCTGAAATGCTGCTGCAAAAGACCAGGTCTCAAAATATTTCAGTCCCTTGAAAAAATAAACAGAAGAGATCAAAGTGGGGTCTTGGGAAAGTGTATGATCAGAATATTTCTGCAAGTCTGCCATACCAGGTCAGTCTCCAACCTGATGGCTCGGCTGTTTGCTGGGAACTGGGTTATTTCTGAAACATTGTATTTTGAAAATGGCTCAGTGTGGCTTCAGTGATTGAAAAAAAAAAAAAAACAACCCAGACTTTTGGATTGAAAGGAAAATATTCAGCATTTTTCTTCCTCAGTTCTCTCCTCTTTACAGGCCTTACATCTATGTGTAGTAGTAGTTTGGTTACAAAATGTAATTGATATTTTTCTCTTTCTATTCAGCCATGTTACTGCTCATGTTTGTATTTTTGCTCTGCTTGCTTTAATTAGTGTAGTGACATGAATTTTTCTTAACAATGTGATATCTTTTATTCTACCTATTGTGATAAATTAGCATAAAACATAGGGGTCAACATTCTACACTGCAATCAATTTTGCAGTGATTGGGTTGTTGCATCAGTAATAAATTGGCAATCTAGAGAATGGTGGAGGAGCTATTTTATAACCGTAATTGCCAACGAAGTATGAAAATTACCCATGAAGGCACCTGATAACACCTAGATCCAGGTGTTCCTTTTCTGCTTTACACATCCTTACCTTCAAAGATAAAGTTTCAGTATTCATAATGCGTGAGCTGACACACTGGGTGGAAAGTTCTTGATTCAAACAGCTGCCTATGCTCAAACTACTGGTCTCAACTTGTTCTTCCTCCTCATAGATTCAGTTAAAAGAAAAAAAACCAAAGGATTGCTGGCTGCTTTGCTACATGTGTTAATTGTGCATAGGTCAGAGGACTATTTTAATTGATGGTCTGCATTAGATAGGGTGTTTGATGGAAAACACAAAGCTAAAGTGAAAAGAGGAAATTATTGGAGGTTGGATATCTGGCAATTATGTTTCCGTATAGAGGTTTAGCCTTTGACGGGGAAGAAAATCTTCACAATGCAGCCATTAGAATTACAGGGGTTTTGGATCCCAGAAGTAATATATTACCAGCTGCCTCAGATTTTATTTTTGTAGGTGTCATTCCTGTTCCATGATATCATGAAGTATCTCCTGGGTGTCTTTATTGGGGTTATGGAAGTGCTGTGGTTCAAGTGCACCTTACAGTGAGCAAGAGGATTGTGTCTTACAGCTGAGTTGAGACAAGGTGGCATACTGAGAAAAGGACAAGACTCAAACACACAGATGTTTTTATGCTGTAGCCATAGAAAGAAATGGAAGGAGGAGAGCTGGAGACGAGCTGTGTTCACTCTCCTCTCTCTCTCGTCCAGGCAGCAGCCCTCTCCTTGCCGCCCCAGCAAAGTGACAGGCAAGAGAAATGCTCCACTGATCTGAATAAGGTTGAGAGGGAGAAGGAGGGAGCTATTTGCTTCACAGGAAGGGTAGGATTCTGGTGCCTCAGACAGCAGTGTGCCTCTGGGAATGGAAACTCTTGGAAGACAAATTCTATCCTCTTTCTCCTCTCCTGTCCTTTTCTTTCTGGCCACAATATGAGCTCAGCTGTCAAGCAGGGCATTAGAAGTCACAAAGAGAGATGCTTACATTTATGCCTTCTTCTAACTCTCAATTTTCCTAAAAGTTAAACAGTATTACAACAGTTTTATTTTGGTATCTATATGGCAGAATATTTAAGTGTTGGTCTTGTGGAATTCCCTTAATGAACTGAGACTCCTGGAGTAAATCATACTTTACTCATGAGGTTTCGTTGTGTACCATCTGCATGAACAATACATTTATCTCATAAATCAACCTCTTTCTGACTGTTGCGTTTAGAGTAGATGCTGGATTGACAGGAGAAGGAATGAGGGGTGCAGAGTGGTAGGTAACAGGAGCCTCACACCCAGATGGGAACAAATGTGTTCTGCTGCGTGTTTTGCCAGTTGCATGTCGTATCATCCATTCTCCTTTCCAGGCCAATGAAGCGGAAACGAGGGAAGAAAGATACAACTCGACAAGTTACACTAAAAATAGAGGCTGAAACAAGTTAACGTTGAAGTTGCTTTTTTTATTTGCTGGACTAATGACTTTTCTTGAGAAGTTACTTGAATAGTCAATATAAATGATAGACACAAACACTGGATCTAATATCCTGGGAAAAAATTGAAGGTTTTGATGACTAGAAAATACTTCTTGATTCACCTAGTGTAATTTATGTCTATAAAATTCTTTGCCTTCTATACTTTCCATGGATGCTGGATTGTTTATCTCTGTTCTTATAGCAAATCTGACTTTCAAACTGCCATAGAGATGAAGATCAATATTAATTCAGGCTTCCAGGCTTGACACTGTCTAGTTGTTTTCTTAAATTTTATTTATAAATTCCAGTCCTTCTAAGCAGTTTAGTTCACAGGTGGAAAAAACAAAAATCAAAATACACTTAGAGTATTTTATGACAAAAAAGGAAAAGTCATTTAATTGCCATTCTTTTACTTTTTTCTTCCTTATCATTTTCTGAAATCTGTAATTTCTGATAGTGCTTTTTTAAAAATTTATTTTTCCTTAAAAAGAACATAATGATTTGTCAATTTGATGTTGTCATTAGAAAAGCACAGACAATTGCATGCCAGATCTTCATCTTTGTCTGGACAAGATTCATGGCATACGTTAAAATATTCATTTGCCCTGTGTAACGAATGATAAACTCCCTGGGACTTCCGAAGTGTAGGACATGGCACCAGGCATGAGGACTTGTCTGCTCATTTGCTCTTAAATGGCATTTATTTATCTTCCAATATGTTGTTAGTTCCTTATGAGATACCTACTTTAGGTGTTGGGTGATGAAATCTCAGGTGCCCAGCAATGATTTTTCAACAGTAAGAGTTCATTCTGTTGGCCAGTTCACAAGGAAATTTGGATATATAAATGTAGATGAGTCAAGTTAAGCTCCTGAACTGTCCAAGTAAGGTATGTACAATAAAACCGGTATGAATTTGCTCATCAGGTTGATGTTTGATGTTTTTCTTTGACTTTTACAATGACTTTGTATCATACCAGAAGCCAGACAGGAAACCTGATCACTTTGACAGGCAAAGTCAAATGGGATCTTTTCTGACAGTGTGAATTTTCCTAACTTTTCTGCTTGGATTGTATTAAATAACTTGTAAACAATTTTAAGACATTCTTATACCTTCATATCATTACTAGTTCAGGGGTTAATTTTGGTTGCTTGAGAGCAGCAAAGTCTGCTTCAGTCACCCTGTATTCTATCCTGGTACCTCAGAAACTCCACCTTACATCATCACTGTGGGCTTTAAACTCAGCTTGATGTGGACAGCAACAAAAGACAGTTGAGGGATGGATTCTTTTTTGGGGGGGGTTGTGTGTGGTGTTTTTTTTTAAAGCGACCAGCTGAAAGTACTGAATTCTGAGTAGCAGTGAGATCACATCTTTCCCCATGGTGGTCCAGCCATGTAGTTCATTTATGGGCCAGGTAATATCTGAAAAACATCCTCTGGAGAGGAATGTGGGGACTGATAGTGCCTTGTGACTGTGACACCGGTCAGTACCAGCTCTTCCTTTCTGTGACTACTTTGTGACTTTACAGTGAGCTGGAAAACTAAGATGGGTGGGATTAACACAGCTAGGAAGTCTGTCTCTAGTGCTATCACACAGCATGACTTGGTCTGTTGCTAACAAACCAGACCTTTGATCCCCAGAAAGCAGCTGCTTTGCTATTAATTCATACTAGAACCCTGGACGAGTAGATTTCAATGTGGCTCAAATGCTTCTGATCTTTCTTTGCTAGAAATGGACCAAATGGCATTAAAGCAATGGTTTAACCATAACCAGTGTTAGAGCTACATGTCTATATACTTTAGCATAAGTGTCAGCTATTCTTCTAGAGCCTTGGGATGGTGATATACAATTTTCTAAGTGTATGCAGTTTTGGGCTACCACAATATTCTGCATAGTTCAACTCTGCATGTGCTGGTTGGGAGTGGAACAGAATGAACTGGATAAATACCTTGATTTTTATTTTATAGGGTCATCCATCTGAAACATACTACATTTTCAGCTTGTATTTTTCTGTGAAAAGTGTTAAATTGCTTTTGGAAAAATTTATTGAATGCTTGAATTTGACTTAGGGCATGACAGGAATATGTTTTTGGTAACATAAACATACTGAAACATAGGACTGATGAAAATCTTCCCAGAAAAAAATGTATACACAGGAATCTTAGCAACTCTGTGTATTTATATATACATTTTTTTCTAAATTAAAAGCCTGCTGGCAGAATTTTATATTCAGAAAAATGTTACTTTTTTCTAAAGACCATAAATGTGTAGCTTCTTATTTTATGAATTGTTATACTGAATGGATCAGATGCTTTTTAGAGTAAATAATGTATTTCATTGTGTGTCAGACTTCAACACAGTGTAAATGATCTATTCTGATCTATACTATGTGAGGATCTGGTCATTAAAAAAGTTCTATATATTTTTGAGAAAGAGCTAATGTGTCATCTTTTGTGAAAGAATACAACATCCTTTAATGCTTTTCAGTTTGATCTGTAAAGGGTTTGCATAAAACTAATGAAATATCTCAACAGAACTTGTTTTGAAGCTCCTTGTAGGGTAGAAGCTGTATCCTTATTATTAATATTTCAGCTTTGGCTTTAAAAGGTTTTTCCCCCTAATAAGCAGTACATATTATTTTCATACACTCAAAGCGAAATAAAAACAAAAAAAACCCTAAATGGCTTCAATCTTCAGGTTTTATTTATTTACTTATTCAAATGCTTCAGAGGGTAGGCAACTAAGAATAGAAGTTTTCATTGCTAAGATTGTGAAGCTGTCCAGCATTTTAACAAAGCCATTACTAGTGCTTTGGAAAGGCTTTTCTTTAATCAGGTATTTCATACTGCAGCAATCAGAAAAGGATAATAGTGACTTTTGGCAGCTTTCAAAATAGAAACAATGGCTATTGTAGTGTGTAGTAGTGGTCCTTAACTCTGTCTAACATAGCTAAATGCATATTAAGAGAAAAAGAAGTGAGTTTTTCTCGCTTGGTGGGTTTCCATCATCCTGTATTACATTTTGATGTGATGTGCCAAAATAATTTACCTGTTATTATACTGATGAATATTTAATCTTGCTGTGATGGCTGAAATCTTTCCTTATTGATAGGATAAAACCTAGAAGGGTCTTGAAGAGAATCAAATCCTTTCATGACTAGGAACCATATTCTGTTTTTCTTTTAATAACTACATATTTAATGTTCTCTTCAGAATCATTAGCTATTTGAATTACAGGTTGCAGTCTGATCCTGGAATTTGGTCAAGAAAAATTTGTTTAAAGTGATTTTTGCTTTCTCTGATTTATGGAACATGTACTTCATCAGTAATTTAGAAATAAGAGTAGCACAAATCTTTTTTGCCTTCAGCAAGTGTATTACAGAATATCTCCGCTGAAATCAGACTTTTGTCTGAAGTTCTGGTTTTCTATGGCTCTGTGAATGGCCACAGAAATAAGATGCCTGTGGCCATGAGAGACACAGTGAATACAAGTCTATAAGTATTTAATAATTGCATAGAAAAGAACAGATTCAAAACATGATGTTGAAAGAGATCCACCACAGCATATTTTAAAGGACAAGGATTTATTCTGAGAGCAGAAAATTAATTTTGTAATGATTATTCCAAATAATACATGAACTTTGGGGACCCAGCTGAGAGTTTTAACTATTAGTAAGTAATGGAAAACAACACTGCATTTAATGGATCTTTGTTTCCAAATTTCCTTCAGCTTTTTTAGTTGGCTCATTTTAAAATGATGTAAGTAGAAGTGGTGTTAGATTTGCTTTTCATTTAGGTTAGCAGAAACGGCCAACCAAAAACTCCAAATCTTTTTGGAACTGTAAGTGAATGGAGGAATACTTCACTCAGACAGAAAGTCCCAGTTCATGCTACTGGGTTGAAGATCAACCCAAGAGATCTTCCAGCAGGGAAACTCACTCCTGCAAAAAGATAATTCAGTTTAATCTTTCCTACACTTTACAAAGATAGACTTGAACATGACCTACATGTATTGTATTATGTATCCCTTTCAAACATGGGGACAAGGAAAAACAGTGGAGAACTTCAGACCAGTAATTGAGGTGTGATTTTTTTTTTTTTTTTTTTGGCAATATTTTTGACTTGCTTTTTATCTTTATTGACACTAAGGGGTAGTAAACAAGGTCAGGTGCTTGGTAAATGGGAGACAAATATTACCCCTACTGTGATCCACCCATATGGGAAAACTGAGGGAAAGTTAGGAAGAGGAGGAAGAGCTTCCTCTTCAACCTGAAGATTGTCAACTGTCAAGTGATTGTGGGATACCACTCAGGCAGAGCAACATTCCAGTAAAGCTAACTGGATCCTGTTGGAGCAAGAACTGTAAGGAATACAGAATTTTCATGTGCTGAATCTATGAGTTTGCTGTGCTCAGAGTGGAAACTTGATTCAATATTTAAGAAAAGATCCATGTTTTAAGTAAAGGGAGGATTGGCTGATGATGAACTTCAGTTTTGTGTAGAAAATTATTTCAAAGCAGAATATCACCTTTTCCTCCAAATGAGTCACATGGGAGATACTTTATGGATTCAATGGAAGGTTCAAGCAGTTAGGGAAATATTCATCAAATCAATACAAATGTTTATACGTAAGTCAACAAGAGACAGCAATTTACAAGTTGTACATAGTAGAAAGCATTAACATAGTAGGAATCTGTCCATTAATGCCGTCTGTATGGAAGCAGTAACTGCATCCTAAACCTTTGTCTACAGGAACAAGAAAGCTGGCGTTCTTTCTCCCACTCTTCTAGCTTCTCGGAGTTAGCAGCTCCCTTGCTATAGAGTGTGCACTGGCTAGGGATGTCTCTGTTTTAAAAAAAAAAAAAAGTGTGTCTGTGTATAAATTCCTTTATTCATCTCTGGTGTGGATTAGTAACTGTTAACACATGAGAATAAATAATTATACACATAGAGGCGTGCATATTATCAAGTACATAGGTGCTATATACCATGCACAACGATGTTAGGGAGGCTGAGAGTGGACATAATAACTGTCTATACTGAGCTTATAATATGTTCCTTCCTTGGTAAAGTAGTGAGAAATGTTTACACTCAGGATATACTGTCAAAGGTCTGTAACTCTCTCCTGAACCATTGCAGCTGCATGGTGTCTTGAACTTTATACGATGCTACTCAAAGAATTGCTACCCTAAAAATCCGCAGAAGGCAAGCTATTTAGGCTATAATGTTTTTTTTAAAGGAATGTCAAGTAAAGAAATAGTTGCTTCAGGCTGGATACGCTAAAGAAGAGATCGCTGCTCTTTGCATCTCTGTGTCCCTATTGGGCTTCTTTATATAATGCAAAATCTCTGTGAAAGTCAGGCTAGCAAACACAGTGTAAGAATACACAGGACAGCTGGCTGGAGCATGAATAAAACCAGACATAACCTCTAGCTTTGTGTTTAGCTGGATCTATTTCTACAAGAAAGTCTTAAAAAAGAAAAAAAAAAAAAGTCTTGCATTACTGTGCACATCAGTTCTGTCCTTTTGTGCAGCTTTTGATGGGCTGTAATTGTGTTCCTGGCATTCACAGTGAAGCACATTAATTTTGCTTTTAAGTCTTTTGAAATTCAATAGAAAAATATGCAAATGGTTCAGGAGCGATGTATGTAATTCAAAAGAGGTGTTATATGCAATTTTTTAATCTTCCCCCCCCAAGCTGAAATAATAGAAGCTTCATTGTCTTTTCAGGACTTCTTTATTCATCATGACAAATCAGGAGTCTATTTCCTCCCCAAAATTTGAAATGTAATTTTTCCAGATCCTGATGACATTCTAGGGTTTTCTGGCATGTGTGGAAGGGAGAAGGGGGTTCCTTTTGCTCTTTTTATTTATTTATTTGCATACATTCCTCCATGATAAATTCATAAGGGAACAACCCTTTTTGCTTAAAAATTAAACCATCACAGTGGAATTAACTGATTTAGTCAGCAATGTAGGGAGGCGATTAACTGCTCTTACAATCTCTTTGTGAATAAATTTGCTGCTATACCTTTGGGATGCGAGGGGTCCAGGGTATGATCAAATGTGTCTTACAGAAATCGGGTTTGTTACATGACAGTGCCTTCATTATGGTCTGGAAAGTTGTATTTGCTGGTCAAGACTTACAGCCCAAGCTGTTACCAGGCTGAGGAAATCCCCTTTCCCAAATCATAATATAAATTGGTCTTCAATTTACATGTCAACATGCTGTGGATGGCCATGCAAAAATACTAAGTACGCTTTATGTGAGCTGTCCTTCTGGGTGCCATCCACCTGAGTTTGCAGAAGTACCCTTTCATTCCCTCATATCATATGCATGAATAAGGCAAACCCATGTAGAATACCCCATTGATGATATGATATAGGCAAGATCCATATGCACAGTACTTTAAATACCTATTATGTCTTGGTTTGGATCACTGACTGAGAAGTAATTACAAATTCTGGTAGCTGCCCTGCTTCCTGATGTCTAGTCTTGGGGTATTCTGCATAAACTTTAGGTAGGTTAGGGGATGGGGCTAAGAAGATTTTATTCACTGGAGCTTATGGCTATTAAATGGATTTTAAAGGGAGTTTCTAGCCATTGTTTGAGATCCTGCCAATAAGCTGGAGACAACTTCTGTTGAGGGAATGGTATGATCCAACACAGGCAGCTTTGCTGTAGAGAGCAGAGAAAGAACTTGCAGAAGTGGGAGGTGAATGGCTTGGTTTGACACTTGTTGCTTTCTGGAATTCCCAGAAGCTGCATCCCAGAAGTGTCGTTCTGCTGAGGCATAATGAAAAGAGTATACCAACTGAGCAGTGGGATGGCTTAAATAATATTCCCATAATTAACGTCTGTTTTTAGATTTCTGACAAGGTCTCTCAGATTTTGTCCCACAGCACTCCATTCTCACTAGTTCGTATTCTGATCCCAACCTGAATGATGACTTTTTTCTTTTTTCTCTCCCTTTTGAGTGGGATGGCATATGGATGAGATGAGGAATGGAAAAAACCACCCTACCAAACCAACCTACCCACAAAACCTTGCCTTTTGTGCGCATGTCACTTCTGGAGGGGGGTTATGCATATATTCTAACTGTCTTCATCTTATGTTTAACTCCATGACAACGCAAATGTATATTGAAATCTATTGCTCACTGTTGACCTGCTGTGAACAGAAGATCAGACCGTACGTAAAGGCATTGGCCTCTCATCCTATGTGAGCTTCTAGAAGTTACTCAGTATTACACAATCACAAGCGTTGTCCTGACTGCCTTCCCTTTGATTTTCCAGCTCTGTCCCAACAACCGCCTTGGCCAGAATAACTTGGCAGCCGGAAAGAGAGAGCAGTCTTTCTGCCCCCCACCTACCTGCCAGAGAGCATTCTCTGGAACGCTTCTGTAGTTTATGAAATCAGGTGAGCAAGGAAGATAAAGACAGTGGCACCATAAATGGCTATTGATAGTCACTTTAATGTTTTGAGGCTATGACCTAGGGGCAAGCTATTACCCGTGAGCTGTACTGCACTAAGTACAAAATAGAAACAACCAGGGGTGGTTACTGTGGAGAAAACGCCTTGTGCTAACTTGCTGTCCTGTGGGAACTTCTGTTCCTAAAGCTCTGGGAAGAACAGAGCAATTAATGTCTGTGAGGCTCAAGTGGATATTGCTCATTAGGTTGTACTTCATGTGTATTTCTGGTGTTGTATTTGTGACTTTGGCCCCTGGGGGCTAGCTGAGGGATAAAATGTTGCTGCTTTAAGCACACGGCAGAGTAATAGCTACTGTGGCTGCCACAGGGAGCTGGTAATGCAAGGGGAAGGCAGACATGGAGCAGAGGAAAGCAATGAGACTTGGGCAGCATTTGCAGTCTGCCTGCTAAATAGGGAGGGAAGCAATGGGCCTTTCCCCTTGGCAGGCATGTTTGGGGTGCCAAATCCTCCAGACTGCATCCGCTTGAACCATTTGTTTTAGCCCAGTCCTTGCAATCTGAGTTGTTTTTACTTATGAGAAAGGTATGTCTGGTGTATTTGTGCACTTGGTGAGAGGTGTTAGTTTCCAATAAAGTCTGCAAGTAAGGTCTGCGTGGGAAATGCTGAAAAAATGCTAATGCTTCTAAAAGGTTTTTAGGATTGATGCTCTTTCGGTCTGCTGCAGATGAGGTTCTGTGAATGCTGGTTTTGACAGTAGAAGAGGCCTTAAAGGTTTCTGACCTCAGTTATTCTTTCCCATCCTTGCACTGAAGTTTCACAATAATAACTGGTGGTGGGGCCGTATGGTGAATTGAACTGACTCAAATTTAGAAAGTATTTTAAAAGTATTATTTTCATGCTGTGAAGGGAAGGGGATATATTATTCCCATGACTAGGTTGTTTCAGTGCTATTTGGGGAGTGGACAGTGAACAGCAATACAAGGTTGACACCTCCCTAGGTTAGCATTCAAAAGACAACATTCGTGGAATCGCAGCTTAAATTTTTTCTTTATTTGTGCAATCTTTACTGTTTATCCTGGGATTGCTGATTAAGTATATCACTGTCTTCAGCCTTTTATGCTAACTACAAGTGTTTCCCTTTAGGCTTACTGTTGTGTGTTCACCTGTTTGAAAAAATACTTTGGTTCCTTTATGTTGTGGCTATGCACCATGTGTATTTTCAAGTACATCAGCATGAAAGTTTAGATCCTGCAATCATTCCACAGCAAAGTTTGAAATGTAGTGGTTGATACTTCAAGGTCTGGTTTTGCAAGGGTACTGTGATATTTTGATATGAGGTCTGAGATGGCATTTTGGCTTGTAGGGCTGGCAAGACTTAAAAAAAACCAAACTGTTTTTTTAGAAAACACTGAGAAAACCTCAGGCGTATGTAATAGATGCAGTGCATAAGGCTCTTAGCAATGTGCATGTAAGTTCAGAGTCTTGCAGGTGACACTTTAAAATGGAAAAGTTTCTGAAAATACATGTCTCCAAACGTGAAAGAGAAGAGCAATGGCTTCAGCTTTGCTGTTTGTTGTACTTCAATGCATGCAACAGTGCCAGGATAATAAAGCTCATCCTCTGGCATCTTCATGGTCATTTTCACAGGTGTTTTGCTATTAAAACTACTAAATCTGTACAATGACACTTAGAATGAATGGAAATTACAAAGTTATGTTTGATACATGGATATGTCAATCAATTTCTGCACTTGGTAGTTGGTTTGTTGCTGTCTGTGGAAGAGGAGGAAGGTTTTTACGCACCTTAACACCTTGAGAAGTTTGATTGTAGTTGCCTTTCAATGTAAATGATGTAAAAATTGCAGATTAAGATCATAGTGATTGATTTGGTGAAGCCAAAGAAAGCTTGACCAAGAGAATGGCAGCTCTTATAGGGAAATGGGAAGGTGGGAAAGGATAGGAAATCTTCGTTAACTGAGCTGTTTTTTTAATAGAAAAGCAAGCACAACTTATCAAAACCAAGGCTGCTACTTGTGAATGGGTGTACAAGCAGGGAGTTCACACCTGATTTCAGTGAACGAGTGGAGTCTAAAGCATTTGTCTTGATCTTTTCTGACTCCCTTTCTCACTCATACTTGCTCCCTGCTCCATTCTCACTCGTTCCTGTTTTCAGTAGCTGAATCAGGAAGGGATTTCCCTTGGCATTCTCCTCTAATAAAACAGAAATATGGGTTTCTGTGTTTACATAAATTTATTGCCAGCCTCCAGGCTTCTCTTTCTGTGCCTGTAGTTCAAAATGAATTGCTGTACACTGTCAGCAGATTGAGAATACTGGTTTCTTTTTATTTTTTTAAATTATCTACTACAACATTATCTTAAAAAACTTTATCTGTTCAATGCATATTTATGGAAGAAAGGGAGGTTTTATCTTTTTCCCCTGACACAGGAGGAAGACAGAAAGAGAAAGTTGAAAGTGGAAAAACTACTTTGGCCCCCTGTGTAAACTGAAATTTTATATCCCTGGTAATTGCCTTCAAAACCCTAGAAAAGGCACTGCTGCTGTAGCTATGGCATTCTGCCATATAGCAGCATCCAACAGATTCCCTTTTACTTACGCTCCTTCCAAATATATCCTTTGCATTTGGTCTCTGTTTTGTGGGCAGTGTGACCCACTGCTTAGTCCCGCTGCCTGTCTGCTGGAATTCTTGGAATTTTACTGAAAGTCTCTGTACATGTTAGTGCCTTTCCTGGAAGAGAATTTCAGCTAGAAACAGCAAGAATTCTGATGGGAAGGGAAAACGCTCATGCTCACAGAGACAAGCTTGAAAAGATGGGTTTGGATGTACCTTATGTATTGTAGTCTGACAGCAGATTGCTGCTTCTCAACCCAAAAACATCCTCTGAGTGTGTTTTCTAAACAGGTCTAGTGATTTTAGGTGAATTGCTCTCGATTCTTGAGCAGCTGGATTTATAATATGATATTGCAGAGGAATGCATAGTCTAGCCTAATAATACAGGGCTGTCTAAATAGATTACACAGCTTTTACTCAATTCTGCTTTTCAGTGCCAGTAAGGCAGAGCCAGACTTATTCAGGAGCACAGCATAGATGAAACAGACTCTGAGTCTTCTCCTAAAATGGCTGTAAATCTACTTATTGTTTGTACAGCTCTAAATCCTCTTTTGTCTCTGAATAGGAAAGAGGGTTGTTTATACTGTGAGATACGATGCATATAAGTGAGCCTTGGCTCTTATTTACACACCTACATAATCCCTGCAGAGAGGGAGGGACTCCCAGTTGTTCTCTGGGGATGCTTATTTTCCTCTGTTGACCCAGAGAGGAGAGGTGGAGGGGGGGGGCAATCTTTCCTTATATTTCACTGCAAAGACATAAATATTTCCTTCTACACCCCTCCACCCCACCCCCCCCCACCCCCCCCCCCCATGCATGCTGATGAATGCTTTATTCAAGCCAACTAATTTCCAGACCTGGAAAAAATATTTGAGAAAGTATGTGGTGATTTAAAAACAAAGGGAGAAGCTGTTGTGGAGAGCAGGCAAAATGCTGTGAGTCTTTGGAAGCAGTAAAGCTTATGGAGGGAACGGTAGGGACCTGAATTAAAACAGCTTTGAAAGCCATTCTGCTACTGGTGTATAAGCTGAAAGACAGAGTGAAAGCCAATTTTCTTATCTCAACAGTATAAGCCTTGCAATCAAGGCAGTTCTCATTTTTAATTGTCACCTGTACTGGCAGCCAGCTTAATGTTCCTGCACAGAAAAGTGTCTGCAGCTACCTTCACAGCTGCATCTGGAGCTAAAGGTGCTTACACACATCCCACCCAGCCTCTGCTTGCTTTGTCTGACAGCAGGCTCCTCTTCAGTGCTTGGGATGTCCTTCCAGAGGGTTCATCGGGAATGCTTTGCACTTGAGAAAGTGCTTAATTTTTGTTTTAGATCCCTATCTTCCCCCTTTTAGCCTCTTTACCAATGGAAAAAACGGCCTATCTGCTAATCTTTGAATCAAAAGGGACTTGTTAGCTGGATTTTTGCTGGTATGATGGAAAAAAGTCTATCTGATTCTAGAAATGGAAATCCAGGCTCTGTAGGTTTTCTTGAAAATTTAAATATTTGAGTTTAAATATTGAGCTAAAAAATATCTTGAACTGCTTTATTGACTGATATATGTGTGGTTAAGGAAAGCACACTACTTGCCTCAAACGCCTGCGGTTTTTCTACTAATCTTTGTGAAAAGCAGGCAAAGAAGTGAGTACCTTAGAAAAACTGTAATTGTCTTCTCTTCCTCTTTCATATTAGTATGAATCAGTAACAGCTTCAGTGAAACTTTCTGAAATAGCTGATATAAAAATTAGTGTTAAATAATCCAAAGGACAATCAAACCCAGGGCAAAACCAAGTGAAAATCAAAATAGTCCTATTGGACCACTGTTATCAATGGAACCTATTGCTGGTTTAAAATTTTCGTAAGTTTAATGAATTTGGAGTACCAGAGGTGATGCTTATCAGAAACTATAAGCTAATATCCACTGTGATGAGTGTTACTTTTCATATTTTAAATAACTTCTTGCAGTTTGAGAGGAATGTATCTTTTTCCCCTGTCTCAGACTTGCATGCCCTAAAATCTGCACTTTTTTGGTGACATCGCTGTTGTTCATGGCTACTCTGTAAAAATACTTGAGGAAGGAACAGCTTAGTTCTACTAATCTCTGTCTTCCTACAGACTTTTTTTTTTTTTTTAAAATATGGAAGTTTGGTGCCATTTAAAAATCTACTTAAAATGCAATGTGTAGTAGGGTGCTGCCTCTATAATGCTAGGAAAATGTCTTTAATTACCTTCTGGATAAAAGCTACAGGTATTATCTTGATGATATTTTTCCGCAGTCATGTTATTAACTAGCATGACATGTTTGGGAAGCTTCTATTCTGTAACAGCCAATGTGTATTTGTTGAGAACAGTCATGTCAAACCAATCTAATTTCTTCCAGTGACAAGGTAACGGGCTGTTTGGATAGGAAAAAGAAACAGATGTATATCTTTAGTAAACCTTTGGTTTTGTGCAATATTCCCATGAGCAAAATAGATTAATACATTTATATGTAACTAGAAAAAAAAAAAGTATCAGTAGTGTAAGGACAGAATGAATGAGTAAGCAAAGTGGGATGCTTCAGGGATCTTTCTTGGCTGAAATACAATTCAATCTTTTCATCATTTACTAAGATGATAAAATTGAGGCTACTCCCTCAGTTTTACACTCCTTGTAACCACAGGAACAACTGTGCAAGTAGTAGTTCAGTACAAATATCTGGGAGGTAGTGTGGATCAAAGGCTGAACAAGAGTTTCATGGTTTAACCCTGGCCAGCAACCAAGCACTACACAGCTGCTTGCCCGCTCCTTCCACAGTGGGATGAGGAAGAGAATCAAAGGAGTAAAAGAAAGAAAATTCATAGTTTGAGATAAAGACAGTTTAATCAGTAAAGCAAGAGCCATGCACACAAGTGAAGCAAAACAAGGATTCATTCGCGACTTCCCATCGGCAGGCAGGTGTTCAGCCATCGCCAGGAAAGCCGGGCTGTGCCGTGTGTAGTCGTTACTTGGGAGGACAAACGCTGTAATGCTGAATGTCCCCGCCTTCCTTCCTTCCTTGCCCCAGCTTTACATGCTGAGCATGATGACATATGGCATGGAATATATCCCCTTGGCTAGCCTGGGTCAGCTGTCCAGGCTGTGTCCCTGCCCCTCCGGCCCTCTCACTGGCAGGGCTGAAGAAACTGAAAAGTCCTTGACCCAGTACAGATACCACCCAGCAACAACCAAACCCATCGGTGTGCTATCAACACTGTTCTCACACCGAATCCGGAACAGCTCTGCACCAGCCACTAAGAAGAAAACCAACTCTATCTCGGGCAAAACCAGGACAAGGAGATAACTGTCTAACACAGTTACCAGAAGGGCAGAGGTAAATGAAATTACATAGTTTGAAAAATGTGAAATAATTCTAAACATTGATTAAAATGTAGTTGGAATGTCATGCTAAGTTCTGGTTTAGGAGAGAGCCAAGTGGGCCAAGAAGACCAGAAGTCAAAGGAAAGCAAGAAAAATTATCACAGCACAGAAAAGATGACCAGTAAGGAAAGACAGACACAAAATTGCTTTAATATACTGAAAACGAGACCTAGGAAGAGACATAAGTCTTGAATTATGTTAAGAATGCCTATAAAGAGAAAGAACAATTTATTTTCATGTTTAAAGGACAAGAACTAATGAGCTTAGGCCACAACAAAGAGTATTAAGCATCAGGAAAATCATTCTGACTTTAAGAATAGCAAAGTCTGAATGAATTGTCTGGAAAGTAATGGATTATCAGCATAGGAAGTTTTGAAGAATAAGCCTGACCAATATCTGTCAGGAAGGTGTAGGATTACAGAAGAACCAGATGTCCTCTGTTTTTTGCAGGGGTGTGTGAACCCCAGTTCAACTCATAAAGAGTAATTGGGGAAACCTTTGTTAAAGTTTGTAATGTGCATAACGGGACAATGACATGGAAAACTTGGCATTACTTGACCAGAACTGACCTCCTGTTAGAGACATTGTACGCAAATGTCTTCACTGAAGCTATTGTTCCCAACTGTTGTTGCTTCTGTCATTCCGTTGAACGCTTATGTCTTTGTCGGGCAGATTGTGACGATGATCACTTGCCGCGCTTTAAATATCTCCAGGGTATGTTATTTTCAAGGCAGGCAGCTGTTAGGCTGGCTCCACTGATTGTCAAACTGCACTTTGTAGTGAGTTATAATAACATGATGGGGTTTTTTGTTAGTCTTAAATAGCATGAATATTTTCAAAATATCTTTTATCACCAGTCTGAACGCAAACACAAGCCCTTAAACCTTGTTGGAATAGAAGTTAATGTTTTGGGAATGTCAAATCTCTAGCTGAAAGACAGCGTAAAAAATTTGTCATTGTTATTCTGTGCAGGTTTATTTCGCTGTTTTCTGTGTGCCTCTAAAATGTTCTGAGGTTCAGTTGTCCAGAAAAGTGACCTGTGCTATTCAGTATGGAGGCTTCTGGAAAATATGGGAGCGCAGCAGGCCTTGCCTGCATAGTTCTTTACCAGATGGGTTGTAAAGTTGGGGAAGCAGTCAGAAAATCAAGGGAAGCCTTTAGCTTTCTCTGAAAGCTACATCAAAAATAATGGACCACCTTGCTTTTAAACAGAGGTTTCTGCATGCAGGAAGGACCTTCTGTCCACTAGGCTTATTCTGCCACTGAAATTAGCACTGTAGCAAGTGGGATGCTGACTTGACATCCTGGAGAGAAAACCAGATGTAAAGCAATTTCCTTGTATCACTGTAGGTCAGGTTTGCAGATGCAGCGGGACGCCAAGGTCCAAAGGTAATAAACTGAAAATTTCCCTCTGTTGTTTGAATTTCTGCTGTGCAGGATGCCACCGAGCAACGGTGTGCAGTCTGACAGTAGGGCTTCAGCTTTAGACTTATGCAACGTTTGTTGCCCACCTGTGGCAGTATTTGTGCCACCAAAACAGCAGCTACCCAAGTGATCCAGGCAACTGCCTGAACACCAGGGCCTAATGAGGCTTTTCCTTAGGTTGTTTTTGGAGAACATACAGCACTTCGTTATTTACTTGTTCAAAGCTGCTCTTTAGTTGGTTTGAGATAATCTTCACACTGAGCTAAAAAAGGGTTTATAAAAGCTGAAATTCCCCAACAGTGTGAGGAAAAATCTCGTAATAGTTATGTTGTACATTCATTTCACTGGATCTGCTTTGCCCGTCTGTAACTCAAATCATTGCTTAATTATGTTTTTGCCTTCAGATTTATTGCAAATATTATTACGCCTGAACATACCTCCCACACCTCTGCAGCAATCTGTTTGATCTATTTTGAATGGTTGTCTCTTTCAAATATTATTTCAACTCATCAACATGCTTAAAGTGCATGTCTTTTTCACAGATGACACTGTGCCATCTGGGTTTCTGTTCAGATAACAAATGCCCCTTTCTTTGTTTAATCTCACTTCCAAATTTTCTTTTTAATGGCTGACCACTATTCTTTAATCTTCACCTAATTTTCTATATCTCTATTTAATAGAATAGACCCATGCATGTGTTTAACACACACAAAAAAAGAGGCCAGTTCCTTATGTTGATTATTTCCTTGACTAAGTTTTCCATTTAAGCTATGTCAGGTTGACTCTCTAAATTGATTTGTTGATCAAAAAAAGTGAAAATTACTAATTTTACCACACTGCTGGTGAACTTTCTCATTTTTGCTTGTTCGTTTTAAAGCAGTGATATAAAATATCAGCTTGTGTATAGATTTTCCATATGTTGTTAGTATTAGTTCGGAGTTGTTCGAAGAAGCAATAGAAACACAAGCTAAAGGCATCTGAAGTCAGGTATAAACAGCCCCAGGCTGTGAAGATGTTTAAAATGGCTCATTGTGCTGAAAGGTGAATGAGCGTTTAAGCATAAATAAAAGAGGGCTTATAGCGTTTTAATTTACAGCTGTTATATAATGAAGTAATTTTAACAAGCAGACAAACTACATGGGTAAATAACAGCATGCCTATGACTATGAAAAAGTTATACTTAAATGCCAACTTACTTTGACCCTGTGTGTTTACCTGTCAGGCAAAGACCTGATGATACCCCAGTCCTTCTGACTGCAGGATCCAGTTTATCGTAATTTCAAGAGCAGATTTTCTTCATATATGCTAGCAGAGAGAGAGATCCAGAAGCCAAGCATTTCTCTCAGGCTTCCCGTATTAGGCCTTTCAGGTGTTAATTTAAATATCTGTCACATCAGATGACAGCATATTTTAACAGTCAAAGTAACTTACAGGATGCTTATATAACTATACAACCTGTGGAAGACATTTTGGCAAAATCTTTGTTTGATTTTTAATCTTTGTTTAAATCTCTCCTGTTCTTGAGTGGAAGATTTTTCTTTAAGTGGAAAATTGTTTGGAAGCCTCAGTTTTTTACATTGTTTGAAGGTAATAGAAATAGATCAAACACCAGCATCAGTTGTTAATGTTTTCTTACAACAGAATGAACACGTAAAAGATCAACTCATTCTGTAAGAGGAGAGCAGTTCTTTCACAGGCTGAATTAAGAACAAAATAAACCCTTTGCCCTGCTATAGGTTTGCCTGGTTGCACACGTGTGACTGAGAAAACTGACTCTTGGATACGCACCACATGGCTGTCAGCTGCAGAGCCCCCTTGTGTATGTATTTGTGTGTGTGTATATATATATAGAAATATAAAATATACAGGACTTATCAGTGCAGCTCCTTAGGGCTTAATGGGCCATGTTGTCCCTTGTTCATGGTAGCCAGACTATTTTCTTTCTTTTTGTTGTTGTTTTTTTGGGGTGGTTTTTTGTTTGGTTTTTTTTGTGTGTTTGTTTTTTGGTTTTGTTGTTGTTGTGCGTATCCTTAAGTTTGTTCCTCCTTGCCCATCCCATTCAGCAGACCCCATCCCATCCTGCAGTGCTGAGGTAGCAGGGTAGGTGTTTCTTTGCTGGCTCTAATATTGGTGGTGACCTCTTGTCAGCAGGTGGAAGAGAGGTTACTGCAGTGGCAAACTGCAGCAGCAGAGTGCTAAAGGCCAGTAAAGTTACTGCCTGCCACAGTATATGTCCTTAGTGAATATGAATCAAAGCTGAACTCTTATTGCCTGCTGTGGGTTGGCTTTAACGAAGCAAAAACATTGGAAACATATCCTTTGGCATCATCTTGGAATATCTATATCTTCTCTCTTGTTTAAAACAAACAAAACTATTCCATTTCCAGTTAACTGAATGGTTAACTTGTAATTTTGTTCCAGTGGGAATTTACCACAAAAATGTTGAGCATTTGCTTTGGAGTAGATCAAAAATCACTTTCTCACAAAAGAACTCTCTTTCTTATACAGAAAAGTATCAAAATAACTCTCATTCTATAAATTCTCCACAGCCTTTTAAAAAAATCAGGGATATGTGTTACAACATTTTATGGTATTGCTCAGGTCATATAAAGTTGTATGAAAAATTCTGTTTATGAATTTGCTTTCTTGGGCTCTTTGGTAGAAAATAAACTTCTGTGGAATAAATGCATCACACCTGTAGGTCCTAGAAAGTGAGCTTAAAAGTGCAGCTATTTAACTTGTGTAAATAACTGCCAGAAGGAAAGAACTGAAGTTTGGAGAAAGACTTTGAAATTTTAGTTGTCTGACAATGAAAGCTGAAATGCTTTTCTAAATGGATTTTTACATTGTATATTCTTCTAATTCTTCCTGTGACTTTTTTTTTTTAAATGTTAGTCTATGGATTCATGTTACATGAAATCAGATTACAAAAAATAGCAAACCACAGCCTCCTGTACATCAGAAAACATTTCAATGCCACAGGTAAGTACAACTTTACAGTCTTTCCATTTACAATGCCACGTATAGAGCTTAATTAATGTGATGTGCTAGTGTATATTATGGGATAAGTTTCCTAGTAATAACAGAAAACTAGCTTGCAGTTCCCATATGACATAACAAGTTGCATTGCAGAGGAGGTTCTAGAATGAAGTGCTCATCTAAAATTTAATTTAGGGCTGAAAACCTGTACTCTGTTACTCATCATCCATTTACCCTGCATTCTCCATTTTAATTGTTCTGTGATGATCTTTGAATAATACAGCTGTCATGAGAATGCCAGATGAACAGAAGTACATGACTTACCAATCCATCGAGGACACTGAGGACGTTGACCTCCTTTACATAAACTCATGTTCTATTTCAATCAAATATGCCATCACATCACCCATACATTTACAATAGCTTCATAAAAAGTCTGTGCTGGCACATACAACAGGCAATTAGACCATCCTGCTGAGTCCACTTACAATGAAACAGGACTCAGGAGTGGGTGAAAATCATCAAGTGATAATAAGCATATTGTTTCATTGTTCATAATACGTTGAGTAGGGAAAAGTGCAGCTGTCAAAAGTCAATATGCCTGTATACTGTTGTCCCAGAAGGACAAATGCACTTAGGGTCTTCTCATTACGGTAATTACAAAAGTAATCTGTTTTAAAAGAAGACTAGAGCTACCATGTAAATGGGTATTGAATTTAGCAGCGCAGCACCAGTTTGTTACTTCTCAGCAGCATCAGTTTTCCTACATAAAGCACCCCCAAAAACCACCAGCAGACAGACTCTCTTAGATGGTTTGTTCTGTAGATACATTTAACTAATAATATAACATAAAAAACATTAGGCAATCAGTTCCAGAAGGGGAAAGAAATAACACAGAGACACTATCACATCTGCCACAACAGGACTGTTTTAGTGGCATGTAATCCCAGTATTATGGCAGATACAAGTAGCCCTATTAGAAATGTTTCAAGTTTGAATTAGAAGACCTCCCATGCATCAAAATTAAACAGAAGTGTTAACAGTGCAAGTGACCCTTTTAGAAAAGCCATAGAAGAGGGTGAAGCAGTGGTGAGAACAGAATATATTGCGAGGCACGAAGTTGTTCAGGTTTACAGCATCCTTCTCGACTTCTAGTGAACGTGCTACAGATAATCTTGTTGTGAAATAGAATGGCTTCGAAATGAATGTAGCTGAGAAAACTAGTTTTGCTGTAGGCTTATTCTTCTGTATTTGTGACAGTAGCAAGAAGAATCACTTCTAAAACAAAGCTTTCTTCCAGATAAGGTGAACCCCACCCTTCTTTCAACTCTATTCATGCTTAGATTCCTATAATAGAAAGGGCAAAGCACCTGCCAAACTCTGCAAGGACATGGTGTACGCTAACAATGTGGGAAAAAGTAGTAATAAAATGCTTCATAATGAAGAAGGGATTGTACTTAGCAGACAGTTTCCTGGTGCAGGAAGTGCAAGATTTTCTTTTCTTCAGTTGAATTTTTTTTTTTTGGGTGATGTTAATTCACAGGCATAAAAAGGCATTTAAGTGTGGGTTTTTTTTGTTGTTTTTTTTTTTTTTCCTCCAGCTCAGAAGGTACTTTGTGTTTTAAGGCTTGTATAAAATAGTGAATTTTCTCTTCGGAAAATGTTAGGCGGAAAATGAAGAGCTGTCTTAACTCTCTGTGTAAAATTTATAATAAAGGTAGTTTCATACTTTAAACATGAAGATTATATTGAAAATAAAGGCAGCTGCTTAGAACAGCTGCCCTTATGTAGATACCAGACATTTTTAGTTGTGAATAAGTAGGACAAAGGGGAAACGCAAGAAGTGTCTTAGGTGACAGTTTCCCCTCTCAAGTAAAGAACACAATGAAAATTTTCCTAACTTTCCTTCTTACTGTGTCAAGTTATATATATGCATACCAAGGGGAGGCTGCCTGCACTCCGAAATACAGCCCTGACTGCTCTAGCCAGCTCCCTGTCCACCTTCTCCAGCTCTAACCCTTCTCTCTGCAGTGTCTCCCTTTCCAGTTCCTTGTATTTCTCAGGACTGGCCAACACATAAACACTCCTTTTCAGTTTGCATAGGTGAGCTCAAATCAGCTGAGGCAGAGAAAGAAATGCTGGTAAAACAGAATAAAGAAAGGAGAGACTATGAGAGAGAGTAAGGGACTGGAAGAAACAGGGATAAAAAAGGTGTCAGTGTTTTCTACCTGAGATCCAACACCCACGCTTGGGTTTGGACACTAACTTCAGGCAGTGTCGTACAAGTTCCTGCACTTGATGTAGATTGAAGCTGCTTGACAATATGGGTCATGTGAGATGTCTCAGCAACTTTGGCTGCTTCTGAGAGTGGAAATGGCCAGGGACAGTCTGCCTTTGGGTTCCCATGACAGCCCCTGAAGAGGAGAGCCGGCACCCTTGATTTTACATAGTGTAACTAGGTGAATGCCCATCAGGATGCTTTGAGCTGCCTCTGTCGTACAGAGGAGCAGAGCCTGGCTGCTCACCTCACAAAAGCCTGATAAACCGCACCCAGCTCTGCAGGTATCGGATACAGGTAATATTATGATAGCAGTGCCATGTGAGTTAAAATCTTGTGTGCTTTTGAGTCAGCAGCTACCACTGGGGACATGGAGACACCTCTTCATGTTTTCACGCTATCCAAAAATACATTGGCAGGATGACTTTGCTAGTTCTTCCAGCTCTCATTCTCGTTAATGTAATCTGTGCTATTATTGCGTTTACGCTCTGTCAGGGCTTGAAGTCCAAATTGGAAGCTGGATTTTTCAAGATGTCACGTGTATCTGCATCAAAAATCAGTCCCCAGTGCCTTACCCTTCCATGGTGAAGTAAGCGTAATGCTGAAAATAGGTAATAGCTAAACCCCTTTGGTCTGTAATACGCAAAGTATTTTGGTCATATGAACTTTATGGTATGATTCTGAGTCATTATGGGGTTTGGGCATAATTCCATATGCTTTCTTTTTTTTTCTGGTATAAGAAATTATTAACCTCCCTCCCCCACCCCCCAGTTAAAGCCTTTGAGGAAGTGTGTGTCTCTGTGTGTAAATCAGCTCACAGCACTTGGGAGCCCTTTTTGTTAAACTGTATGCTGTGTTATCTTTAAAGGTATCACGGTATTACGTGGACCAAATTTGTGCTCAGTCTGTGCTTGTTACAATGGTATCTGCCTCTCAGGATTTATTTAGCATTTATAATAATACTTGCTAAATTTTTATTTCGGTAGTAAGTAAGGTTTTATGAAGAAAATTATTCTTCTATTTGTGGTTATATCATCCAACTTTGCTTCCTCTGGTCTGTCTCATTCCACCTACTATTGTCAGCATCCCTGCTCCTGCTGGTACAAGCTGTTGTCCCAGTCTGCTCCAGACTTTTAATTTGTGAGTCTTGCTGTTTATTCTAAGTTCTTCTTTGTTACAGTCTTCCTGTGAGTGAGTGGCTACAACTGCTATTGGCTTTCCTGCCCTACCGATCTTTCAATTTCTTTTCTTTTACTTCCAAATGACTATCTTCCTGGTGCTGCAAAGTAGATTGTGTTCCCAATGTTACTTATTTTTGTGAGGCCTTTATGCTTTTTATTTTGTCGGTAAACCCCAACACGGTTGCTGCTGCCTGGTGGGATTCCTATGCTGACCTAGCTTGCAGCAGCAGTTTCTTTCACCCTTCTGCATTGCTACTTTTCTCTCTTGTCATTGTAATCATTACTAGGTTTTTGGCAGTTTTTTGCATCAGCTAATGCTCATTCATGTAATTTTCTTCACTTCATCCCTGTCCTATGCACCTGTCACATTCGATTGTCTCTGCCATTTATTTGACTCCTCAGGCTTTACATATGCATATACACCCGATTTATGTGGACGACTTTTCACTACTTCCCTAATGGCTTTTGCAAATCTGGCCAATTTCAGCTACAATTTAGAAAGGTAAAGTTATCCAGGACAAGAAAGTTTCTACCCTTTCCGTGGTAACAAACAGCACGGAAAAAGAGCACCACTACTGTAGGTGTTTTCATGAACATGTTATTGGGCACCAGAGGTGCTGTGCTGCAGAGAACGCTTTGGAAGGGCTCTGAGGAGACTGTCAGTTTGAGCTCACACTTACAACACGCAGCCCTGTGAAACTAAGCTATATTCACATTTGCTTTATGTGCAATTTGTATGACGCTAACAGAAGTCACATTTTAAAGAAGCTTCACAAGTCTGTGTCTTTCTCAGTTACCGGTACGTATGGAACTTGTGTACAATTGCAGTGGAAGATACATCAAGTTTGATTATATATACCTGTTTAGAAAAAATTCTTTACTATGGTAAAGAATGTAGGATGTGATCTTTTTTCTGTGAAGATTAATTTACTTGACCAACTTGTATTTCTGTCTTTTTTTTCATGTACCTGAGAGCTGCTTTTGAGACCCTTTTTGTTTTCTCCTTTCCGGGCTTCACAAGCTGCTGTTGGACAATTTCCTGCTATCGTATAAATAAATCATGCCCATAGTTAAGCATTCTGTATGACTTTTATTTTTTGGCCTGCATTTACCATATGAGTTTATTTTTAGTCTTTATTCTTTCAAAAGATACTGGTTGAATGGAATCTCTCTTGTTTGGTTTGACTCTGTCTTTTTTGCCAGAGGTTATTCTGCTAAGACTGTCAATGGAAATGCAGGAAGCTGAAAAATCCGCAGCGGTAAGGGTTGCTGTAACCCTTTAGTGTCATTCTGCAGGCAATGAGGTCTTTCAGGGGTAAAATACACAGCTCAGGTACTAACTATAGCTATATCTTATCCCAGGGATGAGACATATTAAAGAATGATTTCTTTTATAGTATAGATTTCCTGGTGTGGAGAATAGTGTTGGTATGGGTGACAGTATCTGCTTGGACAACTGCATTTCTAATTTCCAGAGCTCTTCAGAACAGCTCTGTTACTTTTTGAGTGTTTCTGATATGGCAAATCTTATTTTTGCTTTGCTCCATCCAGATGTAATTCCCTCTATCATCCATTACTTTCAGTAATGATTTTCTACACAGAAGGTTTAACGTCTGAGGTGGGACCACTTTAATTGAGTACAGTTGACTGAAATAAAACAAGAGACGCCGGTGTAAGGCTTTGCAATGCAAGGGCTGTGCAATCTAGGGCTCTTGTAAATGGAGGAGGTGATGGCTGTTGGGGATCTAATGCTTACGAGGAGCATGCCTTATCTTTACTACTAGACCTTGGCATTTTTAAACAGTCTTGTTCATCTTCCTTCTCCTTATCTCTCTCAACATCAAATGAGAATACCTTTCTCATAAGGTTTCCAGCTTCACATTTCAGGCAAGCGTGAACAGTTCGATACAGCATCTGTGGTGACACGTTTAATTGTCACTTCCTACGTCTACGAGTCTGTACCTCAAACCATGGCCCAACCACAGTGCTTGTTCTGTTAATTACTTTTCTTAGCACTGCCTCTTTGGTGAAAGACAATCCTTCATTGCTGAACCTGGGACCATTTCAGGTGGGTTGAAATAGTGGGCACTAACAATTAGGTATTTCCTGATTTGTATGTTGTCAACAAAATCGTAAGGATTCTTTCCATCTGATATTGGGATGCTTTCTGAAACCAGAGAATTGATTGAATATGTTCTTCAAAATTATCATACTGGCGAGAAAGATAAGAATGTCATTGAGTGACACTCACCTTACCCAGCTTTGCTGTCATTTGTCAGTGCAAATGAAGGAGCAACGTCCCCCCCACCCTGGGCTTGAAACCTGAACATGCCTATAGTTAGGCTGCCTTTCTTTAGGAAAGGAATTAAAAAAGAATGGAAACTGATAGTACCTGGCAGCACGACCTCAGAATCTGAGGGGTGTTCAAGACTCTTCACTGAACTATATTAATTTTTATCACCGTTGATTACTATGTTTCTTAAAATTGCCTCTAAATGTGTCTTCAGGGATGCAAAATCATGCACACACTTGCTAAATGTTTCCTACACAATCTGAAGGAGCAAGGAGGATGAGATCTAGGTCTGGGGTCTCTAAGGAAGGAGGAGGAAGGTCTGGTCAGTGCAACATCCAAGGAAGGGACTAACATAAGAACAAAATTTGGTGTGAGCAACTTCTAAAGATTTGAGTCAAACCTGGGTGCAATTTTAGGATCCTGTTTTATCCAGATGAATGGAATCGTCATTGGCATAATACTACAGAAAGAAAAAATGTGAAGAAGAAAAGACTTAATAGCATAGTGAGGCTCGTGTTTATGACAGCCTCTGAAAACTGTGTTTCTCTAGCCAGTCAAAATAAAATTCCAAATTTAAGCTGAGATACATAAACCTACAATAAAAGTTTGAGTTGGAGACTGCTGTAAACATGCAGTACAAGTTTGCCTACTCTAGGAGAGAAGTTCTTTCAATTTGTAATGCAAATCTCAGAAGCTGTATAATGAACATAAAGAAAAAAAGATAATCATTTAACTTAAAATTACTGTGGAGGAAATTATTTTAAAGAATGGTGCAAGTAGGAATAATTTAAGATTGCTGTGTAGTGCAAAAGATTCTTCATCCATAAGAATGAAAATTGTAGAATGCTTACACCACAGCTTTTGACAGGAGGCTAGAAAGAAAATCTGTTCAGAGAATCTATGGAACAGGAATCTTGTCTTTCGCAACCCTCTTTTACCTCCATGTTATGCCTGAATGGGCTGAATATTTCAAGGATGTCCTCTAACATCTAGCTCAGTCTAAGACAATTAAGAAGAAACCAAGTCCAATTAACAGAGCCCAGCATAGTGTGAACCTGTTTTGTAGTGTGTCCTTCTATAGTTAGCTTGTAAAAGTTTTTCTAAGCTACTACAAGTGAAAAATAGCATATTTTTTTTTTTGTTACAGTAATTAACTCTAGTACGTTTTGTTTTTCCATGGAAAATAAAACTTTAGTTCACTAGAAGTTATCACTTACATATGGTAATGATATATAGGTATTCCATTCAGTATTTTGTATTCCTCCGGCAAGTAGTATAGTGGAGACCAAACACATAAGTTGTCCGCACATGTCCTTTTTTTCCCCAATCAACAACTAGCTGATGCTAAGTCCTTGCTGTTACAACAGACAGCTTCCAGCACTGATCCATCGTCATCCCCAGCAGTTGGTTTGGAAATGAAGTTGTTCCACTGGCAGAACTTCTGGGAAGGGCGGTTATACTGGGCCAAGCCAGCAGGCTTGAAGGCCAACTCCATGTGGCTGGCAACAGGTATGTTGACCACTAAGACCTAAGAACACCCACCTAGCTGTAGCACAAGGGTGAGCTGATTTGTCTTGGGGATCACAGAGAGAAGAGTGCTTTGGAGCGCTAAGCAGTGATAAAGATAGGAGGACACAATGAAAAAGGTACTGAATGTCACAGGTACCCCGAACAAATTCCTGGTTTTGAAGGAATCATTTTTCTGTGCTGTAGTTCCCCATTTAGGCCCTGACACAAGTTATACTCAGAGTGCAATAAACCAGCTTCAGGTATAAATTGGTTGGCTCAACGGAAGAATGCCAGAGTGCTGGGGAGGACTCCAAGATATGGAAAATTCTTCATTCCTCTCCCATCCAGTGTACTAGATGTGCTCTGAAGTACTTGGACATTGTTGCTGGGTGTTACTATCTCAAACAGGATTAGTCTGACTGTGTCTTTGGGTAACCAGGAGAACACGCAGAAAAAGAAGTTCTAAAATTGTGGCTAAAAATTTTCAGATTGAAAAAACCCACATGTGTAGCATGTTGTGCACAATTTGAAAATAAGCCATTGTCAGGATTTTCACTGCGCTGTGGTTTGAGAGACAACCAGATTGACTGCTAAGGGGTAGATGGTATTTAATTGCAAAGCTGAAGAAAGGAAGTAGAAAACCATTTGATCTGGGTGGAGCAGCTCATGGGGCATGGAGGTACCCCTGCAGCATGCAACTTGTGACCCTTTTAATATATGATGGCTGGTTTCTGTGGCTGATAGACACTCTGTCAGATCATTTCATTTCCCTAAGTGTAAGTAAAACTCAAGCAAAATCTTAAGGGCTGTGATATCTGAACAAAATATGTATTGGTGGTTCAACAGAAAAAATGTAAACAGGAGACAACTATCTTTTATAGGCAAGGTCATTTGAAGCCACTTATCCCTCTTTTTTTTTTTTTTTTTTGCTTTGATTTGAATGACAGATTAAAAGTGGTGAAGAGCAAGTGGATGGATAATTCGTTTGGTGTAGCTGATATGCTGCAGCTAATTTTTATTGTAGTGTCTAAGCCCTATCAGTTTAGTTTGAATATTTGACTTACACATGTAATCCACAACAATTCCAAGCATTTAAAATTCCTTTGAGGGGTTGATATTTCCTTTTGTTATCCTTGTTGATCTAAACTTCCATTCAAATTCTTGAATATTGTTGGAATAGAATATGATTGTGAGGAAAAAAATGAAGCAGTTCGACAGAACTGGAGGAGAACGTATCACTAGTGGAGTCAACATAGTGCACAAAGACATACAAATGTTATTTCCGAGTGTGAAATTGTTTTGAGTACAAAGAAACATCTCATTTTTTCTGGAAGTTTTGTGTTGACTGTCAAAAATATTTCCCAATGCATTAAAATTGATACTTTCTGGCAGTGGTTTTGGTGAATTAATATGTTCTAACATTTCTCCCCCATCTGCCCTGAAAGTAAAAAAAACACCCAGCCCCAAAATATTTTGTCAAAGAAATCGTGATGAGATCAGTCTAACATCGTTTGTGTTCGGGAACTGATACATAAAAACAAACATTGGTATCAGTGTCACTGATCTGTTTAAAAGCTGGTTCAACATCTGTTACTGTTTGGCAGAGGGGCACAGAACATACAGGTTTTTAAAGCCTTGTAAAATGTTTTGGTATTTATGTAATGATTGATATTTCACTGCAATTACTAACCTGATAAAATTCTTCAATAGAGGTAGGAGGATGAGAGAAGTTAAGAGACGGGCACATCTGCTAGTCTTTTGGAGATCCAACAAACTTCTAAATGAGATTCAGACTTTGAACTCCTTTCAAGTTTATTTTTGGCCTGAAAGCCAGAGAGGATAGTAATGAGCTGAAAGGAAGCACACACTGTATTGCAATAAAACGTATCCCAGAGGAGCCTTTGTGTGATGGGTCTGTAACCGGTTCCACTAAAAATGTTTTCCTTGGAGAAAGAATGGGAGGCTGGCTCTTTTTCTAGCAAGTAAATACCACTATGTCTATGGCGCTTTTAAGCTTCTAATAATTATTAAAGGATGCTTTAAAATACTCATTCTCACAAATTATAGTAATTGTGTAGTCGTGATTAGAATGGAGTAAGACTTCTGAAAACAGTTTAGAAGTACCGTGAAGAAGCACTTTCAGAAAAATATAGTTCATTAAATGGCAGAAAATTGAAAATTTGAAATGAATGATGAAAATTGTTATCTTAAGTGTTGAAGTGTTTTATTCAAGAAATTATTAATTTGTTTACATTTGAGATACATCAGTATTTAAATCAGACATTAAAACTTTAACTAGGTGTTACCCTCAATAAGTTTTCCAACATCAAGATCTCTGTGAGCATGCCTGTGCTGTTCTGTAAGATGCTCAATGGATATCCCCAAGCTGATGTTAACAGAACAGTATAGTCACTCCACTTGCCCCAGCCGTTTTGTTGCTTAGCCTGGGAGCAGGTGGTGGAGCTGAGGACCAGAGCTAGAATCATTACTTTTTTTTTAGTATTTTGCAGTGTTTCATAGACGATGATCCCCTTTGGAGGCAGGTTGAGATCCCCTGCAAGGAGCACAGCACCCAGAGCACATGCACTTCCTTGTGG